>NC_081405.1:471485507-472103007 GCF_030272615.1 Cryptomeria japonica
TTATACAAGTGACAAGAGACACTAAACTTGAGGACTACAGTGGGTGTTGGTGTCGAGTCTTGGTTTTCTTTTGATTTTATCTTTCTGGTGACATGTCTTTTAGCTTTTCCAGGATGTCTCTGACTAGAGATTCTATCTCCAGGATGTCTTTGACTAGAAAGGCGAGGATGGGGTATCGTCACCTATTTGTATTTGCTGTCTGTGGATTGTCTCTTAGTAATGCTATGACTTGTCCAAGGATATGAGGACACTGTGAGTCTAGTGTGAACTGGGGCATTCCTTGTTTGTGACTGTCTTATCTCCATGCAAACAGGTACAATGACTTTCTGGGTCGAACATATGCCTCGATTGTCATAACCTACTTGCCATAATAAAGCTCAATGATGATAATGCACAAGAAGCTCTTTCACTTTCATATCTTCTGTCTTTCATCCCCCCTTTCTTGATTGACTTCCATCATCCTTCTCGAGTCCGCGTAGCCTGCTATCACATGACTGAGTATAATGACACACCAAAAACATTTGCATTTCATGTAGCTGCACCTACATTACCACATATAAGCATTTCATACATACATATAGATATCACAACTACATCACATCCTACACACAACACCTGTTAGCACAATTTACATTTGCATTATCATATTCATCTGCATTACTTACATTCACATTTGCATCATGCATACACATATAAAACATAAAAGAACAAAAAAAATATATATTGCATTGCATCATATACATATTTGCATCCATATCATAAGCATCACATAAGAACATCTCATCACATAGGTACACATGCATATAGCTGCCGCAAAGATGAATCATCTCATATATATATATATATAAAGTGTCATGATACAATGATGTCAAAATCATATGGCTACAATCACCCGCAGGTGTCTACATCATTATACAAAATGGTACAAAACTGATACAGAGGAACTCACTGATCACTCCTGTCAACACTATTGGTAGTGCTAATCCTATCCATGTCATGGTATCCCATGCCACGTGTCCCACCCTCATCTCCAGTCTTGGATCCTAGAACACTTGTCTAAGGGCATCCCTGTCTCCGTCTTAATCGTACGGAATCAGCTCCCCATCAATCGATATCCGCATAATCCTATATACATCCTCAAGGGTGACTGTCATCTCACCCATCGGTAAATGGAATGTGCACGTCTCAGAGTGCCATCTCTCAGCAAGCA
This sequence comes from Cryptomeria japonica, assembly GCF_030272615.1. Classification (NCBI taxonomy): domain Eukaryota; kingdom Viridiplantae; phylum Streptophyta; class Pinopsida; order Cupressales; family Cupressaceae; genus Cryptomeria; species Cryptomeria japonica. Next base: position 471,486,718 of record NC_081405.1, read on the forward strand.
TAGTCAGCAAACCCATGTTTGCCCGAAACTCAGGCACATACAGCACATGTCTCAGACCCATCTCCTCGATGGCAGCTCTGTCTCCAACCGACAGCTCAGGTCGCAACCTCTGCGTCGACGGGAATCTCTCCCGTGACTCCAGCATCGGCAAATACTCCTGCAGTCAAGCAAATCAATCATGTCAGTTATAGTGGCATTCACTGTCTATCACAAAATGCTACTTTTTATCTAAATGCATATGGCTATCTACCCTAGTGACATTCACTGTTCATCACAAAGTGTTGCTATTTATCCTAGTGGTACTCCCTGTTCATCACAAAGTACTACGTGTGTGACACTCCCTGTTCATCACAAAGTGTTACTCACATTTGCACTCCCTGTTCATCAAAAAGTGCTGCTCATACTTTGGGTACTCCCTGTTCATCACAAAGTACTCTATCTTGGTACTCACTGTTAATCACAAAGTGCCTTGATCTATCCTAGTCTTCCTAGAGGACCTGCTTGAGTGTATCTTCTCAGCAGCTTATCCAATCGACAACGTATGTTCATCACAGAACTGCCGATTTGACCTAGAAGACCAAAACTTGCATTTTTTCAACGCAAACGCGCTTGACTGACACAAACGTGCCTACAGACTGCACAGACGTGCCCGTACAACACAGACGCGCCTGTATAACACAAACGTGCTTATACCGTGCATAAACGCGACTTGGCGACGTAGACGCCCCTAAATGACATAAACGCGCCCACATCCGACGCAAACGCGGTTCCGGACGCAGACGCGCCTGGCACCTACACAGATGCGCCTGGTGGACACAGACGTGCCTGGCATTGACACAGACGCGTTTCAACGGTTTTTGACATTTTTTAACTCTACTTCTAAGCGCATTTATTGCTCTATTCGACATGCATTAATGACAAAATTGAATACGTCAAAGTACAAGGAGGTTTGGTGGTACTTACCGGCTCTCCTGCCTCTGCTGGCCTCTGAAATCAACGAACACGGTGGAATCTATGCACGAAAGCCATCGCTGCTGACTGCTCCTGCTCTTTTCTCGCTCTGCACTTTGATCTCGTGAAGGTGTAGATGACAATGAGGATGTAATTTCTCCCGTGGTCTATCTTATAGACTGCCCTAGCCCTCGTTTCCCGAGTCAGTCTTCATTATCCCATGACTTTGTCACTTTATCCGGTCAGTCCATTCTAGCCTTTCTTTCTTATCGAGAGATTGTCTGCAATCTTTTCAGACATTTTCATCCAATCTCTCGAGGGGGCATATCATTCCCATCTTGGGGCAACTCTGTATCAGTTCATATTATCTTCTTTGAAACAACGCGACAAGCCGCATTGTCTCAAAGAGGGGCAAAATGTAGACACCCAAAATTGTCATGTCTAATTAAATAAATATATTATTTATTTAATTATCTAAGCCTAATTCTTCTATTAATTAAATAAATCCTTATTTATTTAATTAATTCATTTATCCTCTTCTAGCCTTATTTCTCATTTAAATAAATACATTTATTTATTTAAATTATCCTTTTCCTAAATTAAATAAATATTTTATTTATTTAATTATCCTACTTCTTCTATTAATTAAATAAATCTTTATTTATTTAATTAATTAATTATCCTTTTCTACACATGACACATGTCACTCATCTCTTAATTCCTACACTATCTACCTCTTTCATTATTTTATTATTTCTTCTACCTACCCTCTAATCATAGCCGACCTCCTTTTACACCTCTCAATCTTATCCCTCCATTTCATATTGTGTCTTCTATTTAAGGAGATGCCTTCTTCATTATCAAACCCTAATCGACAATTTGGAGGACTTGACTACACTACGATCCTACTTGCAACCACATTCCGTTCTTTGTTGAGCTCTTGTGCACATAAAATTTGAGAGCAAATATATCAAGCAAGATCAATGGAGATAGGAAGAATGGAGATCAAAACCCTATTGGACATGTGATGGTATAATCTTTGTGATTTCATTTGATTTGCATTGTCTTAGGTAATCTTCATATGTTATGGTGGATCTTTGTTGATTGTTAGGCTAGGGTTTGGTGGTTGAATTCATTTAGCCTTTCAATATTGTTGTTATTGTTATCCATTTTCACCATAAACAATCTCAATCTTTCTTTCGTTGAAGATTACCTCTTATTTAGATTTGCATTTTACATATCTTGATGTCTTTTATTATATTGAATATTCCTTCATGTAGCACATTGTGCATTTTCTTATGTCTAATATCTCCTTAGAGGTTGTGTGATTGTTCTCATTGTCCCTACACTTGGGAGGCATTGATATTTATTTTATCCTTTCCAAGGATCCACTTTTCCTTTGTTGAGTGATTTTTGCTTATGATTTGATGTCATTCCTTTTGTGAAGTTGTTGTTTGCTCAAGGATTATGTCTTATGCAAGAGGTGTGTATCATTAACTACAACCTCTTTTACACTTGGAAATGTATATCTATTATAAACAAACCCTTCACTTTGGGTCAAAAACGTGTCATGCTTCATTAAGAATCCATTTCATCTAGCAATAAGAGGAAGGTAGGCATTCTTGTTCTCCTTCACTTATTTTGGTAGATGTTATGTTTGTTAAAGAAACTCCTCTTGGAGGTAGATGTCTTTTGAACAAATATCTCTTCTCCTCCAAGGATCGCTTTATACTTGTTGCAAGATATCTCTTTTTCAACTATCTTATCCTTGCTTATAAGAGTTTTCCCTTTTTAGCTTGGATTTATGAACTTTGTTGCCTAAAGGATATCTCCTTGGTGTTGAAGGTCAGTATCCTTGTTTCTAGCTTCCTTAAGACATCAACATAACCCTATGTTCACATATTAAGGTGGGGGCATACACATAACCCTCTTTATACTACATTGTACTATATTTTTGCATGTCTTAAATGGGGTGTTCATTTTCAAAACTAGAGAAAACAAACTCTTACATGAGATGCTTTGTGACCAAAACTAAATGTCGACTTGATATATGTCTTATGGGGGGTGCAAATTCTCGAAACTAGAGTAAAAAACTCTTACACAAGATGTTGTCGAAACTAGGCATATATTTGTCTTACACAAGGTTACACATTCTCAAAACCACAACAAACAAAATCTTACACGAGATGTTCCCAATAACTTCAACACACTTGCATTTTCATTTCATGTCTTACACAAGTTGTTGCATGCTCAAAACCAGGGAAAACAAACTCTTATACGAGATGCTTAACACCTAAAACCAAACATCACTTTCACACACAATAGGATGAGTGAAACTATAAAAACATAACCAGACTATTCTTACTCTCCTTCCCAACATGGATCACCTACAAAAACACAACTAGAATGTGTATACATGTCTTCTCTCATTCTTCTTCTCATGGATCACCTAGAATGGAACATCTAGAATGTGTATCCATTCTTCCCCCTTTCTTCTCATGAGCTCATAGCTTTGGTATTTGTAGTTCATGGATGATGCGTTCTCTTGTTCTTTTTATGTGATCACTTGTGTTCTTGAGATGGAATTTTCAAGAGTGATATTAGTGGTTGATACATTTTGATATCAAGGTCTTTGGCTATTTGACTTGAGGTCTTGTTTTTGGTTGTTAGATTTTGTGTCATGTCTTTTGCCTTTTGTCTTTGTTTGTGTTTGTTTGCCTTTTTGTTTTTGTCTTGTTTTGTGTTCCCTTGCATGCGATTGAGTGAGTTAACATCCTAAGATTGGGGGCATGGTCCTCAAAATTAGTGATATCGTATATTCCTTGTGATTGTACTTGTAATTGCTCCTCTCTTTTGTCTCTTTCATCTATTTTAACGTGAGTATTTGCATAGGCTCATACACCTGTTAACATGGGGGCTAAATGTAGCATTGTAAATTGTCACCGGGCCAATTTACACCTCTTATTTGTACCTCTACTTTAGCATGCCCTATCCTCATCACCTATATAGGTCTTTTTTGTGCCCATTCTCCTATTTTGAAGCCATGGACACCCATTGGTGGGTCCCTTGGTGAAGTACCCCTCTCCCCTAAGCTTTAACTTGGTCCCTTTTACAAAAGGACCATGGTGCCCAGTGCTATGGTCCCTCCTAGTGGGGCCCAAGTTTGAAATGGGACAAGAGTGATATTTTCCTAGTGGGTATTGATCCCCATGGCTTTGCATGATCGTGGGGGGTTGGCCTAATTGGTAATTTACCTAGATACCCCTATATAAATACATTGTATGAACCTAATTTCATCGAAGCAATCTATCAAATCCAAGCAATCAATTCCTATCATCCTTGTATCTATGAAGCATTTATTATCAAGCATTTTTAGAGATCTTCAAGGTTGCATATTCATCATTCAACCATTGTGGAGTAAAATTGCATCATTCATATGAAAGCATGTGTGTGTGATTAGGGTTTTGTCATGTTCATTCCATTTTATACAACATATGTGATTACATTCAAAGAAGTAAAGCATCATCATCTACAATTACAAATTTGAGTTATATATTTCCAGTATTTATTTTAGTATTTTTATTATTTCAATCAAGATTAATTCCTAAACCGAGGTTTGACTTAGGAAAACCCCTATTCCCAACCATTTTCCCCTTTTCACTGTGTGTAGAAACAAGTAGAGAGCTATGTTTGGGAGGATCAACAATATTCACAGAGATGAATAGGTTCCCCTTTGGATGACAAAAAGTTCAGAGGACCAAGGTGACCACCACCTCAGTCCTGCCAAATCAAGCCAAATTTTAGGGAGCATATTTGAATCATATTCTTTTGACCAAATCTAGGTCAGTGTCTTCGTATGACGTCTGTAGATCACTGTTTATGCTTGATATCTTCAATATTCACCCATTTGCCCTAATTTTGGCATTCTCACAATTCAACTTAGAAAGAGGGAATAAAACCTTGATAGAGGTGAACCTAATTAGTATTTTAGAGCTTTTTTCCTTAAAGGGATTAAGCCTAGATTTATTAGGTCCCTCCCTCTTTCAAAGTAATGGTCTTTTAAGAAAAAATAGTGGTTTTATTACATTTAATGGTGAAACCCTAATTTTCACCCATCACACTTAGTCCAAATCACAATCTAGAGCTTCTAGAAATAACATTGAGATGCAGATACACTCCCTTAGAGGATCCTATTGAGTTAGCTTTAAATAATCTTATACAATCCAATGCAATCACACTTCTTAAAATAAAACACTCCAAGCTAGGGCATTCTGAGCCTTCTTGGTGGAATGGTAATGATTTTGATAAGTACCATGGAATAAAGGGACACAAAAATTCTAATTGATATAGACTTGAAAAAATTATCTAAGATGTCATTGATCAAGGATATATAGAAGTTGAGACATCATTAGGATCTTCAAATACTGACCACACAATTTTCACAAATCCCATGCAAGACTATGGGAAGGGTAAAACCTTTGGCTCAGGTATCAAATAGGACAATAATGCCAATCACACTAATGTTGGCCATGAATACACAGATAACCAAATCTGAAAGTTTGACAATCACATATCCACCATTACTATAAAGAACTGAAATCCTAATGTCATCATCACAACCCAACATTCTCAAATGACACTACATCGGACCACTTCGAGACCACAACCGCCACCTAGTACAATTTTTTGGAATAGGTAGGAAAAACACCCACTTAAATTTTTATTCTCGAGCTCTCACACATAACTCCTCAACATAAGTAAATCCTTAATAGAGCCTTCCAAGAGTCTTCGATTCCCTCTGACATAAATACTAATCAATTTCAAGTTGGAATAGGACATCTCATCACAAAACATCATTTTACATTTATAGAGACAAATATACCTTCACATAAACTACATCATAATTATCCCATTCATCTTGAAGTATTTATTCATAAACATAAAATTAGAGGAGTCTTGGTAGATGGAGGAACAAGTCTAGTCAAAACATTGAGATTCTCTAAGGAATGTGTTGATGCTTCAAAAAGAATAATCATCAAAGCCTATGATGATGCAAAATGCACATCCAAAGGAGTTATCATTCTCCCCATTAGAGTCTGACCTACAATACAAGGTACCTTATGTCACATCTTGGACCTCAATCTTGGATATAAATTCTCTTGGGTTGACCATGGTGTTGGCATGTTGGCATAACTGATGAAGATGATGATATATTGATGGACTGTTGGTGATGATATAATTGTGATATGATGCTTTATGATCAGTTATTTGTATTTTCATTGATGGAAACCATGTTTATTTATGTTTGGTATATCATCTAAGTTATCTAAGCCTAATCGGTAATAGAATGTTTGCTAAGTTGATGGTGAATCGATAAGCAGGAACAGAGAAGGAGATGGTTGCAGTTGAGATCCGTGTTGAGTTAGGTGTTACGGTTTGGAATGTTTGCTTATGACATTACAATGAGTCTATGACAGGAACCACATCATGTTTGGAGAACCGGAAGTCATGTTTGTAATTGACTATTGTATATTCAATGTAGGGTTTGAGAACCGGTGACAAGATGTTTAACCGGTGATGTTTTATGATTTGGCGGAGAATCTTTTCATGATCTTATCTTAGTGGTGACGTGTCAAAATCCTTGTGAAGTGATAAGATGTTGTTTGAGCATGATCAAGGAGTGAATTTCGTGAGAAAAAATGAAGTGCTTAGCAAAAAGTGATAAGAGTTTGATTGCTTATCAGATCGATGTGCGGTGATCATTCAACGACTGTAATTGTCTTGAAATTTGTTGTAATGTTCTAAAATGATGACCTATAATGATTTGTAATGATCTGATATGATCTATAATGTAACTTCATTGTAAGTTAGGGTTATGTAATCGACCTAGTTGAAAAGTGTATTTAGGTCGAGTTTGAGAAGAGATTTTGTGTCGGTGATCAGAGGAGAGTGTGTCGAACCGGATTGAGATGTCTGCATGCGTGAAGTAGATTGGAGCTAAGGATCTGTACTAGCAAGAAGACAGTGTTGTTGTTTCCTAACAGTTACAACAATATTAAAATCCCTTAGCTGGGTAGGTCCTAATAGGCCTGATATTGTAAATCCCTTCACCTGGTGGCTCATTAACTTGAGTTTAAATCCTTTAGCAAGGTTACTCCTAATAGGGTAGAGCTCCTTGTTGGGAAAAATGGTGTCTCAACCTTGCATTTATGCGAGGTTACTATTTATAGTAAGTTTTCATTTGAGCACGAAATGGTGCGAAACTCTCCATGAAGCTTCTGGTTGGCTAGATAAGCATTCTGGTAAAGTTGCGTCGCAAGGTCACAGCTAGTTTTGAAGATATTAAAGTTTTCGTCTTGGAGGGGTGCAATAAAATGTTTAAACTTAATTTTGGGGACTTTAGAGGCTCCAAAATGCCCTGAAAAGTGGTCATAACCGGCGAAGCCGGTTACGAGGTGATAGAGCACTTCGCGAGCTTTCCGACGCTTCAAACGGTTCATCAATCGGACACCCGGTTCTCAAGTTACTGCCTCCGGAAGTTTGTATTCTTGAAATAGGAAAAATAATTTGTATCGAATACATAAATGAGCTGTAAAAAGGGAGTGACATGTGTTGATGTGTGCTTTAACATGTCATAGGGCATCCAGAAGGAAGATAAGGTCGGCTACACCTTATTGGGTGGTTTTAGCCCATGGTTTTGTAATACCGTTTGACGGTTTCTTGTATTGTATCTCCTATTTATGAGGTGTGTGAGATAGAGGTTGTGTGTAAGAGTCTCATGGCTATTGAGTTGCCTCTGAATCTCTGATTAGTGGTACTCCTGCGAAGAGCTTGCTCTGCAAGTATGTTGTAATCTGTTTTTGATTGCTGAATAAAATATTGAGCTGCTTTTGGAGGGTGGGGTTTTTCTCCCGAAAGGGTTTTCCCCACGTAAATCATTGTGTTGTGGTATGAATGTTATTATATCTATTTCTATTTTCTATAACTGTTGTAATGATCTGAAAAAGTTTTGCATTACCCTCCTCTCAAGGTTAGTGTAGGAAGTTGTTTCCGCTACTTAACTTCCTTACAAGTGGTATCAGAGCCTAATCACCTTTGGTTTCAATTGTGGGCAGTTGGGTTTTTTGAACTAATCCAGATTTGAGTGGGAGCTTGTGCAGAAGACACTTTTTGATCTTGTTGCAGGAATATTCAGATGGCGAGTTCGTCAGGGAGAATAGAGGTGGAGAAATTTAACGGAAGTAATTTTGAGATGTGGAAGCTGAAGATGGAAGATCTGCTAATAGATCGAGATCTTTGGGATGCTGTTGATGCGAATGTCCAAAGGCCCTCAGATCCTACTGCGGCAGCTCAGTATGATGTTATGGACCGGAAAGCCAAGGGTCTAATCAGACTGTGCCTGGCAGACTCTGTTCTAATCAATGTCCATGAAGAAAACTCTGCAAAGAAGCTATGGACTAAGCTTGGTGAGATGTATCAAGTGAAATCTTTATTAAATCAAATTTTCTTAAGAAAGAAATTGTATTCCTTGAAGATGGAAGAGGGCAGACGAATTGCAGACCACCTGGAAGCATTCAATATGTTGGTGGCTCAATTAGTATCCGTCGGTGTTAAGATGGACGAGGAGGAGAAATGTCAGATCTTGCTTTGCTCTTTGCCTGATTCGTGGGATTCTCTTGTTATGGCTATTGGTAGTACTTCTGTTGTTTTGAAATCTGAAGATGTGGTGGGTGCCCTACTCGGTGAAGAGATGCAAAGGAAGGTATCCATCAGTTCAAAGGAAGCCCTAACCGTTCGTGGAAGACCTAGGGAGAAAGGCAAGAAGAATGAGAAGCGCGACAAGTCCAAATCCAAAGGGAGATCGAAATCTCCTGGAAAGTCCAAAGTCATTTGCTGGAATTGCGATAAACCGGGTCACATCCGTAAGGACTGCAAAGAAGAAAAGAAGAAGAAGAAAAAGAAAAGGTTCGATTCTGATTCTGAGTCCGACAAGGAAGATGGCGATGCATTTATTGCGGCTTTGGCGACTCATGCAGGTAATGATGCCTGGCTAATTGACTCAGGTGCATCTTTTCATATGACTTCCAATAGAAATTGGTTTTCTGAATATGAAGGATTTAATGGAGGTAAGGTGTACTTGGGAGATGATTCACCTCTAGACATTGTTGGTCGAGGTAAAGTTAGAATCAGGTTTTCTGATGGTAGAATAAAAGGGATTAATGGTGTGCTGCATATCCCTGGATTAAAACGAAACCTGTTATCTGTGAGCAAACTGATAGATGCGGGTGTGCAGGCAGTCTTTTCTGAAACAGGATGTAAGATGATTAATGGTGCTATGGTAGTTGCTAGAGGTGTCAGGTTTGGTACTTTGTATAAGCTTGAAGCATACACTGTTGAGTGTAATAGCACTTCTGTAAAAAGTAAATCTACAGATACTTCATTGGAAGATTTGAAGGTTTCACCTTCAACAGATGGAAATGGTTTTTGGGTACCTAAGGGTGCTCTTTCGTCTGAAGCAAAGTTACCTGCAGAGAAGACTATGTTATGGCACCAAAGACTTGGCCACATTGGAGAAAAGGGTCTAAGGACCTTGAAAAATAAAAATCTTGTTGAAGGTTTGAATGATTGTAATCTTGACTTTGATTTATGTGAGCATTGCATTTATGGAAAACAAAACCGCATTCAGTTTTACTCGAGTTCTCATAAAACTTGTGGTGTTTTGGATCTTATTCATTTTGATGTGTTTGGTCCAGTAGATGTCTCTTCGATTGGAAAATCCACATATTATGTTTCATTTATTGATGATTTTAGTAGAAGGACATGGGTATATTTTCTAAAGAGTAAATCTGAAGTTTTTAGTCGTTTTAAAGAATTTAAAGCAATGGTTGAGTTGCAGACTGGAAAGAAAATAAAATGTTTGAGAACTGATAATGGCGGTGAGTTTTGCTCTAATGATTTTGATAGATTCTGTAAAGACTATGGAATTAATAGGCATAAGACAACTCCGTATTCTCCACAGCAGAATGGAGTTGTAGAAAGAATGAACAGGACACTGATGGAGAAGGCTAGGAGTATGTTGAGTGGTGCTGGTCTCGAACAAAAGTTTTGGGCTGAAGCTGTTGCCACTGCTTGCTACCTGATTAACAGGTCTCCTACATCAGCTCTTGTTGATAAAATGCCTATGGAAGCATGGTCAGGTCACAAGCCTTCATTGAGACATCTTGGAGTTTTTGGTTGCGAGGCATATGCACATGTGCCAAAGGAGAAGCGAACAAAGTTGGAGAACAAGGCTATGAAATGTATCTTCATCGGGTATAGTTATGGTGTGAAAGGATACAAGCTTTGGGACCCTGTTGCACAAAAGGTAATTCACAGTAGAAGTGTTATTTTTAGAGAAATTAAGTCTCCTTCTATTACATTGCAGCCAGAACAGACTAAAAAGGAAGATGTGATTCAACTTCCTTCTACACCTGAAAGAGTTGAAACGAGACCCCTAGATAGACAAGAATTTGAGGAGAGCTCGTCTAGCTCTGAATCTTCAGAAGAGGAGGAAGAACCTCCAACTCAGCTTGTTCGAAGGTCTACAAGACATAGACAACCACCTGAAAGGTATTCACCTAATGATTGGAGATGTATTTTTGCTCTGAATACTAGTGTGGATGAACCGAAATCTGTAGAAGAGGCATTAGGTATGAATGATGCAGAATCCTGGAAGATTGCTATGGAGGAAGAAATGGCAGCTTTGAAAAAGAATGATACATGGGATCTTGTACCATTGCCTGAAGGACGAAAACTTGTTGGTTGTAAATGGGTGTTCAAGAAAAAGATTGGTTCAGATGGAAGCATTGAGAAGTATAAAGCAAGGTTGGTTGCAAAAGGCTACTCTCAGGTTGAGGGTGTTGATTAAGGTGAGATATTTTCTCCTGTTGCAAAAATGACGTCCATTAGATTTTTGCTTTCTATTGCTACTGCTTATGATTTAGAGGTTGAGCAAATGGATGTGAAAACTGCTTTCCTTCATGGTGATTTGGAGGAAGATATTTATATGACACAGCCGGAGCACTATGTGGTGAAAGGCAAAAGTAATTTGGTCTATAAATTGAAGAAATCTTTGTATGGCCTCAAACAAAGTCCTAGGATGTGGTACCAGAAATTTGATACATATGTATTGAGTTTGGGATTTGAACGTTCTAAATCAGATCACTGTGTTTATTATAAATCTTATGGTGATCATTTCTTATTCATTGCATTGTATGTTGATGATATGTTATTCATTGGCAAAGGGAAAGGTATGATTTCAGAACTGAAGTCTCAGCTCACTGCTAAATTTGAAATGAAAGATCTTGGTGCAACAAAGCACATTCTTGGGATGGAAATTAGAAGAGATAGGGTGAACAGAAAGCTATGGCTAGGCCAGAGTAAGTATGTGAATTCAGTGTTACAGAGGTTCAACATGCAGAATTGTAGACCATTGAGTGTTCCTTTTACAGTTGGAACGAAACTATCTGTTTCAGATTCTCCTACATCCCCAATGGAGATGGAAGACATGAGCAGAGTGCCTTACCAGAGTGCGGTTGGAAGCTTGATGTATGCTATGGTCTGTACTAGACCAGACATTGCCCAAGCAGTGGGAGTACTTTCTAGATATATGTCTAATCCTGGTAGAGTTCATTGGGATGCAGTCAAAAGAGTCTTCAGATATTTGAAGGGTACTTCAGAGTATTCTTTGTGTTATCATGGTAATTCAATTGGAGACATGACTTCCCTTGATATCCATGGTTATGTGGATTCAGATTGGGCAGGTGATATTGATAGCAGAAGATCCACCAGTGCTTATGTGTTTACTTTGTTTGGTGGTGCAATTAGTTGGATGAGTAAGCAACAGGCTGTGGTTGCTCTATCCACTACTGAAGCAGAGTATATGGTAGCTACTCATGCTTGTAAAGAGGCCATTTGGCTTAAGAGACTATGTTCGGATATTGGAATAAAACAAGGTACAGTGATAATTTACTGTGACAGTCAGAGTGCAATTAGCCTAGCTAAGAACCCGACATTTCTTGCCCAGACCAAACATATTGATGTTCAGTATCATTTTGTTAGAGATATGGTCGAAGATGGTAGGGTGAAGCTGGTTAAGGTGGAAACTTTGATGAATGTTGCAGATGCTTTAACTAAGGCTGTGAGCACAGAGAAGTTCAGATGGTGTTCAGAGTCTATGGGCCTTATGGCCCCTAGCAATTGATTCATTGTGTTGACATTCCCTTCCGCTCTTGCAAGGTGTTCGACAAGTGGGAGATTTGTTGGGAAAAATGGTGTCTCAACCTTGCATTTATGCGAGGTTACTATTTATAGTAAGTTTTCATTTGAGCACGAAATGGTGCGAAACTCTCCCTGAAGCTTCTGGTTGGCTAGATAAGCATTCCGGTAAAGTTGCGTCGGAAGGTCACAGCTAGTTTTGAAGATATTAAAGTTTTCGTCTTGGAGGGGTGCAATAAAATGTTTAAACTTAATTTTGGGGACTTTAGAGGCTCCGAAACGCCCTGAAAAGTGGTCGTAACCAGTGAAGCCGGTTACGAGGTGATAGAGCACTTCGCGTGCTTTCCGGCGCTTCAAACGGTTCATCAATCGGACACCCGGTTCTCAAGTTATGGCCTCCGGAAGTTTGTACTCTTGAAATAGGAAAAATAATTTGTATCGAATACATAAATGAGCTGTAAAAAGGGAGCAACATGTGTTGATGTGTGCTTTAACATGTCATAGGGCATCTAGAAGGAAGATAAGGTCGGCTACACCTTATTGGGTGGTTTTAGCCCATGGTTTTGTAATACCGTTTGACGGTTTCTTGTATTGTATCTCCTATTTATGAGGTGTGTGAGATAGAGGTTGTGTGTAAGAGTCTCATGGCTTTTGAGTTGCCTCTGAATCTCTGATTAGTGGTACTCCTGCGAAGAGCTTGCTCTACAAGTATGTTGTAATCTGTTTTTGATTGCTGAATAAAATATTGAGCTGCTTTTAGAGGGTGGGGTTTTTCTCCCGAAAGGGTTTTCCCCACGTAAATCATTGTGTTGTGGTATGAATGTTATTATATCTATTTCTATTTTCTATAACTGTTGTAATGATCTGAAAAAGTTTTGCATTACCCTCCTCTCAAGGTTAGTGTAGGAAGTTGTTTCCGCTACTTAACTTCCTTACACTCCTAATAGAGTTGAGGTTAAAACCCCTTCACCGAGTGACTCCTAACAGGGTCTTCTCTTAACCGGGCATTATTGTAAAGCTCCTAACTGGGCTAGGTCTTTAATAGGGTGCATTATGAAAGAGTGCAAATTTTGTGGGTACCAATTCCCATTGTGGTTTTTCCCATTTGGGTTTCCACGTGGAAAATATTTGTGTTCATATAGTGGTTGATTTGTTTATGTGTGGATTTGGTATCATTACATTGCTTACATGTTGATTAACACATGAATGAGTAGTTTGGTAAATTTGCTTTAAGTGATTGATTGAGTAGGTATCGGTACTGGTTATGAACTATTTTTGAGAAGTGTTTTCAAATTGATAAAAGATTTTAGTTTATTGTTATTACTGATTCACCCCCCCCTCTTAGTAATAACCAGATCCTCACAATAATACATGGATCCATGGCATGAAAGTTGTGCCATCAACATACCACCAATACCTTAAATTTCTGTATGATGGCACTGAGATCACTATACCAAGTGATCTTGATCCCTTTCAAACTACACCAAATTAATATAAATTCCTAAACACCAAGTGCCCATCAATCAAGCCACTATCATTCGTCCCTTCGTCACTCTCCAAATCAAACACGCCATCCACCTCCGATTCCAAGGTTGAGATCAAAATCCAAGACAAAGGTTGTGTTGAGTACCACATAGGATAAGATTTTTGTGTTGACATGTTACCATTAACACCAAAATCTTATGGAAAACCACATCCCATCCAAAAAGAGAAAATGTCACCATGTAGTACCAACCATCAACTACATTTACCAAATGGACCAAACTTAATAATGAAAACCAAAAAAAAGACATCTCCACCTAGCTTTACAAAGAAGAGGAAGAATCATAATTGGTCATGATACCTATAGAGCAATACGAAAAAGGATTCAGTGTCATGCAAAAGAAAGGAAATGATTCTTACAATGGTCTCTAGGTGCAAGAAAAAGGAATCAAAGAACCAACTCAAGCACCAAAGTTGCCCAAGCATAAAGCACTTAGGTTTAAACCATTGAAGTTGGGAACTCCTATTACTAAGTTGCCTCTAACAGAAGATGTTGAATATTTTGACAACAATGAGAAATTTGATGAGTATTATGAAATGGACTCCAATGAATATGAGTGGGATATGCCTTGAATCTCTAGTAAATTTGCCATAGATTGAATCCTTAGAGACCCTAATGATCCACCTTCCCTAGAAGGTCAAGGATGGGCATAAATTTTTTGGGACTCCGATGATTCTTTTATTTAAACCTTAAGTACTACTCCCATAAAATTTGCAAATATCGATGATAACAATTCCCTAGCCTACCCAGAGCTTATCGACTGAGACCAATAGGAATTACCAAGTTTACACATCTTTGAGAACGACGAAGCTATTGCCGAGTTCCTAGAACATCGAAAGGTTATACCATACAGTGATCATAAAGATAGTTTTCCCATGGACCTCAATGCTATGATCTTTTTTGGAGACACTATACAACCTTCTGGTTGTAAAAATAAAAAAATAAAAAAATAAAAAATGAGGTTTGTATGATGATTATATTAAAAAAACTAACCTATGAGCCCTAAAAAATCCCAACCATAAGCATAAGATTCATAAAGAAACCAATCATCATGCCAATCAAGTTCTTCCTAATGAATACAAATTCAAACAAATACCAAGTAAAAAAAAAACAAATGCATTCAACGGATATCTCACTCCATTACCCTTTTATCTACAAAGATCTTGCATTAAATGTTTTGGTGCTCTCAGAATTTCTTTAGCACTATGTGCAAGAGGCTATGGATAATGCAGATAGTTGATTGATTGAAATTGATTTTGAAGATATGAAAATGGGTGTGAAATCTCACTATAGCATGAAGGTATTCACTTTCCCATGAAGCAAGAGAGGCTTAAAAGTGAGAGGGGGCATGGATTTATAGGTGTAGACACCTTAAACTTGCGCAAATAATTAAAAGAACTTTATTCATTTAATGATTATTCATTCGCCTATTAATTAGACTAAGGTTTAATTAATATCCCTATTCTTCCAATAATCCTATTAATCAAATTAAAGATTTGATTAAAATCCTTTTCTTCTAGCCTAACCTATTAATTAAACTAAGGTTTTTTTAAGTACCCTTTAGCCATTTAATTGAATCTATCTTATTTATTTAATTAAAACCCCCTTTTTCCCCTTTTAATTGAATTTACATTTGATTAAATCCATTTTCATTTAAATAAGTTATTATTTATTTGTGAATAGTCCCCCCAATTGCAAAATCCTACAAATGCAAGTTGCACCCCTTTTGGGTAAAATAAATCTTATATTTTATCTAAAAATTCATATTTCTCTCCACTTGCATTCTCCTACATTTTCCATTAGCATGCTAATATTCTTCTAGAACCCCTCTAACCCCTCATTATCCTAATTAATCCAAAGCCTAACCAATGTTAATATTTATTCAAATTAAAAATACTACACACTACCCAAACCCACACGTGACTCACAAATCACTTCACATGTTTGCATCACCTTTGACCAAGGGGATCTCACACATGGTGAGGATTCTTTTCCCCATAGAGCTACCCTACTCTTTCCCCTTTTGTCTCGTGTGTCATAAACTCTCTTCCACTAGACCTTGCACCTTTCCACAAGTGTTTCCACTTGTCACCTCTTGGACTTTCCAAGATTTTTCTCACACGTGTGTGAGCACATTTACCCTTGCACCCACTTCTCCTTGTGACATGTGTCACAAGGCTAATCCTTCAAACCTAGGACCACATTTCCTTTCAATCTAAGCCCTTGATCAATCTTCAATCTTGACTGTCAGTTTTTAAGCCTCCAACTCTATAAATTGAGCCTTTATCCATCAATCAAAAGGAGAAACATTTTATCATAGCCTTATAATGCCTTTTTGATTCAAGATCCATCATCTTGTGCATCAAACTTATAGTCATTTTGTAGGTTATCAAGGAGTTCAGTTTGTCATCTTCAAGCACTTAGATCATCTTAGTCTCATATCTTAGTCTCATAGCTTGCATTGCACCTTGCATTTCAGATTTTCATATCATTTGATCATCTAGATAGGATCTTAGTTGCATTCATTTCGATCTTGGCATATCTTTCAATCTCGGTCTTTAGGTTGACATCTAAAAGATCAAGTGCTCTTCCAAGTGAGAGCTGCCTTGAACCCTTAAGATCCTTGGAGATAGAGAAACATGAGACGTGCTTGGGGTTCTTGATGTTGAAGCTAACTTAGTTTAGTTTCTATTTTGATTTCTAACTCTAACATAATGTTGCATGTCTGTGTTTGATGTTGTTTGATTCTCTTGCAGACTCCACACTTTAGAGCACACATTTTGTATAAATGCATTCCATGAGATGAATTCTCTTTGTTGCGTTGCGTGATTTTAAAAAAATTGGCATTTACTTGCAAGACTCTAATGCATGTGCCTACTGGTAAACATTATAGAATCAAACTTTACACTGGCCGATTGGCATTTAATTACAAGTTTCTCAAGTCTTCTCAATGAACCATTTTACACATATCCAATCCACGAAATGACATCTCTTTAATGGAATTCTATAAAAAATCGTGCTCTTGTCTATGCTTTCAAGTTTTGTAGGGATATAGACCAGGGTAGGTGCAAGTACAACATCTAACAAAATGATTCGTTGTCATTGATGTTTTGATAACCAGTTCAAAGTATAACCATTTCAACACAGGCATAGAGAGGTTGTCAAGTTTCCCATTACACCTATGAACTTGCATTTTGCTTGGAAGTTTCTTATGCCTATTCACCAAGATTATTTTGTGCATATTGTGCCCTCTCTGTTTCATTGAGATAAGATTTTAGTTGACCAAGCCAAAGATTGTTAAATCTCATTTTGAATACAAAATGTTACAAAGTCACAACCTTTAGAATGACAAAGTATATTTTTAGAGATGACAAGAGTAAAGTATTTCTTATGGGATGATAAAATTACAAGTGATTGCATTATTGATTAATCATTTTGAAATGATATAGCACTCAATTGTAAAGTGTATTTTTCATTACATGCACTTCAATATAAAGTGCCTAATCACAAAGGGGGATAACCGATCATAATTTTTCTTTGAGGGTTTGATTTTTTTTCTCATTTCTCAATTTAGGATTTCTCACATTCAAGAACGAATAAGGGAAGCAACGAGTGGAGGAAGTAAGGAAATTTGTGCAAGCTCAAATCACATAAGTGGTGTAAGTTTTATTTGTCTCTTGTAATCATCTTGAAAAGTCATTTTTTAATTAGGTTTACTAATGAATTGTCTAACAAGGTGTAGCTGGAAGAGATCACAAGAGGAGGCCTAACAAATTGTTTGCACATTTCTCAAGGTGTTAACATTTGCAATCTTTTAACACTCGTTTTAAATGGTGCAAATTGATCAACCCTAGGATAGTAATTTTCATTTTTCTACAATCGAGGCTAAAACAAATAATTGCACATTTTGCTATCTTGGGCTAAAAAGAACAATCAATTTGTAATTTTGGACTCTAAAAAGAACAACAATATTTCATTTTCTTGCAAAGGTAAAAATCACAATCACTCTTTATTTACAAGTTAAAAAGAACAATCAACTTTTCTCTTTTTCAAAACGATTTACTTTATTGCAACGATTTTCATTTTGTTGACCAAGACTTCCAATTCCTAGTTTAGAAAATCATTGCTATGTGGGAATAAAAGATCACCATGTTTGATTAGAGCAACATCTCCAATTAGGACTTAGAAAACAATTGATTTGAAAGGGTAAAAAGAACTTTGTGTGCTTTGTCTTGAGTGGTAGGTATATGATCTCCCCTTAATTGGTTGGCCAAAAAGCCAAATCCACTCTTTTCATGCTTTATTTATTTTCAAGCATATAACACCTTTAGAGGGCCTACCTTCCCGAATGCATTGAGGGGGCTAGTGAGAAGGTAATGACCCAAATGGGCAATGGCTAAAGCCAAGTTTACCAACCCACTATAATCAAATGTGGAGGCTAATGAAAATCCCTTCCAATGACAGTGTGTATTTGATAGCCTTCCCCTAGTATTCTTGTGATGTGAAAAGCCTTTTTTCTAAAGGTTGGGAAGTCTCTTAATTGAGTTTATCATTTTCTGCGTTGAACACAACCTTTACTATGAACCATAGAAATATAAACCTTGAGCTGAGTCAACTGCCATAGATTGGCAATATCATAGTGCAAGGGTGGGGAAGAATCTGCCCCCAAGATCACTCACCATACATCTCCCAAGATAACTACTCAATTGAGGAGTAATCCTCTTTGGGTTAATTTCTGGAAAAAGGCAAAAAAATGGGTGCCCCCTAGTGGGTGACATGACTGTTTGAGCTGAATGAGTATCAAGTTGTGGGCTATGATATTGTCAATGACCCTTGAATAAAGAGTCTACTTGGTGTTTTTTTTTTGTATCCAAACCAGTGAAAACATTGGGGATTTGAACACATCCTCAAAGAACATACACTAAATGTTTAGAATTAGGATGACCATTGTCTTCATGTGTGCTATTTATTCTTGTCACAAATGTTAAAACATCTTGCAAAAAATCAATCAATCAACTCAAAAGTCAGTTGAAACAAAGAGAAATCGTAAGTGGAGGAGATTTTCAAATCCAACAAAGCACCTTTTGAGGTGGTTGTCAACTTTTCAAATATCTTTAGGCAAGATTTTCATCCAACAAGATTAAGAGGAGTATCAAACCAAGTGATCACAAGTTATCATCCAAACTATCTCAACAACAATAGTTAGCTAGGTATTCAAGTTTGTCAAATTCAGTTTCCATATCGGGAAACTTGATCCATATCATTTGACGTACTTTGTCATAGGGGCATATCGAACAAACCCTCTATTAAGACTAGTAAGATTGAGTATCAAAATGAAGTATCCCTATCAACCAACAACATCAATATTTTGATCATTTGAATGACCACTTCCCATATTTTGTGAAGAAGAAGTCTTCATCAAAAGACTAAGTTGAAGAAGAGATAACCTAGTCCGAGGATCTTATCAAGAGGAGAAAATTTCTCTAAATTAACCGTCAACTCTTTGTATCACATTGTATCTTCTTACGTCACATGCGATTATATCTTCAAGGAAAAACCAACGAGTTTGATGAAGAGCCTTTGAGAAGTAGGACTTATACTCAGAAGTCAGCATTCAACCAATGTCTCAACAAAGGGGAAAAAATCAATCTCGCCTTCTTTCCAAATATTTGCATCACTTACAATGACGCTCGACCCAAACCACCAACTCCAATAAGAGAGGAAGAAATATCAACCCCACTAAGAGAAGAAGAATGCACTTATTGAGAAGCATATCAATGCTCATTTTTTCTCAATCTCATAAAAGAAAAGATTCAAACTCACAACCAAAATCAAGCACAAGTCCCCCAGGGAGTTCAATCCTTTTTATGAAATACATGCATATGGGGGAAGAGGAGATCATCAAGGATCTTAGCCAAAAATACCAACAAAGTGCCACCTTCCAAAAACTCATGGAAAGGCTTATGGAATTAGACAAACAAAAATACCTCCTCATGCTAAATAGTAAAGGAGTTGAGATTACCGAGGATTTTGACATGGAGAATTTAAGGAATAACAATGAAAGAGTCCTACCAACAAGGGCAAGGACCTACACATTCAATACTCAGAATCAAGAACACTTGGGAGGAGACAACACCCATGACCAAGACAACACCCGTGACCATGACGATACCCGTAATCACGAAAACATTAGTGAACAAGGGGATGCCAATCATAAAAGGTTCAACGATGAAAATTTTCCCTTAGCCAACATCACACAACAAATCCAAGCACTCTAACAACAGATGCAAGATATGCAACAAGGGTCCATGACAAGGTACTCTTTGGAGGAAATTTGTCCTTATCCTTTTGATAGAAGATTAAACATGGTGCCCTTTCCACCAAAATCGGATATACCAAAGTATGACAAATGCAATGGTAAGAGTGATCCCCAAGATCACGCTAGGGAATTTTGCACTATGAGATTAGAATTTGCCCATAATGACACTTACATGATGAGGATATTCCCAAGAAGTTTGGGAGGACAAACAATGGAGTGGCTTTCAAAACTCACACCTCCTATCAGGTTATTTGATGAGTTAGTGAACAAATTCATTTCACAATACTCTTATAATATCCAACACAAGGTCACCATGCTTGATATACGCAATACAAAACAAAAGAACAATGGCACTTTCATGGTGTTGTTACAAAGATGGAGACACTTGGTCTCAAGGTACCCTGAAAAGGAGAAAATGGAAATTTTTATAGATAATTTGAATGATGAAATGAGTTATCAACTCAAAATACAATGTCTACCTAGTTTTCAAAAGTTAATCGAGAATGTCATTCAAGTAGAAGAAGCCTCAATCAAAAAGGTAACCTTGAAATTCTCTAGGGAAGGTGCTAGTTCATCAAACAAGAACACCTATAACAATAAATAAAACACCAACTCGGACAAGTCCAAGTTTTGGACTAGGAACAAGAATGTTGTTAATGATGGTGTGGTTGATGCCGACAACGTAAAATGCAAACAACCAGTGCTAAATTTATCAGGTAGTACACCACACAACAATCAAATAAATATCAATCAAGACACTAACAACTATCAGCGTACTACCTATTAAGAAAATGACAACAATCAAGGAAACAACAACCAATAATTAAGGGAATAACACCAACACTCCACCTACCCAATATTGAAGAACATTTACACCATTGGGACAAACCCTAGAATCCGTATTTTGAGAGCTCTTGGCAAACAAACTCATCACATTGCCAAACATAGGCAATTTCAAACCCCAAGTCAAACCACCATGGTGGAATGAATCACACTATTGCGACTATCATTGAAACAAGGGGAATCGCACAATTGATTGCCTAAGGTTGAAGAACCTAGTTCAAGACATGATAGACAAGGGTGATATAATGGTTGATGGTCATAAGACCAATGGTGATCACAAAGCATTCAAAGATCCCCTTTCTAATTATGACAAGGGAGGAGCAATAACATCCAACAACAACAAAGGATCCCACATAAACCACATCTACGACAATGTCATTAATCACATATCAATATATGACAACCAAGTGAATGTCATAAAAATCAAGGATAAATAAGAACATGCACCGATGAATGTGACAACAAGGGCACAAAAATATGTCTTGAAGGGGAGCACATATAAAGCAACAACTCTTCCTAAGACTCAATATATCTTGGTAGACCAATTCCAAAAGACACCTACCCAAATATCGATATTAGAGTTGCTCAAAATCTCACCAACACATAAGGACATTTTGGAACAAGCTCTTGTAAATGCTACAATTCCAAACAACATGGACATCAATCAATTCCAAGCCATGGTGTCACATATGATGATGCCTCATAACCTATATTTTTCAGAGCATGATCCAAACAACCTGGACATCAATCAATTCCAAGCCATGGTGGCACATATGATGGTGCCTCATAACCTATCTTTTTTAGAGCATGATGATGTCTCATTGAGTCATCCACACAACACCTCAATCCATATCGAAGTTCTCATCCACAAACACTGGGTAAAACGTGTGCTAATAGATGGAGGAGCTAGCCTAAATATATGTACCTTAAAACTTATCTATGCATTGGGCTTGTCAGAGAAAGCTATTGATCCCAAACAGAAAATCACTATCAAGGCATATGGTGATGAAGAGAGGTTGTTGGAAGGAATTTTGGTGCTACCCATTCAGGTAGAACCTGTGCAGAATGACATAATTTTTCAAGTCTTAGACATGGACTTGATGTATAACATACTCTTGGGTCATCCTTGGATCCATGAAATGCAAGTGGTACATTCTACATATCATCAATGTCTCAAGTTCCCTTACAATGGACAAGAGATCTCAATATCAGCAGGCGCCAACCCCTTTCAATATTGCAACACTATGAGGGCAGCTCAAAATGTCCTAGTATGACATAACAGGGAGGCCCAAGCTTCCTCATCATCAAACAACAAGGATCAACTCAAATCTTTATGCATAGATTTTGAGAAAGTATGAAGTTGAAAGACAAAAGCATGGGAGAATACTCTTTTGAATCCCTATGTCTAGCACCCATATCGCCAAGGTCTCACGGAAAACCTTCAACATCAAGGCACAAAATAGCATAACCCATCAAAAAGTTTGATTGCAAATTTATCCAAGTAGGCACACTCGTAGAAGAATTCGAAGACAAGGATATCCTTTGTTTTTATACAAAGATGAGGAAGAAACAAGAGCAGCGTCTCTAGAATTTGCCATCCCCACACAACAATATGGTAATGGATTTAGAATCATGCAATGGATGGGATATCAAGGAAAGGGTTCTATTGGCAAGCGTCAAGAAGGCATCACAGAACCAATTCAACCCCATTCACAACTTACCAAAGATAAATCTGGACTTAGGTAGGACAAGCATATTTGATCGGTGCAAAAATGAAATCATCATCAAAGCCCCCGATGGAGAAGAAATGTAACATATAAAGAGAAATCACGACAATAAGTAAACAAAGAAAAAAAGATGAAGAATATGAGAAACAACAAGAGGAACTCGCTATTCAAAGAGAGGAGAATTCTTATAATAAGATACATCATATGCAAGCAATAACAAAACCTGATCGGGCCAATACATAATTAGTAAAAAAAGGACTAGTTAGAGCAAAAAGAGAAGACGAATATGAGCAAAAACAAGAAGAACTTTCCATTCAAAGAGACGAGTCTATTTATGAACAAATCCAAAGAGTACAAGCAAGCACAAAATCCGAATCAACACAAGGAACAAAATTTGTATCAATTATCATTGAACTCTTCTCACTATATAATGATCCCTCTCAGATACAGTGGTGTAGTCTTAGAAAGTGAGTCTGAGACAGACTCAAATGAATATGAATGGGATATTTTCTCTAATGTCACTGAAGACATTGAGGTAGATAAATCCACACATATACACACATACCCTATGATGGACAAGGTTCGCGGGCTAGGCCAATTGGAGTTGGATCACAACATATCAATGATTCTAGTGAGGATGATCAAGTTCCAAGCGAAATAGATTCTGAAGAGGGTATCAGCATAGATTTTGGCCTCACTAATGCCAATTTTGACAATGTATCCATCATGACCCTCATGACTATAGACCCTAACCTGTCAAATGATCCCTTACCATTAATCCATCCTGAACAAATAGACTGGGAACAACCCGAACAACTTAACATACCTATCTTCCCAGATGATGACACTATTGTCCAAAACCTTTGTTCTGTGAACTTGAAAAAATGTTCCACCAGTGAATCTCATAATGAAGTTCTCAATCAAGAGAGTGCCAAGTCTCTTAGTTGCAAAAATAAAATAAAAAATCAATCTAATGGTGAAAAGAATTTAATGACAATATTAGATCATAAAAAAGTAAAATTCAAAGGACGTATTTGAGTGTGAAAACCTCTTGGAGGCACCTGAGGATGAGAGACTTGACACTCTTCCTAAATATTATCAAGAGAGATCACCAATTTTGATTGAGCCAACTCAATCAATCAATATCGGCACTGAAGCAACAAGAACCATACATCTGGCAAAATCACTTATAGAATAAGAAAGACCTGACTTCATCAAAATTGTTAAAGAAAAGCAAATCAATTTTTCTTGGTCTTATGCAGATATGCCACGAGTAGACCTAGATTTTGATCATGCGCCACTTATCTATAGCTCCTGGAGCTAAGTCTGTCAAACAAAAATTGAGAAAAGTGAACCCACATGTCGCCATATTGGTTAAAGAAGAACCAAAGAAGTTACTTGATGAAGGATTCGTCTAACCCAATGATTATGCGGAATGTATTTCTAACATTGTGCATGTATCTAAACTAGATAAGAGCATCAAGATATGTACAAACTTCAGGGATCTTAACAAGGCTTGTCCAAAGGATGTTTTTCCTTTACCCAACATCGACACGATTGTAGATCTAATAGTAGGACATGCTATGTTATCACTCAGGGATGGTTTCTCAGGTTACAATCAAATCAAAATAGCACCAGTGGACCAAGATAAAGTGACATTTACCTATCCATGGGGTACTTACTACTAGAATTTCATGTCTTTTGCCTTAAAGAATGCAGGCACAACCTATCAAAGAGCAATGACCATAATATTTCATGACATGATGCACACATTCACAGAGGACTATGTAGATGACCTCTTGGCTAATTCATTCACAAGAGAAGGACATCTCAAGATTCTAGATAAAATCTTCCAAAGGCTAGATCAATTGAATATACGACTGAACCCTAAGAAGTGTGTTTTCGATGTAACATCGGGTAAACTCTTGGGATACATAGTCTTGGAAAAAGGAATCAAGGTGGACCCCACAAAGGTACAAGCAATTATGGAGATTCCACCTCTTAGAAATATCAGCCAAGTAAGATCTCTACAAGGATGACTACAATCCATACAAAGATTCATTTCTCAACTAGCCGACAAGTATCTTCCATTTACTCATCTACTCCACAAGAATATCCCTTTTAGATGGCAAGATCAATGTGTAGAATCATTCCACCAACTCAAGAAATATCTGATGAATCCACCTATCTTGGTACCACCAATAGTAGACAAACCTCTTATTCTTCACATATTAGCTACAAAGGTATCACTAGGAGCATTGTTAGCATAAGAAGATTCAACAGGCAAGGAAAAGGAAATATACGACATCAACAGGACATTGAATGGATATGAGCTCAACTACACATTAAGTGAAAACGCTTGTTTGGCAGTGGTGTTCGCTTCTCAAAAGTTTTGCCATTACATGATAGCCCACACAATCAAGTTGGTAGCAAAGATTGATCCCTTAAAATATCTACTTAGCAAAGCCTCTCTCACAGGGAGGTTAGCTAAATGGGTCATGATTCTAAGTGAATTTGACATTCAGTACATAGACATAAAGGCTATCAAAGGTCAAGTTATCACAGATCAGCTAGCAGAGGCACCATTATAGGACAATCATCCAATCTATGTGGAATTTCTAGATATAGATATTCTCATAGTATCAACAAAACCATGGATCTTGTACTTTGACAGATCATACACACAACATGGATTAGGTGTCAACATCCTATTTATCACTCCAGAATGACACACTATCCCTAAATCTTACAAATTAATGTTTCCTTGCACAAATAACATTTCTGAGTACAAAGCTCTAGTCATAGGAATCAAGATGGCCATAGAGTGAAATATCATAGAGTTGAAAGTCTTTGGAGACTCACAATTGGTCATCAATCAAGTTAATGATGACTATCAAATGAAGGACGACAAGTTGATGACCTATAAATGCATGGTGGATGACTTCAAGAAATATTTTGTGGACATCAAATTTGAGTAGATTCCAAGGGTAAACAACAAAGTTGTGGACGCCATGGCAATCATTGCCTCACTCCTGCAAATACCATACCAACATAATCGTTATGAGTTCTTGGTGGAACAACTATCTTATAATGTCCCCGATATAACTAAATAGTCAATTTAAATTGTACGACCCCGTACTTATTAATATATATCGGGCCCTTTTTATTAATTTGTTAGTTATAAACTTTTTGGTGTCGACCCATTTGTAACCCCTTGGGAAACTTCCCAGAGCCCATTTATATGGCCAAGTTTGGCTTAGTTGTAGGTAGGTGTGAATTTGGTATTTTTTGCTCTGTATGTGTGAATTCCCGTTGGAGTTCATTCGTATGCCATTTTAGAGGTGGAAGATCCTCCCTACTTGGCATTCACAGTTTTGGTGGGACTAACTCCTCACCCTAATCTACTCTGTCCTCAATCCAAGATTTTTATAATTTGAAGTGTTATCATTATTGAATCTGAATTTTTTCTTGCCTAGTGTGTTCATTCGTGTAAAACAAATTTTATTGTCCAACATATTACACATAACATAACCATTTTTCTGAGGCCGAGATTATTAGTTTCGCATACGAAAGTCAATTGTCCATACGGAAGGTAAGGAGCATACGGGTGGAGGACCGTACAGTGGAGGTTGTGTTGTTCATATGGTGGAGGCTATGTTGAGTGTACGATGGAGGGTCGTATGGTGTTGGTCATACCATACAACTTGAGTTGACCGTACGACGGAGGGTGTGTTGTCCGTATAGGGTGGTGGTTGTTGACCGTACGAGAAGGTTGTGTTGTCGTACACATATGGTACATTACATGTTTTCCCCTGCCCATGACAATTCTAAATTCCAAGTCATATGCCACATAGTCGATTCTGACTCACCCCTCTATAGAAAGATCTACACCTACCTAAAAGACAATATCCTTCCATTAGACCTATCCCGAAACTAGAAACACATATTTATTCGTCAAGCAACCCATTATACCATTACCGCCGACACACTTTACCACTGAGATCTTGATGGTACTCTTCTTCAATGTCTTGATCGTAATGAATCTGAAATCGCCTTACATAAACTTCACGAAGGTATTTGTGGCACACATTCATGTGGTCCTACTCTCACCAAGAAACTTCTAAGTATGGGCTCTTATTGGTCGACCATGGAAAAATAATCATATCAGTTTGCTATGAAATGTCTAAAATGCCAAATTCATGGCAATATTATACATGCACCAGCATAGGAGCTACAACCGTTCACCACATCATGGCTATTCTGTCAACAGGGACTCGACCTAGTGGGCAAGATTCATCCTTCCTCATCAAAGGGACATAAGTTTATCATCACGACCATTGAATATTTTACAAAGTGGATAGAGGTCGTCCCATTGACTATTGTTACCAACAAGAAAATATCCTCTTTTATCTTGAATTATCTCATTTGTCGGTATGGCACTCCTAGTTCCATTATCGCATATAATGGAAGACCTTTCAAGAATCAAGATGTGCAAGAACTATGTGAACGATTCCATATCCAACATCAATTCTTCACACCATATTATCCACAAGGGAATGGCCAAACAGAGGCCTAAAAAAAAACCATCTTGAAAATCCTCAAGAAAACAGTGAACGAGGTTGGACGTTATTGGCATGTTCAACTCAACCCAACATTATGGGCCGACAAAACTAGCATCCGCACACCTACAGGAGTACACCATACTAACTTGTGTATGGATCAGAGGGAATTATACCTATTGAGGTAGAAATTCCATCACTTAGGGTATCATTGAAACACCTCATTCCAGATGAAGAGTATCGAGTCAATAGACTGCAAGAGCTAGAGTTGCTAGATGAACATTGACAACATGCCTTTGATCATCTCAAGGCATATTAACAACGAGTGTGCTGAAGATACAATCACAAGGTCATACCAAGGGCATTCAAAATTGGTGATCTAGTTTTAAAAGAAAATCGCCGAAATCAACAAGATCGGGAAAAGAAGGGAAAATTTGAACCTAACTGGTTGGGACCCTTTGTCATCATATCAGCTTATGGATCAGGGGAATATCATGTATCAACTTCAAAAGGGGATGTGCTTGATGAGCCAACCAACAACATCCATCTAAATAAATTCTACACTTGAGTCATCCAATGCACAGATCAAGTAAAAAGCAACAAAAATATCACAAAAATATCAAAAAATCATCACTAGGGTGAAAAACTGGTAAACAGGTGCCTTGTGGCATAAAAGTTTTTAAATAATCAAGAAAAATACAAAAATAAAATAAAAAAGTGCAATAAAAACATGTGGTGAAAACCTGACAACATGCGCTATTTGTGATAGAGCAACTCCTCTATCTATTAATATCTGTATCATATCTTTGGCTCCATTTGATCTAAGTCAATAGCCATCATAAAACACTTATACACACAACATTATCCCCAACATACTTAGCGTAGTCACTGTCCTTGATTATCTGAATAAGTTATCTGAATCATATCCTACCATGGCTTGGTGATCAGTGTACATATCCATATTGAAGTAGTATCGACAGCAAGGAGCAAAATCCTAACCTCGCTGAAGGCATTTGGCCTTGTGGGTTTAGACACTAGACCAAACACGTAGTAAGACAACAAGGATCAAAACAACCAACAGTAAACATAGCAACATGAGAGTGCAACCATCAAGGACTTGAACTGATTTCAATTGAACAAAAGATCTATTTGCAAGATATTTTATTTGACAAGAATACACTTTAGATAGCATACATGCTTACTTATGGTTGTTGATTTTTGCTTATCATATCTCCTAAGAAACTCAAGGATGTCTCAAAGACTAGAGAAGCAAGGAAGGAATGTGATGTTTTCTTTGTCTGATGTTTGGGAGGAAAGCCTTCTACTATGCAAATTTGTCTTATGATGTGATCAGGCAACATATCACTGAAGATATTTTGGATTTGTATTGGACTAAGGTTAACTCTTGTCTGTTTTACACAAGCAACACTTGGGTCATCTTGGTTCAATTATACCTCGATTCTTGTGCCATCTTGGAATATTAACATCCATGTAAGTTATACTCAGGTCATTATAGTTCAATTATACCATGATGCTTGTATCAACTTTCAACAAATCAAGGCTCAATGATGAAAAAAAAAGGGAAGCATTGGCAATTTGATCAAAATAGATGGCAACATTAGTAACGAGAGTGCATTTCATGTAGTGGTCATATTAAGGTTGCATTAGATTGCACTATCATTATCATTTTCACATCATGTTAAAGTTGCATTAGATCACATTTTCATTGCATTATCATGGATCATTAGATTACATTACAATAGCTCATTTCATATCATGTTCCAATCACATTTAGTTACATTTACATTTTCATATCATTTTGCGAGTGTATTAATTGCATTACCATATTAAGCATTGCATTAGTTGTATTTTCACATCATTATAATTTTCAAGATACATCTCACATAGTCTCATATCATTATCATTATCATTTTCATTTTACATCTCATTTTCAAGATACATTTCACGTCATTATCATATCCTAATCAAATTGCATTAGATGCATCATCATTATCATTTCATATCAAAGTACATTCACATACATAAACATTACCATATCAAATCAAACACATACAAAAAGAGCAAAAATATGTTAAACACATTCATCCATGTACATTCATGCATTGCATTTAGAAGCACAATAAAAGGCCTACATTCATCACATTTATAAATCATAAAACACATTCATTTGCATAATCATCAAAACATCTTCAGCATATCATCTGCAAAACATATAGTTAAGCTTAATAATAATCAAAACATCTTAAGCATATCACCTTCAAAACATATAGATCATAGCATCATAAAATCACATCATCACACACACCACATAGACAATCATCTGCATTATCAAAGAAAAAGTCATATAGATCATGCATATCATATAGATCATCAAAATAAAGGCATCCATAACATGTAGAAGCATATGCAATATCATCTCATCATGCACATGTGTGACTCATGCTGATCCAAAGGAAAATAAAAGATATGTCAGAACGAATCATCAGTGAAACAATAAATGTCCAAAGTCCCTGTATATCACATCATATCGAAATCATAGAATCATATCGACATCAAAGAATCATATCAAAATCACA
This sequence comes from Cryptomeria japonica, assembly GCF_030272615.1. Lineage (NCBI taxonomy): Eukaryota > Viridiplantae > Streptophyta > Pinopsida > Cupressales > Cupressaceae > Cryptomeria > Cryptomeria japonica. The sequence continues at coordinate 471,516,513 of NC_081405.1, forward strand.
TAATCATATCAAAATCACATAATCATATCGACGTCAAAGAATCATATCAAAATCAATAATCATAATGAAATCAAGTCGCATATCGAAATCAAAGTCTCATATAGAAATCAAAGTCTCATATCGAAATCAAGCATCATATCAAAATAACAGAATCATATCAAAATCACAGAATCATATCGACATCAAAGAATCACAACGAAATCAAGAATCATATCGAATCAGTTTGAGTCATATCGAATCAGTTTGACTCATATCGACAAGTTTGACTTATATCGAATCAGTTTGATCAATATCGAACAAGTTTGACCCATATTGACAAAGTTTGACCCGTATCGACAAAGTTTGACCCATATCGACAAAATTTGACCCATATCGACAACGTTTGACTCATATCGACAATGTTTGACTCATATCAAATCAATTTGACTCATATCGACAAAGTTTGACCCATATCGACAAAGTTTGACCCATATCGACAAAGTTTGACCCATATTAGCAAGTTTGACTCATATCGACAACGTTTGACCCATATCAAATCAGTTTGACTCATATGGACAAAGTTTGACCCATATCAACCAGTTTAACCCATATCGACAATCAATTTGACTCATACCAACTATTGAACCATATCGACACTTGACTCATATCGACAATCAAGATCCATACCAACTTCACCTATATTGAATTTGACCCATATCGACATTTAACTCATATCAAACAACAACTCATACCGATCCTAGACCAACTTTTTGACATCTCGCATCTCAACAGACGCAATCAACACATATCAACACATCAACAAGGTGAAAAACATCATAACAAACCCAAAAATCTAATTTCAAGGTGCACAAATGAGGTGGAAATAGGCCCTTGAGGGTTTATATAACCCATGTTGACGCAGGTGACTGTGGTGCCTCACTAGACGTGTGGGGCATGTACGCGTTATGCGCACGTATTCTCTTCATCATTTTAATCTATTCTTTTCAATAACATTTATCGACAAATAAATATCAAAAAACTATAAAAAAAAATTAAATCGTCCAAAAATTTTAAAAATCGTCATGCATCACAATAGTGCACCGAAAATCATAATTTTTCTCAATTTATCTCTAGAGGGAGCATATCGACATCAATTCCATATCAATTCCTTATCGACATCAGTTCTATCATTGTATCTCATATTGAATCAATTCTTCTTATCCAGGGCTTCATATCCATAATTTTGACAACACCATATCAAGAATTTTGGCAACATATCGAGGTTTCTTACCATTAATAACTTGGCTCATAGAGGTTTCATGTTTCCTAATAGGTGTGAGCTATGTCAGAAAAAGGAAGAATTAGTGGATCATCTGTTTATCCATTGCTCCTTTACCTGGGAAATCTAGAGTAAATTTTGGGCGCAATGGAAAGTTGAATGGGTTATGCATAACAGTCTCAAGGAAGTTATTTGGCAATGGATCTTTCCCACCAAATATCCTCTCATCAAGAACCTCTGGTCCTTGATCCTTCCTATGACCCGTTGGTATATCTGGAAGGAGAGAAATAACAAAAATTTTAGGGAGGCTAAGTGTACGTCTCAGGTGGTTTTTGAAAATATTTGAAGGGCTATAAAAGAAAACATAAATATTCCTCACAGAAACAACAAGAAATGGAGTTTTTCTAACATGAATGACATTGAGAAAGGTATCCTCACTGAATGAAATTTGATTCACAAGGTTTACAATTTTGACATTAAGATTAGGAGAGAAAATGTTGTTTAGAGATTTCCCTGTCATGATTGGGTCAAGGTGAATTTTGATGGGGCAGCCAAAGGCAATCCTGGGAAGTCAGGAGGGGGAGGAGTCATTAGAAATACTCATGGTGTTTGTATTGCTGCTATTGCCTCTCCCTTTGGAGTTCAAAACAATCATGTTGCTGAAGCTTAGGCCATGTTGAAATGCCTCCAGCTTGCTCAGGGTTTTAAATTTAAAAAAATATGGCTGGAAGGGGACTCCCTCAATATTATTCAAGCTATCAAAGGTACTAGCTCTCCCTCTTGGAACATATTTAATATTATTGAAAGTGCTAAAAAGTTATTAAATGACTATGATAGTGTTTTCATTTCCCATACTCTAAGGGAAGGTAATAAAGTTGCTGACCTTTTAGCTAATGAGGGGGTTTATTTAGAGGAGGATGCTAAATATGTCAGAGAAGCCTATTGTAAGAAGGATGTCCGGGCGCAATTATTATTTGATCATGTCCATGGTTCAAGTTAATTCTATCATTACTTCTCTGAGTCTGGATATCAAAGATAGAGATTGGGGTTATGTGAAGTGTTAGTTAATGATTTTTTTTAGGCATCGTTATTATGATCACTGGTGTGACGGGGCTAATCATAATAAGTGTTGACTCATTGTGACTATTTTTAAATACCTCTTCAATTTCAAGGAAAGAACCCTATTTTTTGAACCCAACATTTTGTTCAAGAGCCTTCGCTTAAGTCTTGGTCTTCAGTTTGTGAGTAATTTGTGCTCTATTGAAAACCTCGACCTGCATTTCAACATGGGAGGTAACCTTAACCAGAATAAGCCCTCTGGTTGTGATAATTGGAAAAGTGAGCGGAAAGTTTGGAGGAGGCTCCATAGACATGGTTTCATAGACTACATGGAAAAATTGCACGGCAGCAAAAATTCAGTGTCTCAAGGCTTTGCCAAGGGATGGGACAACAACAAAGTCACTCTATTTGGGGAGACTTGGAAGCTCGATGAGGATTTGGTGGCGGAAGTAACGGGATTACAGAAGGAAGGAACCAAGTTTTACAGAGATCGAAAGTTTGCGGCAGAAGCTATTAAAAATTTCCCTAAAACTAATGATGAGAAGGTTTGGCTTGCCAAGAAAGACAATGTTTCTTACTACCTCCCTCATCAGGTAAAGTCCTTCTGGCAGAAGATGTTAACGGTTTTGATGAAATTCCTAACTATTGATGGTAGGTTTACGAAGGTTTATAATTATCATTTTGCTATTCTTAACCATTTCTACCATGGGGTTAAGATCTTTTTGCCTTTCTATTTAGCTTCTTCCCTGAATGAGAGCTTGGCTGACCATGCCAAAAAACCCAAATCCTATCCCATAGCTCATCAAGGTCTCATCCTACTCATTTACGAACACTTGAAGAAAAAAGCTAGGGTTACTAAGGATGATCATTTGGTGGCAAATGCCCATATTTCAGATAGTCGTGATGGTTCTGAGTCTAAAGATGATTTGTCTAATGCTCCTCTCGATAAAAAAGGGAGGGTTGATGATGTTGATAAAGAGGACATAGATGTGGAAGCTGGTATGGAGGAGGAATAGGGGAAGGTGACTGATTATGAAGCGGAGAGTGAGAAGAAAGAGGATGCAGCAGAAGAGGAGGATGTGAAGAGAAAAGTTTATGTTGAAAATCCAGAATACCATGGATGAAGCTAACCCTAAATCTATGAGCTCTGAGAAGGGTAGGGAAACAACGAAATCCATTTTGAATGCTGCTAGAAACAACACTTTGGAATTTTTCAATTTCCAGAAATGGGTAATTGAAAATATTACCAGTATTCAGAATAAATAGAGAGATTTGGAGTATAAGATTCAGGATTTGATTAAGGATACCAATATTGGGAAAAAAGATGCAGAGGTGGAAACCACTGAGGCAAAGGATGAAATTGAAATGCAGGATTGGTCAGAAAAAGATATGATTAAGGGAGACTTGAAGCATCTGGAAGATGTGATCAGAATTGTCAAAGACAAGCCTGAGGTTGAAAATGAAATCATCAACAATCGGGTTGCTAAAACTGAGAAGGCATTGAAGAATTTTATGAATCATAGTCTTGAGGTCTTGAGGGTTTCATCTCATAATATGAACTCCCTGGTGGATTGTCTAGAGAGGAACCAACAGAACAAATAAATGGTGATCGTTGATGATATGCCGACCTCCAACTCTGCTCCCCAAACGTCCAGACGAAGAACTAGGCAAAATACTTGTAATTTGGAGATAAAGACCAAAAACATTCATCTGACGAAGGAGAACAAAGACCTAGGAGAAGCTGCTAAGGCTATGATGATGCTGGTGAAAGACACAGAAGAGTCTATAAAAGTTTTTATTTGATATGTAATTTTGGTCTTTGTTTGCTAGTCTCTCGCTGGCTTTGTGCTGTCCCTTTCCCTTGCTGCTATTTTTTCTATTGGTCTTTTGTAGATTTTTTGTCTTTGTTATGATCTCTCTTGCTTATTTCATGCTTAACTTTTCATAATGTAAGCGGGTTTCGAGTCCCTTAAAACCTAATTTTCCTTAATCAAAAACATGTGGTCACACATCGCTTAAAAGAGGGGCAAAATGTAGACACCTAAAACTTGCATAACTAATTAAATGAATTTTATTCAGTTAATCATCATTCATTCACAAATTAATTAGACTAAGGTTTAATTAATATCCCTATTCCTCCAATCAACCTATTAATCAAATTAAAGATTTGATTAAAATCCTTTTCTTGTAGCCTAACCTATTAATTAAACTAAGGTTTGATTAAGTACCTTTAGCCATTTAATTGAATAAATCTTATTTATTTAATTAAAACCCTCTTTTTCCCTTTTAATTGAATTTACATTTGATTAAATCCCTTTGCATTTCGATAAATCATTATTTATTTGTGAATAGTCTCCCCACTTGCAAAATCCTACAAATGCAAGTTGCACCCCTTTTGGCTAAAATAAATCTTTTATTTTATCTAAAAATGCCCATTTCCTTCCACTTGCAATCTCCCAGATTTTCTATTAGCATGCTAATATTCTTCTAGAACCCCTCTAACCCCTCATTATCCTAATTAATCCAAAGCCTAACCAATGTTAGTATTTTTTCAAATTAAAAATACTACACATCTACCCAAACCCTCACAAGTCACTTCACATGTCTGCATCACCTTTGACCAAGGAGTTCTCACACATGTGTGAGGATTCTCTTCCCCATAGAGCCACCCTACTCTTTCCCCTTTTGGCACGTGTGTCATAAAATCTCTTCAACTAGCCCTTACACCTTTCCACAAGTGTTTCCACTTGTCACCTCTTGGACTTCCCAAGATTTGCTCACACATGTGTGAGCACCTTTACCCTTGCACCCACTTCTCCTTGTGATACTTGTCACAAGGCCAAGCCTTCAAACCTGGGACCAGATTCCCTTTCAATTTAATCCCTTGATCAATCTTCAATCTTGACCATCGGTTTTCAAGCCTCCAACTCTATAAATTGAGCCTTTATCCATCAATCAAAAGGAGAAACTTTTTATCATAGCCTTATAATGCCTTTTTGATTCAAGATCCATCATATTGTGCATCAAACTTATAATCATTTTGTAGGTTATCAAGGAGCTCAATTTGTCATCTTCAAGCACTTAGATCATCTTAGTCTCATATCTTAGTCTCCTATCTTGCATTCAACCTTGCATTCCATTTTTTCATATCATTTGATCATCTAGCTAGGATCTTAGTTGCATTCATTTTGATCTTGGCATATCCTTCAATCTTGTTCTTTAGGTTGACATCTAAAAGATCAAGTGCTCTTCCAAGTGAGAGCCACCTTGAATCTTGAAGATCCTTGGAAACAAAGGAACATGAGACGTGCTTGGGGTTCTTGATGTTGAAGCTAACTTAGCTTAGTTTCTATTTTGATTTCTAACTCGAACATGACGTTTCATCTGTGTGTTTGATGTTGTTTGATTCTCTTGTAGATTCCACACTTTAGAGCACACAATAGGCATCCTCATGGGTGAATCCAAGTTTTAGGAAGGATGTGGGATAAAAGTGTGGGATGGAGAGATTAGTTTTATTTATCTCATTTTTGTAGGGTAGATGTGATTGGTGGGGATTGAAGGAGATAAGTAAAATGGGTTTAGGCAATGATGGAGACTAGGAATTCATTAAAAATAAATTAAGTAAAGAAGTTTAATCAATTGGGTAAATGAAATGATTTAACAAATTAAATTAAATAGAGGAAAATATTAATGAATTAATTAAATAGATAATAATATCCATTTAATTAATATATGATGATAATTTTTCTTTGTCTACATTTTGCCCCTCTTTGAGACAATACAACCTACCATGTTGTTTCAAAGAAGAGTTGATTAACTAATATATGCCCTAGGAATATCTTGGTAAGGATGATGATAAATATGATATGCCCCCTCAAGAGAGATTGATCGAATAGATTGTGATAAGATTTATCTCTTTATAGATTATGAGAAAAAGATTTGATGATTGATATTGCACAAGTGATTAAGCTGATATGCACATTTGATGAAAATGCTTAATTGATAAGCGTAACTAAACAATTGAGGTAAATGATCAATATAGACAGGTTTATAAGCTAATTAAGCTTATTGATATTGATGCTAGCTCAAGATATGTTGGTACAATGATTCATTGATTGATCAGGGAGTGATGGGATCCTATTCTTAGAAGAAAGATGATTGATTTGATATTTAAATTAAGAGACATGTATCCGTTGGGTAAAGCTATTGATTGATCTCTCAGATAAGGAGGATGAAGAATGATGATGAATGGAAAATGATGAAAGAAATGACTTATGAAAAAGGGATATAGAAGTGATGAAAAGGAGTTGAAAGCGATAAAATAAATGATTGATAAAAAAGGGATATTGAAGTGATGAAAATTCTTGTTCTTTTTAAATGCTTATATCATCATTGAGCTTATTATGGAAAAAGGATAAACTCATTTGGATATGGATTAGACCCAAATGAATCAACATACCAATTGCATGTAGGGAGACACATCAGATAGTTAAGGAATACCCCAGTTCACATGAGACCCACATGTCCTCGATGATTTTAGACAATCATGTCCTAAAACAAGTCATCATATTACTAAGGAACAATCCACAGGCAAAAAACAAGTGAACATGCCCCATCCTTTCCTTTCTAGTTAAAGACATCCCAAAAAGCTAAAAGACATGTCACCAAAGATAACAATAGAAACAATCAAGAACCTACCAAACAAGCAGACATTATGCTTCATGTTGAAATGATTCTTGTCATGGTGGAATGTTGTTATGTTTGCTTGATCTTGGTATCATCATGTCATGATTGTGTTGAAGTCCAAAGCTGCATGTTTGTCTAAAGTGTAATCCATCTATGAATTCAATGTCTTTATTGCATAGAAAAGGCGAAGTGATACAGTTGATGGTGCGAGTGAAATTTTATTGTGGTTTGTGAGCGAAAAGACAGATAGAGATAATAGTTCCTCCAACCGCGAGCAGCAAAGTATCCCAACCCACCACTAAGGTTGAGGAGATGCTCCAATGATAGTACAAATAGCTTATTATGCATGGACAAGTATGTGTGTAGGTTATGCCAAACAATCTACAAGCTATGGTGGGGGTGGAAAAGTTATTATGTTGAAGGATGTGAGATGAAAGATCAACTAGAATCCTAAAAGAGGGAAGAGCAAAGTCCCTACACATGGCATCGGTTTCTCGGTTTTCACCATGGTACTTTCCCAATGCACCATCAAAATGGTTTTCACACAGATGAATTTATTGCTTTTGATTTTTTCTTCATTTTTTTTTCTTTCTTTTTTCTTTTTTTCTTTGTTTTTTTTAGGACCTTTTTTAGATTTTTGTCTTTTTTTCTTTTTTTTTTTTAAGACCTTTATGATTTTTTTCATTTTTTTAAAGACCTTTTATGATTTTTTTCATTTTTTCAGGACCTTTTCGAAATTCCCTGAAATGCTTAGGTATAAAACCTGCAAAGGTAAATGCTATTGATTGAATTTTCAAGTGGTTCACCCTCTGAATTAGCAAATTGATATTCTCCTGATCCATACACAACAATAATAATGTATGCACCTAACAAGTTAGGTTCAAACTTGCCCTTTTTCTCTTTGTCTTGTTGATTTTTCAGATTCTCTTTAAGGACAAGATCACCAATTTCAAATGTGTGTCACTTAACTCTACGGTTGTAGCTTCTGCACATATGTTGCTGGTATACTCTGAGATGATTAAATGCAGTCCATCTTATTTCATCCAACATTTCTAATTTGTGCAAGTGGGAGACTCTATAGTCTTCATCACTAATCAAATTGTGCAAAGAGACCCATAAGGAAGGTATCTCGACCTCAATGGGCTAGATGGCTTCATCACCATAGATAAGGGCATATGGAGTGGCGCTTGTGGGAGTGTGAACACTCATGTGATAAGCTCACAAGGTAGGAATCAATTGAATATGCCAATCACAACCAACTTCATTGTCTGTCTTTTTGAGAATTCTTAGGAATTTTTATTAGAGGCCTTAGCCCGATCATTACCTTAAGGATAATATGGTGTAGATAAATGGTGTTGAATGTGAAACTTGTCACAAAGCTCATGGAAATCCTGATTCTTGAAGGGGTGATTGTTATCTATGATGAAAGAAAGGGGGACACCATACTGGCATATGATATGATTGGGAATAAATGTTACAATTTGTTTACCAGTAACATGGGCTAGAAGAATGGATTCAATGCATTTTGTGAAATACTCTGTGGCAGTGATGATGAATTTATGACCATTGGATGAAGGTAGATGAATTTTTCCCACAAGGTCGAGTCCCCACTAACAAAAGTGACATGATCTAACAATTGGTTGTGATTCATGTGCAAATCTATGTATCGAGTTTCCATGTATTTGCATTGCTTGCATTTCTTAGCAAACTGATGGGCATCTTTTTCCATGGTAGGCCAATAGTAACCAATGCACAAGAGTTTCTTACCTAGGGTAGGACTGCTAGTATGTGTCCCACATATACCTTTGTTCACCTCTTGTAAGCCAATGTTGACCTCATCATGCTCAAAATATTAAAGTGAGGTACCATAGAGACCTCGACAATGTAGGTTATCAGCTAAAATGACATAGCAGGAAGCTCAACATATAAAGGTTTTACTGGATTTTTTGGATAAGTTAAGTGGTAGGGTTTTTTAACATAAATAGACATAAATGTATCTATACCATTGGGAATCAAGACCAATGATAAGACATATCATAATAGATTGAAGTACGTTATAGGCAAGTTCCAAGAGTGTTTCCACCAAGAACTCATAGTATGTGGCATTACTTGGCATTATTACAAATTATGTTATTTTGGCAATTGCATCAACTACTCTATTATTATCCTTGGGAATTTTTTCAAAGGTAATTGATGTGAAACAAGCTTTAAAGTCATCCACCATTCTCTTATACAACATTAGATTTTCATCTTTTATTTTGTAGTCATCATTAGCTTGTCTAGTAACTAGCTAAGAATCTCCAAGAACACATAACTCTAGGATTTTCCATTGCACAACCATACAGAGTCTAGAAATTAATGCTTCATATTTTGCAATGTTGTTGGTACATGGAAAATGTATCTTATAAGATTTTGGTATACAATCCCCTTGTGGTTTGACAAAGAGAATGTCGATGCTAAAACCACCTTGTGTGCAAGAGCTGTCAAAATATAAGTTCCAATATGTGTAGATTCCATGATAAATATTTATTCATCATGTAACTTTGTGATAAGGGGATGATCATCTGTCATAGGAGTATCAATAAGTTGATCCGCTATAGCTTGTCCTTTTGTTTCTTTTCTTTCCACATATCTGATGTCAAACTCACTACTTCTATCATGACCCATTTAGACAGTCGTCCTGGAAGAGCTACTTTATTCAAAAGGTAGTTAAGAGGATCCATCTTTGCAATGAGATTCATCTGATGTGTAAGCATGTAATGTTGCAGCTTTTGTGAAGCAAAAATTACTGCAAGACATTCTCTTTCAATAGGAGTGTAGTTGAGCTCATATCCTACTAGAGTAGGACTGATATAATAAATAACATGTATTATTTTCCTTTGAAATCATGTTGTGCCAAAAGTGCCCCCAATACTATGGTAGTCATGGATATATAAAGGAGTAAGGGCTTGTATCTGTAGGAGGTACTAACACTAGTGGTGACATCAAGTATTCTTTAATATTTTAACAAGATTTCTCACAATTGCCATCCATCTAAATGGAACACTCTTATGTAACATGTGTTGAAATGGTTGCCATTTATTTGCAAGTTGTGCAATAAAATGATGGATAGATTGTAGTTTTCTTTGTAATGTTCTCAATTGACTTATATTCTTTGGTGGAGGCATTTCACGTATGGATTTAACTTTGGTAGGGTCATATTCAATCACCTTACATGAGATAATGTATCTGAGGAGATTCCTAGATGTTTCCCTGAAGACGCATTTATTTGGATTCAATCGCACCTTATATTGCTCTAATTATGTGAAGATTTTATCTAATATTTTCAAATGTCCATCTCTAGTGAAAGATATCCTAAGCAAATCATCTACATAATCTTCAAAATATGTCTACATCATGTCATGAAATATAGTGGTAATTGCACGTTGATAGGTAGCTCCAACATTCTTCAATCAAAAGGGCATGAAATTACAACAAAAATTTCCCCAAGAACAAGTGAATATTGTCTTGCTCTGATCCTTGGGAGAAATTTTGATCTGATTGTAACCCAAGAAACCATCCATGAGGGATAACAACTTGTGCTCTAATATTAAATGCACTATTATGTCAATATTTGGAAGTGGGAAGTCATCTTTATTACAAACTTTGTTTAAATCCATGAAATTGTGCAAACACAAACACTCTCATCAGGTTTTAAAACTAGCACTAGATTAGAAATCCACCCAGCATAGTCAACTAGCTTTATGAATCCCACGTCTAGGAACTTTTGCAATTATGCCTTTACCAATAATGCAACTTGCAGACACATTTTTCTCAATTTCTGCTTCATACGTTTTTCCCCCAATGGCAAAGATAAGTGATGCATAGCTAAATTAGGATCAAGCATCGACATATCTACATAAGACCAAGTGAATTTAACCTATCTTTCTTTTTAAAACTATATAAATGCCACTCTTTCTTTAGGCATTAATAATTCAGCTAGATGTATGATTTTTGGTTTCTCTTTTGTGCCCAAATTTGCTCCCACTATTTTCTCAACCAACGTGAATGATTTTTCATGATAAGATGGTTGGGGAAGTGTGTCAATCATTCTATCCTCAGGCACCTTAGAGAGGTTTTTACCTTCGAATACATCCTTTATTTTTACTTTTTTTGGGTCTAATAGTGCTGCAAAATGGTTTCACCAGAAGACCTATTTATGTTTTCTATAATTTTGCGACTGAAAGGCTTGGAACCCTCTGCAAACTAAGCCACATAGTTGAGTTATATGAAAAAACCAACTCTATGATTCCCAAGGGGTAAGTCACTTCATTATTTGAGAAATTTTATGATTGCTTGATCATTTTGAAAGATGTCTAATTGTGGTGGTCCTTGTTGGTCCCAATCAATACATTGTGGGTGAGAAAGGGATAAAGGATCATTATTAGGCTCAAGATTGTGAACTGGATCAAGGGTAAAAATAGTTTCATAGTCATATATGTCAATTAAATTGGCAAAGTCATTGAATATAGCTTCCTCTTCAGTCTGTGTTGTATTAGAGGACTCCCCTACCTTACTCGAGTTACCCTTAGTACTCAAAGTCTTATCTTTCTATGTATCATAACCTAGACCACAAACTCTACATTCACCATCAGGTTACATTGGTTCATGTATGCCTTGATTTTATAAACCAAGAGGACTGTGACCATCATAGCTATATTCCTCCATTATCTTAAGTTATTTTCCATATTGTTCAATTGGTATCTTAACTTTTAGTTTTTCATTTTGTCCCTTTTTTGTGTCTTCATATTTGTACAACCAACCCATGAGGTCTTCTTCTTCCATTTCATTATACAAGGCACCCCATTTTATGAAATTTGTTGGTTTGCAGATCATAGTAATGATATCCGATGTGGTTTCAACCATTTGTATTTTTCCATAAGTTTGGGGAGGGAAAGGTAACTTTCTAATAGAAAGAGCACGATTCATGGTATATTCTCCTACTCCTTGTTCTTTTACTTGTATTTTTGATCTCAGCCTCATTGGATTTAGAAGATGCTTTTAAAGATTTAGGATCAACATATACTTGAGAAGGAGGCACTTCATGATTGCTAAAAATTGTGGATTTAGTCTTAGGATTTACATTGTTACAATACATGAAGGGATTTAGATCTCTTGGTATAGTTATTTCAACACCATTATCTAAGAATTTTAGATATTGATGGTACATAGAGGGAACAACTTGCATTGCAAGTATCCATGGTCTTCCAAGGAGGATGTTATTAGTTAAAGGGACGTCAAGAACTTGACAAAACACATCCTTCACCATAGGCCCAACTTTGATTGGCAATGCAACTGATGCTTTGGATGAATGTTCCTCTTCATCATAGGCTTATTTGGTAATATTTTTCTTTATATCCACTACATTTTTAGAGAAACCTAGTTCTCTAATTAATTTCAAAGTACAAATATTGAGACCTTCTCCTCTATCTATCAAAACTCATCCGATCTTAAATTTTTTGACAAGAGCTTCGATGTGTAGAGGCACATTGTGTGGTTGTTTCATGGATGAATCATCATTTTCTATGAAAGCGAGAATGTGAGGGGAGGTGATATGCCCCACCATAGTTTGGAATTGATCTATATGTAGGTCAGTGGGTACTTTAGCATTAGCAAGTGCTTTGTCAAGGATAGCTTTATGCTCAAGAGAGAGGCATAAAAGATCAAGTATAGAAATCTGTGCGAGTTTCTTCCCTAAATCTTCTATAAGGTTATATTGTGAAGTTGACATAGGGAGTTTAGAATTAGGACCTCGAAGGGTAACTGTGCCTCTGCATGTGGTGACATTGCATTCAATTTTTTTCTCTTTTATAGTGAAAGTATTTGCATGGTTATTTGCCTCATTGATGTAATTTATGATATAATCATATTGGGCATTGGTATAATTCACACCATCACCAGATTCAATGGTTTTTCCTTTTTCCTTTTCATGCTTAGGGAAGGGATTTTTAAACATCTCACGGTCAAAGTTACTAGAAGGGGTATGACCATCAACTGCAATCTTGTCATCATCAATTAGGTCTTGTATCACATTTCAAAGCCTATTGCAACTATTAGTTTTGTATCCCTTGTGTGGATTATACTCTCTTATTTCTAGTAGTATTATAAGATCATTTTTGAAAAGTTCTTTCAATGCTGATTCAAGTGACTGTCCAAATGGTGTAAAGGTTTTGTTTAGGAAATCTCTTTTGTTTATCTTTTACGTTGTCTAAAGATGAACCTTTAAGGTTATATATACAACTCTATCATTAACCACTTTATTTTTTTTATCCCAAAATGGGGTCTTGTTGTTTTCATTCGAACTTGTCTTGTGATTTATATTATTATTCATCTTGATAGTGCCATCATCAATAAGGGTTTGTTCAATTCAAAATCCTATTTTTATTACTTCGTCAAAGGATTCTAAACATTTAAGGCGAAGTTTTTTTCCAATGTCCTTGTTTAAATTTCAATAAAAGAGATCAACTAATTGTTTGTTAGGATTGTTGTAAGGTGCTCTTTTGGTAAAGTGTCTCCATCTCTTTAAAAATGAGACAAATTATTCTCCTTGTTTTTGTTTGGTGTTAAAGAGGTCCATCATGGTCACTTCATGTTCATAGTTATAAGCATAATGTGAGATAAATTTTTCAGCGAATTCTTGAAAAGACTCAAGATAGTTGGGGGTAGTCGTGAAAATCATTCCATAGCGCCTCCTCCAAGACTATGAGGGAATAATCTCATAAGGTATGTTTCATCAACAACAAATTCCAAAGTAGCATCACAAAATTATCTCGTGATCATTAGGATCCCATTTTCCTCTGTATTTATCAAGTTTTGGTATCTCCCAATGACTAGGAAAAGGTAGAATTGGAATACTTGGATCAAAAGGGTAGGGACATATATCCTCGATGGAGAAATTGTGAGATGATGTCTTATTTTTCTTTTCAGTGTCCAAATCTTGTCTTAATGTTCTAAGTTCATCCAAAATAGGATCATTTGTAGGTGTTGGCTTTGGTGTCTTTGTAGAATGTTTGTAACATGGTTGTAAGTAAAAAGGTCTATGATATTTTACTTTGTCATCATTATTTGTTTTGGTATGTTTAGATTCACTTGATTTGTCACTTACCATGAGAAATGATATGTCAAAATCAGGAGGTATTAATATTCCTTCATTAGTAAGGGCTTTGAAAATTGTTGTGGATTAGGTTTAAAACTTGTTTGAATAGTGTAGTAAATCTATTATCATGAAGTGATTCCTCTACATGTTCTTGGGTTACCTCTATTGAACCCAAGGTAGGATTGAGAGGGGGGGTGAATTAGTCCAAACAAATAATTACAACAACACATAAATAATCAATGAACAACACATATCCAACACATGAATACCAATATTTATACGTGGAAAACCCAAACATGGAAAAGCCATGGTGGGAGTTAACCCACAAGAATATATCCACTATATATGAAATGATTACAAATATAGAGAACACTGCATTGGACTTGTACACCAAGGCTAACTAATTATGGGAAAAGATACAAATTGGACTTGAAAAACCTGAAGCTAACTGCACTCAAAGAAAGATACAAAAAAATGGTTTGAAGAGAAAGATCTCCTGATCATGAAGCTATCCTTGAACTCTGCATCAAGTGACCAACATCAACACACACAACTCTGATCTCAACTGCTAACACTCTGTCTCAACTCTCTGTCATATTCACAACACAACTTGCATATCATTCAAACATAACACTTATTCACTTCTCACACTTCGTCTGATCTTTTCACTTCACCACTCATCTACACTCTCTCTCAATCCCATTGCTCTAACTCAAACATTCAAATGCCTTATATACAAGATAGATCATCAAATCTTAAAATAAGTCGGCCTGAATCAAAATATAATTTTTGACTCCAGGAGAAAGTGAGGACCAAAACACATCTTCCAAAGATTAATTCACCAATCCACAATCACCAAAACCTAACCAATAACATATCCACATGCTACACAACCATATAAGCAATTACCAATCAAAACATCTTGAAAGCAAATAACTCAAATCTAGATCTCCAAATGCTACGCTGAGACCCATAAAACATCACACTTCGAAAAATCATATATGGACCTAAGGATAGGTCAAACATAGAATCCCGCAACCAACAACGAATAATACCACAACACCTGGAGAACACACAGATGTTTTTGGACCTCAAAAACAACATAACCATGATACCGAAACTATATCCAATGAAGATAACAATAATGTTCAACACCAACAACAAATTTTGAACCCAAGCACGTTCAAAACAACCAAAACAACAACTGCACCAACAGTAAGATAAATTTGCACTATAGACATTCTAAACCAAACCAGAAAAACAAGTTTGACATCAATGACAACCACAACAACACATCAACTAATATTTCCAACAATCTCCCCATTTTTCATTGATGACAACACTTGACAAAACTTGCACTTTGACCAAAACTCAAAGAAGAAGAATATTGGTCGGTGTAATACCCTAAAAATGGTCATCTAAACCATGAGCCCCTAATCTCGACAATGTCACCAAGGTCCCAACCAAAGGCAATTAAATAAATCTTTAGCACACAATTAATTTCTAAAATCATCAATGTCACATGGCAAAATTAATCACTCAATATTTTGATACTTTCTTTTTTGGCAGGAAGGTTTTTGGCTCATGGGATTTGGCACAGGGCTTTGGAAAATCTTGTCTTCTTCCATTGATAGCAACTATGGAGTCTACATTTGAAAATTATCTGATGGGTTTTTTTTTGGGAAATTGTCATATGGGCTCTATGCAAAACTGATATTATATGTATTGTGACAACATTTTGTATGTGGTTTTGGGCGGGGTGCATAAACTGATTCGTTAGATACTATAGGTTTATTTTATGAGTTGTGACCGGAGGTTTTCTTCCCAGGGTTCTTTCCTCCGGAATGCTCTTTGAATCCTGTGTAAAAAATAAAAAATATTCATAAAAAAGTTTAGTGGAATAATCCACTTTTATTGAAAAAAAATAAAATATTTATTTAATTAATTGATCATTCCAAGTATATCATTTTTAAACAATTATCTTATTTATTTTATTAAATATCCTAGCATATTTAATTAAATAAATCAATTTTCCATAAATCTTCAAAAAAGGAAACAAATCAAGAAAGAGGAATTGAAAATTATGAGCACAAATCTTCAAAAAAGGAAATAAATCAAAAAAGGAATTAATTGACAAAAAAAGAATAAAAAATTGAGAAAAGAAATCAATTGGAGATAATCTTGAAAAACAAATTAAAAATTGATAGATAATCTCAAAGAAAGCAATTAAAACAATTAAATATTAAAATTGAATGAAATAGAGAATAAATCTGTTTTTTCTGATTTTATCTTAATTTTAGTTCAATTTCCTTTAAAACTGAGAAAATCATCCAATCACATCAATTCACCTGGATTGTGCTTCCTCTTGGAAAATCTTGACTGCTCATAATCATTTAATCTCAGCCTTTGGTTTCTTTCTGAATTTTCTATAAATTCAGGCTCTCATCTCTCATTAAAAAATCCTAGAGAATATATTGTTATCATGTTGTTTTTTCTCTAGGTTCAATAATATTTGTGCATTTAGATATTCACATGTTAGTTATTGCATACATATTTAGATCATTTAGCTCATTTATTGCTTAAATCATGTTAGATTAATCTTGCATATCTAGCTTAAATCTTGCATCCATTTAGCTTAAATCCATCCTCATATAGATTTAAAAATCCTTCGTTTAGGTGTTGTCCAATCACTAGAAAGCTTAGCAATTTGAGAGCAGTCTAAACTTGCATCTACTAGAAGACAATGGGTTGATTTGTTATGGTTTTATTATTCATGATGATATCTGTCTAACCATGCATCTAATGACTTAATTGAAGTGTTGTGTATTCCAGATATAGATACAGGTCCACTTTTCACACACACACTCTATATCTCTCAAACTTTGACACAACTAACACAATTTTTCCTTAAATATATATAACTCAATCTCTCTGAACTAACAACTCAATCTCTCCCAAAATCTCTCAATCAACAACTCAATTTCTCCCCCTTTTTCATCAAGGACAAAGATCACAACAACATTGAATACCATTGGACACCACTGCTCACCATTGCTCCCCCTGAGAGAAGCCACAACATCGATCCAAGAAAATAAATAGACATGAAAGTTCCCCCTTGTACCTAGCTAGAAGAAGGAGGAGAAATGACCCCGAGCTTCTCTTGAAGAAACTAAAATGAATCCTTCACCAATGCCATAGTGAAAATATCTACAACCAGTTCCTTTGTAGAAATGTATTCCAGCCAAACTTCCTTCTCAGCCACTTTCTCTCTTAAGTAATGACATCTGATTAAAATATGATTTGTTCTTGAATGCATAACAAGATTCTTCGGAATATTTATTTCACTTGTATTATCACATAGAATAGGAATTGCTTCATAATATGTTACCTTGATATCCTTAAGAGTTTGTCTCATCCACATCACCTGAGTACAACAAGATGTTGCTGCAATATACTCTACTTCAACAATAGATAAGGAAACTAAATCTTGTTTCTTAGTAAAATAGGAAACCAATATGTCTCATAAAAAGAATGCACCACCACTAGTACTCTTCTGATTATCAATACTTCTAGCCCAATCTGCATCAATATAGGCTTTCAACATAGAATCTCCACCTTTCTTGTACCATGTCCAAAGTCCATTGTTCCTTTCAAGTATCTAAAAATTATTTTACTACTTTCTCAAGTGTCACCTTCAGATTTGCCTAAAATCTAGCTACTAGAAAAATAGCCTTCAAATACAAAAATCTTCCAATCATCGACCCGTACTTCTTCTGTTCAACTTCCAAAGACTCATCATCTTTGCTCAACTTGCACCCAATGGTTAAAGGAGTAGTAACTAGTTTGCAATCATCAAAATCAAAAATTTTCAAAATTTCCTTCACATACTTTCTCTGAGAAATAAACATCCCATCTTCCAATGAACTAACTTGCAACCCAAGAAAGAAAGACAACTCACCAATCATTGACATCTCAGATTCATTTTGCATCTCCTTAGCAAATTCTTTACATAGACCATCATTTCCTCCAAATATAGTATCATCAACATAAACTATAATAATCAATAACTTATCTCCATGAATCTTGAAATAAAGATTACTATCTGTTGTACCTTTCCTGAAATTCTATTGGAGTAAATGTGCGTCCAATCTTGCATACTAGGCTCTGAGTGCCTATTTAATTCCATACAAAGCTTTCTTCAGTTTGTACACCATATCCGGATCTTCAGTCAATATAAATCCGTCCAATTTCTCAATGTAAACTTCTTCTAGATCTCCATTCAAAAATGTTGATTTAACATCCATCGGATAAACCTTAAAGTTCTTATAAGAAGAAGATGAAATAAACATGTGTATAGCTTGCATCCTTTCTACAGGAGAAAAAATTTCTTCAAAGTCTATACCTTCTACTTGAGAATATATTTTACATACCAGTCGCGCTTTATTCCTTGTCACTTGTCCTTGCTCATTCAACTTATTTCTGAATACCCACTTAGTTTCAATTACATTCATGTCCACTGATCTAGGTACCAGCTCCCAAGTCTCGTTCTTATGAATCTGATTTAATTCTTCTTCCATTGCCTTTACGTAGCTTTCATCTTTGCTTACTTCCTTCTTATCCGAACAAACTTTATCTCCAATTATATTCTTCATCTTGTTCTTGTTCTTTTTCTTGTTCTTCTTCGAACTCCAATTGCTTACTTCCTTCTTATCTGAACAAACTTTATCTCCAATTATCTTCTTCTTGTTCTTCTTCTTGTTCTTGTTCTTGTTCTTGTTTGTGTTCTTCTTGTTCTTCTTGTTCTTCTTCTTCTTCGAACACCTTTTGATTTATCTCCAATTATCTGATTCTCTAAATGATGTTTCTGAACATACTTAGCAAGGACTTATTTTCTCTGAATGATGTTACTGAACATTCTTAGTAGGAAATTCTTCTTCTTCTTCTTCTTCTTCTTCTTCTTCTTCGAACACCTTTTGATTTATCTCCAATTATCTGATTCTCTGAATGATGTTTCTGAACATACTTAGCAGGAACTTATTTTCTCTGAATGATGTTTCTGAACATACTTAGTAGGAAATTCTTCTTCTTCTTCTTCTTCTTCTTCTTCTTCTTCTTCTTCTTCGAACACCTTTTGATTTATCTCCAATTATCTGATTCTCTGAATGATGTTTCTGAACATACTTAGCAACATATTTCTTTAGATTAATAAATTCGTCTTTGTCATATGATATGAACATCCAAATTCTATAATCCATGTATGTGGTTCTATCTTAGCATGCAATGCAGTCTTAATAGTTTTCTCATCTTCCAATTTCTCCAAAACACTCTCCTTATCTCCAATTATCTGATTCACTCCTTCCAATACAAAAAAATTGTACCATCAAAGATAGGAACTTTGTAATGAATATCCTGCACCATACCAGATCTACCTCAAGTGGTTAAGCTTACTCAAGAGGAACCTCACTTTGATACAAATTATTGAACCCAAGGTAGGATTGAGAGGAGAGTTGAATCTATCCAAACAAACAATTACAACAACACATAAATAATTAATGAACAACACATTTCCAACAAATAAACACAAGGATTTATACGTGGAAAATACAAATAGGGAAAAACCACAGTGGGAGTTAACCCACAAGAATATATCCACTATATATGAAATGATTATAAAGATAGAGCTCATTGCTCTGTACTTATACACAAGGCTAACTACTCATGGGACAAGATACAACAAGGACTTCAAACCCTGAAGCTAACTACACTCAGGGAAAGATACATAAAAATAATTTGAAAAGAAGGATCTCTTGATCATGAAGTTGTCCTTGAACTCTACATCAAGCAACCAACATCAACACACACAACTCTAATCTCAAGTGCCAACACTCTGTCTCAATTCTTTGTCATAGTCACAACACAAATTGTATATAATTCAAACACAACTCTTCTTCGTTTCTCATACTTCTTCTAATCTTTGCACTTCACCACTCATCTACACTCTCTCTCATTCACATTTCTCTAACTCAGACATTCAAATGCCTTATATATAAGATAGATCATCAAATCTTAAAACAAGTTGGCCTGAATCAAAATATACTTTCCGAATAAAAAACACACATGTTGATCCACTGTTCATCCTTGGCTCTCTTCCATGAATGCGACCACCACTTATTAGAGAGCCATGACTACAATATTCTACGACATGATGTATAAATTAATTATGGACTATGTAGATGATCTCTTTGCAAAATCTATTTACAGAAGCATACAACTAGATGTCCTGGCAATAATCTTCAATGGACTAGAGCAATACAAAATTAAGATTAATCTTAAAAAGTGTGTCTTCAAAGTCACCTCGGGTGAACTCCTAGACTTTACTATTTATCATCGAGAAATGAGGTAGACCCCACAAAAGTAAAATCTATCATAGATATACCTCCTCCTACAAACCTAACACAACTTTGAAGCCTCAAAGGTAAAATGCAAGCCATCTATAGGTTTATAGCTCAACTCACAAATAAGTGCCACTCATTTAAGTATTTTCTCCACAAAGCCATACCATTCAAATGGATAGAGAAATATCAACAAGCCTTTGAATAAATTAAGGAGTATTTTCTTTCACCACAAGTATTGATGCCACTAGTACAAGGAAGACCACTAATCTTGTACATATCAAATACAACTGCATCACTAGGAGCCGACCTAGCACAAAATGATGATTAAGGACAACAAATGGCTATCTATTACATCAGTCACACATTGGTGTCAGGATACAAGCTTAATTATACACCCATTGAGAGAGCATGTTTAGTAGTTGTGTTTGTTGCCTAGAAATTGAGACATTATATGTTGAACCATAAGACCAAGCTCATTACCAAAATAGATCCCTTAAAAAACCTTATAAAAAAAGAAACTCTCATATGAAGGCTAGCTAAATGGGTCATGATTCTAAGTGACTTCGACATCGAGTACATTGATTGCAAGGCTATACAGGGACAACTCATAGTTGACCAACTAGTAGAGGCTCCTACCACAACATATCATCCCTTGTTAGTTGACTTTAGATGAGGTAATCTTTGCAATAGAGACATCCAATGAATGGAAGCTATATATTGATGGATCCTGCACACAACAAGGTTTTGGAGTAGGACTTATTTTTCTCACACCTGAAGAGGATGTGATCCCTAAAGCCTACAAATTACTATTTCCCGACACAAATAAGAATGCAAAATATGAGGTCCTCATCACTAGCCTTGAAATAGCTATCACATAGGAAATCAAACACTTGCATGTCTATGGACACTCTCAATTGATCATTAATAAATTCAATAATGATTATGTGACCAAGGATTAGAAGCACATTCCATACAACAGGATGGTGGATGGTTTTAAGAAATACTTTGATGACATGGTCTTCAAACAAATACCTAGAGTGCAGAAAAAAGAAACAAATACCATGATGATAATAAGATCCCTTCTTCTTCCCTGACATTTCTACAGGGCAACACTATAACACACTAAGAGGCTAATAGTGGAGAGCGGGTGCGGTGGTGTGAGTGGGAAAGGAGGGTTGTTTTCAAACTTCGATGACTTTGATGGCGATGTAGATGGCCCAGATGGGGTCCTTCTTTGCTTTTCCCTTGCGGCTGTGCTTATGCTTTTTGCGAGGTGCTAGTATGAGGCTGGTCTGGGATGGTTCGAGGTGAAGGGAGGATTTTAGGCAGCCCCCTGGAGATGAACTTTGGCGTTTTATGGCTCCCCCCGGTGATTCGTTCGTGGTCTCTGTCTACCAGTCAAGTGGTCACGACTTCTTCTTCTTCTGGTATTTCTTGCATTTCAGGGGTCGTTGGTGGTGTTGGTGCTAGGGAATCTATCTGGGTTCCTACCCCCCGTCCCTATTTTTTAATTGTTTATTGTCTGAGCTCCAGGGTTGGTGGGTCCTTTTAGAGTTTTGCAAAGATTCTTCTTTTGCGGGCTGAGCTATGGTCCATAATTCTTTAGGTTCAGGAGTCCTCGCTCTCTCCTTGGCTAGGAGAAGTTATTTAGGATCTAGGTGGGTCCTCTTCTCTTACGATGCTCCAGTGGGTTTTTGAGGGTTTCGGGTTTTTTGGTGTTGGAAGATTCTTATGCTCGGATTAGGAGCTTTCATCGTTCTATCTGAGGGATCTTCCCTTTAACCCTACTCCCTTTTCCCCTTTTCTTTAGATCTATGGTGGAGGTTGTCTCCTTGTCGGCATTTCTTTGTTAGACTATCTTTAGACCATGTTGACTGTCCTATTTCAACTGAGACTCTCTTTTAGGGGGGTTACTTGTTTTTCAGTTTTGAGATCTGCTGGTGGTCCTCTTGCAGGGTGGGGGTGATTTATTGATCATATCCTTCCTGGGAGGCTCTTCTTCAATTTGAGTTGCATCTTTTGGTTGCTCTTAGCCTACCCTATTGAGGTGGGGCATTCTTCTATAGAGGGGAAGAGTTGTTGGTTGGTTGCTGATAGATGGAACTTTTTCAGGGTTTGGATGGTTGTCTATTGCTCTCTCTAGGCCTTTGTGTTTTGGGTCCTTTTCTCCTATAGAGGTGGAGATGGTGGTGGATTCAAACTAATTGGAGTTGTTTTGGTACAAGCATCTCATTCAAGTTTTAATTCTAGTGGACTCCTTTGGTCCTAGATTTCTAGCAAAGCACAATGGTCATATCTCCTGGATGCTAGATCTTGGTTTGTGGTATGAATCTCTTTTACTACTTTGTAGTCTAGTTGAGGGAGCCAGTCAAAACCCTTCTCTATTAGTTATTTTTGTTGGCTAACTGGGTGATTGCTAACCATTTTATAGGGCACACTTTGGTTTCTTTTGGTTCTTGTTTTTGGTTAAGGTGTGTTGGGTTTAGGAGCCTAAAGTTGGGTTGGGGGAGCCTAGTTAAAACCATTTTGTATGGTTGGGGGTGCCTGTTAAAACCCTCAACTTCTTTCGTCAGGTTGGGGGAGCCTAGTTAAAACCCTTTTGCTTGGTTGGGGGTGCCTATTATTACCCTTAGTTTCTTTTTGGTTGTGGGAGCCAGTCAAAACCCTCAGAGACTTGTCTCATTTGGTCCAACCTGATTTGTAATGGTTTTTGTTGTCCTTTGGCTGGAGATTCTTAGGAGGTTGGTTGTCTGGAATCTTTATATATCTCTTGATCAGCTGTTTTTAGTTGGGTTTTGGAAGCCAATTTATCTAGGGGGTTTCAGGTCCCCTTAAAACTTGTTGTTTGGGGTTTTGGGTCCCCTCAAAACCTTCTTTTCCCTTAATCAAAAAAATAAGATCTCTTCTTAACATACCTTACAATGCACCATAGTGAAAATTCTTGGTGGAACAACTTATGAGTCACACTTTTGATGTTTTTGCATCTAAACTTGAGTGTAAAATAGTTGGTCCTAACTCTTCCTGGTATCATGACCTAGATGTATACCTTCATGACCAAATCCTCCCTCCTGACATATAAAACAACTAGCATTGAACATTCAAGCATCAAGCCTCTTGATACGTTATCATTAGTGAAACCATGTACCAATAGAGTCTAGACAATACACTTCTTAGATTTCTTGATGCTAATGAGGCAGAAATGGCTTTGTGAGAGGTACATGATGGTATATGTGGAGCCCATTCTAGTGGTCCAACCCTAGCTTAAACAGGATAACCCCTACGAATTTTTGTTCAAATTCATAATCTACCTCTCTAATCTCATTTTTTGAGTCAATTTTTTGCTTCCTTAGTCTATTCTAGGATTCTCATGGAAGTCCCCTCAATCTTAGTTTAAGTCAATAATTTGCAAAATTAACAAAAGTCTTCTTTTGAAGAGTTTTTTTTAAAACCTGGTGTAAAATCGGAGTTTAAGTCTAATTCTACACTTATTTTATCTTTCTAGGTGCAATTTGGACTTATAACTCCAAATTACACCGCTTGTAAGTTCTAGGTACAAATCGGACTTATAAGTACGAATTGCACCTATTTAGGAGATAACACGAGATGTACATTTTGGAGTTGTAAACCCGAAGTACACATCTTAGTACATTTCAGGTTTATAAGTCTGAATACATAATTTCTTTTGCATGGTGTCTCATTTATTGCTAAGTGTTTGAAACTTTTCAGTTTCTTCTTGCCTTTTTATTTTCTTTTGGATATGTTATTTTGCTATTTTTTTTGTGTTTATCTCCCTTGCACCCTAAGCTTTGTCCTTTTGAGCTTTCATCCAACTTCATCAGAAAAATTTCAAAGCTGGATTCTCAGTTTCTATTATTTTCTTGGTAAGTTTTTCTTTTCTCTTTGTTTTTGTTTTGAGTTCCATTCTTTTCTCTTAGGGTTTTGTTTGATTATCGTTCGAAATTCCTTGTACCCAAACCACATTAGGTTTTATTTTTCGCTTTTCCTTATTGATTTTAAGCTTCTTGCAAGATATTGTTTAGACTCACGAGTCCAAACAACACTTATCGTGAGATGTTGTTCAGACTCATGAGCCCGAACAACATGTTGATTTTTGAACTTCCATTACATCGGTATATGCTAGGGTTGAAACCCCAACCTACACCAAATAATATTTTTATGGTGTAAGTTGGGGTTACAACCTTGACATACACCAAGGATCTACTCAACTAAATTTCTCACATCGGTGTATGTCGGGGTTGTAACCCCAACTTACACAAGGCTTTTTACTTTTCTATAAGTCGAGGTTACAACCCTAACATAAACCATGCACAACACACACTAAAACTCAATGTCTATCTAAGAAATGGTGTAGGTCAGGTTTGTAAACTCAAACTACACCACTTTATGTATGTAACTCCCAGGTGTAGTTTAGGTTTATGAACCCGACCTACACCATTTTTATATGTCAAACCTTTCCTAGTGAAAATTAGAACTATATGTCTTAAACACTTTATAATCCATACACCTATGTTAGTTATAAATCGGGTTTGTAAACTTGATTTACACCAAATTCATACAAGTGTAAATTGGGGTTGCAAACCTGATTTACACCCAAAGGCAACTTTTTACTACAAAATGAATTAGGGTTTTTGAAACTCTAATAATGTGGATCTGGCATGACATTAAATGATCTTCCTCAAAATCAAATACATGGTGATAATCATTTTTTCAAATATTGTAGTACCAATTTCATACAAATGACAGAGCCATCCCCAAGTACAAGAGCTATGAAGTTTAAGAAGCAGGATCCTCATCCAGTCTTTCCACCTACTTCAATGTATTCTAATGTTGACAACATCAAAGACATAGAAGCAAATCATGTGGATTTGGAAGAATTTCTCAAGATGGTCAAATAGCCACCTGAATATTACAAGATAGAGGCAAACACCAATAGCAGTATTCACTTAGTCTTAGCTTTCCCAATGTCTGCATAAAACACTGAATTTGTGATAGCATTGGCCAACAAGTTTGATATAGTAAGCAATACTATCAAGGATACAAATGGAAAGAAAACTAATATCAAATTGGATGAAGATTTTGCTGATACAATTTTCTAATGTACAAATATTGATAAATATGCTAATATAGATATGTAGTCAACTCAAACATACTATAACAATAATTCAAACAAGTGCAGAAGAAACATCAATGCCAATTGGTAAAAGTCTCCAAGGCCCACTATTGCAAGATGGCCTAAGACCATTTACTGTAGTGATTTTATGTGATCATCTTAACAAGGTACCAACTACTTTGAAGTTTTATATGACTTCGTATCCGGAATATACAGTGGCCTCAATAAGACACTTTCCAGGATTATACACAACATGGTACACAATTCAAATTCTAGTGTATCAGTATTACTCCCAATTGACTTTGAGGAACAATTTATATCATTTCAGGAGGGTAAATGATGTTTTCTTCTATCATTATATTTGCCTGTTTGAAAAGGATCTACAAAAGAACAGGGTGTCAGATGAATCCTGAAATATAGTAAATCAATATGGATGCATGTTCTTAAAGTTCCCCACGTTCACCTACCTCAGAGTAGAATGTTGTGATGATGAGCCGTTTATGCTCCCTAGGTATCCATTAGATAATATTGTTCTCATGGATTTGTTAGATATTTGGTTAATCCCAAAGCCACTGAGAGGGGGGGGGTGAATTAGTGTCTAACCAGTTGATGAAAGATTTAAACTTATTTGCAACTTTACAACCCAAACTAATATACCGATAAGAAAATAATAGTGCAGTAAAGAGAAAGAAAAAGAATAAGCATCAATGCACAACACATATTTTTGACGAGGAAACCCGGTAAGGGAAAAACCTCGGTGAGATTTGTGACCCACAATATTTACTCACTGGCCAATATGAATAAATATTACTTGGTACAATAGGGGCCTGCACATGCAAGAAGGCCAACTGCCTAGAGCTCACTGCTCAACAACAAAATGGAGTCCCACTGACTACAATTGGATGGTTAAATCCAATAACAATGTACTGCTTCAAAATAGCATCTGCAATGCTGGACTCAGTACCGGTTTAAGCTCTGTCTGATACCTCTGTCAAAACCTTTCTTTGCTCTGCTTTGCTTCTTATTCACTCTCAAGGTAAATACATCAAAGTGCATATACAATTATCCAGTATCATACACACATTTCATTACCTACTTCACATATTCCTACACACAAAAATGACCTACAAGATCTCATACATATATGAGTCTTTACAATACATCATGTCGGCTATAAAAATATAATATTACATTACAATACATTTCGCATAAACAATATTATTTCTAAGTCGGTTTGGACTACCGGTATAATTTGATGTTAGTGTAACTGGATGCCGATGTGAATAAACCTTGTAGTGACTGTCGGTGTCGGTAGGTGAAGTTTGTTGCCGGTAGAACCTTTGAACCATGTTGAACCTTGTTACCAGTTGGTTGCCATCAATGACAACATCAACCATTCTCATCTGAGTGTATAATGTCAACAATCTCCCCCTTTCGCATTGATGGCAACACTCATGAGAAAAATCAAAACTGATATCCAAAATTTGAAGTCCAAAAAACTGAGAGTGCTCCCCCTGAACAAGTGATCTCCTTCTATATATTTTTTTCATTACACCACTTCCCCTTTGACATCAATGACAAAGGATGTCAAAAGTATCAAAAATTCAAAATTTACCTAGAAACCTGTAGCCGGTTATGTACAATTTGAAAAATGTCTGCCAAAACCAAGTTAAGACCTTGCAAACACTTTGTACTGTCAAAAATTACAGTCTCTATCTGTCGGATCATCCCGATGAGATAATGCATCTGTTGCTCCGGTGATCTTTCTCCTTGTTTAGTTGCCTTAGATAGCTCATTCCGGTGTGTTAACAAATTATCCAATCTAGGAACAAGTTTGTTCTTTAACTCTTGGGTTTTCATCTTCAACCTTGTTTTCTCTCTTTCTAATTTTTCAATCTTCTCTTCATAAATAGCCATCTCCTGATCCAAAACTGATGTGAGTTCCGAAGAACCAATCATATTGTCAACAATGTCATCAATCTCTTTCTATGTTTTCCTTATTTGCTCATCAATATCTTCTGTTAGATGGTGAGGTTTGCTTGCTTCCCTATACAATTCCTTGTATTCCAGAATGGTGGAGTTCAATGCCGGTAGCAATGAATCAATTTGATGTGTGCAATACTTTATTGTTTTGTCAAAGAATTCATCCTTCTCCTTATTAACTCTTTCCTGAATGGTCTCCTCATTTATCTTATCTACAGTCTGAATGTTAGAAGAAATGAATTTGGACAATGTGTCCAATTTACCTATAGACCCAACAATGTGATCAACCTTGCACATCGGTGCAATCATCTGCAAAATTGGTAAAGAATCATCAATAGCCTTAAATGCTAAGGCATTGCAGTCTATTATCTTCTTTATGGAATCTAATAATACATCAGTGACATTTGTCGATTCATAATCCACAGTAGAAGTACTGGGAGGAGTGTTAGGTTCTGCAATAATTTTCTTCTCTTCTCCAGATACATGTTCGGTTACCTTAACCTCTTCTTTATCCACTTTCTCTTCCTTATTTTCACTCTTATTCTCATTCTCATTCTCTTCTGGTTCAGATTGTGTTTATTCTTGTTCTTTTTCTACTTCTGTTGGTATCTCAACATTATGTTGAGTGTCAACTACGTTGACCGGCGATTCAGGTTTCTCAACATTTATAGCTTCAGATTTCTTCTCCTCTGCAATTTCTTTGTCCAATACAATATTGATGTCCTAAGTGTCAACATTCATTATGAATAGAGTGTTTGACTCAGGATCAACATCATCTTCTTTCACTTCCTCTGACTTCTCTTCAGGCTCATTTTGTATGTTTGTCGGTGCCTCTGCTACTACCGGTGGGGTGTCCTGTGCCGATGGTGGTAAGTTGTCCTTAACTGTACTGTCAGGTACACTGCCAACCTTACTCTTACCCTTATCTATTTTTTGATATACTTTAGTAAATGATTTATCAACTTTCTGTCTATCTTTCCCTTCCCTTTTCTTCTTCTCAACAAAGAATATATCCCACTTATATGCTATTTCATCTGCAATCTCTTTTACTCTATCGGCCATAAGATTAACTTGTTGGTGACCACTCACAAAAATAGTACTATTAGCTTCAGATATCAAATCATCAATTTCTTGCTTAGACTTAACAGGATGAACCACTAACATTGCCTCAACCTTTAGTTTTTAATCTAATTCCATAATGGACATTCTCTTTGCTTCGAGTCTCAAGTATAGATCATTAGGAAGAACATCTATAACCTCAATAAGAACCTTCTTATATATATCCAGATACAAAATAATGCTCTACTCAATAGTATCCTTATCTGAATCCTTAAAAGAATGATAAAACTTACTAACATTACTGATATTTCCTTCCTCAGTTATTTCATTTATAAGTTCTGCCAGTGAAAGAGTATCAAGTTTCTTTAGTTCCGGTTGTTTCTTTGGTGTGACTTTCTTCTTCTGACCACCGGGCTCTCTCATAGCCTATTGTTTCTTTCTAAGTGTTCTTGATTTCTTCGGTGATGGAGCAGGTGCCGGTGAGGATTTTCTCTTCTTCCTTTCCACCCTTTTGAATTCCGCGGCCTTGTCATTGTCAGAATCGGATGAGGTAGCCACAGGGGAAATATGTGCTAGCGGTTGTTGTTATGATTTTCTTTCTTGTTCAACAACACCTCTCATTGGATTAAGTTTCAGCAAGCCCTTCTTAACAACTTAAACAAACTTTGAAGCATCTTTTATTACTTTGTTTCTCTTCTTCCTTTGCTTCTGCATAGTAACATCACTCTCTATAGTTTTAGCATTACCAAATATCTTCTCAGTGGTTTCTGATGGAGCATCTAGGAGTATCTTGGCATAAGATTCCAAGATGTGTGTCCACTTCATAACCCATCTTTGTTATCCAGACAGATCTAGATCTAACTGCCTCCATCCATACTTCATCCTTTTTAATAAAAAAACATATCTTTTTGTCATATTTATCAACAATGCTTTGAGGGATCCTTTCCCTTTGCCTCATTTTAGCTTGAAAGTCCTTGAAATACTCTTTTACTTGTTTGTCACCATCTGAACCTATGTTGGTAATTGCCTCCTTAATTTATTTTCCAACATAAATATCATAGGCAAAGTCCTTGTGTCCAATACCAAGAATCTCCTTTCAAAAATATAGCATTAAGAATACAATCAAATTCCCAAACTTGAATGTTCCCTTCTTATCACCTTTAATTTTATCCAAATTTTCTAACAGTTCATCTTTCAGCCATTCACAGATGTCAATTTTAGCATTATTCATAATCATCTCATAGGCACTATGAATGCATAAACTTGAAACAAAATTCAGCCTATTAGTATGTGCCACTTTCTATCCAATAACCATACTTGCATATTTAACATTGTTATCGGTTATATCACTAGCCCTAAGTGATCTGTTATCTGATGTTGCATTGGTTAAGTTCATAACCTCTTCGTTTGGAATTTTCTTTTTCTTCTCAGGCCTAGTGTCTGTAGAAGGTAAACCAATAACAACCTTAATTGCTTCCTTAGTGATCTTGAAAATTGAATCTAACCACAAAAATTCACTGTGAACTCTGCTAAGAACATAACGAACAATCTCATTTGAAAATTTAGGCATGTGAAGGATGTTAATGAACCTTAAATCTTCAACAACCTTGTGTTCCGGTTTGACTATACCTTGTTTGTCAGTGATAACATTCATGAACATGTTCTTTAAATCCTCGGACCCTAATTCTTTGATGTTACAATGAATGTATGCCCTAGGGTCTTTAGCAAACACAACTCCTTTCAGAATTTTTTAAAATGCACCAATGGAGTCATTGAACTTTTCTATCTTAGGGATTATTTTGAAGACTGGTCTAGGATGCGTGATATTTTCCACAATAGTAGGGTTTGCAATGAATTCAGGAACGAAGGATGAAGAAGCCATTTCGTAAGATAAATACCTGTGATTGTCGAATGCAAGTGAAAACCTTGGATGCCCTGAAAAACCTTTGCTTCTTCGCTTCTTGAATGCTGGTGCTCAACTTCTGCGCTCTTCGAATGCTTGAATGCTTTGGTAAGTCAAAATGAGAAATTCAAGTGCTTTATAACCAAAAAGTTAGCTTACAACCGCATTAAATGCTTTGCCGGTGAAGTGAATACTCAACATATGTGTCGGTAAAGAAGAAATATGACTTCTTACTACCAACTGAGGGTAAATGCATGATATTCAATTAGTTGCCTTACCCCTAAGGATTATTACTTAGTTAGATGAAGAATCTCCTATCGATGCAGGATTACTCTGTTATGCCGATGTAGAGACAGATTCATCATTCCTTCGATCTCTCTTCCTGATCCATTGTTTATTGAATTCTTGATTGATTTCATTCACATTTTCTTTGACTTTGTCATTAGATCCTTTGTTGTTCATCAGTACACTCTTGCTTCTATAAAATTTTGTAGTATGCCCAATCTTGTTACATGCATAATAGGTTACATTGTTTCCTTGAATAACTTTTCCATAACCTTGATTGGTTTGAGTTCTGCATTGATTAGATAGATGTCCAAATCTACCACAAACATAGCATTTCACGTTCATTCTACAATTGTCTGAGTTATGACCATTTTTATTGCATTTAGAACATTGACTGGTAGATGAGTTTGTATTCTAATTATTCCTAAATCTGTATTGATTTGCTCTATGACCAAATTTGTTGCAATTAAAACATTTGCCATTGAATTTATAAGCATTGGGTTGCCTTACCGGTTTGATGTGATCATGATTGTTTGTAGTTGCACATGTAATTCTTTTCTCTTATTCTTTGCTATGACCAGGTTATCTTGAAGTGCTTTGATGAATTCCCAAGCAGATCTGAGTTCATCATCCAATTTGATATTCTTCAATTTTTTTGCATCAAAATCTTCAAGAGCTCCTTCCAACTGTTGTCTCAAGCTTTCCATCTATACCGTTTTCAGAATCTTCCTCAAGTTATTAGGCTTCTACAAATAAAGGACCAATTGTTAGATATTTGGTTAATCCTAAAGACACTGAGAGGTGGGGTGAATTAGTGTCTAACTGGTTGATGAAAGATTTAAACTTATTTGCAACTTTACAACCCAAACTAATATACCGGTAAGCAAATAATAGTGCAGTAAAGAGAAACAAAAGAATAAGCATCAATGCACACCATAACACATATATTTTTCATGAGGAAACCCGGTAAGGGAAAAACCTCAGTGGGATTTATGACCCACAATATTTACTCATTGGCCAATATGAATAAATATTACTTGGTACAATAGGGGCCTACACATGCAAGAAGGCCAACTACCTAGAGCTCATTGCTCAACAACAAAATGGAGTCCCACTTACTACAATTTGATGGTTAAATCCAATAACAATGTACTGCTTCAAAATAGCATTTGTAATGCTGGATTCGGTACCGGTTTAAGCTCTGTCTGATACCTCTGTCAAAACCTTTCTTCACTCTGCTTTGCTTCTTATTCTCTCTCAAGATAAATACATCAAAGTGCATATACAATTATCTGGTATCATACATATATTTCATTACCTACTTCACATATTCCTACTCACAAAAATGACCTATAAGATCTCATACATATATGAGTCTTTACAATACATCATGTCGGCTATACAAATATAATATTACATTACAATACATTTCACATAAACAATATTATTTCCAAGTCGGCTTGGACTGCCAGTATAATTTGTTGTCGGTGTAACTGGATGCCGGTGTGAATAAACCTTGTAGTGGTTGCCGGTGCTAGTAGGTGAAGTCTGTTGCTGGTAGAACCTCTGAACTATGTTGAACCTTGTTACCAGTTGGTTTCCATCAATGATAACACCAACCATTCTCATCTGAGTGTATAATGCCAACAGGATTTGGCTCGTCAGATGGTTGTAGTGCATGAACGTCAATCAAGTTCATATAAGCTTGTATTCAAGTTATCTCTCAACATTCAGAGAGAATTAATTATATTTACAAGGCTAGAGCCATGGATGAAGAAATGAGAAGGGTTACAATGAACTTATTCAGGGCAAGGAAAGATTTTGATTATAGGGGCATGAAGAATAAATTGAAGAAAATCTATACTCATGTTCACCATGTAGAGGACATCTAGATAGATTGCAAAATGGAAGAGGATATTAGAAATTTTGATTATTGTCATCTCATTGTTGAACAAATTAAAAACCTAAATCTTGTTGATATTCCTAAGGATCTTGAAGATGATGGAAATATCTTAGATCCAGTGTATGAGAAGAAGAAGATTGCAGATACACCACTTTCTCTCATCCAGTGGTCATAGAAGGAAATAACTTCAATAAGGGCCAAGGTCCAAAATCTTCTTGCAAATACTAATGTCTAATTATCATAGAAAGGAATTCAATTGAAGTCATTTCAGACCAGATCAAAAGATGATACTACAGGACCTATTGGAAAGACTTTTGAGCCGAGGACCAAGAACAAGCAAGATTCAGTTGCTCAAAAGGCTCCCAAATTCAAGTCTACTATTGGAAAATGAAAATAAAGGAGTCAAGAGGAATCATCATATTAGGATACTCAAACAGAAGAAGAAGTTGAAGAAGAGTTTCTTGAGGAGAAGCAACGAGAAGAACAATAGCTTGAGAAAGAACAAGAGAAGGAATATGATGAGGAAGGATTACTTAAAATTCCAATTACTTTCCAGTTCAAAAGGGCACAATAATTCATTCCTCATACTTCTAATAATGCTTCGGGTACAACTCCTCTAAAAGTTTCCCTTTCTAATCCTATTCCTTTTGGTTCTACTATTTCCTATACTTTAGATGTTCCCAGTGTGATGATCCATACTATTCCCTCCACAACAACTAGTGAATTGGCCCTAGATACTCCACAAGACAATATTGAAAATCTGTTTCTCCCAAATTTGTTTGAAGTGTCCTCTTCTATGCTGGAAGATTTTGATAAATTCATGTCAGAGACTGAACTTGCACCCAAAGTGTTAATTTGATGCAGAGCATCATGAAAAACCCTTCAAGAACCCCAAATAAACATGGAGTTCCAATCTCAACATAACATCTTCACTTGTATTAGAGGCATAATATGATCATAATAATCATTCTACAACCAAAAACAATATTATTATCAAAGCATTACACATATATATAGTCAACAACTTGCTTCATAGCACTATCTCATTTTCCTGATTCAAGGTCATGTTTGTAGATTCAAGCTCATGTCTGTAGATCAACAATATCCATCATTCACCATTACCTTCACACACTTCAAGAGGTCACCATGCTATCCATCAACAAATCTTTCACAAACATCAAGAATCATTCAACAAACTATCCTTCATTCCCAGTCTGCCTAGGGCATCAAATATCTGATAAAATACTTAACCAATCACATTGAAACTAAATTAATTTGAAAGATAATTCAACCCTATACCAAACATAAAATTTACAACAAATTCCAATGGTGCAATCAAAATATTTTAGTGAAACTCTCCACAAACCCCAATTTGGAGGGTTTCTTTGATAGTTTTCACCAAAACTTGCATAACTTGTTTCAAAGTGATTGAAATTAAATGAAACCAAAGGGAAAAAAATGTTAACTCATGCCATTATCATATCCAATATATTTCCAATGGAGACAAATTATTTTTCATAAATAAAAACGTGAATGATCAGACTGCAATACCTAGAAAAGCATGTGGAGTGTGTAAAAATTTCAAATGTTATTCATTTCCTTCCTCCAATCACACACACCCCCATTGGATTTGACCAAATTATGGATTTTATAAACTCCACACATCCATATGGCATTTAAAACTTCCCAAGACCAATTACATCCTTGGTTTGCAACTTTTAGAACATGGTTTGTGGCTTGACAACACTTTACATCATTGACAACTTTCACATTTTAGAAAAAAATGACCTCTAAACTTCACTTAGACACTTTTAACACCTTATAATGGACTCAAAATGACATTTTACATCATTTTTACCCTTTCATGGCTCTTTTACACAAGATTGACCTCCTTGACCATATTAGGACCCAAATACTCAACTTGAGCAACTTGTTACAAATGAGTGGCATTGCCTTACAAAATGACTTGGCATGCCTTGAATTATATCCAAATGACCTTAAAGACAATCATGGACTCAAAACCTTATAAAATTAATCATGACATAACTAGTGACAAGGTGCTCTTGCACCACAATCATAGAGAATCCACATGCAATTGTGACTTCCATTCCTTCCATTGTGACCACTCGTGTACAAGAGAAAGAACCTTCATCTTAGATATTGACCATAGGAGTTGAAGATGACACACCTCTACCACCTTGGTAGGTCTATAATACTCCCAAGAGGAAGAAACAAGCCATCTCCCCATATGAATCTGACTTCGGCCAACTAGTTCTCATAAAGCCAATGGTTATAAACAAGGCTAAGACTTTGTCTAGAGTCAAGGTGGATAATTCAAAGAACAAGTATGTCAAACTTCTAGTGCCTCCTCCAGACATGGACATTGACAAAATCCAACCTACGAGTTATGTTATCAATAGGATTGAATTAGGCAACCACACCCATGAAGGAATTGTGGAAGATGCTCAAACATATTTTGAGTCTTATGGCAAGATATAATGAAGAAAAGGTCAAGAAAGATAAGATAAAGAAACAAGTGGAACAACTTACCTTTGTGTTGATTAAGATAACAAAGTTTTCAGAGGTAATTGAGTCGGTGACTTCTTTAGTTGATGAGCAAGTCATCAAACAAGATGAGAAGGTCACCCAACATGGAAGGTCGGTGGGCGAATTGATCGATAAAATGTTAAGTCAAGGAAAACATCTTTTGTTCTCTATAGTTACATTAATCAACAATTTAGAAGGCATTAATTCTGAAGTAGATAAAACACTAAGCCTAATTTCACAGGAGCTGGAAACACATGAGAAAGCCTTCGACTCGTTGTTTAAGTTAAAAGATTTTGATTTAGATGTTCTGATTGATAATGGAGCACTTTCTTCAAGAGACATGTATATTGAACAAAGGGAAGCATTGAAACATAGTCTGAATACTCTAGAGATGCTCATCAAAGACATGTGAAAGGCACCAAAAATAATGTACTAATAAAGGAAAGGAAATCATTGAAAAGATATCATAACTTCCTTGTACATTATTTGATGAGAACTAAAAGAATCTTCATTAAGATGCCATCATCAAAGAATTCAGCTTGTTAGTAGGAGAAGAGATTGATAAAGACGTTTTCTCAATATCTTCAATTGATAAATTAATAAATAGATATTCAGGTTAATTTGGACAACTCGGCCTTTCTTTTGAAGAAGCACACGGTATGTTATGTTGGCCTAGGAGATTCTATCACTTGGGTCAAGGTTGTCATGAGTCATACTCAAGGCCCTAATGAAGTCCAAATGAAGCTTACTCTAAATTTTTTTGAATAATTCATGAAACAAGATCATAATGGAGTGTCTAGTAACGTTTAATAGTTTTGTATTATTGAAGTTTTAGGTGCACTTTTGTAATAAGGATTTGATACTTCAAGTGCCATTTTGTACATATGTTTTTGCATCTAGAATCTTCACAAGTTCTAAGTCAAGTAGGACTCAATTTTGACTTAGTCATAGTTATTTGTAACCTAGATTTACTCATAAACTCTCCTCTATATATATGAGGGAGATCTTTGCAATGACTATCTTTAATTTTATGCAATGAAACTCTGTCGAAGTAAAGAGCAAAGTGAAACTTTGAGTTCATGTTGTTATTTTGCAAACTTGATCAAATAAGAGAACATCTTTGGCATTCAAACTTTGTTTTGAATTAATTGTGATATATGGTGAGTGTTCTTATGTCATTCTTATTATACAATATTGTTTTGATTAAGGAAAAGCATTGTGAAGAAGGGTTGTTAAAGAGTAGAGTAAATTTTGTTTCGTAAACTTTGTGTTACATTTCAGCATTTGCAAGGTAGTATATGTACATAGATAACCATTTAAATAATTTGAGCTTTCTTTTGTTGTCATAAGTAAAATTTTATGAATTTGTATGTGGATATCAATACAAATACTCTGTGCTTTGTCTTGTTATCTTGGAGAAATTTCATTTTTGGTTACAAAAGTTATTGGTTAAAGGTTGATAGGATTATAGTATTTTGAAGACTTTGAGCTCAAATGTTATTTTTTCATCCCGAGGAAGCAACATAAGACTTTGCACTTTCATGGAAACTTTTCTTCTTGTTACTTAGTATATTTCAATAGTACTGTTTTAGGTTGTTTCTCAATAACTTAGGAGTTTGTTGGTTATTATTTCTCTCAATTGTAATCTTAAAATAGGATTAGTAATTAGAGTTTTATTTTCAGATCTTTAGAGTAATAAGAAAAGGGGGAGCCTTCCATTATAAATAGGAGAGATTCAATCTCACATACTATGGATGAAACCACCATTTTTGTAAACCTCACAAGTTTACCAAATTTTCAACCAACACCACCATAGAACAAGATACATACAATTTTTGTGAGGAAGTGTCATCAATGTCAAATCCATGGGGATTTCATTCATGTAGTAGAATAAGATCTCCAACACTTCTCATCGCCTTAGCCCTTCTCCTAGTAGGGACTCGACCTCATAGGCAAGATCTACCCAACTTTTGCCAATGGCCAAAAGTTTATCCTTCTCACCACTAAGTACTTCATGAAGTGGATCAAATCCATTCCTTACATATATTATTGATAAAAAAAATCACAAATTTTATTCTCAATTATGCTATATGCCAATATGGTATCCCCCTTACCATTATTGCAGACAATGACTGCCCCTTTAAAAATCAACATGTTTGATAGTTCTGTGATAAATTATAAATCTAACACTAATTCACAACCACATACTACCCTCATTCCAATAGTCAAGTTGATGTATCCAATAAGACTATCTTGAGGATCTAAAAAAATACTATCAATGTTGTTGGTCGGGATTGGCATATCCAGCTTAATGTTGCCTTATGGGCATATTGAACCAATACCCACATGACCACTTATGCTACCCCATATATCCTTTCTTATATATTTTAAGCCATATTTCCTATCAAGGTTGAGTTACCATCTTTAAGGGTGTCACTATAATACTTCACTGATGAAGAACAATATCATATATCGAAGGTATAGGAGCTAGACGTGCTTGATGAAAAACTCCTAGTTGCACTTAACCATTTACAAGTCCATCAAAATCATCTTCATAAAAACTACAATAAAAGGGTCAATTTTTAGCCTTTGAGGTTGGTAACCTAGTCCTAAAGGAGAATCAAAGGAACCTAACAGATTGAGAGAAGCTATGGAAATTGAGCCAAATTGGTTGGGCCCATACATTGTCGCAACTGCTTATAGATCTAGTGCATATTAGTTTAGCTACTCCTAAAGGTGAACCACTCCCAGATCTCATTAATAGCATGCACCTTTGCAAGTTCTATACATAACCTTTGGAGAATCCTTCAAAAATACAAAAAAAATAAAAAATACAAAATACAAAAAAAATAGTCACCTTGATGAAAATTTGGTAGACATGTGTCTTGTGTGACACCAAAAAAATAAAAAATTAGTTAAAAAAGGATAAATAATTTACCCTATAGCAAAAACCTAGTAAACTTGCACTTTGGGTGAGTACCATGGTGAAAACTTGGCAAACAAACGCCATGAGTAAGTGGTCTTTGTTTTTACATCTATCGCCATTCTTTTTGAATCACCTTTATCGCCACAACAGATTTTCACCCACTCGTAATAAAAATCTATTTTATTCATTTGCACAATGAAAATTTTGACACCTTTCATGTCTTGGAATTTCCTGACTTTTCATGTTTTAAGCCTTTCACACACTTGTCATAACAATTCAATATAACCAATCATGTTTATAAACAAGTGGTCCTATAATTAACTAGGGGTAATACCCTTACCTAGGTTTTTCACATGTCCTAAAAAATCCAAAACACATCATAAAAATTCCTATAAATATAAAAAAACATCACAAAAAATCTTGATAAAATCCAAAACACATCATAAAAATTCCTATAAATATAAAAAATCATCACAAAAAATCTTGATAAAATCCAAAGAACATCATAAAAATTCCTATAAATATAAAAAAAATCACAAAAAGTCTTGATAAAATCCAAACAAAAATCATATAAAGTCTCGAAAAAAAGTCCAAAATTCATAAAAAAATAGTCCTGAAAATGTCCAAAAACAATATAAAAAGCCCTACAAAAAATCCAAAAATGTCACAAAATGTCTCCGAAAAAAAAAACTTCCAAAATATTATAAAACTTTTTAAAAATGAATAAAATCAAATAATCTTAGAAAACCCTAAAAATTACAAAACAATCCATAATAAGCTATAGCCTTGCAATGGCAGATAATTGAGTAGACACAAGCATGAAACAAGCTTAACAAACCATTCACCAATAAAAAAACATATCAATCTAGTATGCGATCAAACCAATTGCATGTCTAATCCAACAAACATCAATCTTCATCAACTATCATTTGTCTTATATAGAGGATGGTACACTTAAAAATTAGAAGGATCAATCTTACACGAGTAGTTCATTTTTGGAGCCAGACACCATGATCATAACACAAACAATCAACATTGATAAAAGATCAGTATGGCTATTGACTCATTTGGTCAAGTAAGTCTTATCTTTTTATTGATTTATCTTGGATCATGTTCGTATGCTACTCAAGGATATCCACAAGTGATTAGAGGAGCGAGGATGGCTCACGATCTTATTTTGATTGTTGTTTGTGGGATATTTTCATGAAGTTTTGGGACAAGAGTGTTTTATATGCCTATGTTGGCATGTTCATTCGACAAAGATCCTATGCAAACCTAAGGTCTTGGATCAAATTGCTTTTGACTATTGCACATACCTCGACCTTTAACACACAAGACCTAGAATAGATGGAAACATTCCTTGTTTGTAATGTGTCTATTAATGCAAAAGGATAACATCCACACCTTGGTTCTCTATATCTTAGTGCATACATATCCAATTGCCATATTATAAGGCTCAATGATGATATTGTCGCACACTAGTGAAAGCATAATATAAGCTCAAGACTAAGTTGACATCTATTCTATATCAATCAAAACTTGATATCGATCAAATATTTCTTCAAATCACTAAACATTATTCACTTTGATCATTAATTCATTCCTTTGACTAGCATGTATTTTGTCAATACATATAGTCATCTCGATTTAGTACAAAAGCATGCAAAAACAAGTGTATCTTGCATTCATAAACATTTTAGTAGACAAGCATGTCATAGCATATCTTAGTAGTTAACATAACTGCATCAAATTTTATAGGATCATCATCAATATGCATCTACAAACACAAAAACATAGCCTGTATCATTAAGCATCCATAACATAAAAAGAATCATGATAGTACACATATACATTAAGATTCCATAAACACGCATCCATGTATTCATCGCAATAAGAGCATGCATCCATATAATCATCATATAATCATGATAGCATGTGTATCCCATGTAGATTCAATATCATAAAACATGCATCATTAGGTACATACATCATAAAGCTTCACATAAATATCATAGTATACCCATAACATCATAGAGCATCATATAGAAGCTAAACATATAGGTATTGATCAAGTACACCATGTAATGGTTGTAAAAAATGAATATTATATACGTATATAAAAAGGAGCTTGCAAGTTCAATCAAAATGCATGTGTCTATAGTACAAGGGTCAACTAGTGCTCCCTCAGCCTTTGGAATCTATAGGTCTGGCATGTCCACTAATGGAAGTATCTGCCCCTCCCTGCCCTGAAGATGGTGGCTTAAGTGGTCTCAGTGGTGAATCCACAACTCCTACTTTTCTAGTTGTATCCATGGATTGAGAGCGGCTGTGTGATTGACTATCCTTATAACTCAATTCTCTTTGACCTACCAACTCTAGACCCTCATAGAGAGACCTCTAGTAACGAATCTCATGTCTAACGTCCAACATTTGAGAGAGGTACCCTCTCGCCCCATGCTCCTCCATTGTCTCAATATATTGTCTGACAACATAAAATATCTTATGTGCCTCAACAATGGCAGTGCCTCATACTGCTCTAAGAGAATCCCTCTCGACAATGAGTGCATCTCGCTCATCCATCCAATCATTCATAGTTGTTGTTCACCTGACTCCCTTTACTACCCTCTCTACCTCAACTATAGCTAATCAATAGTACAACTCAACTATTTGATCCCTCTAAATCCAATTCTACACTCTCAAAACTTGAGGATATGGAATTTCCTCTACATCATCCTCCACTGCCACATTATGCATCTTCACATCATCACCCTCATCACCACCATTAGATCTAGTCATCTGAACTGGAATCATTTGAACTAGATTCGTTTGAGCTAAACTCGTTTGAGCTACTCTCCTCTAATCTCTCCTCCTTTGTCTCCCATATCTCCTCCACATTCATGGTCTCACCCTCTACTTCAAGCTATGGACCAACACCTAGAAATTGGGCATCACCTCCAACCCATATGTCTCCACCCCCATCTCGTTTGTCT
This sequence comes from Cryptomeria japonica, assembly GCF_030272615.1. Taxonomy (NCBI): domain Eukaryota; kingdom Viridiplantae; phylum Streptophyta; class Pinopsida; order Cupressales; family Cupressaceae; genus Cryptomeria; species Cryptomeria japonica. The sequence continues at coordinate 471,557,773 of NC_081405.1, forward strand.
CCACCTCCATCACCACCTCCCTAACCATGGCTTTTGGCTCAACCTCAGCTTCTAGCTCTACCTCTTTCTCTGCCTCAGCCTTGTCCTTGACCCCTACCCTATCTCTACCAACAACCCATAGCATCTAGAATCAGAACAGTTAAATCTATCAAAGGAGTCAGTGTATGACCTGCCCACCATGTATCATATTGTAGATTGGTCCCTATGTTGGCTATAACTAAAGCCTAGCCCCACTACACCACTCTCAAGTTGTCAAATTCTACATAGGCTAACTTTGGGCTGATGATTGCCCCCCAATCAACAACCTTCTTGTTCGACCTAGAAAAGAAAACAGTACCATGTGGCACCCCCCCTACTCTCTAAACTAACATAGGACCCAACTAGGTAATTGAATGCCTATAATTTGATGGCTCTGAACAATCTGACCTATGAGATATCATTGCTGCTGAAAATAAGGTAGATGCTCTGCATCACCATCCCATCTTCGATAGCCCCCATATGGTCTCCACACAAAATATTGCAGTAAGTCAGCACACTCATATCGCCAATATAGTACATGCCCATCTCGTCTTTGTGTCACAATCCCGACATAACAATAAACATATGGTAATCACAACTTGACCCATCTCTCTGCCACTCGTCAACATATTGTGATGTGCTCCCATGTCTAGATTTGTAATAAAGTGACCACACAACTCATTGATTGTGCCCCATATATGCCACTGAATGCAGTTGATAATAAAACATGGCTAAAACACAAGGTCCCCAAGTGTAAATGATATAATTACCTATCATGCCCTTAAGCACCTAACCCCAACCAACTAGAAACCCATGACCTTGTCTTCTAGAAGGAAAGTTGTAGTTACTAGTGATCCCATAATACTAGGTTACACTTTTTGGCCAAATTTGACACTAAAATTAGTATTTTGCATTGGATCTTCACTTGCTAACACTTATAGCAACTAAACCATTAAGAATTTAAAGATGAAGTAAACTACTGATTTGTGAGATTTTTTTTGTAGATTCTAAATATATTTTAAAAAAATACAATTAAGTTATTGATATTTTTACATAACTCTTAATAACTTAATGTTTATAGTAATCAACATTTCTTAGGATGACGTATATGATGTCATGCATAAAATATTTTATAGAAACAATTCAATTCTAATTTTAAAAATATATATTTGTCACACCAATATCTAGTGTACAAATATTTTTTCATAACTTTTTTGTTGCATATATATTTTTTAGTTATCTTTTAAGTCAGAGCAATTGTAACTTGGACAGAGAAGTATGAACATCATGCATAACTTTTTTTGTATGAATTTGAATTAACTTCTCCTTTTTGTGTTGAAATGGGGGATATCAATACCTAGGAAAAATATATATTTTTTACGAATTTTTTTCTCTTTTTTCCTATTGAAGAGGGGAAAAGACCTGTGAGGTGGATTAGATGACAAATATACAAATCAAACATATAATCACATGAAATAAAAAAAACATAATTTGAAATGCTCAAAACAGGGATGAAATGCATATACCTCACAAACCAATACCTTCTCCTTCAGATTGAGCTTGATGAAGTGAAGGCACCCTTGGATGATGCTCCACTTGATGTGCTCCTCTTTGCTTGCTTGATGTGAATGGCTCTCCAATGTTGTGCACAAATAAGATGGATCTTGGAGGACGATGGAGATGAGATGATTAAGTGTGGATGTACGATGATTTTGACATGATAAGGCTGCTAAAATGATCTTCTTAGGCTCAAAAGGGCATCATAAGATTACTGAATTTGGAGATGATGAATGAAGAGATGGAGTCCTCAATTTATATGAAGAGGAGAGGAAGAATGGATGGCTAGGATGGATTCAAGATGAAGGGCTAGGATTGCTTGTGAGCTCCCACAAGGCCCAAGAGAGGGTGTGGAGACCAAGAGATATGCCTTAAAGGCATTTCTTGTCTCCACACTCCTCAAGGTACATTGGGAAGACTTCCCAAGGTACCTTGAGAAGAGCAAGGTGCATTGGGAAGACTTCCCAATGTGCCTTGAGAGGAGCAAGGGATGTGACATCCCTTCAAGAATGGGGAGGAGGAATTTTAAATTCTCCAAAAAGGGATAATCATGGGGATTGGAGGAATAAGAAGGAATTTAAAATTCCTTGGGAGAGGAGATGCCTAAAGGATTGTGAGATTTTGAAAATCTCACATTCACCTAGGAAAAGAGCATTAAAAGCTAGTGGTTGGACGGAAGGGACAAGGGGTTGACTTTGTGGCTAATCATGATGATTAGCCACTAGCAACTCATTAGGAGGGGATTAGAGGAAGAATTAGGTGGGATAGGATTTGTAGGAGGATTTGACTAGGAGAGAGAATGAGTGGAGGGAATTAAAAATTAGAAGAATAAGGTTAAATGAGTTTAGGGAGTTTTTAGAAGAATTTATTAGGTTAATGATGAATTAAGAAGATGATATGTAGGAATCATGTAGGTTAACTAATTAATTGAAATTAATTAGCCAAGAGGAAGATTTGTGAGGATTTAATCTTTTAGAAGAATAAAGAAAGGGATTGATTTATTAAATAAATCAGTCACATTAGTGACAATATTAATTATATTTAATTAATATTGAGGAGAATTTGAATTAACATAATTAATTAATTAATTATGTGAGGAATTAAAAGTAATTAAAAATAATTACTTTTAGGTGTCTACACCTATTTTTGCACATGTGTGCAACAAAGACCTTAATGTTTGATGAAGAACCTACATTTGTAAGAAATAAAAAAATGAATATATTAATGAAATTAAATAGATTTGAAATTATACTTTTTGGAAATCTTATAATAAAGAATACATACTTACAAAGAAAAACTTTTAAATAAACTCATTTGACTCCCCAAGAGCTAATGTAAAAGCAATTTTTTGTTAGCATTTTGATAGGTGCAAAGGAGACTCTATTACATGTATGATTTAAGAGTATAGAGGTTATATCAAAGGTATTTTGATCTAAGAGGCTTTCATCCAACCCTTTTCAATGAATTCCTTCAAATGGGACTGCTCAAGGTTCAAATCATTATATTTTCTAAAAAATATGTGATTTCAACAAAAATCACCTACCAAAAAGTGTAGCCTAGTATTGTAGGATCATGCTACAACAACACTACGAACAACATTATATTTGTTGTATAGCTTCACCATGGTACCCAACTAGATCTCATAATATTTGTCAATGCCTAAGTCCACCATGTCACACTCAAATAATTTGCAGAGAGTTGTTATGCTTGAACAACACTCATACGCAACCCTAGCACCATGAATCAAAATTTAGAAAATCTGCCAAATGTACTCAAGAGCCACTGATGTTTGTCCAGTAGGTAAATTTGGAATGCCATCGATCAGCCAGGGTGATAATCAGACCTTGATTTTCCCTAATGCCAGGTATGAAACAAATATGATAAAGACCAACAATGGGCAACACCTCTCGCTCAAAGTCATCTAATTGATGACATAGAGATAGTTAGTTAGGCCTACCCTCATAAGTGCCCAACACTGGAAGATTAATATGAATTCATCACATACCTTATGTTAGGGTACAACTACCATATGACATAATCAATCTATCAATTGATAATTTTCTTACTTAACATACTATTTGAAACCCTAAAAAGCAAATGTAGTGGACTTATAAACAATTGTGGAGAAAATTAATCAAATGTGCAATATTTATGACAATGTGTAACACCTAACATGTGTAACACTCAATTTACAAATGCACTTGATAATCAAATGTGAGACACTTAACAAATGTGTCACAATAACTACAATTGTGGTAAACACGCACGTAATTGTGGTGCACTTAATTTTAACAATTTCTAGGTACTAGCAATTAATGAGCAATAAATGTGACAAATTGACAAAATGGGTTTGATCACTTACCCATCTACCTGTGATAATTTCCCTCTCAAAGGTTTGGACATGCCTTGTGTGATGATGCTCATGTTTGATGTCGCTATAGCTCCACAACGATGACTCAAATGCTCACTTACCACTCCAAAATCTTCGACCTCTCAATGTACAAATGACCAAATGAGAGCCATAATTTCCTATTTTTATGTCAAATTTTCCTTAGAAGGGATGGTGTATTATTTGTGGTCCCTTTTGACTTCTGAACCTCAAAAAATGACCATACGGATCTCATTTTCTCGATCGAACACACTTTTAGAATTTTGAGGACACTATCAACAAATTGAATCTCAAATCAAAATTTTCTGCTCAATTTCTTAATGGGGCACCAAAATACCTTATCGCGACTAGGGCATATAGGGGCAAAATCTTAATATTTTTTCTTGAAACAACATTCAAAATTGCATTGTTTCAAAGAGGGGCAAAATGTAAACACCTAAAATTGAACTAACACCTGCGAAGGCTACTTTCACTATTTTTCCTTCTAGTTAATTAAAGAATTTTAACTATTTAATTAATCTAATTTCATTCTTCTAATTCGAATTCAAAAATCAAAATTTTCATCTTCTCGTAATTAAATAATTTATAATTTTTATTATTTAATTATATATTTCCTCTTATCAATTCCTCACAATCTAAATTATTTGACTTACTATGTCTTCACAATTAAATAAATTGTTTAATTTATTTAATTGTCCACCCCCTTTTGAAAATCAATTTCCTCCAAAATAAATAAAATACTTATTTTATTTATTCTCAAACACATGTTTAAAATGACTAATTATTCCCTTTTGCTAACTACTCTTGACTTCCACTTCAACTCCCAACCACCTTTTGTGATTGAGTCTATCATCCACCTCTCTCCCAATCAATTCAATTAAACACCTAATTATCTTTCTTGGTAGATCAATCAAAATAGTTATCTCATTAATCAATTTTTTCTATCATGCAATTAGTTCTACCTTGTGATTAACTCTCAATCAAATTGTCTCAACAATCCTCAACCATTGATAATTATGTTGATCTTTCAATCTGAACCATTGATCGATATCATGAAATCTAGAAAAGAAACATCAATTCTCATTCATCGAACAACCACAAATCTTCAAATTTTTGTGCTATCACTTGGTAGGAAAAGTGCTATGATTCTAAGAGCCATCACATACAACACAAAAAAGAGGAGAGCAATGGAAGCCTCTTGCATGAATTTAGCATTGGGTTTTCTTTATTATTGATTTGTACTTTTGTTGAATCTTTTTGTACTCTTTCATTGTTTGTGATTGAAAATTTAATGGTAGATTTGAGTTTATGGTTACTCATTTGATCTATTATAATATTCTCAAAATTTTCAATGTGTACACTTTCTAACTTCATTTAACAAAAGAACAATGTATCTAAAAATTCAAACTCATTCTTGATTTATTGATTTGATCAATACATTTGAAAATCTAAATGCAAAGGCTTTAACTTCAAATTGACAAGCATTTCAATTAAAGGTATTTTGATTGTAGCATATTGTAATTTTAATTGGCTAAACCCTAATATTATAAGCTTTCACATAAGTTTATATATATCTTATGATTGATTTATCAAATGCCATAAGGATTAATGAACACTTTTAAAAAAAATTATTTCAGTAGTATATGTTACTCAAAATAAAGCTCAAAATGATTTGGAACATTGTGATATACCTGACATATGATATGATGTCTAAATGGCATATATAGTAAGATAGATTTGGTGGTTTCTTGAAGCTTGCATGAAATTTTTAAGTGATGGATTGGCATTCTATTAAGATACTCCCTTGGTGTTTAAAATTCTAGCACCAATGATATGGAAAAGTTATGTGTTCAAATATTAAGTAATATCTTCCCTTTCTTGAAAGTTTGAAAGATATTATGTTAATAATCAGATTGTTGCATACCTTTCAAGAATAATTTGAAGGAAAAAAAAACTTTTGAAGAATTATAATCACTATATTTTAAAATGAGAATAGAAAAGCTTGCAATGTTTCTGAGTTGTTTGTTGGGTTAGAAAGAGATGTTTAGTGTTAAATATTTGTTTTAAAAGAAAATAAATCATTATTTTAATGAATTTGATGTTTGCTTAGGATGATCATAAATTTGAGAGTTTATATTATTTTGATTTTAGTTTATTAAAAATATCATAATTTATTTCAATGTGTAAAAAGAGTATTGTGATGTGTGTACTCCATTTAAAACATTTATATTGTAGAAGCTCACATAGATTTATTTTCAAGATTTTATTTAAACCAAAAATTCCATCAACTCTGCGAAATCTCTACTTGTTATAGATGGTAAAGTGGAAATAATTTGGATTAATCTTAAGGATTTTTTTTTTATCGGTGATAGTGATTGAATTTATTAAGAAATTGGGTTTTTTGAGCTAGCCCAAACCAGTTGGGGCTACAAATAAGGAGCCAAAAACCCAAAATATCTTATCCTATAGGGACCAAATATTACAATGTTGAATCACAACCTCTCATATCTTGAAAATGTGAGGATGTGCCAATACACTCTTTCACCACTTGCTTCTCCCTCTTCTTCTTCATCTCAATCCAGCCATCTTGTCTCACTTTTTCTAAATTTTCTATCTTGGAAACCCCTAAACCATCCTTCCCTCCTTTCTCTAGATAAAATTTATTTTTAGAAACCTCCCATGTAACACATCCCCTCTCTGATCCATCAATTTCCCTCAACTCCTGAAATGCCTTTCCATTAAGAACAACACCACCAGTTGTGTTACCAACATCTTTCACACCAGCCCCATAACCTTCTGCCATCCCTTGAGGTACATCCCTGCCCAAAGTTGGGCCTTTTATTTCCTTAATCTCCAGCACCCTATCAGTATCGACTTTGCTCCCTTCAATCCAACCCTTAGAGATGGTACAAACTTCTGCAGACTTCTCCACTATATAGTGTTGAGAAATCACCTCTTTCCACCAAGTTGCTTTTATCTCTAATCCACGCTTGTCATAGGAGGTAGCAGTGTGCCCAATCTTAAAGCACCTCTTGCAATGGAAGGGAAACCCTTTAATGTCCAAAGGATGAACCCAACTTCCATTTGAAGTTTTGATATGAATCTCTGAGGGAAGTGTCTTAGACACATCGATCTCCACTAAAATCCGAGCAAAAGTAGTGTGCAACAAATTAAGAGACCCTTCATTAGTCAACAAGAAGCTACCTAAAGAATTACCAATAGCCTCAAAATAGGAGTCAAACCAGAACTGCATGGAAAGATTAGGAAGCCTCACCCAAAGAGGCATTCAATAAAAAGGTTCCGAAAAAGGATTAAAGGTCGGATGCCAAGGTTTCAACAAAAGTGGACGACTATCCTCCCAAAATCATTGATTATGGAAAAGAATCTTGTTCCTGTCCAGCTCATTCTCAAACACAACAATAAAAAAACCTTGGACATATGGATAAATCTAAACACATCCATATAAAATGGGCTCCCAATGAACATAGATCCATTTATGTAAATCACAGACCCTTGGCCATAAACCTCTGAAACTCCCAATAAGTCGTAGCCTAGAAAAAAACATCTCATTGTGGACCACCTCCTTCTCCACCTCCCCTATCAGATTGACAATGACATGCATCCCATTCACCATCTCAGGGCAAGAAGGGAGGAGTGTTGCCAGTCACATAGATTTGGAAGATTGTGCTAGAGTTGGAGGCCCCGATGCCAAAGACCTCCCAACCCCCACCTTTCCAAGGACAAACCACTCCTTACCCCATTTACACACACCAAACTCACAAGAGGATCAAAAATCACGGCCAGGCTCCACAAATTAAAACCTCTCTCGACACCCTCCAAATGGTTATTGCATAAAAAAAGAGTAGCATCCTTTTTGTCGTGATGAGTAAAGGCAATTTGCTATGCCTAGAGACCATCCCGACAAACCACCGAAGCCTAGGAAACACACCCCTTGGGTGGAAAAGCGCTTGCAGAGTGTCCCCAACGGGAAGAAACCTTATCATCGGTAGCAAAACGCAACGATCTCATACTCCCGAAATCTATAAATTAATCTTAAGGATTTTAATGTTTGGTATGGGTTTTTTTTTAAATATTTGAGCTTAATTTAATCATAAATGCGAACACAAGTTATTTTTACAACCGATTTCCCAAATTCTAGTATTGTCCTTGTGTAGCATCCTAAAATTGCACCCCTTTGCAATTTTGACCGCATTTGGGTCTTCACCTTAGTGTTTGAGACCCTTGACTTGATTGAAGACCTGATTATGCTCATACACATCACAAGTGCCATAAAACTCAAAGTGCACTTCATCAAGCACCTTAGGCCTACCCCAAAATAGGATAGGACCATGGCGCCATGCCATGGTCCACCCTAATTTGGGCCCCCTCAAAACTCATTGCATCATTTCAAGTTTGAGTGAGATCCCCCTCTTTGTGTTGGCTCATGCCAAAAAATTAATCAGTTTTCTTGATGGACAAGTATATAAAGAGGATTTCTCCTCTCATTTTTACATCTAACCTATCCATCAAGCATCTAACATATCTATCAAGCATCTAATAAACACATGGCATCAAGCAGTCAAGCATTCAAGAGCAACTGAGCATTTTGAGTCTTCCTTTGAGCCTTGGAGCAACAATAAATTCAAGGATCAAGCATTGAACTAGATATCTACATCCTATTTCATGAAACCCTAATTCTATTTGGAAGCAAGCCAAACTTCATAAGGAGGTATCATCATTCAATTTTCAGTCATAATTCAACATCTCCCTCAAAAGGAGATCCTATCTTTTCAGTCATTTCAATTACATTTATTTCAATTTGATGGTTAATTCCAAAATAGGGGTTTTACCTAGGGCAAGCCCCTATTCCCAAACTATTTCGCTTTTTTTTTTCTATGTGCAGGAAATAGGTACAAAGTTGTACTCTTCATAATAAGCTTCATTCACAAAGACGAATCAACCCTTTTCGGCATGTGAAAAATTAGGAGGACTGTTGTGACGCTCAATGGTCTCAGATTTTTAGGAGATTTTTTGAGGATCATAACCAACTCAGCTTATACTACTCAGATCTAGGTGCACGCAAAAATCTTGCATCTGTAGCTCACTGTTTTCTCAATTTTACCTTCATTTTTCAGCATTTTACCCCAATTCAACATTTCAACTTACAAAAGAGAGGAAAAACCCCACAATAATTAATCAATCCATTCAGTATTTAGTCCTTGTCTAATTTGTCATTGAATCTAGTGGATTCCCTTCCTTGTTTTGAATGTAAAGGCTTTCAATTGAAAATGTTTTGGTGTTTTCTCCCTTCTATGTTGCAAATTGCCAAGTCAAAATTTCCCCTTTACTTTTTGGTGAACCCGACATAACCTATGCTTACTTTTGATTTTTGTTTTCAAATATGAGTATGTATGCAATTTAAATTCAAATTTTCATTTACAAGTTTGATTTCCTTGCAAATTTTATAAATTTAGAGGTTAATTTCATTAAAACCCTAATTATTATTTTCAAAATTGAGCTTGTGAATTACATAATTTGGCTTAATTGTTTAAGATCTGAGTGTCTTTCAAGTTCTAAAATTCAAATTTTCACTTGCAAGTCAAATTTCACATTTAAATTTTAAAAATGAAGTGGTTAATTGCAAAAACCCTAATTTTCAAAAAATTTAAAATTGAGTTTGTGGGTTGTTTAAATTTTGAATGTATCATTTTAGAGTGACTTCAAGTTCAAATTTGCAATCTTGGATCGAATTTCAAATTTTAAAATTAAGTGGTTAACTAAAAAATCTCTAATTTTTTAATTTAAATTAACCTTGTGTATCTCCCAATTTTGGACTCATCATTTCATTTAAACCTTAGATCTATTTTTAAATTTAAAATTAAGAGGTTATTTTTACAAGGCCCTAATTTTAAATTTAAATTTCTTGTGGACAATTTCAAATTTAAATTTTAAAATTAAGTGGTTAATTAAAAGAGCCCCAATTTTTAGATTTAAATTGATTATTTCAATTCCAAAATTTCAACATCGCATTTTAATTTGAAATTTGAAAATTAAGAGGTTCTTTTTTACAAGGCCCTAATTTTAAATTTAAATTTCCTTTAGATCATTTTCAATTTAAAATTTTAAAATTAAGAGGTTATTTTTAGCCCTAATTCTAAAATTAAATTTTCTATCTCCTAGTGGGTAATTTTAAATTTAAATTAAGAAGTTATTTTAGCAAAGCCCTAATTTTAAATTTCAATTTCCTAGGGGGTTGCATAATTTATCACAATTGTTCTCTATCATTTCAATCAATTTTCTTATTTAAATGAATAATCATTTTTTTTTAAATTTTGCATTATTCAATTATTTTGCAAATTCCAAATTTCCAATTTCCCTCTCGTAGTGCATGAGTTTTACTACTATTAGTCCAACCTATAATATCCCAATGAGAAGAAGTTGTAGAATTAAGGCTTCCCAAGGTTTAATTATCGAGGAGATGAAGCCTAATTTGGATAGCTTATTCCATGAGGATATTGGTGGTTCTTCCAATCCTACAAATGTCTCTGTTTATCCTCATTCTTTAGATAATTCTCATCATGTGGAGGAATCATTAACTAGGGTTTTTTTTGACAAATTGGAGAATATTGACAATCAATTTGAAAATTTTCAACAATGGATGAGTCAACAATACCCGAAAAAGTGATGCTCTCCCATTAATTGAAGGATTAAAAAGAATGGTTCAAAGTGATAAACTTGGTGTTGATATAAGGCGTAGTATTTCAAATATTGCCAATTCTAATATTATGCTTATAAAGAGTTGTGTTGAAGTCCTTGGTTACACACAACCTCCTAGTCAAGTCAATAACTCCATTCCCTTGACTACTCCTATGGCTAGTGTTCCTACATTTACATCCAACATCATGGCTACCTCTACTCAAAATGTCATACCTACAAGTGTTACTCAAGGGGGAAACTCCTCTAATCATAATTCTTTCATTCCTCCTAACACGAGTCTTCCATTTGTTACCCAATCTTCTCTAATACCTACTTACAATAGTGATCCACCTCCTTATTCTTAACCCCAGCCTTAATATAACAATATCCCTTCTTATTCTCAAGCTCCTCCATCCTTCAAAAATGTTACCTGGTGCATGGCACACATCACTCCAAGCAAGCAATTTTGGTTTGTTCTAAGTTTTTGTGTTGTATTTCAAGTTGTAATAATGGACCAACCATTTGGGACTCCAGGAAGTCATGGTTGAGTTGTCCAAGCTTTGATATGTTCAAGATGTTGATACCCTAGGAAGTTGTAATGTTGATGTTGTTACAAAGTCATCATGTATTAGGGATTTAATGTATTGTTTTTAAGTCTCCTAGAATGCATTGAGGGCCTTTTTGAGCCTTGGAATGCATTTGTGTGTAAAGTTGCATTCTCAGGATGAAAATATGTAAAAGTTGTTGAGCAACATTTTGCAACATTTGCAAAAAGTTGCATTTTTTTTATTGGCATTGAAAAGTTGGTTCAAACAACTTAACCAGGAGCATATAAGCCAAAAACAACTTCATTGTATGGGTTGGAGGATTTGGAATGCAAAAGCAAGTTTTTGTTGCAAGAAGAAATCTTGTTTTGACACCGTTTTAACTGTTTTCCTTTGTTTTGTTGAATTGTACAGTCCAGTATGGACCTGCCAGAAGTATATTATTACAGGGCATGAGATTTTGTTGAGTATTCTTTCCAGCAAGGTAGATTAGCAAGTCTGATTGTGTTTGGTTGCAGGGATCTAATCCGTTCTTTGTGACTAGGTGTAAAACCCTTGCAAAGTAAGGGAAAATGGCTCTACCCTGAGCATCCATTGATGGCACCAGTTGTAATTGTGTGGAATGATAGGTTAGGGTTTTTAAATAGGTTTAGAATAGTTTGTGTGATTTTGCAGGCTTTTGTGGAGGAGCTACAATGAAACCCTAGGCTCACAGCTAGGAGTTTGCGAGTCCAGGAAAACAAGAGATGTGCATTTTAAGAGCACATATAAATTGGTGGAGCCAAAATTGAGACATGGTTGGAAATCCCTTTAAATCTGCTTAAATAATCCCTAATTGATTTGCACACATGATTTGACTGGTGAAGGTTTTTAAGACCAAATTTGTGAGTCCCCTGGATAGGTCTAAACCCTTGAAAATAGGATAGTTTTGATTCCCATATGTGTACGAAGAACCTAGATGGAATTTTGAAATATTGTTTGTAACTCTAAAAAGGGTACTCGAATATATAATTTACTTATGGCCTTGTGTGGAAAGATTTGAAATTAAACCTTGAAAACCGCCATAGAAGGGCTAATTGTATTAGGCCTATTTGGAGCCGGTAGAGACCAAGGGAGGTTGAGAAAGCTTGGCGATGGGTTTGAAGGTGACCAAACTAGTTGAAGACACCCAAAAAATTGTGTAACTTCATGTTGCACTCTTGAAACAAGTTTCTGAAGTGGGATCCTTTGCAAAGGTTGTTGGAGAACTTAGGAGTGGTGTTAGGGATTGAGGTGGAAGCCTCAATAGGAAGTGTTGATTGTTTAAGATCAGTGGCTATACCTTGGAGGAAAGCCAAAGTGGATTAAACCTTGGAGGTCTAGATAGACAACCCCCTACCAAGTACCATTTGATGGGCTTGAGGAGTTAGAGGGTTAAGTGAGACAAGAAATACAAGAAGGTGAATAGGATTAGCTCCAAGACTCTCTACATCAGAGTGGTATCAAAGCCACCCTTCGAAACATTGGTGTATGTCAGACTATGAGGAATAAGTAGCAAGTTCAATACCTCCAAAGGCAATGACTCCAGAAGCCATCCGATAGATGGTGATAGAGATGCTAGAAGGATTGAAGGATCAGGAAGGAAGTAAAGGAACACAAGATGTTAAGAAGGAGAAGGGGAAGGTTAAGACAGAATGGGGAGATGAGACAGATGAAGAAGTGGAAGATGAGGAGGACCAGACAACAATAGCAATTCCCCAAGACCAAAAACTATTCTTGGACGTAGTCAAATCCATCTCCAAGGATAACTTGGATGGATTACCTACTTATGGAGGGAATCTCAATGGAGAGGAGTTACTAGATTGGATACAATCATTAAATAATCATTTTGATTATAAGGAGGTAGCAAAGGAGAAAAGAGTAAATGTGGCCAAGTCAAGATTGAGAGGATCATCATTGGCTTGGTGGAACATGATGCAAGAAGAAAGGGTACAAGTAGGTAAGAAAAAGATAACTTCATGGGAGCGTATGAAGATAAGGCTTAAGGCTCAATTCCTACCACGAGATTATGAAGTCCAAATTCACAAGAGACTGCAAAATTTGAAACAAAGAGAACTAGATGTCAATGCATACACTGAGGAATTCCACAAACTAAGTTTGAGGGCTAGGAAGCATGGGAATGAAGTGGAGAAATTGGCCAGATACATGAATGGCCTCAGACAAAACATAAAAGATGAAATAAGAATCCTCACACCAGACACTTTTCATAAGTGTTTTCAGTTGGCATTTAGGTAAGAGGAAAAGATCAAAAGGAGAAGTGAGTGGTGCAGGAGCACCTAGCTTCATTCTCAGCTTCTTTTTCATCTCAGGTTTGATTTTCGTCATTTTAAGTTGGAAAGCTGTTTAGGATGTTTTTGAAGTTGTTCTAGGTTGTTTTGATGAGTTTTGAACTCATTATGGGGTTTTGGTTTCTTGTTTTCATCTTTTTGCTCAAAGTTGCCAGTTTGGTGTTACCTGACAAAATGATGGAAAAATGAGTTTTTTTTGTGGTTTTTGTTTTGAAAAGGTTTTAGACATGTTTCTTGTTTGGATTTTAGGTTTCAGAAGTATTTTTAGGTGATGGTGAGTTTTGGAGGTCAATCTTGCATTTCTACGCACCAAAAGTTGTCATTTAGGCATCAAAATGTCAAAATTAAGTGCCCTTGGACATGTACCTATCCGTACAGGAGGTTAACCAACTTGGAGAGGTATTTAATCTCCTATTTTAACTATTGTAAGGGTTGATCATTCGAAGTGAAGAAGCATTTTGCAAATTTTACACTAGTTTTGTTTGGTTTTCTCTACTTTTTGGCTCCATGTGAACAACAGTCCGTACACCAACTATACTTGGCCGTACTGTTCTTGTATTTTCTGTTTCTAATATGTTTCGTTAAATTTTTCCTTTTGGTGGCATTTGATTCTATCAAGTTTTGAGTTTGTGGCAAAATTAGTTTGATTTGACAGTTTCACTGCTTTGTCTAGGAATTGGCAAGGATGCTTGACCAACTTGGCTTCTTGGAGTCCTAAAATACTCATGGCTTCCCAAGAACCAGTTGGTCAACTTGTAGACTATGTAAATACATGTTTTGTTTTCAAGAATGTAGGTGTAAGGAGTTTTGGTGGCCATTAAGCCCTAGGCAAGTGTGCCATTTGGCTAGGGTCTTGAAGAAATTTAATGCTTTGCTCTTCTATAGCAAGTGCATTTAAATGTTGAACAGACTTGCCTTGATGTTGAATTTTGTATGCCAAGGCAAAGAGGCTTTCTAAGCCATGAGGAGATTGTTTGCAAGTTTAGTTTGTGAAAATAATGTAAAAAAATAGCGAGTCACTGTTTTAAAGGCAATTTCCTTTCATTAGCCTACTCTCCATCATGCATTGGAGCTTGTAAGGTTGTTGTACCTCCTTCTAATGGCTTGAAAATAAGCACAAGGAGTGTTCTTTATGTCATCTATGAGTTTGAATTTGCCAAGATCAATCAATGATCTTTGAGACAAGAATTTGGAATGCCTATTTGCTGTCACAGTCAACTAGGACTGAGTTTTACATTTTCTTGAAGTTATATTTGTAATCTCCTTCTTCTAAATGGAAGGTATGAAGGACAAAGAGCCATTGAAGACCGAGCCTTATTAATGAGCACAAAAATAGAATTTTGTGAAAGTGTTCTAATAGTGAAAGTGCAGGTCACAGTGAACTACAAAAAAAACAGTGAAAGACAAAAGGGCAGCACTTGTGAATTTAAACCCTTTTGGTGGGGAAGACTCCAAAATTTAGGTTGTATCACTTGTGAAGGCTTCTACACTCCAAAACGTAGAAGACCCACAAACATCCAAGGAAACAAAACTTGTCCCAAACTCATAATCCACTAAGAGAAGTCTATGTGTAGTTGGAGAGTAGATCAGGAACAGAGGATAGAATGCCATTTGGGTGAGTAAGGAGTTGGATTACCAAACCAGAGAGATTATGGAGTTGGAGCTTTTGAGTAGCCAAGGAGAGCTTGACATAGGGAGGTGGAGCAAGGTGAGTTGTTAGACTGCGTTTGAGCTATTTGCACTCTGACCTTAGTGTTTACACCTTGAAGACAGTAAGGAACTATTACCTAGCAAACATACTAATCACCTAACAACTACCTAGCACTATCCTCCTTATCAGTGAGCAAAATCAGAAACATAGAGGTGGTAAAAACTTCGGAGGCAGAGGAACTTTTCGTAGAGGGCAGAATGCTTCAAGAAATGAAGAACCTCAAAACCAAGAAGGAAGTGGGGACTCCCAAAGAGGAAAAAATAGAGGATCCTTTAGAGGGAGAAGTAATTTTAGGGGCAGGTTTGGAAGCTCGGGGAGAGGAAACACAATCTTCACTGGTAGGTGTTATCATTGCAACCAAGTTGGACATACCATGAGTAGGTGCTCGGGAAAAGCCTTAAGTTCATCAAACTCATACATGGATGAAAGAAGGACTCAGTTAGTGCAAGAGGAGGATACTCAAAGTGAGACCACTCCAACCAGCAAGGCAGGGCCCATGACAGATGGAGAAAACTTGATGATGAGAAGAACAATGCTAAGGATACCCCAAGCTCAAGAGCCACCACAGAGGAAAAGTCTATTTAGGATCACTTGTAGGTCACATAGAAAAATTTGTAAGGTGTTTGTGGATTCAGGTTCCACTAAGAACATTGTCTTAATTTAAATGGTGGATAAACTCAAACTGAAAAGATTTCCTCATCTGACTCCCTTTAAGGTATCATGCCTAAACTGGGGTCAACATGTCTTAGTTGATGAACAAGCATGGGTGGACTTTGAAATTGGTGACTACAAAGACAAAATTCTATGTGACATATTGCCTATGGATGCTTGTCATTTGCATTTGGTCTGTCCATGCCAATATGATGTGAAAGCCAGTCATGATGGAGAAAAGAACAGTTATCTCATCACCAAGAATGGAAAGAAGTATCAAATGGATCCATTACCTGATCCAAAGGAGGAAAAACAAGTAGGGTCAAGTGTTATATTGTGTAGTGGTAAAGAGTTTCTTAAGGTTTTAAAACAAGAAGGTAATCAGAGCTATGCTACAATGATAAAGCCTAAAGATGAAGCTAAGCAGATCCAATGAGTGATGTGCCTCAAGAGGTGCAAGGTTTACTAAAGCAATATGTAGAAGTTATACGAGATGATATGCCTGATTATTTGCCTCCAATGAGAGATGTAAATCATCAAATAGATTTGACACCAGGGGCAAATCTGCCTAAAAAAGTTGCTTATAAAATGAAACCTAGCCAAAATGAAGAGATCGCTAAACAAGTGCAAGAACTCTTGGACAAGGGGTTTATTAAATAGAGTTTGAGTCCATGTGTTGTTCCTACTATATTAGTGCCTAAAAAGGGAGGAAAATGGAGGATGTGCACTGAGTCAAGGGCAATCAATAAGATCACTATAAGATATTGGTTTCCCATGCCAAGGATTGAGGACCTATTGGAAAATCTAGGTGGAGGAAGCTACTTCACAAAAGTGGACTTGAAGTCTGGTTGTCATCAGATAAGGATTAGACCTAGTGATGAATAGAAGACAACCTTTAGAACCAATGCAGGCCTATATAAGTGGTTGTTGATGCCATTTGGCCTCACCAATGCACCTAGTACCTTTCAAAGGCTCATGAATGAAGTCCTAGTTGAGTTTATTGGTAAATTTGTTATAGTGTATCTTGATGAGATTTTGGTCTTTAGCAAGTCCAAGGAGGAACACCTTAAGCATGTGGAAATGGTCTTGAAGAATTTGAAGGAGGCTCAACTCAAAATCAATCTTGAAAAATGTGAGTTCTTGAAAACAGAGTTAGTTTACCTTGGTTTTTTCATTTCACAAGGTTGTTTAAAGATGGATCCAAGTAAAGTAGAAGCAATACTTAATTGGCCTATACCTAGGGCCATAAGTGATGTTAGAAATTTTCATGGAATGACATCTTTTTATAGGAAGTTTGTGAGAAATGTTGGCCATGTTTGTGCTCCTATACTCAACACCATTAAAGGAGGGATTAAATGTCACTTTAAGTGGACAGAGGAAGCCAATAAGGGATTTGAATTGTTGAAAGCTAAGATAGCAGAGCTGCCAACCCTTAGATTGTCTGATTTCATTCAGCTGTTTACAGTAGAATGTGATGCTAGCCAAAGGGCAATAGAGGCAGTTTTAAGCCAAGAAGGTTATCCTATAACATTCTTCTCGGAAAAATTGAATGAAGCCAAGCAAAGATACTCCACATATGACTTGGAAGTGTATGCCATGGTGCAAGCATTGAAGAAGTGGCGTCATTACTTACTGCCCAAAGAGTTTGTAGTTTTCACTCACAACCATGTCGTTAGTTTCCTTAATGGGCAAGAGAAGTTGAATCAAAGACACCTAAAGTGGGTTGAATACGTACAATCCTACACCTTCACTATCAAGCACAAAAAGGGCACTGCAAACAAGGTAGTTGATGCACTAAGTAGGAGAGTTGTGACTATACAGGAGATACAATTGCAGAGTGTGGGATTGAATGGGTTAAAATACCTCTACAAGGATGATAAATATTTTGCAGAGATATATGTTGTTTGTTCTGATATTTCTAACTCCTCACATGTCTCTTATTCAAAATATATGATATAAGAGGGTTTGTTGTTCAAAGGACACCTTCTTTGCATTCCCCAATGTTCTATGAGACAAAACATTATACAAGAAAAGCATCAAGGAGGTCTAGGAGGTCATTTTGGCATAGATAAAACTTTGGAGAAGGTTAGTAGGTTTTACCATTGGCCCAAGTTGCAATCAGAAGTGAGAAAGTTTGTAAAACAATGTGCAATCTGTCAAAGAGCAAAGGGTTCATCAAGTAATGCAGGTCTATACCAACCTTTGGTCATACCTCAGAGGCCTTGAGAATGTTTGAGTATGAATTTTGTGTTAGGCCTACCAAGAACTCCAAAGGGATTTGACAATGTGTATGTAGTGGTTGATAGGTTCAGTAAAATGGCACATTTTATACCTTGCAAGAGCACCAATGATGCTACCTATATTGCAGGACTCTTTTTCAAAGAGATAGTTAGAATTCATGGCCTTCCAATCAGCATAGTCAGTGATAGGGATGTGAAGTTCATAAGCCACTTTTGGAGGACATTTTGGAGAAAGTTGGGCACCAAATTTTCCTTTTCATCCACCTATCATCCTCAATCAGATGGTCAAACAGAGGTAGTCAATAGATCCTTAGGTAATCTATTAAGATGCCTCACCAAACAACATGGGAAAACTTGGGATTAGGTACTCGGTCAAACAGAATATGCATACAATGACTCAGTTAACCGAAGAACAAGAAAAGGCCCTTTGAGATAGTATATGGATTTAATCCTAGGGGCATACTAGAGCTCGGAGATCTCATTTATATGGCACCTAAGAGTGCACAAGGTGCGAATTTTGTAGAAGGTATCAAAGAAGTGCATGATAAGGTGAGGAAGACCTTACAACAAAAGTTTGAGCAGTATAAGATGAATGCTGATAAAACAAGAAGGAATGTGCAATTTAAGATTGGAGATTTGGTCCTAGCATACCTAAGGAAGGAGAGACTTCCAAAAGGGCAGCCTACCAAGCTATTGATGAAGAATATTGGACCTCTCAAGGTGGTGCACAAATATGGACAAAATGCATATGGAGTTGAACTCCCTCCCACCTTGGGTATTTCTCCTATCTTTAATGTATGTGATCTCTATCCATACAAGGGAAAATCACACACAAGTCAGTTGGACACTTCATCACAGGGTAATGAAGATTGGGTGAGAGATTTGCCACCATGCCAACCAGTCAAGTTGGAAAGTATCTTGGACACCAAGATAGTAAAGAAGACAAGGAAAGGAGTATACAAGAATTATATTGTCAAGTGGGTAGGGTAACCTGAATCAGATGCTATGTGGATGTCAGAATCAAATATACTTCAACATGTAGTGGAAATTGCAGACCTCTTAACTCAAGGGACTTGAGTTCTTTGTCCCAGGGGAGCGTGGTGCAGAGCACACATCACTCCAAGCAAGAAATTTTAGTTTTTTCTAAGTTTTTGTGTTGTCTTTCAAGTTGTAATAATGGACCAACCATTTGGGACTCCAGGAAGTCATGGTTGAGTTGTCCAAGCTTTTGTCAAGCTTTGATATGTTCAGGATGTTGATACCCTAGGAAGTTGTAATATTGATGTTGTTACAAAGTCATCATGTAATAAGGGTTTAATGTATTGTTTTTAAGTCTCCTAGAATGCATTGAGGGCCTTTTTCAGACTT
Source organism: Cryptomeria japonica (assembly GCF_030272615.1). Taxonomy (NCBI): domain Eukaryota; kingdom Viridiplantae; phylum Streptophyta; class Pinopsida; order Cupressales; family Cupressaceae; genus Cryptomeria; species Cryptomeria japonica. The sequence continues at coordinate 471,577,275 of NC_081405.1, forward strand.
GGAATGCATTTGAGTGCAAAGTTGCATTCTCGGGATGAAAAGATGTAAAAATTGCTAAGCAACATTTTGCAACATTTGCAAAATGTTGCATTTTTGTTGATTGGTGTTGAAAAGTTGGTTCAACCAACTTAATTAGGAGCATATAAGCCAAAAACAACTTCATTGTATGGGTTGGAAGATCTGGAATTCAAAAGAAAGTTTTGTTGCAAGAAGAAATCTTGTTTTGACACCGTTTTAACTGTTTTCCTTTGTTTTGTTGCATTGTACGATCGAATATGGACTTGTAAGAAGTATCTCATTGCAGGACATGAGATTTTGTTGAATATTATTTCTAGCAAGATAGATTAGCAAGTTTGATTGTGTTTGGTTGCATGGATCTAATCCATTCTATGTGACTAGGTGTAAAACCCTTACAAAGTAGGGTTTAAGGGAAAATGGCTCTAACCTGAGCATCCATTGATGGCACCAATTGTAATCATGTGGAATGATAGGTTAGGGTCTATAAATAGGTTTAGAATAGGTTGTGTGATTTTGCAGGCCTTTGTGGAGGAGCTACAATGAAACCCTAGGCTCAAAACTAGGAGTTTGCGAGTCCAGGACAGCAAGAGATGTGCGTTTTAAGAGAACATATGAATTGGTGGAGCCAAAATTGAGACATGGTTGGAAATCCCTTTGAATTTCCTTAAATAATCCCTAATTTATTTGTGCACATGATTTGACTGGTGAAGGTTTTTAAGACCAAATTTGTGAGTCACCCGGGTAGGTCTAAACCCTTGAAAATAGGACAGTTTTGGTTCCCATTTGTGTACGGAGAACCCAGATGGAATTTTGAAATATTGTATGTAAATTTGCAAAGGGTACTCGAATCTGTAACTTATTTGTGGCCTTGTGTGTAAATATTTGAAATTAAACCTTGAAAACCGTCATAGAAGGCCTAATTATATTAGGCCTATTTGGAGCCGGTAGAGACCAAGGGAGGTTGAGAAAGCTTGGCGATTGGTTTGAAGGTGAAAAAAATAGTTGAAGACACCAAAAAAATTGTGTAACTTCATGTTGCACTCTTGAAACAAGTTTGTGAAGTGGGATCCTTCGTAGAGGTCGTTGGAGCACTTAGGAGTGGTGTTAGGGATTGAGGTGGAAGACTCAATACGAAGTGTTGATTTTTTAAGATCAGTGGCTATACCTTGGAGGCAAGCCAACATGGATTAGACCTTCGAGGTCTAGATAGAAAAACCCCTACCAAGTACCATTGGATGGGCTTGAGGAGTTAGAGGGTTGAGTGAGACAAGAAAGACAAGAAGGTGAATAGGATTAGCTCCTAGACTCTCTGCATCATTACCCCTCCTTCTCAACCCAACATGTCCAATTTCAATCCTTTTATCGAAGCTACCATCAATATTCTATTCCAAGCAATGTCTTCATTGCAACAACAAATTGCTTCTATGAATCAATCTAAGTATAATGTGCTCACATTTGACGTAGCGAGCCCATATCCAATGACATTGTTCAAGTTGTCCCTCCTAAACATGTGGTAGTCCCTCAATTGGATCTTTCTAGTGGAAAAGGTGATCCCTTGACTTATGTGAAAACATTTCAAACTTTGTGTAGTGACTTTTCTCATGACCAAAGATTGTCGGCTAAATTGTTTACTAGAACATTAAGGAATAAAGATTTGCAATGGTATTGTTCTTTGCCTCCTTATTCTATTACTTCTTTTCAACAATTGGCTAATGCTTTTATTCAACAATTTCACAATAATATTGGTCCTAAAATTACTCTGACTGATTTGATGCATTATAGGCAAGGTGTTAAAGAAAAAGTGATTGATTTTATTGGTATATATAAGCATTTGTATTCTCAAATTTGTTTTCATGTGCCTGATCAAGATATTCAAAGAATTTTTATTTCTAATTTGCAAAAAGATATTAGGGATAAACTTCTATTTTCTGAGTTTACTTCCTTTACGCAGTTGTGTGCAATACTTCACAATTATTAGCTTATTGTGAGTCAATTGGAACAATCCTCTTCAATGGCTCTGAGTGATAAAAGTGAAAGTGCTCAAGAATTTTTTGCGAAGTTCAATCTGAATAAGGGATTCATCAAGTTCAATGACAACAACAACACTCAAGTAGCAACTGCAACAACAGGTGTGCCTCCTTTGTCCAAATACTTTAGAAAAGAATTCACTCCTCTTAATGAATCTTTGCATAGTATTATTTCACAATTGTTACAAAAGAATGTGTTGAAACTTACCCCTATTAAACCAATTGATACAACTAAGCCTTTGCCACCTACCCTTTATTCTAAAGCCTTTTTCCAAACAATCATCAACTCGGTCATGACACTAAAAAGTGTTATTCCCTGAGAAGTAAGATTCAAGACTTGATTGATAACAATAGCATATCTATGGCTAGTGTGAATGATAAACAAAACAAATCCATAGCTCCTCCTAATCAAAACCTTCAATTTTTTACTGATCCTTTACCTTCCCATTCCACTAATGCGATTGAGATTGATCTTCTTTCCTTCTCTCCTGATGATCTTGGCCTTGAGTCTAATAATGTGATGAACCTTATAGATCAAAATGAAACTCCTAAGGACTTGTGCATTACATTTTATCCTAGTGAGACTATTGAAGCACCTGATGGCCCATTATATAAAACTGCAAAAATCAAAGGCATACCTTCTTGAGGGGTGTGTATTGATCCATCTTGTATGGTCAATATGATAACTTAAAAATTTCTTTATAGTTTACAATTGCATCAAGTGATATATGATGACACTGATGTGATAGTTAGAGTTTTTGATGGCTTATCTTATCCTGCTATTGGTTCTATCACACTTCATATTGATGTTGGCACTAAATGCTTAGATGTTGTCTTTGCTATCATTCCTACATCTGATCAACTTTGTGTGAAGTTGGGACATCCTTGGCTCTCTTTCATGAAAGTGATTGCTTCTATTGTTCATAAGTGTTTGAAATTTCCTCATGATTGTAAAATCATAACTGTTAATCATATCATATATCAACCTATAGTAAGGCATGGAGATGTTTGGCTTGACTTTTTTTTGTCCAATCAATTCCAACCTCTTCAAGCTAGAAGTGATGCTCTCTTTAAATCATATCAAAAATGGAAAAATGAGATGATTTTATCCTTGAGTAAACCTAGAAATCCAACACTTATTCTTCCTCCCGGTGATCATATGCATCTTCTTACAAATAACTCAATTCTTCCTCCTAATAGAGATATTCTTTTTCCTAAGGAAGAATCTATTTATTCTCCAAGAAATAAGACTATCCTTCCTCCTAAGGAAAGCAATATTCTTTTTCCTAAGGAAGAATCCATTCCTTCTCATAAGGATGAGTCTATTCTTCCTCCCAAAGATAGAAAAGATCTTCCTCCTAAGCATCAATCTAAGGATAAACATATAATTCCTCCTCATCATGATGGACTTGGTCTCCTTCCCACACCTTTAATTCCTCCCTTATATGGTGTGGTTCCACCTCATACAACTTACAAAGGGAAGCAACAAACCTTCTCCTATGCATCCTTCCTTCAAAGAAGAAAGTAAGCCTACACCTGATAAACCTAAACCTTCACAACCTTTGGCTAAAACTAAATGAAATCATTTTGCGAGAGAACACCAACGGAGACATCGTGTCAGAGCTCATGAACTTGCTTCCCTTACCAATTCTTCTCCAAACACACCAATTGTTGACATGATTCCATTTGTTCAAACTTCTCCTAATAAAGAGGTTTAACCTAAATCTCCAAGACGCAAAATGTTTAGGACAAATGATGGTTCACGTTCTATTCCTATTAGAGCTCCTATTTTTGTTAATCTTGATGAAGAAATAGGTGAGAATGTTGTTAATGATGAAAATGTTGACCCAAATATTTTTTATGGTGAATATGAATATGTTGATGTTGACAATGATTTATCTAAACAATTTTCAAAAGCATTAATCCTAGCTCCTAGTATCATACAACATGACTCATTATTACAGAACGGTCCTTGTTTGGAACTTGTGATAGCTCCATCTACCGTGCTCGATGTCGCTCCTCTTGCGTGTTGTCCCCCTTCCCAAAACAATGATGGACAAGATTGGGGGGCGGATGATGTGCTTGATTAACTTCATTAGCATACTACATTCTCTCTCTCTTCTCTTTCTTGTTTGTGACTTTCTTCTATTTGTCTCTTCATTCTTCTATTTGTTGTCCCTAGTGTTGTCTACTTGAGAATGATACAAAGAGTTGAGATCTCTTTTAGTCTATCCTATGTTGACTCAAAAGACACGTGTCCCCTTTCTTCCATAGTGGTTTCCTTTATTTGGAGGATGAGGACAGTTCTATGCATATATATACACATAATATACATCGATTATCATAAAAAACATACTGACTCTAGAGTTAGGTGAAACCACCTCGTGTTTTGTGTTTAGTGATTAATATCCTTTGATTTTTCCTCTCTTGGGAGGCTAAATTATTGTGATAATGTGCTTGTCTTTTTGGGTGTATCCTACCTTAAATCATTTGCTCTCAATAAGGCATACACAATCATTTTAACATGGGGGCATACACTCCGCTCAATGATTCTCTCTCTTGCATATCTTGATACTTAAGTTAGCGAATTTTATCCTTTCCTTTGTAATTTTTTGTATTTTCCTTTTCATGACTCATAGTTAGAGAACCTTACTAACTTGTAGTCATGGTTCTCTCTTTCTCTCTCTCAGGATCATCCCTTTTACCTTATCATTGAAGTTGTAAGATTCTAAAGTCCACTGGGGGCTTGGTGTATCTAGCCTCCTTGATGACTTGTTGAAAGTTTTTCAATGTGAACCCTTTGTACTATATCGAGAGTATGCTTTACTTCATACTCCCGCTAAAGTGGGGGCTAAATGTAGCATCCTAAAATTGCACATGTTTGCAATTTTGACCGCATTTGGGTCTTCACCTTAGTGTTTGCACCCCTTAGCCTTATTGAAGACCCGATTATGCCCATACACATCACAAATGCCATAAAACTCAAAGTACACCTCATCAAGCACCTCAGGCCTACCTCAAAATAGGACAAGACCATTGTGCCACACCATGGTCCACCCTAATTTTGGGCCCCTCAAAACCCAATGCAACATTTCAAGTTTGAGTGGGATCCCCCTCTCCGTGTTGGCTCATGTTGGAAAATTAATCACTTTTATCAGTGGGCAAGTATATAAAGAGGATTTCCCCTCTCATTTGAACATCTAACCTATCCATCAAGCATCAAGCATCAAGCATATCTATCAAGCATCTGACAATCACATGAGATCAAACATTCAAGAGCAATTGAGCATTTTTAGTCTTCCTTCGAGCCTTAGAGAAACAATGAAGTCAAGGATCAAGCATTGAAGTGGAAATCTACATCCTATTTCATGAAACCCTAATTCCATTTGGAGGCAAGTAAAACTTCACAAGGAGGTATCATCATTCAATTTTCAATCATAATTCAGCATCTCCCTCGAAAGGAGATCCTTTCCTTTCAGTCATTTCAATTTCATGGTTAATTCCAAAACAGGGGTTTGACCTAAGGCAAGCCCTTATTCCCAACCTATTTCCCCTTTTTTTTTGTGCAGGAAACAGGTACAGAGTTGTACTCTTCAAAATAAGCTTCATTCATAGAGACAAATCAAACCTTTTCGGCATGCAAAAATTTAGGAGGACCGTTGTGACACACCATGGTCTCGTCTTTTTAGGAGATTTTTCAAGGGTCAAATCCAACTCAGCGTACACTGCTCAGATCCAAGTGCACTTGAAAATCCCACATTTGTAGCTCACTATTTTCTTAGTTTTAACTTCATTTTTTAGCATTTTACCCTAATTTTGCATTTCAACTTACAAAAGAGAGGAAAAACCCTATAATAATTAATCAATCCATTCAGTATTCAGTCATTGTCTAATTTGTGACTGAATCTAGTGGATTGCCTTCCCTCTTTTGAATGTAAAGGCTTTCAAGCGAAATTAAAATGGTGTTTTCTCCCTTCTATGTTGCAAATTGCCAAATCAAATTTTCCCATTTACACTTGGATTATAAACTTGTTTCATTTGATTATAATATAAAAAGATAGTAACCAAATTGGATTTGGTTTGAATATCACTGAGATCAATTTTTGTATTAGATAGTTCAAGTGTGATTGAAACCCCATTAAGATCATTTTGTGTTAGATATTTAAAGTTTGAAAAAAGGTTAATTAATCATATTTGATATTGAATATTAAATTATTTCAAGGAGTTTGACGAAGATCAAATTCCTTGCACAAAAATTTCAATAATACTTTTATCTACCACTAAGTTTAGATACCCAAGATGAATAGGTTTAGGAGAACAACAACAAATGTGGGAAAATTTTCTCTAAACACAAAATTGAACTTGAGCAAGAAATGAGTCATCCTACAATATGTCAGCATTGTAATCAGAAATCTAATAATAATGCATGGAACTATATTACTAAGTACAATCCACACTAGAGAATATCCAAGTTGCACATGAAGCTAATTTCTTCTTTGCTTGTCATTTATTAAAGGTATGCTTGTGTTAAGTTCCTATAATATCCCATGCTTGAACATTCTTTAATATTTTCAATTATCACAAACATTATTGCACACTCTAATGTTGTTGTAATGTGTCTATCAAAATTCCTCAATAAACTTGCAAATCTCTCAATGTAAGCTTAAGGACATTTTGTTCAACAATTAGAGAACATGGTATTAGTCACAAATTTATGATTTTAGTGTCTTAGAACAGTTGCAACTAACATTAATGACTATAGACATATTCATGAACAATTATCATACATTGACATTTTCATAAACATATTGCATTCAATCAATTTCACTAGGAAAATTTAGAAAAAAAATTATTATACAAGTGACTAAAACAAACATTCAAACACTCAAGACTAAAATTAATAAATTTTGAATAAAAGAAATGTTGAAATAATATTTTTTAGTATATTGATGAATAGGTACAAGAAAATGAAGCAGTTTCCTTGACCAAACTTAATAAATAAACAACTAAAACTAATTTACGCTTATATCAGTAATAATGGTGGGCTTATTTGCAACCTTTTTACTTCATTATTCCCTCCAAAAGTTAGCAACGCATTCAATAAACATTAGCAATTTCCTATGATGTAGTAGCTAACATTAAAGGTGTTAAAATCATTTCAAAGGTGGCTCAACTCTCTTCCAAAGTTCTCATGTCCACTCCCATATGGGACATATAGCAAGGAATAAGACAATAAAATTAAAAAGCTCATAATTTTCCTTCCCTCCACACTATGTCCCTTTACAAATCAATGCCCCTTCTTAATGCAAATGCAACCATGCAAATCCAAGAACATAGGATTAAAAATAACTAAATCCTCCTTTAAGTTGGTACATGATGAAAAAGAAGGACTACTCAATGAATTATTATTTGAAACACATATCTTCAATTGATTTGTAACTTTTCCCAGCTCATAAAAATAAATATCAAACAAGAAGAATAATTCTTTTTTCAGCACAAATCTCCAAACTTGAACATTCAACTCTAATGTGAATCCACATGTATTGTATAGGGAATATCTTTCTCCTAAAACCAATCTTTGTGTGAGGGTTTTCCTCCTAAGATGGTAGATATCTACTGAACTCCACAACTAAGGTTTCAATAAAATATCAACCCCCTCTTGGAACTAAAAATATCAACCCCCTCTTGGAACTAAAAAGCAATAATATTCAAATAATCACATTTTTTAAAATAATAATCCTTTAGCTTTTTATAAGTGACTTTATATTATTTTACTTTTTGGAATATCTGTAGAAGCTATATTTTATAACACCATATAATAAGTTTCTAAAAATTATATTTATCTTTTTATAAAATGACTTTTATATTAAATTACTTATAAACTATATAAGTCGCTTTATAATTAAAAGATTACATTTTTACACAAACATTAAATTAGGAAAATACTAAAATAGGTTGGTTATGAATTTCGACCATGCCAACATAACCTTGTGTTCACAAGATATCAAACTTTATGAAAATTGGTACATTCCAAATATAGCAAACTTCTCCAAAAAAAAGTAAATAGCTCACAGGGTGTCAAAACTACAACCAACGAGCATGGTGGACTCATCTTGATTATCTAAGCTCACTGCCATTGTCAAAATTTCTTTTCAATACAGTTGGAATTAGCAAGCATTGGTGGACTCATCTTGATTATCTAAGCTCACTGCCATTGTCAAAATTCCTTTTCAATAGAGTTGGAATTTCCAAGGATGTTGAAAAGAACACAAAAGGTGGACATCACAATTACTATATCCAACTCTTTAGTTCTATGAGTGCTTTTATTATTGTTGATTTATTACTTATCCTAGAATTTATTTGACGAGATAATATTATTTCTTTTGAAACATCAAAATTGGTTATAAATAAAGAATAGTGCCTAGTATTTTTTGCTTTAAAAAATTGTAGCGTCGTAAATTGTTCGCACTTGCTAGGGTGGTACAATTTCACACCTAGTTTAGCACCCGCCTTGGCGCATTTTGCATTTTGCATTGCATTTCCCCTTTAGCACTTAATTAGTCAAATTAATTAGGTCTAAGGTTCTATTTCATCATCTCCCACATCATAAAGTTGGGCCCTTTCATTAAAGTGTGCCCCTTTCATTTTATTCTTCCAATACATCATTTAATCAAAAACCCTAATTAGGTCCTATTTTGAACTTGGGGGCTTGATTTCGGGGGTCAAAACATCTCGAAATCAGCTGTAACTTCGGGATTCTCTCTAAAATCATCATATCCGACGGCCCTGAAAATTTGGTGAAAAGTTGTCGGGACCATGGCGCCCGGAGAGGACCATGGCGCCCGGAGTGCACATGGTCCTAGACATTTTTCCCGAAATTTTAGGAGCGCGATCCAATCATAAAATAAAGCTTAACCCCAAGAAATTGGCGGGATATTCAATCTCTAGGTCGGCCAAAAGTTGAAATTAAGACCTAGGGTTTCATATATAAGAGCTCTCTTTCTTCATTTGAAAGGATCCGAATTTTGGGCTTTTGAGGACCTTCTATGCAGCGAAAGAGCAGATCTTTGAAAACTTCAATAACATTCAACATCCATCCATCAACCATTCATCAATTTCATTCATTTAGGGCTTGGGAGACATTGAAGAACAATAGGAGATTACCGACTGAAGATTGGCTTGTACTCCTCCCTTAAGGGTTGGGTATGATTTCATGTTGTTTTCATGTCTTTGCATAAGCTTCAATATATCTTTTATTCATGCTTTAGATCATTTTGCATCTTGATTTAGAGCATTTACATTATCATTTACAAGCAATTAGGGTTTACTTTCTAGGTTGCTCTAGTTTGCTTTCTTGCATTTAAGGACCTTGCACACACACTAGGTCTGCACACACAATACATTTTACAATACAACTTGGCTATTCATGGAGGTGGAAATCACCGAAGCGGGGGTTTGACTAAGGCAAAACCCTATATAGCCGCCCATACCCTTTTCAGATATAAGTGCAGGTTTCGGGACTCGGACGACGCCGCAGGTGACAGATCTGGGAAAAGCAGGTCAAGATAGCACTCCACACCAAATTGCAGAGCAAAAGACCAGGACAGGAGCGTGGGGTGCCTGGTCCTGCCAGGACAGGGGCGCTGGGTGCCCTGGTCCCTGGGACAGGGGCGCTAGGCGCCCTGGTCCTCCTGACAGACAGCATTTTCAGCATTTTTGACAGCTTTTTCCAAAGTGCAAAACAACAGTTTCTGGAGCAGTTTCAGGGGCAGAATCAGGACAGTGGCGCCCGCACCCCTGTCCTGAACATTTTCAGTCAGATTTTAACTCTGGGTATGCATTTGCATTCTTGTCTTATCCTTGTATTTACAGCTTTCCATTGTTTAAGTTCAATTCTGCAATTTTGTCATTAGTTCATACTTGCATTTTGGGGTTAGGAATTGAACTTGCATCATTTTATCTTTCAATTACAACAAAGGAATAGAAATCCTAATAGGTAGCCCGTGGCTCTCTCTTTCACAAGAAGAAGTAGCGAATTGTGTGATACCTCTAGGCTCTTTCGTGTTCCGTAATGTGTGTCAAAAGGTAGGATTAGGGCATGTTAACCTAGTCTCGCTTTTTCCCCTACACATTTTGGTGAACCCGATGTGAATCTATCATTGCTTCCTCTTGCATTGCATTTGTTAGATCTAGATCTAGATTTAGTGTGTTTTCATTTCATTTTCATTAAAAAGAAAAAAAAAAAAAAAAAGTGTGTTTCTTTGCATTGTGTGTTTAAAATTTTATGCAATTTCAAAATGTCAGATTTTTATTTGCAAGATGTTCATATTTGTGATGATTATGAGTTAGATGAAGCTTTAGATGAATTTTTGAAACCTAAATATACCAAACCTTCATTTTACCAAAAACTCATAAACATTATTACTATGCCATTTCGTTGTGATGAGAAAGATAAGTCGAATGATTCCTCTCAAGGGTACATTCCTATCAGCTCTTCCACTAAATCTAGTAACATGGTTGTTTTCAATGATCCCCTCTATGAAGAGATATCTCCTTTTGAATCAAAAGATAAACCTTTTAATAGATATGATCATGCTTTGTTGAATGATGCCCTTGATGCCTTTGTGTCCCCTAAAAAACACTCCCTTCATGAGGATCCTTTTGTGCAAGAAGATGACATTATCCCAACATTTCCTAGTGATGGCCTTTCCTTTTCCAACAAAATTCCCACTAGAGATGATGAATTCATGGTAAATGCTTACCCTTCTCCTAAAGTTGGTCTTACCCATAAGCATCCCTTAGAGAAAGAAGATGAAATAATAAGCAATTTCCTTAATTCTCTCTCCCCTATTGAACATATTTTGAGGAAAGAGGATGAGTTTAACACATCTATTGATGCTCTCCCTCCTAAGGATGCAGAATTAATAAACAATGTTATCTCCTCTCCTGAAATTGACAACACTTCAAACATTCCTTTCAACAACCTCACTATTTGGGATGAACCATTAGAAGAAGGTATAGATTATTCTCTACCCCTAGCCAAAGGGGATAAAATCAAGATTGGAAACTCCCTTGATAGTTTCTCTCCTTCCTTGAATCTCAATTATTCTCCCTCTAAAAATAAGGCATCTCCCTCTCCTCAACTTGGTTCTACTCATAAGGAAACCCTAGTTCAAAGCAAGATGGTTAACATTTCTTTCAAAGATCTCCCTCTCAAAAGTGAGACTTTAGAGAGTAGTGTTGATCCTTCTCCTAGAGAGTTTATTCCCCATGTAGATCCTGTGATGATAAAGGATGATATGACCTTTCCTAGTATTACTCTTCCTACTAGAACATCAATGCCTATCCCTTGTCTCTCTCCTAAAATTGATTTGATCTGTGATAAGATTTTAGTGCAAGAGAAGACTATCAATAATTCTTCCAACACTTTTGTTCATTCCTCTAAACCATCCTCAATCAATTTGATACATGTGAATGAGACACCTAACAAACCTCTCTTCACTGTCCAAGGTGCTTGTCCTTCTCAAAATTCTCAACCTTTAAATAAGCCTATCTTAGTGGTTCAAGGTGGTTATGCTAATGATTCTTTTTGCACGCCTAAGACACCTATTATTACTGTGCAAGGAGGTTATTCTACTAAGAGCCCTTATGAGTATGCTAAGCAACTGACTAGAGAGAGATATCATGTGGTTTCTCATACCTATAACACTAGAAATAATAGGCAGCCTAATCCTCCTCCAGTTATCCCAACTTCACTTCCTCCTTCCCAACCTATTCTTCCCCAAGCTCCACGTATTTCACAAGTTCTTGGTAAGGAATATGATCTCATAGAACAACTTAAAGCTACCCCTGCTAAGATATCCCTTTGGGATCTGATCCAAACTTCTTCCGCTCATCATGGAATGTTACAAGATGCCTTGAAAGATTTGAATGTTCCTCCACCTAATACATCTAGTAATATAGTGTCTTTGGTTAACTCTATGATGAATCCTAAAGCTCAAATTGTGTTTACTCAAGATGAGTTGCCTACTAGTGAAATTCAACATCAATATGATCCCTTGATGGTTGTGGTTATCATAAATGACACTGCTATAAGACGAACACTGGTAGATAATGGCTCTGGCCTTAATGTGTGTAGCATTAATCTATTGCATAAGATGAATGTGGATACATCCCTTATTGAGCCTGACTCTCGTCCCATTCGAGGCTTTGATAATGTGGCTAAGTCTTCATTAGGTATTATCACCTTACCCATCACAGTGGGACCTGTTACTTTGCCTACTCCTATCCATGTTATGTCGGGAAATCTAACATACAACTTGCTATTAGGGAGACCTTGGATTCATAGTATGCAAGCTGTCCCCTCTACATTGCATAGACAAGTTAAATTCATTTATAACAATAAGACATATACCTTGATAGGTGATACTAATTTTCAAGCTTGTTTGCAAACATCTAAGCCTTCCTCTTCTAGTAATGACTCTTTGAACAAGATACCTATGGATGAATCCTTACCCTATGATAATCAAAATTCTTTGGATGAGTCTGAAGCTCCTGAAGAAGATCCTTCTCGACTTGAATATACGCATAAAAAGGCTTTTGATCCTGAGAAGGTTCTCGCAGATGACGATTGGGGATCTCTTGACTTTAATCCCACCTTTGTAGGTGAGTATAGGGTTCCTCCTAGAGAGTTTAAAGTTAAAAAGAAGGAAGAAACTAAAAATCAATCAATCTTACCTGAACCTATGAGCAATAATTTTGTGGCCACTTCTCAAACTTCTTCTCCTCACACCTCTAATTATGAAGAGTTTGATTCTTTGTCTTATGAAAAACCACCTTCTCTTCCTGAAATGGTTGATCGTTATGGTCGTGGTTTTCACATTTTTGCTAAGCATGGGAATCATGGAAATGGTTGTGGCGCTCATGAACAAGGGATAAAAGTTCCTCTAGAGACTAATTTTCACAATTATGCCTTTGGACTCGGCTATAATCCCTGCAAACGTACCAAAGCATCTAAAAGACCATCTCTCAATGTGAATGCTATATTTAGTAGTGATGATGATCTCACTTCAACTAAATCATCTTCTACTTCTATCAACTCTCATTCCCCTCATAAGGAAATCTTGGCGATGAACAAATCTCTTTATGAATCCCCTCAAATTTCTAAATCCACTTATGAATCTTTATCTCCTATTCATCATAAAGTCCTTTCCTCTAGGGATAAGGCTCTAATAAATTACACTCATCCCTCTTCTAAGATTTCATGTGACTTTTCTTCTTCAATTTTTATCATTTTATACATGTTTTTGATCTCACTTATAGTTGAGCATTTAACATGTCATATTCAAATACCTCATTTAGTCTATCATGTCTTTAAATAACATTAATGGCTATTATGTTGCTCATCATTATGTGACATTGGTAGCTCATTTACTGGGGGCTCATTGTCATTCATGATGGTACAATTTCAAGTGCAATCATATTTTTTTTTGAAGCAACATAATAGCCTAATTTTCTTGTTCCTATGGGGACAAGAGTGATTTCATACATCTCTTCTTTTGATTATGTCCAAATCTCTCCCTAGAAAATTGTGTAAGTCCTTCTCATTGTCCTTATCCTTGGGAGGCAATGATCTTTCCTTATTTTTATCTAAGGATCCACTTTTTCCTATTTTGTGGATGGTGTGGACTTTATTACTTGATGTTATGCCTTGTACGCATTTGTTGTTGTTTGTTCAAGGATTCTCTCTTACAAGAGGTGTAAGTCCTTGACTACAACCTCTTTTGCACTTGGTAAAATACATCCATAATGAATTCACTCTCCTAATTGGGTTAAAAAGAGCGTCATCCTTCATTAAGAATCACTTTCACCTCGCAAAAGAAGGAAGTATTGCATTCTTATTCTCTTCTTTGTCTTATTCTAGAAGATGTTATATTTGTCTAAGACAATTTCTCTCAGGGATAGGTGTCTTTTGTACAAAGATCTCTTCTCCTCTAAGGATCTCCTTTACACATACTACAGGATATCCCTTCTCAACTATCTTATCCTTGCTTGAAGAGTGTAAAACTCTCTTGCTTGGATCTATGACATTGTTGCATTTTTGGGGTATATTCTTTTGTGATAAAGGTAGGTATCCTTGTTCTAATTTTCTTATGACATAAACATTACACTTTTTGAGCAATGGGTCATTCTCGGAACCAGAGCACAGACTCTTAGAGCAAGATGTCACGCTTTTGTACTATGTATATACAGGTTGTAGCATACTCGGGCATAGACTCCTATGAGGTGCTTCTAACCTCCCTTACACACACATGCACGAGGTTGAGTGGAACTAGCGGCATAAGGCTAGACTTTCTCACTCTCCTCCCTTACATGGATCACCTAGACAGACTCTAGGGGCTAGTTTTCCATGTCCTTTTTCCCATGGATCACCTAGACAAGATCTAGGGGCAAGAAGTCCATGTTTTTCTCTCTCATTATTCTTCTCATGGATCACCAATGTGTGTATTCATGCTTTTTTCCTTTCTTTTCTTCTCTTTGCATTTTGTTTCCATTTACATCCTTCATCTTGTGTTAGAGAACTCTCAAATCCTCACACTCTTTGTTGTGTTGGAATTGAGATTTAGTCCTCTTTCTTACCAAATGATTCTCCATTAGTTTTTGATCTCATATCAAATCTTCTTGTGAGCATTTGTCATCAATTTTCTTTAACAATTCGAAGTGGTAAACATGATACCCTGTTTCAACTCACTAAAATTAGCAAGCCGAAACAGGGGGGGCATATAGCTACCCTCGAATTTTCATCACCTTCCTTAGTAAGCATTAGGTGATTTTGTGATCTAACATGTGGTTTTGTAGGCTGTGGTTCCTAACTGTGTACTGCAGATACCGTTGGGGTCTTCGTTCGACAGACTTATGGATATATCCTTTTTCAAATAATGTTTACTTTTCTGTACTTTAGCTTGCATATGCACGTAGTGTTCATATGACCGCTAAAGTGGGGGCTAAATGTAGCGTCGTAAATTGTACGCACTTGCTAGGGTGGTACAATTTCACACCTAGTTTAGCACCCGCCTTGGCGCATTTTGCATTTTGCATTGCATTTCCCCTTTAGCACTTAATTAGTCAAAGTAATTAGGTCTAAGGTTCTATTTCATCATCTCCCACATCATAAAGTTGGGCCCTTTCATTAAAGTGTGCCCCTTTCATTTTATTCTTCCAATACATCATTTAATCAAAAACCGTAATTAGGTCCTATTTTGAACTTGGGGGCTTGATTTCGGGGGTCAAAACATCTCAAAATCAGCTGTAACTTCGGGATTCTCTCTAAAATCATCATATCCGATGGCCCTGAAAATTTGGTGAAAAGTTGTCGGGACCATGGCGCCCGGAGTGCACATGGTCCCGAACATTTTTCTCGAAATTTTAGGAGCGCGATCCAATCATAAAATAAAGCTTAACCCCAAGAAATTGGCGGGATATTCAATCTCTAGGTCGGCCAAAAGTTGAAATTAAGACCTAGGGTTTCATATATAAGAGCTCTCTTTCTTCATTTGAAAGGATCCGAATTTTGCATCTTGATTTAGAGCATTTACATTATCATTTACAAGCAATTAGGGTTTACTTTCTAGGTTGCTCTAGTTTGCTTTCTTGCATTTAAGGACCTTGCACACACACTAGGTCTGCACACACAATACATTTTACAATACAACTTGGCTATTCGTGGAGGTGGAAATCACCGAAGCGGGGGTTTGACTAAGGCAAAACCCTATATAGCCGCCCATACCCTTTTCAGATATAAGTGCAGGTTTCGGGACTCGGACGACGCCGCAGGTGACAGATCCGGGAAAAGCAGGTCAAGATAGCACTCCACACCAAATTGCAGAGCAAAAGACCAGGACAGGGGCGTGGGGCGCCCTGGTCCTGCCAAGACAGGGGCGCTGGGTGCCCTGGTCCCTAGGACAGGGGCGCTGGGCGCCCTGGTCCTCCTGACAGACAGCATTTTCAGCATTTTTGACAGCTTTATCCATAGTGCAAAACAACAGTTTCTGGAGCAGTTTCAGGGGCAGAATCAGGACAGTGGCGCCCGCGCCTCTGTCCCGAACATTTTCAGTCAGATTTTAACTCCGGGTACGCATTTGCATTCTTGTCTTATCCTTGTATTTACAGCTTTCAATTGTTTAAGTTCAATTCTGCAATCTTGTCATTAGTTCATACTTGCATTTTGGGGTTAGGAATTGAACTTGCATCATTTTATCTTTCAATTACAACAAAGGAATAGAAATCCTAATAGGTAGCTCGTGGCTCTCTCTTTCACAAGAAGAAGTAGCGAATTGTGTGATACCTCTAGGCTCTTTCGTGTTCCGTAATGTGTGTCAAAAGGTAGGATTAGGGCATGTTAACCTAGTCTCGCTTTTTCCCCTACACAAAAATATACATCATTTTTTATTGGCATTTCAATTTGTTTAAACTATTGACTATTCTATAAACTATTTTTCATGATGTGATTATGTAGGCATAAACTAAAATTTTATTATTCTTGTAATGAGATTGAATAGATGTTTCTTGAGAATTGAATAAAATGAAAATTACTAGACTCAATTTGTATATCATAGTTCATTTCTCTTTTTACATGTCTAGAATGAGATGGGCCTAATTCAATACTATAACTTATGATCTTGGAATACCAAATGAAAGATTATTTTAAGTTTATTGAAAAAATTCAATAGTTATTTGTGAATATCATGGAGTTGTACCACATACAATTATGTTTCTCAAGGGATTTTTAGAATTCACGAACAAAGAGTAAACCACATTTATCAAGGTGTGGTACCAAGTTGTGTAATACTGTGGACACCTCTTTCAGCCTTGCCCTAATCTATTGTAGAAGATATAAAAGAGATTTATTGCTATTCAAATAACATTTGTCTCAAAATTAAACAAATCTCTCGCTCAAAAGTTACAAGTACTAGAGTTGTGGCCTATGATCACCAAACTATTAAATGTATGGAATCTTGGAAGTAGGGCATTGACTCTCAACCTTGCAAAACGTTATAAACCTTTAAGAGACACAACATATGCATAAATGTAATGACCCACCATTATCAACCCAACAAAATTGACCATTCTTTTTTTTTTTTTTTCCTTAATTTAATCATTGTGTTTGATTCAATTGCATACTCTGGGCATCCATCCATTTGGATTAGGCATTCATCCATCCGGGATGAGCATCTAACCATACGGGTTAGGCATCGGTCCATACGGGACATAAGATTTCATCTATCCAATACGGGATAGGCATCTACCCATACGGGGTAGGCATCTATCCAATCGAGACAGGAGGTGCTCTGGCCAAAGACTTAGACTCATCGGGACCATTCGGGTCCTGAGCCACTCACTAAGTACTACACTCTTCTAATAGAAGTGCACCGAGGTCATTGTTCTTAGGAGTAAATAAATAACATAATACAAGCTTGAATTCCGCCACGGAATTTGGCTTAAAGCCTTGGGAAGTCAAGCGAATCCATACGGGATTCCTTCCAACTATGCATTGAATTACTTTTTCCTTTTTATTATACTTATCTTTCAAATTAGGATTCTATTCAATCCTTCTATACCAAGCCTAGACCCTACCAACGAACGCTTGAGTACAAGGGACAACTCCGTCCCAAAACTGCCTACATACCCGCTTCGGCACGGGATCAAGGCGTAAAGTATGTAGTTCTATTTTCTACTCTATGATTTGATGTAAACTAATTAGTGGGTACGCAACCCTTTCTAGGTCAATGTCCCAGACAGTTTCTCTGCGGTTGCTACCCACGATGGTAGTGCTTAAGCAAAGGCTCAAGATGGCCTATTGCTTGTGGCCTAAAACAACTAGATCCTAATTCTAATCATAAGTGTCGCCCTTGACCAAATTGTCAATCAATAACAATTCTTCGAGATTAAATCAATTTCATAAGAGAATTTCACTCATCATCCCTATAGGAGTTTACTATAGTTTAACTCAGCGAGTGAAAGATCATTTTAGAATTATCTTATTAAATTATCGATCCAAGGGGGATTACCCGCCCCTTGGATTTTAACTTCCAAGTGTCCCTTATTACTCCCCAACGATTTATAGGGATGATGCCACAGATGTCGTTGATGCAGCTTTATTAGACGTTAAGTGTAGTAGTTCAACACGATGGCATTACCCGTAAGCGTGACCTAGAGGCACTGTATATACCGAACGCAGCTAAGTTTTGGTTTTCCGACTTCCTTTATTTAGTTTTCTAACTAAGAAGCTATGAAAAACATCATGCTTGAAAAACAATTATGAATTGAACGTGCATAATTAGACATTGCAAAGCTTAACTAATTGAAATAACTACTTGGTGAACTACGTGGAATAAAACCATAACTAAGTTATTAATATTCAAAATTGAAATATAACTTGCATAACAATGACAATCATGAAACTTGCATATTAATAATTAAACGTGTAACTTACATGAAGATAAATAAAATGTAGCTTGCTGACCAATAAATACTAATAAGGTAACAAAAATTCGCACGATACAAGTATAGTGAAATTTATGTGCAAGATTAAGCAATATTCATTCCTATTATGAGATTATTTAGAAATACTGTCACTAGTTCGAAATAAGCACAATTAGTTTAGACTTTAAACAAATTTTGGATCAAATCATATAATTTAATTTTTATTTTTTTTTATATGAATCTAAGATGCCAACTAAATGTCCCAATAAATTCCAATTGGATTGAAAGATTCCAATTGTTATTTTTAATTAAAACTACAATTATAATTTTTTTTTACTAAAGATTTATTTGAAAGTATTAGTTAACAATGAATCAAAATTTACTTATAAGTTTATCCAAGTTTATCATTACTAAACTAAAATTTAAGTTAACGATTTCCATTTTACAATTTAAATAAAAAGAAAATGAATAAACTACCCATCGATTATACGATATTTGCTAGACATTTAAGTCTCTTCCATTTCTTGAAAACCGGATGCATGAGGTGGCGAAGGTGGGGGTTAATGAGGGAAGAGGGAATGGGAAGGTGGGCCAACATCCACCCCATACACCCTGCGCTAGCAAAAGCCGCAGGGAGTGGGGTCGGTGGGGCCCCACGTGCCCGCCTTACCTTCCACTAACCATTTGAACGCCCATTCCATTAAAGTTTGTAACATCCTATACCAAATTTCGTACGGTGTAATGTTCATATAATTTTTGTAACGCCGAATTCATTGAAACAAACAAATAAAATGCAAATAAATATACATTTATTTATTTATAATTATTTATAATTATTTATAATATATGAAAATGGACTCATTAACTTTTGCGGGAGAATAAGAATAATAATACAGATAATAATGATAATAGCATAAATTTTATAAATCATTCATGAGTTAGTTTAATAAGGAATAATTTACACAGTGAATACAAATGAAATCATCTCATAAGATTGATCAGAGGGGAGAGGTAAAGCTGATCACAGAGGGGAGAGATGAGGTTTTAAGATTTAATCCAAATCTATATTCAGAGAGGAGAAGGGATTTATTAAAGGAGAAATAATAAAAGAAAAATAACTTGAATCCACAGGTGATCAAACTATAAACACAGAGAGATATGATTTCACATAGATCCTATTCAACAATTCTATCTTATGTTGAGAAAATAAATTTTTTGATGAGATTTCCAGGGAAATAGTATTCACAGAGAGGGGTTTTGAAATAAATAAATAACACACACAAAAAAAAATGAGAATAAGAATATAATCACAGGGATAAATAACACAGAGAACTAAATTGTTCAACAATGTATAAAACTAGAGAATTATACTACATCTTTCTCCTCCTTTTTTTTTCTAGAGAGATTTATACTTCATTCTGCACAGAGAGTATTGAATACAATGAGGTTTATATTTTATTATCAGACATTTTCTGTTCACAAAGAAGTAAGATTGAATGTAAGAGACAGATTTATATTTAATTCCGAATCCAATAATGAATTTAAGAGAAGAATAACAAGGATGGATTCATATAGAGAAGATTTTAATCTCAGAGAGAAATTTAAATAAGGAGAATATGATTTCTTTTTGCATAGATAAAAGAAAGAAATCCTTTTGGAAAAGCAAAAGCAAGATCTAATATCTAAATGATAAAGCTATACTTTGCATGCAAAATATGAAAATGCTTTTATCCATATTTATCCCTAAATAAGAAGTAAAGATTTACAATCTAATAATTTTCATTTTATTGTTTTTAAAGGAAGATCTAAAAGCTATTTTTTTATTTATAATACAAATTTCTCATATGCAAAATGGGAGATGACAAGAACAGAACCTGGCTTATTGAAGCTTGATGTTGAATCCTCTAGCTATCCTTTTGATCCTTCCTTGCAACTTGAGAGAAATCTTTCAAACAACAACTTAAAAATCCTACAACAAAAAATGAGACTACCAGAGAAGAATCCTACTACTAAAAACTTGGGAAATTTTCTTCAAAACATAATCAACAACTCCCTTCCTTGAAACTTGCATACAATTTTATAAGAAAAATCCCTCCATTACACTATCTGGAGAATTTAATTAAAAACAGAGATTCTTTTCCAATATTGGACTCATGCAAATTGATTAAAACTTAGTGGGGGAGTTACATGCAAGGTGGTGGAGATTCCTCTAGAAGCTTCCAAATCCTCCTACAACATGTGCCATAATTGGGAGTGGGAACAAATAAAATAAAAATAAAAGAAATGCCTTTGAATTATATTCTCCAAGTGTGTGTGTGTTTATTACTATTTTTACTTTTATAACATTTATTCAATCATTTTAAACAGCTTAACCAAAAATATAATAGAATTGCATTTAAATCAAAAAGTGATAAAGGAGCGTTGTGACATCGTCCCCACCTTAATTTGTGCATCGACCCGATGCACTTATTGAACGCATCCAAAAGAGTCTATAGTTTATGATTAAAATAAAAAAAAGAAAGAACTGTTGCATTTCCTTAGTATCCTCCCACGTGGCATTCTTTTCATCATATTGATTCTATTGCATGTTGCAATTATCAACCTCTCTATTGCACAATTGGCACTGGCGCCTCTCCAAGATTTTGAATTGCTCTATCATTATTCCTCCCATTTTCTAAACCTGTAAACATCCCAATTCAAAATGTGTTTCTCATCGGGTGACATACTTTTTAAGAAGTGATACATGGAAGACATCATGGATTCAGCTCAACTAGGGAGGTAAGGCCAATCGGTATGCAATTGGATTAATTCTTTCCAATATCTCAAAGGGTCCAAAATTACGAGGTGCAAGCTTAGTCTTTTTCCCAAATCTTATGGAACTCTTGTGTGGCCTAACCCTTAGGAAGACTTTCTCTCCCACCTCAAACTCCCTTGGTGTCTAGTTTTAGTCTGCATAACTTTTCTGCCTATCTGAGGCTTCCTTCAATCTTTGCCTAATTTCCTTAGTTTTCCTTTCCATCTCCTTCAACATATCTGGTCCAACTATTATTCTATCTTCAAGACTATCCCAACTCAAAGGTGTTCGACATGGCCTACCATACAATGCTTTGAAAGGTGTCATTCCCAAAGATGTTTGATATACATTATTGTAAGCAAATTCTACCAGAGGTAGGTACTCTTCCCATTTCTTCTGTTGGTTTTCCATAATTTGATTTGTCCTTTCTGTTTGACCGGTTGTTTCAGGATGGTATGCAGTGCTAAAATTTAGTTGAGTTCCCAAAGTTGATTGAAGAGTTGTCCAAAATCTTGAAGTGAATCTAGCATCTCTATCTGATATGATTTTTTCTGGCATTCCATGCAACCTAAATATTTCCTTAACAAAGCACCTAGCCAAGGTAGGTGCATCATCCGTCAAGTTCCCTGGTATAAAGTGTGCCACCTTAGTGAGTTTGTCAATTACCACCATTATTGTATCATGCCTAGAAGGTGACGTGGGCAACCCTTGCACAAAATCCATGCTAATAACTTGCCACTTGTGTTGAGGTACATCATGTAACTCTAACAATCCAGGTGGATGTCTATGTTCTGCCTTTACTCTTTGACACTCCAAACATTTAACCACATACTTGACTATGTCATTCTTCATCCCTTGCCAAAAGTATAACCTCTTTAAATCTACATAAAGTTTGTTAACTCCTGGGTGCCCTGAATAAGGGGCATTGTGAGCCTCCGACAAGAATACTTCCCTTAAGTTTCCTGAATTAGGAATATAAATTCTATTATTGAATCTGAGCAACCCATCTTCATCTAATGTATACCCTTCAATCTTTGGAACGGTTGGATCATGTTCTAATGTCAATTTGACTTTCTCATACCATGGTTCGTGTCCCTGCTCATCCATCACCTGCCTTTTGAAAGAAGTTTTGAATGTTGCTATAGTCATTAAGTGTCTCCTCCTACTTAAAGCATCTGCCACCCTATTTTGCTTCCCCTTAATATATTCAATTTCAAAATCATATTCACTTAGAAACTCTAACCACCTTCTTTGTCTAGCATTTAAGTGGGGTTGGGTAAAGATGTACTTTAGTCCTTGGTTATTTGATTTTAACTCAAAGGGCTTCCCTAATAAGAAGTGCCTCCATTTCTATAGGGCATGCACAATCGCTGCTAACCCTAAGTCATGGGGTGCATAATTAACCTCATGAGTCTTCAGCTTCCTGGATTCATAAGCTACTACCCCTTCATCTTGGACAAGTACTCCTCCTAAACCTTCAATAGAAGCATCAATTACGACTGTGAAGTGTCCATTCGGATCTGGTACTTTTAGGATGGGTGTTGAAGTTTGTTTTCCCTTCAAGATTTGAAATGCCTTATCACTTTCTTCTATCCACACAAACCTTTTACCCTTCCTCTATAGTGAGGTGATAGGGTTTACTATCTTAAAGAATCCTTCCACAAACCTCCTATAGTAACCTGCTAGCCCCATAAAGCTTCTTACCTCTGAAACGTTTTTAGGGATCGGCCATTCTACTATTGCCTTTATCTTATCCAGATCAACTACTATTCCTTCCTTTGATATTATATGCCCAAGGTAGTGAATCTTTTCATCGAAGAAGGCACATTTTGACAATTTCCCATATAACTTATGTTCTCTTAACCTTTGCAAAACAATTTGTAGTTGTACTAAATATTCCTCCTCATTCCTAGAGTAAATCAATATGTCATCCAGAAATATGAAAACAAATTTATCCAAGCAGTCATGGAGTACACTATTCATTAGATTTATAAATGCAGCTGGGGCGTTGGTTACACCAAAAGGAACTACTGTGAATTCATAATGCCCATTTCTAGTCCTGAAAGTTGTCTTCAGAATGTTTTCCTCCTTAATTCTGAGTTGATGGTACCCTGATCGGAGGTCTATCTTTGAGAAAAATGTTGCTCCTTTCATTTGGTCAAAAAGATCCTCTATTCGAGGTAAGGGATACCTATTCTTTATTGTGACCTTGCTCAACATCCTATAGTCGATGCATAGTCTTAAGGTTCCATCCTTTTTCTTAACGAATAAGACTGGTGCCCCCCATGGTGATACACTTGGCCTTATTAATCCCTTAACTAAGAGTTCCTCTAATTGCATTTTGAGCTCTTGTAATTCACTCGTGTTCATTCGGTAAGGTGCCCTTGATACTGGTTCAGCTCCCGGTAGTACTTCGATAGAAAAGTCAAACTTCCTTTTAGGGGTTAAGCCAGGTAATTCTTCTAGAAAAACATCCTTGAATTCTTTTAAGAAAGGGGTATTTTCAAAGGTTGGGGTATTTTCCTCTTTTCCTTCATCAATTTCAACCATATAGATTAGGCCTTCTCTTCTTCTTTCCTTCTTTAATTGCATGGCTGATATGGTTTCTATACTAATGGGATTAAACTTCCCTTGGATTTTGACCCTTTTCCCCTCATCATCGAAACATTCAACAACTTGTTATAGAAATCGACATTAGCTTGATGGTTTGTTAACCAAATCATTCCTATAATTACATCATATAATCCTAGGGGTGACACATAGAGGTCTACCCTTGTTTCAAACTCAGCAAATTGTATCCTTGCCCTTGGCAAATACTTAGTTACTTCCCTAGCCATTCCAGGGTTTTACCTGAAAGTTAAATTATGTAGTTAGTTCTTGATTTAAGATTTTTAAAATTTATTTTCTACCATTGCAAAACATTCCCTTAGTTGTATAAATTCAAGTGAGCACAAGGCCTAGATTTGAACCTTTGCTCTGATACCACATGTAATGACCTACCATTATCAACCCAACAAAATTGACCATTCTTTTTCTTTTTTTTTGGCTTAATTTAATCATTGTGTTTGATTTAATTGCATACTCTGGGGATCCATCCATTTGGATTAGGCATTCAGCCATCCGTGATGAGCATCTAACCATGCGGGTTAGGCATCAGTCCATACGGGACATAAGATTTCATCTATCCAATACGAGATAGGCATCTACCCATATAGGGTAGGCATCTATCGAATCAGGATAGGAGGTGCTCTGGCCAAAGACTTAGACTCATCGGGACCATTCGGGTCCTGAGCCACTCACTAAGTACTACACTCTTCTAATAGAAGTGCACCGAGGTCGTCATCCTTAGGAGTAAATAAATAACATAATACAAGTTTAAATTCTGTCTCGGAATTTGGTTTAAAGCCTCGGGAAGTCAAGCGAATCCATACAGGATTCCTTCCGAGTATGTACTTTTTCCTTTTTATTATACTTATCTTTTAAATAAGGATTCTATTCAATCCTTCTATACCAAGCCTAGACCCCACCCACGAATGCATGAGTACGAGGGACAACTCCATCCCAAGACTGCCTAGATACCCGCTTCGGCACAGGATCAAGACGTAAAGTATGTAGTTCTATTTTCTACTCTATGGTTTGATATAAACTAATTAGTGGGTATGTAACCCTTTCTAGGGTCAATGTCCCAGACAGTTTCTCTGCGGTTGCTACCCACAGTGGTAGCGCTTAAGCAAAGGCTCAAGATGGTCTATCGCTTGTGGCCTAAAACAACTAGATCCTAATTCTAATCATAAGCATCACCCTTGACCAAATTGTCAATCGACAACAATTCTTTGAGATTAAATCAATTTCATAAGAGCATTTCACTCATCATCTTATAGGAGTTTACTATGGTTTATCTCAGCAGGTGAAAGATCATTTTAGAATATCTTATTAAATTATCGATCCAAGGGGGATTACCCGCCCCTTGGATTTTAACTTCCAAGTGTCCCTTATTACTCCCCGACGATTTATAGGGACGATGCCACAGACGTCGTTGATGCAGCTTTATTAGACATTAAGTGCAGTAGTTCAACAGGACGACATTACCCGTAAGTGTGACCCAGAGGCACTGTATATACCGAACGCTGCTAAGTTTTGGCTTTCCAACTTCCTTTATTTAGTTTTCTAACTAAGAAGCTATGAAAAACATCATGCTTGAAAAACAATTATGAATTGAACATGCATAATTAGACATTTCAAAGCTTAACTAATTGAAATAACTACTTGGTGAACTACGTGGAATAAAACCATAACTAAGTTATTAATATTCAAAATTGAAATATAACTTGCATAACAATGACAATCATGAAACTTGCATATTAACAATTAAACGTGTAACTTACATGAAGATAAATAAAATGTAGCTTGCTAATCAATAAATACTAATAAGGTAACAAAAATTCGCACGATACAAGTATAGTGAAATTTACTTGCAGGATTAAGCAATATTCATTCCTATTACGAGATTATTTAGAAATAGAGTCACTAGTTCGAAATAAGCACAATTAGTTTAGACTTTAAACAAATTTTGGATCAAATCGTATAAATTAATTATTATTATTTTTTTTATATGAATCTAAGATGCCAACTAAATGTCCCAATAAATTCCAATTGGATTGAAAGATTCCAATTATTATTTTTTATTAAAACTACAATTATAAATTTTTTTTACTAAAGATTTATTTGAAAGTATTAGTTAACAATGAATCAAAATTTACTTATAAGTTTATCAAAGTTTATCATTACTAAACTAAAATTTAATTTAACAATTTCCATTTTGCAATTTAAATAAAAAGAAAATGAATAAACTACCCATCGATTATGTTATCACTGTTTAAGAAATGGGTTTTCTTTTTACATAATTGGCTAAGTTTTTGAAATTTTGAGTCAGACACATTATCAACTGCTTCAAGTCTGTGTTAGGTCTTAAGGGTTTAGGGTTTCAATTGTAAATCGCTCAATGTTTGATAAAAAACCCTCTAGTTTCTATTCTTGCATTACTTTATCCACTTAAGTAATGGGTCTTGGGGTTGTATGAGGTATCCCCCCTTGTCATTTGCCTAGGCGGTTGTTGAATTAATCATAAAAATTTATGCCTTATGTCTTTTCTTCCTAATGTTGTTGGGCCCAGTAAGTTGCACGCAGCTCTCAGATGGATCTATGGTTTTCACTATTTCGTTAGGCGAAGTTGCGCGTGTTTTAAGACTCACGAAATGGCGAAAGGGAAAAGCATGTTCAATGGTACGCATTTGGTCCGGTTTAAAAGGGCTCCATCTCGTTCAAGATCTAACAACTGGCGTTAGTTCGCAGCCGAAACTAGCAAGTGAAATACCTTTCGCGAAATGGCGAAAAGGTTTGGCGGGACCCGACAGTGGAGACTTTTCAAATGGCTAAAAGGTGATCAGGTTCAAGAGAGATAGATGATTCGTGTTGTTTTGTGGCCAATAGATGCTCACGTGTTATGCCCTGCGAAATGGCGAAAAAAAATTTCGGCCCACGAAAAGGGAGTTTTAATAAAAGCATAACAGATGCGCAAGTCTCATTTGATCTGACGATTAGCACAGCTTCGCAGGAGGAAGATGCTCAACAGTTAGCTTTTGCGAAGTAGCAAAATGATATGGTGCTCCAAGCAGGCAGTCCAGTTGGTCGAGATGGTGAGTAAGATGATGGCACGTGGCAGAAGGTCAAAATAGTCAGCAAGTCGGATCTAAGGATTAAAAGGTGGGTCCCAGAGGTGAGTCATGCCGCAAGATAAAAAGTGACATGGCAGATACAGGTGGCAAGGATGAGGTGGGATCCGATGTTTTCTCTCAACGAATGAAAGGTTGACATGTCAGTTCGGAAATGATTAGATGTCAGGTGGATGGAGTTGACTCAGAGGGCCCACATCTGCCGAATTCAATTATGTTGTTAAGCATCCAGCAAGTCAGTTAAAATCAAGTGGTCCGCATGAGTTTGCAAAGGTAAAATGCTCATGTTTTAAAACCAGCGAAACAACGAAAAGATTTTGGGGCCCCAAGGACAGATAAAGCATGAAGTTAAAAGGGGATCAACTCCGATTCAATCTAAGGGCTCGCGTTGTTTTGTGGCTGCGAACCAATCGAGGCATATGCTTCGCGAAATAGCGAAAGGAAGAGAAGGTTCGTCCAGGTGTAATACTAGATGGTGACATGTCGATTGACACGTGGTTTCAGAAGAAATTGAGGGCCCGCCAAGGTGTAACCGGAGGTTATAAGGGAAAGACACGTGGTTGACTTTGAACTAAACTCGAAGAGTTTTCCAAAGCTAATGGTTGAGAGCCACGTGGTATTCGGTAACCAATGAAAGAGTGGCATAAGTGAAGCAAGCATAAAGGTCTCACTTAAAGGATGGTCATCTCTGATTTGATCCAACGCTTCACGTTGTTTCGTGGCCCAAAGTTGAAAGCGGGTAAGCTCTGCGAAATAGCGAAAGACCGTTAGCCGTCAAGATAGAGGCACGATTAATGAAGAAGCTGACGGTCCTAGTAAGAGTTAAACGCCGAGCAGTTAAAGTTCCATCTAACGCCTAGCGCAGCTTCGTGAAAGAAAAGTGCTCGGAGGATAAAGCCCGCGAAATGGCGAAAAGGAGGTAGGGCCCGGTGCTAAGGCAAAGTGGTTAAGTCAGTGTAAAGACCGATCAAGTTTCATTTAATCAGACGGTTGGAGTGATTTCATTTGACGAAATTGCTTGAAGCTTATGCTCTATGAAATAGCGAAAGAGCGAAAAGGAAAAATGTGCAGGCATGTTGTGACCCGTTGGAGCGAAAATTTTGAATTCTCTCATTGTAATGCCCCGCCAGGAAACCCCGAAGGGATTAAGCCATAACACAAGAATAGAGTGCAATAATTTTATTTTTTTTAAAGTTACACCATATTAAGATACAACAAGATATCAAAGATTCAGAATTACATAGCGGAAGACATCAACTAACACCTAAAGAGTTTCCCAACGAGATTACTTAATTTTCACAATTCACTTAACTTACACAATTAATCCAACAAGTTGATTACCTTAATAACGAGATAATTCTTAATTAGGATAATTTCTTTCAAAAGATGGAAATATTAATCACAAGCAAAGATTCAACCATTAAGATCTATTCATAATCTTCATTCAAGCTTTTCATAAGAATTACAAGCCATACATCTAAAATTCTATCACACTAGAATTTCATCATAAACATATGAGATCTTTTCAAGCATACTTAATTTCCTTAACAACAACTGAATATATTCCATTACTCTAAGTTACATTCTTTCATATTCCAATTTATTGCATTTAAAAGACGATTGCATACATGCATCTACGATAAATCTCATCTAAACCACTTATGCATTCGATCAAAATGGCATTCAAGAAAGGACTGCATAAAAGCATTTAAAGTTAATTCCATCTTATCCACTTATACGTTCTAACATAAGCTAATCATACATGATAAAGCTGAATAAAGGAAACATAAGAGAATAACATCACATAACACCATAATGATCTCGGAGTTCACCCCTAAAGGGCTACATCTCCGGGTCTGCTCAACTGCAAGACCCCTTTGATAAATAATGAAGTTAAGAATACAAGAGGTTACACCATTACAATCCGGCCATCAAGACGAAATATAAACAATATACAAACGACCACATCGGTCAATTAATACATAAACGATCCCTGAAAAGAAAAGGATCCAGCTGAACATAATCAAAGCTAAAACAAAGGTCCAGGAGAGCATCCACAAAACTGAGCCATCACCACCCAAGGTCTAACATGAAACCAAGTACTCACAAAGGCATAGACAATAGGACGACCCACAACGGCTCCTAACAGGACAAAACGACAACACACTAGTGAACGTAGGGACAAGTGTCATCACACAACCTGGTATGGTTACCATGGCAAGTCTTCATAGGTTCCGGCCCCATGCACTGGGTTACCCTGGCAACCTAATCCGAGCTTCCGGCCCATCCAAGCCTCATGTGGACCCACACATCCTCTCGTGAAGACAAGGATGGTGGTTTGCCATTTTAGGCCTTCTCACAGCATGTCGAGTCTATGTTAGCACTTGTCCCATGTGTGAGGCACATTATCTTACTTAGAGATTACATTCTAATCTACTGTTAGGTTATCACTTATTAGACTCACTTTCGACGGGTTACCCAGCAGCCACTTTGGGCGCGGCCCCCAATCGAAAGCCACTTTCCCATACGACACTAGACTACACTCAGACGAACGGAGTTCAAGAAGGAGAGAACAACTATCTGGTCAAACACGAATCAACATTCGACACCCACACAACGGATATGACCAAATACGACACTACCACAAAACAACAGTCAACTCGGAATCCGAGGACTGAACCAGGTACGCCAAGTCAATCCATACGACAGGGACCCATCAAACAAAGCACGACTTGCCATTTCATAATCAAAAGCGAATACAAAAATTAAACTCGCAAAGGCAATAATCGGAGAAGACGATATTTTCTCAAATTGATTTAAGCATAACAGTTGATCCAATTCTCTGATTGATCTAAGTTCTCAAAATGCATGACGGAAAATCACCGTTACCAGGTGAGTACAATACCACAATTAGCAATAGTACCCTTGCCTATTTCTCAAACAAAGGGAAAATATAAATTAACCATTCATT
Organism: Cryptomeria japonica; assembly: GCF_030272615.1. Classification (NCBI taxonomy): domain Eukaryota; kingdom Viridiplantae; phylum Streptophyta; class Pinopsida; order Cupressales; family Cupressaceae; genus Cryptomeria; species Cryptomeria japonica. Next base: position 471,607,299 of record NC_081405.1, read on the forward strand.
TTACTACATGAGCATATCAGTAACTAAACAATCTCCCAAATGATACTAATTTAAAATCTCAAAAGCACATCGTTTAAATTCAATTATCCAACGATAAAAAAATATTACACTTACTTCTCAATTACTCAAATGATATGTTCTTGGATAATATTTAACATCATCACTTGGTAATTATATCATATTTCAATAATTTTACATTAACATAATATTCTATTTTATTTTTTTAAACAATACTACCTCAATTAGCCAAATACTCTAATCAGCTAGAAGGTAAGATAAAGATTTATTAATCCAAGATTAGTCCAAAATATAACCAATTAATAATTAATTGCGAGATTAGCAGTTCTAGAGTTTAATTAGAACAATGCGTTAATCACAAAATGAAACTTGGATATTAATTAACGTACATATTCTGATATACAATTAATTAATATCAAATTAATCATGAATTAAAATTTTATGCTACATTATTCATAATTTAAACTTAATAAAAAAAAACTTAACATTAAAATAATATTAAAATATTATATGCATTTTCTTTTTTATAAAAAAAAATACATAAAAAAAAACATTCTTAAAAAAACTACATAATAAAAAAAAAACCATTTAATATGGGGGCGGTGAAGACCAGCCCACCTCCCAACGCGGAGGATTTGGGCGAACCAAACCCTAGCCACAGGGAACCACGCGGGCGGCGCCACTGGCGGGGGACGCAGGTTCCGCGGCCCCTGCGGCCACCGCAGTTCGCCTGCGACCTCTGCGAGCAGCGAACGCGAGCGGTAGGAGGGGAGGAGGAGGCGGGTGGAGCTCCGCTCCCCGCCCTCCAAACCCCAATCAAAAAAAAACATTCTTTTATTTTTTTTTTTACAGATCGTTTTTGAATACGAAATAACCAAAATAAAAAGGGTTCGAAATTTCATATTCCGATTTAAACATAAAAGACTTCCATTTTCTATAATTAAAAACTGGGTTTTAATCACTTCGTTCTAAACAGCAAAACCCCATAAAATAAAAAACACAGTCTCATAAAGAGACTTGCAATATAATTTTCTAGAATGATAAGATTTTCCTTTTTTTTTTTTAAACACAATGAATCAACTATTTTGCAAGAACACCAGGCATGCATAGTTTTTAAACCCACAATTCCAAAATTAAATCTCAAATCAATTTAAGAGGATTGGATTTTTAGCAACAAGCATTTTCATTCAACAACAGACTATTTCCATGGCATCAAGGAGAATAGTTGAGGTAATTCCTACCTTCATACGCATTCCTGGAAGAACTAAAGGAGAGTCCACTTGTCAGATCCAGAATATCTCCTTCTTCCCAAAACCCCCCAAATTTCCTCCAAAACTTTCTCCCACAAAAATATTTTTCCAAAAAAATGTCCATCCTCCAAAATTTCCCAAAATTTAGGTTATATGGAAGAGTTGACCAAAATTCCATTTTTTGGAATTAAAATTTTTATTTAAAAATAATTCTCAAAATTAATTCTTTTCTAACTATATCAACAATTAAATTGCTTTCCAATTAAAAACAGATTTTTCTCATTTAATTCAATTTACCCTTTCTAATTTCAAAAGCCAACAGAATACAATTAAATCTATGGCAATTAAATACAAAACTTTCTTTTTCGACAGCATATACAAAATGCATTTAATATTCAAAATCAGCTATTTAATTGAACTTACTCCCAATTTAAAACGAGCAATCCAATATCAACGAAAATCGCATAACAAAATCCCGATTAATCGAGTCCATTAATCTTCAATGCACAAACACATATTTAATCAAAATAATTACTAAGGACTAATTAATCAATTTGATCATACACATCAAGCACGCAAATCGAGAAGGTCAACCAAACAGACGACTCGCAAACCCAAACAAAAAAGGATTACCGACGACGACTGACGATGCTCACTTGAGCACGACTAAGGTCAACTAGGGTCTTACGACCACCTAATCCAACTCTAAGGATTAAAGAGGTACACTCAAACCTGCAAATTCAGGTGAAGACGAACCTCGCACTCATGCGACGTTGTACCTGAAATCTCCTGCAACCAAGAGTCATACATGCATACATATATAAAATTTAATGAAAGCGTTAGTCCGATATTAATACCATGAAATAGGAACACTAAACAACTTGCATACAACTAGTGTGGGACCCACATCAACAGCTATGCGTTAAATCAAACATCTGACTATAATCATAATATTAAGATACACTAACCAAGAATAAACCAAGATAAGAAATTGATTAGGGCAGGGGTACTACATTCTTCCCCCCTAGGTTCCGACTTACTCCTGGAAGTCGTAAGGCTAGATGGAGAACATGTCGTACGCATCGGCCCTGAAACTCATTCAACAAAGATCAAATTGCACATAGAAATCTTTCCATAAATAAATGAAATATTATTGCAAAATCCTTTACAAACGCCATTTCCATTGGCAAGCTACATCTAAATTCATACATTTCTTATAACATTCTAGAACTCGTCCACAATCATAACAAAGAAACACGAATTTTCTTCCTTTCATTACACCAAAATAAAGCATTACAAGGAGGTAAACAACAATTACCATAATCATCTACCAAACATGACAAGAAAACATGGCATCAAGATCAATTTCCTTTACCAATCCATCTTTATCGTAAAATTTTATAACATAGAACTAGCTTAAAATATCAATTTCTACAACCAAATTAACTTTCATGAAATAAAAGCAACATAAATAACTCAATTGTTTACACTTGTCAGGCATATAAAAACCTTTCCAAGGACTATGTCTCATAACATAGTGACAAGTTAACACAATTTACTCCATGATACAAATAATGACCATCCACATAACTGGAATACATAATTCAAAAGGCCACATGTGAGCATGTCTAATGCTCGGTCAAAGATAACATGCATGATCAGCATCTCTATGCCTGATCTCAGAACACAAAATGATCATAAATATCCAATATCTCACTCAAAGGCTCGATGGTGCTAGGCACACCATAGCGGTGCTACCTTCCATACAAGACCTTTGTGAATATCCCTTGTTGAGCAAGGTGGTTAGCCTCCAAGAGATAGTCACCACACATAGGTAGGTAGTGGATCCTAGCTGCATCACAGCCTCACATACCCCCATCCTCAAGGTTCCCTACATCAACTTCCTCGCACACACTCTACCAATTCCGTATCATACGTCCTTGGAGAGGAATTTCACATTTCAACACAAGACCAGCATACGAAAACAATAAGGATAAACCAGTTTAGCCACCAAAGTACAGATGAATAAAGATAATAAATCATCAATTCCAACAGTAAGGCAAGAAAATAATCCGGAATTGCAACACCAAATCAAAAGTGCAAAAGATCACAAGATCATGGCTAAACCTTCAAAGTCAACGTAAAATAAATTGCTGACCCCCAAAGAAATAATAAGAATATCACAACTGCACATAACATCACTATGTGACTAACATCTAGCCACCAACGAGGAAGGAAGGAATAACTGACTAGCTATTGCAGTAGCTCATCATGTGGTGCGACATAGTCACACTACCCACATGGCATGGCGGTGTGCACCTCGACATCACCCCGCATCACGTCGTCACGCGGCATGGCAATACCCCAAGCGGAGAACACACGCAATGGACGTATCCCGCATGGTAGTGTACCTCGCGGAAAAAGCACGCGCAGGTCACATCCCGCATAGCGACGTATCTAGAAGGATACTCGCCGTAAGTCAGAGGTATACATGACTAGGGTCCACCCACATGCCCACCAACACATACTAACTGGCAGCACATGTGAATAAACCTACCTTTCATGAAGACAAGGCAAAGGATCCTCCAAATTACACCATCACTAAACACAAGAATCACCATCGAAAATGCTCAAATAAAGGAAGGGAATAGGCTGACACATATAAACCTATAAATAGATTCATCAAAAGGGAAAGTATTGAGTACACCCTTGATACAGTTTAGTAGTACAACTATATCATTCCTCAAAGTAGAGAAGCTAAAGTCGCTTCACGCCGACATTACTCATACGCCAATCCATACTATTCAAGGAATGGTTACTTCGAATACTACCCCTTAACATACTGAGTTACCCACAACCCGAGGTTTGGTACTCAGTAGGGAAACAAATAAGCAACATCACATAAATAGTATGGTTTCCCATACTCATAAGCAACATATCCTCCATGGTTGATTACTTCACCAATCCATGGGCACATATAATAAGCACTGGTTTCTTACAATACACACAAAAACACCAGTACTGGTTTAGTCACATATACGGGGAGTACTTTTCAGTACGCTAACATCTATACAAGGAAGATTTTAATTATGCTTTCTATATAAACAACTGAATCAAGTTTACTCTATATTTAGGTACTGAAATTATTAGCAATTCACAATTATATAAGGAAATAACATCATTCCTATATCTTTATCAAATTTCACTAAGCATCCATAACTAATTTACTAACTATGCAAATTCTTTTCTCAAAGAGGACTTTCATCTTTCAATATGAAGCCAAAATGCAATAGTACAATTTCACATGTTTTATAAACATTCTATTTAAATCAATGCATTCTTTAATACCATTTCTAAAAATCTTATGATTAGGCAAAGAGAAGGAAAAGAGAGTTTGATAACCAAACTATTTCCTACAAAGACACAAGATCAATCAAGATCACAATATAATATAACATTTCTCACTATAAGCCTATCATTTTAATTACACGGTTTTCATTTCGCTACCGTTTAGAAGGATGCCAAAATAGTCTAACAAAACATTTCCAATAATTATGGTTGCAACAGGAGGTTCTAGTTTTCCAAACAAAGCAGAGATCAAGACAGGCAATCTTTTCGATAATACCAGACCTCTTGAGAACACTCTCTTATACTTAATACAAAACAGACATATGTCCTAATTTGCAACCTATTATAGAAATCACATTACGATCAAAAGGTAAGCGAGGAGCTTATTACCCAATTAAAACATATTAATGCATGCACATCAAACAAGCTTTTCATTCGCACTTTCTAAACACATTAAGGTAATTACATATACCCAAAAGCGAGTTCAATGGAGCATTTGCTAAAATAAATCTTCAATCAACTGGTTTAATGAAACACATAAAACAATCTTTCAGGGAACACATTAGTACTCTCTCGAAGCTACAATAACATGCTCCTTTCAATACTTCTTCTACAAACCAAGCAGTTTCACATAATTCAACTATCCGCATATTAATGCACCTTACTAAGGTAGAATTTAATCATGCTACTCCTACAACATACACATGGAGAATTCTTTAAACGTACACATACAGTTTTCTCCCAATAACCAAAATAAATTTTTAAACCCAAAGCCCTTTTAATAATCTAAAAACACATAAGCATCATAAGGCTCACACAAGGGTTCAAGAAGTCACACCCTTTCTCTTGCAAACAAGAAACTTAATCAACGATAATTACACATATCCTAATCATTTTACTTTCCAGAAAGAGAGAGAGGAATGGTGATGATCATTTAATTTTCTACAAAATAAGCATTCCATAATTGCCATACTAGTCCCTCAAGTGGACAACACTAAGCTAGATCATAATCTTAAACAAACACAATTCGCACTTTCAGATTCAAGACAAGCACGGACCAACCCAAATGGATTAGTCTAAAGAGTACAACACTCAATAAGCGAAGGTACATACGACTCTCTTTCAAAATAAGAGTAATCGTAGACCCAGACATCAATAAGCAAACAATGCACATATAAACACTCAAACACCAACATCAAGAAGGTGGAAACAAGGTGTGAACGCACACACGTTACACACAAGTTAAGGTCTGCTCAATCACTCACATGCAAAAGGAGGACAAGCATACATATAAGGTCGATACACCTCACACCAATAGAGGGCACACGCGACACCAGAGATCCCAATGTTTGCAACATGGGATCTGATACCAAATGTAATGCCCCGCCAGGAAACCCCGAAGGGATTAAGCCATACCACAAGAATAGAGTGCAATAAAAATTTTTTTGTTAAAGTTACACCATATTAAGATACAACAAGATATCAAAGATTCAGAATTACATAGCGAAAGACATCAACTAACACCTAAAGAGTTTCCCAACGAGATTACTTAATTTTCACAATTCACTTAACTTACACAATTAATCCAACAAGCTGATTACCTTAATAACGAGATAATTCTTAATTAGGATAATTTCTTTCAAAAGATGGAAATATTAATCACAAGCAAAGATTCAACCATTAAGATCTATTCATAATCTTCATTCAAGCTTTTCATAAGAATTACAAGCCATACATCTAAAATTCTATCACACTAGAATTTCATCATAAACATATGAGATCTTTTCAAGCATACTTAATTTCCTTAACAACAACTGAATATATTCCATTACTCTAAGTTACATTCTTTCATATTCCAATTTACTGCATTTAAAAGACGATTGCATACATGCATCTACGATAAATCTCATCTAAACCACTTATGCATTCGATCAAAATGGCATTCAAGAAAGGACTGCATAAAAGCATTTAAAGTTAATTCCATCTTATCCACTTATACGTTCTAACATAAGCTAATCATACATGATAAAGCTGAATAAAGGAAACATAAGAGAATAACATTACATAACACCATAATGATCTCGGAGTTCACCCCTAAAGGGCTACATCTCCGGGTCTGCTCAACTGCAAGACCCCTCTGATAAATAATAAAGTTAAGAATACAAGAGGTTACACCATTACAATCCGGCCATCAAGGCAAAATATAAACAATATACAAATGACCACATCGGTCAATTAATACATAAACGATCCTTGAAAAGAAAAGGATCCAGCTGAACATAATCAAAGCTAAAACAAAGGTCTAGGAGAGCATCCACAAAACTGAGCCATCACCACCCAAGGTCTAACATGAAACCAAGTACTCACAAAAGCATAGACAATAGGACGACCCACAACGGCTCCTAACAGGACAAAACGGCAACACACTAGCGAACGTAGGGACAAGTGTCATCACACAACCTGGTATGGTTACCATGGCAAGTTTTCATAGGTTCCGGCCCCATGCACTGGGTTACCCTGGCAACCTAATCCGAGCTTTCGGCCCATCCAAGCCTCATGTGAACCCACACATCCTCTCGTGAAGACAAGGATGGTGGTTTGCCATTTCAGGCCTTCTCACAGCATGTCGAGTCTATGTTAGCACTCGTCCCATGTGTGAGGCACATTATCTTACTTAGAGATTACATTCTAATCTACTGTTAGGTTATCACTTATTAGACTCACTTTCGACGGGTTACCCAGCAGCCACTTTGGGCGCGGCCCCCAATCGAAAGCCACTTTCCCATACGACACTAGACTACACTCAGACGAACTCAAAACCTAAGGAATAGACATGGTCAGACGAACGGAGTTCAAGAAGGAGAGAACAACTATCTGGTCAAACATGAATCAACATTCGACACCCACACAACGGATATGACCAAATACGACACTACCACAAAACAACAGTCAACTCGGAATCCGAGGACTGAACCAGGTACGCCAAGTCAATCCATACGACAGGGACCCATCAAACAAAGCACGACTTGCCATTTCATAATCAAAAGCGAATACAGAAATTAAACTCGCAAAGGCAATAATCGGAGAAGACGATATTTTCTCAAATTGATTTAAGCATAACAGTTGATCCAATTCTCTGATTGATCTAAGTTCTCAAAATGCATGACGGAAAATCACCGTTACCAGGTGAGTACAATACCACAATTAGCAATAGTACCCTTGCCTATTTCTCAAACAAAGGGAAAATATAAATTAACCATTCATTTTACTACATGAGCATATCATTAACTAAACAATCTCCCAAATGATACTAATTTAAAATCCCAAAAGCACATCGTTTAAATTCAATTATCCAACGATAAAAAAATATTACACTTACTTCTCAATTACTCAAATGATATGTTCTTGGATAATATTTAACATCATCACTTGGTAATTATATCATATTTCAATAATTTTCCATTAACATAATATTCTATTTTATTTATTTAAACAATACTACCTCAATTAGCCAAATACTCTAATCAGCTAGAAGGTAAGATAAAGATTTATTAATCCAAGATTAGTCCAAAATATAACCAATTAATAATTAATTGCGAGATTAGCAGTTCTAGAGTTTAATTAGAATAATGCGTTAATCACAAAATGAAACTTGGATATTAATTAACGTACATATTCCGATATACAATTAATTAATATCAAATTAATCATGAATTAAAATTTTATGCTACATTATTCATAATTTAAAACTTAATAAAAAAAACTTAACATTAAAATATTATATGCATTTTTTTTTTATAAAAAAAAACATTCTTAAAAAAACTACATAATAAAAAAAAAAAACCATTTAATATGGGGGCGGTGAAGATCGGCCCACCTCCCAACGCGGAGGATTTGGGCGAACCAAACCCTAGCCGCGAGGAACCACGCGGGCGGCGCCACTGGCGGGGGACGCAGGTTCCACGGCGCCCTGCGACCTCCGCGAGCAGCGAACGCGAGCGGTAGGAGGGGAGGAGGCGGCGGGTGGAGCTCCGCTCCCCGCCCTCCAAACCCCAATCAAAAAAAAACTTTCTTTTTCTTTTTTTTTTACAGATCATTTTTGAATACGAAATAACCAAAATAAAAAGGGTTCGAAATTTCATATTCCGATTTAAACATAAAAGACTTCCATTTTCTATAATTAAAAACTGGGTTTTAATCACTTCGTTCTAAACAGCAAAACCCCATAAAATAAAAAACACAGTCTCATAAAGAGACTTGCAATATAATTTTCTAGAATGATAAGATTTTCCTTTTTTTTTTTTTTAAACACAATGAATCAACTATTTTGCAAGAACACCAGGCATGCATAGTTTTTAAACCCACAATTCCAAAATTAAATCTCAAATCAATTTAAGAGGATTGGATTTTTAGCAACAAGCATTTTCATTCAACAACAGACTATTTCCATGGCATCAAGGAGAATAGTTGAGGTAATTCCTACCTTCATACGCATTCCTGGAAGAACTGAAGGAGAGTCCACTTGTCAGATCCAGAATATCTCCTTCTTCCCAAAACCCCCCAAATTTCCTCCAAAACTTTCTCCCACAAAAATATTTTTCCAAAAAAATGTCCATCCTCCAAAATTTCCCAAAATTTAGGTTATATGGAAGAATTGACCAAAATTCCATTTTTTGGAATTAAAATTTTTATTTAAAAATAATTCTCAAAATTAATTCTTTTCTAACTATATCAACAATTAAATTGCTTTCCAATTAAAAACAGATTTTTCTCATTTAATTCAATTTACCCTTTCTAATTTCAAAAGCCAACAGAATACAATTAAATCTATGGCAATTAAATACAAAACTTTCTTTTTCGACAGCATATACAAAATGCATTTAATATTCAAAATCAGCTATTTAATTGAACTTACTCCCAATTTAAAACGAGCAATCCAATATCAACGAAAATCGCATAACGAAATCCCGATTAATCAAGTCCATTAATCTTCAATGCACAAACACATATTTAATCAAAATAATTACTAAGGACTAATTAATCAATTTAACCATACACATCAAGCACGCAAATCGAGAAGGTCAACCAAACAGACGACTCGCAAACCCAAACAAAAAGGGATTACCGACTACGACTGACGATGCTCACTTGAGCACGACTAAGGTCAACTAGGGTCTTACGATCACCTAATCCAACTCTAAGGATTAAAGAGGTACACTCAAACCTGCAAATTCAGGTGAAGACGAACCTCGCACTCATGCGGCGTTGTACCTGAAATCTCCTGCAACCAAGAGTCATACATGCATACATATATAAAATTTAATGAAAGCGTTAGTCCGATATTAATACCACGAAATAGGAACACTAAACAACTTGCATACAACTAGTGTGGGACCCACATCAACAGCTATGCGTTAAATCAAACATCTGACTATAATCATAATATTAAGATACACTAACCAAGAATAAACCAAGATAAGAAATTGATTAGGGCAGAGGTTCTACACTCATGAATTCAATTCTGAAGGGATGGCCGAAGCATGCGGTATCAATGTCGCAGTTAAGAGCCTGAGTACCATATATGATCTCATATCAATCGAATGAAAATATCATTCTAAATAATTGTTGCAGAGAAAGCGGTTGCAGAGTGGATTTCTTCAAGCTAAAAACAGGTTTTTTTGTACTCTTGTTTGGCAATTTTCTTAGCAGTGTGTTTTAATTGAGGTCTTGATTTTTCACATAACCAGTTGGGGGTAATAGTTAAATTGCTTGCATACTTTAAGATGGCACCTAAGAGAGAATTCTCAGGAAAATTTAATTACCAGGAAAGGGCCATTTGTGATGATTTTCTTGAACAGTTGACATTGTCAACTAATCTGGCATAAAAGGCAAAAGAATTAATGCCAAGAGCTCCTCGCTTGAAAATAGGAGAGGGGTTATATGATAAGGGTAACTGGTTGAGAGACCCACAGGTTGGGTTGTCTGGGTTGGGGTTGTTCAAAGTTGGATTTGGCATGAGAAATTCCTCAGCCCCAATGAACAACATCTGGGAGTTAGATGTGGGAAAATTGGTAGTTCCAGGAGTATTCATGGATATGGATCTCCTAACTCAGATTGCACATAATTATGATCCAGTCACAAGGAGCATTAGGGATATAAATGGGAAAGCCCTTCAGAAGTGCTTTTGGGCATAGTGAATTCACCAATTTTCTAAAGCCTATTAATTTCAAATCACTAGCTCAAGTATACAGTGCACGGAGGAACCACCTTAGAAGCGGCCCTCTTAAAGAATTCTTTGTGAAGATAGGTGGGTTGAAAGTTGTAGGACCCAACACTGAAGAGCCCTTCTCATTGAATCTGTTCACCTTGAGGGCTAAGGGATTGTATTGGTCACTTTGCCAAATTTTGGGAGAGGATGCTGAGGCAAATATGCCCACTCACTACATGCTAATGATTGCTCGGATTTTGAATCCTTCTCTTGTAGTAACCTTTGATTATGCTTCCTTTATCACTGATGCTATCCATGAAGGATTGATAGGAATAAAGAATGAGAAAGTGGATAGGCCTTTTGGATGGTATTCCTTCCTCATGCATCTATTTTTATTCAAGGGTGGTGATTATTTTGCAAATGGAATGGATCTTGTAAAAGAGAAAGATGGAGAAAAGATGTCAGTGCAATTATGGAGTACAGTGTTGTCATGGGACATAAATGATGCTAGTTTCTTAAAATTTGATAAATGTTTTGCATCAAAGATTAGGACTCTCCTTTGTTCAGAAAATCCAAGAGCCCCCAAGGTTCTCTTGGAATTTATTAGACCAAAAGAATTTGCAGAAAATATAAAAATTGTCCATAATTGGGGTGATATTTACTTATACCTTGTCTCCACAGTTTTTAGAGTATTTGGTTTCAGAGGCAGAGGCACTCCATTCTTATTGCCCTATCAGGTCCCTCTCAAAGTGGGAACTGCAAAAGTCCTTAGACAAATTGGTAGTGTGCAAGAGGCAGAGCTAACAGGCAGGGGTAAAGGGACTATTTTCCCTACAGTTACTATAGCCCACCAATTTGTAATAACCAAGGGAGGTTGGAACTGTTTTGAAGATTTTCTTCAACCTTATCATTTGTCAACTACAGTATCCAGGTGTGTCGATCCTGAAGATTTCTTCAATGGCATGTTTAGAAAGAGGGCAATATGCAGAGGTAGACCCCATCAATTCCAGTTTCCTGAAGACCTCATTAGAAATGAGTTTGATCTAGATGAGTAGGAGCTGAGGAAGGAAAAGTGGGTGGCTTATAAAAAGGCCTTAGACTTTGTACATCAGTTTGATACCAGCTATGACCCATTGTCTAGCTTTCACCCTTTTGAGGAGAAAATAAAGTTCCTAATTCTTTGTTTTGAGGATGTAATGCAGACTTTGAAACAAAAGAGGGAGGTTGTAATTAAAAACAACCCTGAAAAAGCAAGAATGGTTCTAAGTAGGTTTGCATATGACAGAGCAATCCCTCCTGGTGACTACATGTTGCACAAGAAGTCTAATTACAGTGTGTTAATGCCTACAACAGGGGAGCCCTCTACCTCTAAAGGAAAGAGGAAGATACAAGATGTCATTGACATCCAAGATAGCCCAAAGAAGCAGAGAGTGGGAAAAGGAATACAATCTGATGAACCTTTGTATTCTCCATCTCAATCCCCTATCCATATAGGAGATGAGCAAGCAGCAGCTAAGCAACTGATACAGTTAGGCAGTCTGGGAGAAATAGCTTACACATATGATGAAGTAGAAGAGGAAATGTCAGAAGAGCCCCTTGCTGCTGAGATGAACATCACTACCAATGAGTTCAAGGGCCAGGAGTGGGATCCTGAGATCAAGCAAGCTAGTGAGGACTTCTTGGCTGACAACAACTTTGTTACATCGGGAGCATTCATGCAATTTGTCTGGAAACAAAATATTGATAAATACAATGCAAGGTGTGAAAAGAGAAAAGGTTAGCAGCCTCATAAAGATCCAGTTGTGGTTGAGGAGGAAATAAAGCAAGAAATGATAGATGATTTTAAGACCATCACTCTTGAGCAAAGAAGAGATATGGTGGCACAAGATGGAGTACTCATTCTCCTTGAGTGGGACATAGCAGATGCCTTGGTATTGGAGGCAGTGAGAAAAGAAACCAAACCCATGGAGGGAGTAACTTTTAGCAAAGACAATGCTGCATTGGTCATATGGTCTCTTAAAAGAGATGAGAATAAGAGAAATAAGGACACCCCAGGGTCAAGTTACCTTGGTGGAATGATAGTGAAAAGAGTGCAGAACACAGGGATGGTGGAAGCTGCTAGCACTGTGCTAGAGACTGCAAAGTTTAGTGTTGCAGTAGCAAAAAGGGAGGCTAAGGAAAAGGCAGACCTCCAAGTTAAGTTGGAGACAATTTTGAAAGCTTACAAAAGTGCTAAAGAAGAGATAAGGGGTAAAAATAGCATCATTGCTAAGTTGCAAATCCAGTTGACAGGACAGTACCATCAAGGTGAGTCTTCAACACTGATGATCTCCTCTTCTCCCGCAAGACCTCCACCTACCAGCCCCATTATTGAGTTCCCACCATCTCCAGCACCTTCTAGTTCTCAAATGGTTGAGATCACTCCCCAAGAATTGGAGAATTTAAAATAGGCTCAGGCCCTGTATGCAAAGAAGTATGAAGAAAGAGTGAGGGTTACAATTTCAAGTTTTGCTGACACCATGGGGACCTCACTATTGTATAACAACATAAGCAAGATTTTAGACATGTAGAATGAGCTTAATGGAGATAAGGCCATTTTAATGCCTATTTTTGACAAGTGGAAGCCTAGAGAGCAGGATTTGGAGCTTATTTGTGCATCCTATGATGAAGCAGGGGCAGATCCTATTATCAAATCCACTTGTGACACCACCAAGGACCTAGTAAAATTGGCAAAAGGGGTGGACAATGTTGACAGGAAGATCAATTTGTACAAGGAGTACACTGATCAGGTTTTTGAATTGCTCCCAGGAGTTTTTGTTAGCCCAAATCAATTGAAGGACAAACAAGTGTGGCTTAAGGAATTAGAGGCCAAATTGTCAGCTAGAATAAAAGGAATTGTTGACTTAGATGATGCTTCTTTTTTTGTTGTAACAATTCATGAGATAGAGAGAATCAAATCTCATTATGGTTTTCTCAACTCAAAGGTTAACAAAATGAGAAATTCCTAGAAAAGGTTAGCCAAGGCAAAATCCAAAATGATTAACTTCGCGTGGCCAACTGATGATGTAAACAATGAGTGGACAAGAAAATATGTCATTCAGGATGCAGAACAGTTAGAAGAGGTTGCAACGAGACAACAAGTAGAAGAAGCCGCAGAGGTTGAAAAGGACTTGTAACCATTTTTGTAAAAGTTTTTTGTAACTTCTTCTTGAGAAGAAATGATTGTAACAAATTCTCCTAGGAAAGTCCGAAGCTATGTGCATCCATATTGTTATAAATGGATACCAGGACTAGTAGAAAAAGGATCGTAAAGAGTTGTAAGAAAACGCTACAGAAATTTATTTGAGTTTTTCCAAGTTTTAATGGAGAATATTCGAAAGTTTTTGTAATACTTTCTTGAAGATAATATCAATATACAAACCAACAGTTTTGAGCTTAAACTTTGTGTCGTCTTCAAATGTGTTTGCAAGTGTTTACTGTTTCATTCTGAATAATCCAGGGTTATTTTGTTTGAATAAGGTTGTAAGGCAACTCTCAGTAGATATTTTTCTTAGCTTTTCTCTTCAGGAGGGGAATTAAATATGCAGGAATTATTTCTACCAATAAATTCTCTGCAGGATACTTTGAATCTTGATGAGCGCAGTTTGATGTGGTATGAATAAATTCTTATGTGTGTCAGGCATATATAGGGATCTGCAGAAGCCAAGCTAATGGGATGTGTAGATATATTTTGATTGGGGGAGTATTGTTTGAATTTAGATGACTCTGTGACCTTGGATAAGGCACTGGTATAGATCAAGGTTGTTTATTACATATTTTGTAGCTCAAATAATGAATATAAGTTCAATTTTCATTCCTTTGCTTCAGTAGGTTTTAAGGTGATTAGATCCACTGGTTTTCTGGACTCGTTTGTTGTGGATTTATCTTTTAAAAGTGTGAATTTAGTTCAAAAACGTATACCCGCCTGGACTTAGAGTAGGTCCGAAGTGTAGAAGGTTAAAACAAACCTTGTCATATGTTGTCCTAGAAGTTTCCTTCTCTTTAGTATCTCTTCTGCACAAAGTTATCATCTTATTATAAGGATGTTGAAGTGAATCAGATTTTGAAGACAACAGATTATACGATATTTACTAGACATTTAAGTCTCTTCCATTTCTTCAAAACCGGATGCATGAGGTGGCGAAGGTGGGGGTTAACGAGGGAAGAGGGAATGGGAAGGTGGGCCCCCATCCACCCTATACACCCTGGGCTAGCAAAAGCCGTAGGGAGTGGGGTCGATGGGGCCCCACGTGCCCGCCTTACCTTCCACTAACCATTTGAACGCCCATTCCATTAAAGTTTGCAATGTCCTATACCAAATTTCGTACGGTGTAATGTTCATATAACTTTTGTAACGTCGAATTCATTCAAACAAACAAATAAAATGCAAATAAATATACATTTATTTATTTATAATTATTTATAATTATTTATAATATATGAAAATGGACTCATTAACTTTTCCAGGAGAATAAGAATAATAATACAGATAATAATAATAATAGCATAAATTTTATAAATCATTCATGAGTTAGTTTAATAGGGAATAATTTACATAGTGAATACAAATGAAATCATCTCATAAGATTGATAAGAGGGGAGAGGTAAAGCTGATCACAAAGGGAAGAGATGAGGTTTTAAGATTTAATCCAAATCCATATTCAGAGAGGAGAAGGGATTTATTAAAGGAGAAATAATAAAAGAAAAATAACTTCAATCCACAGGTGATCAAAATATAAACACAGACATATATGATTTCACAGAGATCCTATTCAACAATTTTGTCTTATGTTGAGAAAATAATTTTTTTGATGAGATTTCCAGGGAAATAGTATTCATAGAGAGGGGTTCTGAAATAAATAAATAACAGAAAAAAATAATAAAGAGAATAAGAATCTAATCATAGGGATAAATAACACAGAGAACTAAATTGTTCAACAATGTATAAAACTAGAGATTTATACTACATCATTCTCCTCCTTTTTTTTTCAAAGAGATTTATACTTCATTCTGCACAGAGAGTAATGAATACAATGAGGTTTATATTTTATTATCAGACATTTTCTGTTCATAGAGAAGTAAGATTGAATGTAAGAGATAGATTTATATTTAAATTCCCAATCCAGTAATGAATTTAAGAGAAGAATAACAAGGGCAGATTCATACAGAGAAGATTTTAATCTCAGAAAGAAATTTAAATAAGGAGAATATGATTTCTTTTTGCACAGATAAAACAAAGAAATCCTTTTGGAAAAGCAAAAGCAAGATCTAATATCTAAATGATAAAGCTATCCTTTGCATGCAAAATATGAAAATGCTTTTATCCATATTTATCCCTAAATAAGACGTAAAGATTTACAATCTAATCATTTTCATTTTATTGTTTTTAAAGGAAGATCTAGAAGCTATTTTTGTTTATAATACAAATTTCTCATATGCAAAATGAGAGATGACAAGAAGAGAACCTTGCTTATCGAAGCTTGATGTTGAATCCTCTAGCTATCTTTTTGATCCTTCCTCGCAACTTGAGAGAAATCTTTCAAACAACAACTTAAAAATCCTGCAACGAAAAATGAGACTACCAAAGAAGAATCCTACTACTAAAAACTTGGAAAATTTTCTTCAAAACATAATCAACAACTCCCTTCCTTGAAACTTGCATACAATTTTATAAGAAAAATCCCTCCATTCCACTATCTAGAGAATTTAATTAAAAAAAGAGATTCTTTTCCAATATTGGACTCATGCAAATTGATTAAAACTTAGTGGGGGAGTTACATGCAAGGTGGTGGAGATTCCTCTAGAAGCTTCCAAATCCTTCTACAACATGTACCATAATTGGGAGTGGGAAGAAATAAAATAAAAATAAAAGTAATGCCTTTGAATTATATTCTCCAAGTGTGTGTGTGTTTATTATTATTTTTACTTTTATAACATTTCTTCAATCATTTTAAATAGCTTAACCAAAAATATAATAGAATTGCATGTAAATCAAAAAGTGATAAAGGAGGGTTGTGACATCCTCCCCCCCTTAATTTGTGCATCGTCCCGATGCACTTATTGAACGCATCCAAAAGAGTCTATAGTTTATGATTAAAACAAAAAAAGAAACAACTGTTGCATTTCCTTAGTATCCTCCCACATGGCATTCTTTTCATCATACTGATTCTATTGCACCTTGCATTGATCAACCTCTCTGTTGCGCAATTGGCACTAGCGCCTCTCCAAGATCTTGAATGGCTCTATCATTATTCCTCCTATTTCCTGGACCTATAAAGCATCCCAATTCAAAATTTGTTTCTCATCGGGTACATACTTTTAAAGAAGTGATACATGGAAGACATCATGGATTCGACTCAACTAGGGAGGTAAGGCCAATCGGTATGCAATTAGATTAATCCTTTCCAATATCTCAAAGGGTCCAACATTACGAGGTGCAAGCTTATTCTTTTTCCCAAACCTTATGGAACTCTTGTGTGGCCTAACCCTTAGGAAGACTTTCTCTCCCACCTCAAACTCCCTTGGTGTCTTGTTTTTGTCTGCATAACTTTTCTGCCTATCTGAGGCTTCCTTCAATCTTTGCCTAATTTCCTTAGTTTTCCTTTCCATCTCCTTCAACATATCTGGTCCAACTATTATTCTATCTTCAAGACTATCCCAACTCAAAGGTGTTCGACATGGCCTACCATACAATGCTTTGAAAGGTGTCATTCCCAAAGATGTTTGATATGCATTATTGTAAGCAAATTCTACCAGAGGTACGTACTCTTCCTATTTCTTCTGTTGGTCTTCCATAATTTGATTTGTCCTTTCTGTTTGACCAGTTGTTTCAGGATGGTATGCAGTGCTAAAATTTAGTTGAGTTCCCAAAGTTGATTGAAGAGTTGTCCAAAATCTTGAAGTGAATCTAGCATCTCTATCTGATATGATTTTCTCTGGCATTCCATGCAACCTAAATATTTCCTTACCAAAGCACCTAGCCAAGGTAGGTGCATCATCCGTCAAGTTCCCTGGTATAAAGTGTGCCACCTTTGTGAGTTTGTCAATTACCACCATTATTGTATCATGCCTAGAAGGTGACGTGGGCAACCCTTGCACAAAATCCATGCTAATAACTTGCCACTTGTGTTGAGGTACATCATGTAACTCTAACAATCCAGGTGGATGTCTATGTTCTGCCTTTACTCTTTGACACTCCAAACATTTAACCACATACTTGACTATGTCATTCTTCATCCCTTGCCAAAAGTATAACCTCTTTAAATCTACATAAAGTTTGTTAACTCCTGGGTGCCCTGAATAAGGGGCATTGTGAGCCTCCGACAAGAATACTTCCCTTAAGTTTCCTGAATTAGGAATATAGATTCTATTATTGAATCTGAGCAACCCATCTTCATCTAATGTATACCCTTCCATCTTGGGAACGGTTGGATCATGTTCTAATGTCAATTTGACTTTCTCATACCATGGTTCGTGTCCCTGCTCATCCATCACCTGCCTTTTGAAAGAAGTTTTGAATGTTGCTATAGTCATTAAGTGTCTCCTCCTACTTAAAGCATCTGCCGCCCTATTTTCCTTCCCCTTAATATATTCAATTTCAAAATCATATTCACTTAGAAACTCTAACCACCTTCTTTGTCTAGCATTTAAGTGGGGTTGGGTACAGATGTACTTTAGTCCTTGGTTATCTGATTTTAACTCAA
Source organism: Cryptomeria japonica (assembly GCF_030272615.1). NCBI lineage: Eukaryota > Viridiplantae > Streptophyta > Pinopsida > Cupressales > Cupressaceae > Cryptomeria > Cryptomeria japonica. The sequence goes on from NC_081405.1 coordinate 471,625,865, forward strand.
AGGGCTTCCCTAATAAGAAGTGCCTCCATTTCTGTAGGGCATGCACAATCACTGCTAACTCTAAGTCATGGGGTGCATAATTAACCTCATGAGTCTTCAGCTTCCTGGATTCGTAAGCTACTACCCCTTCATCTTGGACAAGTACTCCTCCTAAACCTTCAATAGAAGCATCAGTTACGACTGTGAAGCATCCATTCTGATCTGGTACTTTTAGAATGGGTGCTGAAGTTAGTTTTCCCTTCAAGATTTGGAATGCCTTATCACTTTGTTCTGTCCACACAAACCTTTTACGCTTCCTCTATAGTGAGGTGATAGGGTTTGCTATCTTAGAGAATCCTTCCACAAACCTCCTATAGTAACCTGCTAGCCCCATAAAGCTTCTTACCTCTGAAACATTTTTAGGGATCGGCCATTCTACTATTGCCTTTATCTTATCCGGATCAACTGCTATTCCTTCCTTTCATATTATATGCCCAAGGTAGTGAATCTTTTCCTCGAAGAAGGCACATTTTGATAATTTCGCATATAACTTATGTTCTCTCAACCTTTGCAAAATAATTTGTAGGTGTACTAAATATTCCTCCTCATTCCTAGAGTAAATCAATATCTCATCCAAAAATACCAAACCGAATTTATCCAAGTAGTCATGGAGTACACTTTTCATTAGATTCATAAATGCAACTGGGGCGTTGGTTACACTAAAAGGAACTACTGTGAATTCATAATGCCCATATCTAGTCCTAAAAGTTGTCTTCAGAATGTCTTCCTCCTTAATTCTGAGTTGATGGTACCCTGATCGAAGGTCTATCTTTGAGAAAAATGCTACTCCTTTCCTTTGGTCAAAAAGATCCTCTATTCGAGGTAAGGGATACCTATTCTTTATTGTGACCTTGTTCAACATCCTATAGTCGATGCATAGTCTTAAGGTTTCATCCTTTTTGTTAACGAATAAGATTGGTGCCCTCCATGGTGATACACTTCGCCTTATTAACCCCTTAGCTAAGAGTTCCTCTAATTGCATTTTGAGCTCTTGTAATTCAGTCGTGTTCATTCGGTAAGGTGCCCTTGATACTGGTTCAGCTCTCGGTAGTACTTCAATAGAAAATTCAAACTTCCCTTTAGGGTGTAAGTCGGGTAATTCTTCTGGAAAAACATCCTTGAATTCTTTTAAGAAAGGGGTATTTTCAAAGGTTGGGGTATTTTCCTCTTTTCCTTCATCAATTTCAACCATATAGATTAGGTCTCCTCTTCTTCTTTCCTTCTTTAATTGCATGGCTGATATGGTTTCTATAATAATGGGATTAAACTTCCCTTCAATTTTGACCCTTTTCCCCTCATCATCCAAACTTTCAACAACTTGTTATAGCAATCGACATTAGCTTGATCGTTTGTTAACCAACTCATTCCAATAATTACATCATATAATCCTAGGGGTGACACATAGAGGTCTACCCTTGTTTCAAACTCAGTAAATTGTATCCTTGCCCTCGGCAAATACTTAGTTACTTCCCTAGCCATTCTAGGGTTTTACCTGAAAGTTAAATTATGTAGTTAGTTCTTAATTTAAGATTTTTAAAATTTAATTTCTACCATTGCAAAACATTCCCTTAGTTGTATAAATTCAAGTGAGCACAAGGCCTAGATTTGAACCTTTGCTCTGATACCACATGTAATGACCCACCATTATCAACCCAACAAAATTGACCATTCTTTTTTTTTTTTTTTTTGCTTAATTTAATCATTGTGTTTCATTCAATTGCATACTCTGGGCATCCATCCATTTGGATTAGGAATTCATCCATCCGGGATGAGCATCTAACCATACGGGTTAGGCATCGGTACATACGGGACATAAGATTTCATCTATCCAATACGGGATAGGCATCTATCCAATCGGGATAGGAGGTGCTCTGGCCAAAGACTTAGACTCATTGGGACCATTCGGGTCCTAAGCCACTCACTAAGTACTACACTCTTCTAATAGAAGTGCACCGAGATCATCGTCCTTAGGAATAAATAAATAACATAATACAAGGTTGAATTCTGCCTCGGAATTTGGCTTAAAGCCTCGAGAAGTCAAGCGAATCCATACGGGATTCCTTCCGAGTATGCATTGAATTAATTTTTCCTTTTTATTAGACCTATCTTTCAAATTAGGATTCTATTCAATCATTCTATACCAAGCCTAGACCCCACCCACGAATGCCTGAGTACGAGGGACAACTCCATCCCAATACTGCTTACATACCCGCTTCGGCACAGGATCAAGGCGTAAAGTATGTAGTTCTATTTTCTAGTCTATGGTTTGATGTAAACTAATTAGTGGGTACGCAACCCTTTCTAGGGTCAATGTCCCAGAGAGTTTCTCTGCGGTTGCTACCTACGGTGGTAGCGCTTAAGAAAAGGCTCAAGATGGCCTATCGTTTGTGGGCTAAAACAACTAGATCCTAATTCTAATCATAAGCGTCACCCTTGACCAAATTGTCAATCGACAACAATTCTTCGAGATTAAATCAATTTCATAAGAGCATTTCACTCATCATCCCTATAGGAGTTTACTATGGTTTAACTCAGCGGGTGAAAGATCATTTTAGAATATCTTATTAAATTATCGATCCAAGGGGGATTACCCGCCCCTTGGATTTTAACTTCCAAGTGTCCCTTATTACTCCCCGACGATTTATAGGGACGATGCCATAGACGTCGTTGATGCAGCTTTATTAGACGTTAAGTGCAGTAGTTCAACACGACGACATTACCCATAAGCGTGACCCAGAGGCACTGTATATACCAAACGCTGCTAAGTTTTGGTTTTCCGACTTCCTTTATTTAGTTTTTTAACTAAAAAGCTATGAAAAACATTATGCTTGAAAAACAATTATGAATTGAACATGCATAATTAGACATTGCAAAGCTTAACTAATTGAAATAACTACTTGATGAACTACGTGGAATAAAACCATAACTAAGTTATTAATATTCAAAATTGAAATATAACTTGCATAACAATGACAATCATGAAACTTGCATATTAATAATTAAACGTGTAACTTACATGAAGATAAATAAAATGTAGCACGCTAATCAATAAACACTAATAAGGTAACAAATATTCACACAATACAAGTATAGTGAAATTTACGTGCAAGATTAAGCAATATTCATTCCTATTATGAGATTATTGAGAAATAGAGTCACTAGTTCGAAATAAGCACAATTAGTTTAGACTTTAAACAAATTTTGGATCAAATCATATAAATTAATTTTTATTTATTTTTGTATGAATCTAAGATGCCAACTAAATGTCCCAATAAATTCCAATTGGATTGAAAGATTCCAATTATTATTTTTTATTAAAACCACAATTATAATTTTTTTTTACTAAAGATTTATTTGAAAGTATTAGTTAACAATGAATCAAAATTTACTTATAAGTTTATCCAAGTTTATCATTACTAAACTAAAATTTAAGTTAACGATTTCTATTTTGCAATTTAAATAAAAAGAAAATGAATAAACTACCCATCGATTATACGATATTTACTAGACATTGAAGTCTCTTCCATTTCTTGAAAACCGTATGCATGAGGTGACGAAGGTGGGGGTTAACGAGGGAAGAGGGAATGCGAAGGTGGGCCCCCATCCACCCCATACACCCTGCACTAGCAAAAGCCACAGGGAGCGGGGTCGGTGGGGCCCCACATGCCCGCCTTACCTTCCACTAACCATTTGAACGCCCATTCCATTAAAGTTTGCAACGTCCTATATGAAATTTCGTACGGTGTAATGTTCATATAACTTTTGTAACGTCGAATTCATTCAAACAAACAAATAAAATGCAAATAAATATACATTTATTTATTTATAATTATTTATAATATATGAAAATGGACTCATTAACTTTTGCAGGAGAATAAGAATAATAATACAGATAATAATGATAATAGCATAAATTTTATAAATCATTCATGAGTTAGTTTAATAGGGAATAATTTACACAGTGAATACAAATGAAATCATCTCATAAGATTGATCAGAGGGGAGAGTTAAAGCTGATCACAGAGGGGAGATATGAGGTTTTAAGATTTAATCCAAATCTATATTCATAGAGCAGAAGGGATTTATTAAAGGAGAAACAATAAAAGAAAATAACTTCAATCCACAAGTGATCAAACTATAAACACATAGAGATATGATTTCACACAGATCCTATTCAACAATTTTGTCTTATGTTGAGAAAATAAATTTTTTGATGAGATTTCCAGGGAAATAGTATTCATAGAGAGGGGTTCTGAAATAAATAAATAACAGAAAGAAAAAAATAATGAGAATAAGAATCTAATCACAGGGATAAATAACATAGAGAAATAAATTGTTCAACAATGTATAAAACTAGAGATTTATACTACATTATTCTCCTCCTTTTTTTTTCAGAGAGATTTATACTTCATTCTGCACAGAGAGTAAAGAATACAGTGAGGTTTATATTTTATTATCAGAAATTTTCTGTTCACAGAGAAGTAAGATTGAATGTAAGAGACAGATTTATATTTAAATTCCCAATCCAGTAATGAATTTAAGAGAAGAATAACAAGGACGGATTCATATAGAGAAGATTTTAATCTCAGAAAGAAATTTAATTAAGGAGAATATGATTTCTTTTTGCACAGATAAAAGAAAGAAATCCTTTTGGAAAAGTAAAAGCAAGATCTGATATCTAAATGATAAAGCTATCCTTTGCATGCAAAATATGAAAATGCTTTTATCCATATTTATCACTAAATAAGAAGTAAAGATATACAATCTAATAATTTTCATTTTATTGTTTTTAAAGGAAGATCTAGAAGCTATTTTTTTTTTATAATACAAATTTCTCATATGCAAAATGAGAGATGACAAGAAGAGAACCTGGCTTATCGAAGCTTGATGTTGCATCCTCTAGCTATCCTTTTTATCCTTCCTTGCAACTTGAGAGAAATCTTTCAAACAACAACTTAAAAATCCTGCAACGAAAAATGAGACTACCAAAGAAGAATCCTACTACTAAAAACTTGGGAAATTTTCTTCAAAACATAATCAACAACTCCCTTCCTTGAAACTTGCATACAATTTTATAAGAAAAATCCCTCAATTCCACTATCTAGAGAATTTAATTAAAAAAAGAGATTCTTTTCCAATATTGGACTCATGCAAATTGATTAAAACTTAGTGGGGGAGTTAAATGCAAGGTGGTGGAGATTCCTCTAGAAGCTTCCAAATCCTCCTACAACATGTGCCATAATTGGGAGTGGGAAGAAATAAAATAAAAATAAAAGTAATGCCTTTGAATTATATTCTCTAAGTATGTGTGTGTTTATTATTATTTTTATTCTTTTATAACATTTATTCAATCATTTTAAATAGCTTAACCAAAAATATAATAGAATTGCATTTAAATCAAAAAGTGATAAAGGAGGGTTGTGACATCCTCCCCCCCTTAATTTGTGCATCGTCTCGATGCACTTATTGAACGCATCCAAAAGAGTCTATAGTTTATGATTAAAACCAAAAAAAAAACAATTGCTGCATTTCCTTAGTATCCTCCCACGTGGCATTCTTTTCATCATACTGATTCTATTGCACCTTGCATTGATCAACCTCTCTATTGTGCAATTGGCACTAGTGCCTCTCCAATTTTTTGAATGGCTCTATCATCATTCCTCCCATTTCCTGGACCTGTAAAGCATCCCAATTCAAAATGTGTTTCTCATCGAGTACATACTTTTTAAGAAGTGATACATGGAAGACATCATGGATTTGGCTCAACTGGGGAGGTATGGCCAACCGGTATGCAATTGGATTAATCCTTTCCAATATCTCAAAGGGTCCAACATTACGAGGTGCAAGCTTAGTCTGTTTCCCAAATCTTATGGAACTCTTGTGTGGCCTAACTGTTAGGAAGACTTTCTCTCCCACCTCAAACTCCCTTGGTGTCCTGTTTTTGTCTGCATAACTTTTCTGCCTATCTGAGGCTTCCTTCAATCTTTGCCTAATTTCCTTAGTTTTCCTTTCCATCTCCTTCAACATATCTGGTCCAACTATTATTCTATCTTCAAGACTATCCCAACTCAAAGGTGTTCAACATGGCCTACCATACAATGCTTCGAAAGGTGTCATTCCCAAAGATGTTTGATATGCATTATTTTAAGCAAATTCTACCAGAGGTAGGTACTCTTCCCATTTCTTCTATTGGTCTTTCATAATTTGATTTGTCCTTTCTGTTGACCAGTGGTTTCAGGATGGTATGCAGTGCTAAAATTTAGTTGAGTTTCCAGAGTTGATTGAAGAGTTGTCCAAAATATTGAAGTGAATCTAGCATCTCTATCTGATATGATTTTCTTTGGCATTCCATGCAACCTAAATATTTCCTTAACAAAGCGCCTAGCCAAGGTAGGTGCATCATCCGTCAGGTTCCCTGGTATAAAGTGTGCCACCTTAGTGAGTTTGTCAATTACCACCATTATTGTATCATGCCTAGAAGGTGACGTGGGCAACTTGCACAAAAACCATGCTAATAACTTGCCACTTGTGCTGAGGTACATCATGTAACTGTAACAATCTAGGTGGATGTCTATGTTCTTCCTTTACTCTTTGACACTCCAAACATTTAGCCACATACTTGACTATGTCATTCTTCAGCCCTTGCCAAAAGAATAACTTCTTTAAATCTGCATAAAGTTTGTTAGCTCCTAGGTGCACTGAATAAGGGGCATTGTGGGCCTCCGACAAGAATACTTCCCTTAAGTTTCCTGAATTAGGAATATAGATTCTATTATTGAATCTGAGCAACCCATCTTCGTCTAATGTATACGCTTCAATCTTAGGATCGGTTGGATCGTGTTCTAATGTCAATTTGACTTGCTCATACCATGGTTCGTGACCCTGCTCATCCATCACTTGCCTTTTGAAAGAAGTTTTGAATGTTACTATAGTCATTAAGTGTCTCCTCCTACTTAAAGCATCTGCCACCCTATTTCCCTTCCCCTGAATATATTCAATTTCAAAATTATATTCACTTAGAAACTCTAACCACCTTCTTTGTCTAGCATTTAAGTGGGGTTGGGTACAGATGTACTTTAGTCCTTGGTTATCTGATTTTAACTCAAAGGGCTTCCCTAATAAGAAGTGCCTCCATTTCTGTAGGGCATTCACAATCACTGCTAACTCTAAGTCATGGGGTGCATAATTAACCTCATGAGTCTTCAGCTTCCTGGATTCGTAAGCTACTACCCCTTCATCTTGGACAAGTACTCCTCCTAAACCTTCAATAGAAGCATCAGTTACGACTGTGAAGTGTCCATTCGGATCTGGTACTTTTAGAATGGGTGTTGAAGTTAGTTTTCCCTTCAAGAATTGGAATACATTATCACTTTGTTCTGTCCACACAAACCTTTTACCATTCCTCTGTAGTGAGGTGATAGGGTTTGCTATCTTAGAGAATCCTTCCACAAACCTCCTATAGTAACCTGCTAGCCCCATAAAGCTTCTTACCTCTGAAACGTTTTTAGGGATCAGTCATTCTACTATTGCCTTTATCTTATCTAAATCAATTGCTATTCCTTCCTTTGATATTATATGCCCAAGGTAGTGAATCTTTTCCTCGAAGAAGGCACATTTTGACAATTTCCCATATAACTTATGTTCTCTCAAACTTTGCAAAAGAATTTGTAGGTGTACTAAATGTTCCTCCTCATTCCTAGAGTAAATCAATATGTCATCCAGAAATACCAAAACAAATTTATCCAAGTAGTCATGGAGTACACTATTCATTACATTCATAAATGCAGCTGAGGTGTTGGTTACACCAAAAGGAACTACTGTGAATTCATAATGCCCATATCTAGTCTTGAAAGTTGTCTTCAGAATGTCTTCCTCCTTAATTCTGAGTTGATGGTACCCTGATCGGAGGTCTATCTTCGAGAAAAATGCTGCTCCTTTCGTTTGGTCAAAAAGATCCTCTATTCGAGGTAAGGAATACCTATTCTTTATTGTGACCATGTTAAACATCCTATAGTCGATGCATAGTCTTAAGGTTCCATCCTTTTTCTTAACGAATAAGATTGGCGCCCCCCATGGTGATACACTTGGCCTTATTAATCCCTTAGCTAAGAGTTCCTCTAATTGCCTGAGCTCTTGTAATTCAGTTGTGTTCATTCAGTAAGGTGCCCTTGATACTGGTTCAGCTCCTGGTAGTACTTCGATAGAAAAGTCAAACTTCCTTTTAGGGGGTAAGCCGTGTAATTCTTCTGGAAAAACATCCTTGAATTCTTGTAAGAAAGGGGTATTTTCAAAGGTTGGGGTATTTTCCTCTTTTCCTTCATCAATTTCAACCATATAGATTAGGCCTCCTCTTCTTCTTTCCTTCTTTAATTGCATGGCTGATATGGTTTCTATACTAATGGGTTTAAACTTGCCTTCAATTTTGACCCTTTTCCCCTCATCATCCAAACATTTAACAACTTGTTATAGCAATCTACATTAGCTTGATGCTTTGTTAACCAACTCATTCCAATAATTACATCATATAATCCTAGGGGTGACACATAGAGGTCTACCCTTGTTTCAAACTCAAGAAATTATATCCTTGCCCCCGGCAAATACTTAGTTACTTCCCCAGCCATTCTAGGGTTTTACCTGAAAGTTAAATTATGTAGTTAGTTCTTGATTTAAGATTTTAAAATTTAATTTCTACCATTGCAAAACATTCCCTTAGTTGTATAAATGCAATTGAGGACAAGGCCTAGATTTGAACCTTTGCTCTGATACCACATGTAATTTCCCACCATTATTAAACCAACAAAATTGACCATTTTTTTAAATTTTTTTTTGCTTAATTTAATCATTGTGTTTGATTCAATTTCATACTCTGGGCATCCATCCATTTGGATTAGGCATTCATCCATCTGGGATGAGAATCTAACCATACGGGTTAGGCATCGGTCCATACGGGACATAAGATTTCATCTATCCAATACGGGATAGGCATCTACCCATACGGGGTAGGCATCTATCCAATCAGGATAGGAGGTGCTTTGGCCAGAGACTTAGACTCATCGGGACCATTCGGGTCCTAAGCCACTCACTAAGTACTACACTCTTCTAATAGAAGTGCACCGAGGTCGTCATCCTTAGGAGTAAATAAATAACATAATAGAAGCTTGAATTCCGCCTCGGAATTTGGCTTAAAGCCTCGGGAAGTCAAGCGAATCCATACGGGATTCCTTCCGAGTATGCATTGAATTAATTTTTCCTTTTTATTATACTTATCTTTCAAATTAGGATTCTATTCAATCCTTCTATACCAAGCCTAGACCCCACCCACGAACGCCTAAGTACGAGGGACAACTCCATCCCAAGACTGCCTACATACCCGCTTCGGCACGGGATCAAGGCGTAAAGTATGTAGTTCTATTTTCTACTCTATGGTTTGATGTAAACTAATTAGTGGGTATGCAACCCTTTCTAGGGTCAATGTCCCAAACAGTTTCTCTGCAGTTGCTACCCACAGTGGTAGCGCTTAAGCAAAGGCTCAAGATGGCCTATTGCTTGTGGCCTAAAACAACTAGATCCTAATTCTAATCATAAGCGTCACCCTTGACCAAATTGTCAATCGACAACAATTCTTCAAGATTAAATCAATTTCATAAGAGCATTTCACTCATCATCCCTATAGGAGTTTACTATGGTTTAACTTAGCGGGTGAAAGATCATTTTAGAATTATCTTATTAAATTATCGATCCAAGGGGGATTACCCGCCCCTTGGATTTTAAATTCCAAGTGTCCCTTATTACTCCCCGACGATTTATAGGGGCGATGCCACAGATGTCGTTGATGCAGCTTTATCAGCCATTAAGTGCAATAGTTCAACACGACGGCATTACCCGTAAGCGTGACCCAGAGGCACTGTATATACCGAACGCTGCTATGTTTTGGTTTTCCGACTCTTTTTATTTAGTTTTCTAACTAAGAAGCTATGAAAAACATCATGCTTGAAAAACAATTATGAATTGAACGTGCATAATTAGACATTGCAAAGCTTAACTAATTGAAATAACTACTTGGTGAACTACGTGGAATAAAACCATAACTAAGTTATTAATATTCAAAATTTAAATATAACTTGCATAACAATGACAATCATGAAACTTGCATATTAATAATTAAACGTGTAACTTACATGAAGATAAATAAAATGTAGCTTGCTAATCAATAAATACTAATTAGGTAACAAAAATTCGCACGATACAAGTATAGTGAAATTTACGTGCAAGGTTAAGCAATATTCATTCCTATTACGAGATTATTTAGAAATAGAGTCACTAGTTAGAAATAAGCACAATTAGTTTAGACTTTAAACAAATTTTGGATCAAATCGTATAAATTAATTTTTTATTTTTTTTTATATGAATCTAAGATGCCAACTAAATGTCCCAATAAATTCCAATTGGATTTAAAGATTCCAATTATTATTTTTATTTAAAACTACAATTATAATTTTTTTTTACTAAAGATTTATTTGAAAGTATTAGTTAACAATGAATCAAAATTTGCTTACAAGTTTATCCAAGTTTATCATTACTAAACTAAAATTTAAGTTAATAATTTCCATTTTGCAATTTAAATAAAAAGAAAATGAATAAACTACCCATCGATTATACGATATTTACTAGACATTTAAGTCTCTTCCATTTCTTGAAAACCGGATGCATGAGGTGACAAAGGTGGGGGTTAACGAGGGAAGAGGGAATGGGAAGGTGGGCCCCCATCCACCCCATACACCTTGCGCTAGCAGAAGCCGTAGGGAGTGGGGTCGGTGGGGCCCCACATGCTCGCCTTACCTTCCACTAACCATTTGAACGCCCATTCCATTAAAGTTTGCAACGTCCTATACCAAATTTCATACGGTGTAATGTTCATATAATTTTTGTAACGTCGAATTCATTGAAACAAACCAAAAAAATGCAAATAAATATACATTTATTTATTTATAATTATTTATAATATATGAAAATGGGCTCATTAACTTTTCCAGGAGAATAAGAATAATAATACAGATAATAATGATAATAGCGTAAATTTTATAGATTATTCATGAGTTAGTTTAATAGGGAATAATTTACACAGTGAATACAAATGAAATCATCTCATAAGATTGATCAGAGGGGAGAGGTAAAGTTGATCACAGAGGGAAGAGATGAGGTTTTAAGATTTAATCCAAATCTATATTCAGAGAGGAGAAGGGATTTATTAAAGGAGAAATAATAAAATAAAAATAACTTCAATCCACAGGTGATCAAATTATAAACACAGAGAGATATGATTTCACAGAGATCCTATTCAACAATTCTGTCTTATGTTGAGAAAATAAATTTTTTGATGAGATTTCCAAGGAAATAGTATTCACGGAGAGGGGTTCTTAAATAAATAAATAACAGAAGAAAAAAAATAATGAGAATGAGAATCTAATCACAGGGATAAATAACACAGAGAACTAAATTGTTTAGCAATGTATAAAACTAGAGATTTATACTACATCATTCTCCTCCTCTTTTTTCTTCAGAGAGATTTATACTTCATTCTGCACAGAGAGTAATGAATACAATGAGGTTTATATTTTATTATCAGACATTTTCTGTTCACAGAGAAGTAAGATTGAATGTAAGAGACAGATTTATATTTAAATTCCCAATCCAGTAATGAATTTAAGAGAAAAATAACAAGGACGGATTCATACAGAGAAGATTTTAATCTCAGAAAGAAATTTAAATAACGAGAATATGATTTCTTTTTGCACAGATAAAAGAAAGAAATCCTTTTGGAAAAGCAAAAGCAAGATCTAATATCTAAATGATAAAGCTATCCTTTGCATGCAAAATATGAAAATTCTTTTATCCATATTTATCCCTAAATAAGAAGTAAAGATTTACAATCTAATAATTTTCATTTTATTGTTTTTAAAAGAAGATCTAGAAGCTATTTTTTTTTTATAATACAAATTTCTCATATGCAAAATGAGAGATGACAAGAACAGAACCTGGCTTATCGAAGCTTGATGTTGAATCCTCTAGCTATCCTTTTGATCCTTCCTTGCAACTTGAGAGAAATCTTTCAAACAACAACTTAAAAATCCTGCAATGAAAAATGAGACTACCAAAGAAGAATTCTACTACTAAAAACTTGGGAAATTTTCTTCAAAACATAATCAACAACTCCCTTCCTTGAAACTTGCATACAATTTTATAAGAAAAATCCCTCCATTCCACTATCTAGAGAATTTAATTAAAAAAAGAGATTATTTTCCACTATTGGACTCATGCAAATTGATTAAAACTTAGTGGGGGAGTTACATGCAAGGTGGTGGAGATTCCTCTAGAAGCTTCCAAATCCTCCTACAACATGTGCCATAATTGGGAGTGAAAAGAAATAAAATAAAAATAAAAATAATGCCTTTGAATTATATTCTCCAAGTGTGTGTGTGTGTTTATTATTATTATTATTCTTTTATAACATTTATTCAATCATTTTAAATAGCTTAACCAAAAATATAATAGAATTGCATTTAAATCAAAAAGTGATAAAGGAGGGTTGTGACAATAAACTACAAATATTGTGCGTGAATTATTGATAACATGATATATTCTAAAGGTCTCAACTTTATCGTTTTGTTTCTTTGAGGCTAAAATCAAACTACAAACTTACATGGATGATAGTTAGAAATACATCAAAAAAATGTATTAGTCCTAAGTTTGTATGTTGGGTATGCAATTGCTACAAAATTTATATATCCTCGCAATTGGATTATATTTAACCTTGTTGGGTATAAGTTTTATTCATTAATGTGCAAATTTCACAACTTAATTGTGTTTTTCTCTTTGAGTTAGTCCCTTGTGTTCAAGACATTTCATAAACAATGCTCATTGTTCAACCATACCTCTTTATTTATGTACTTGTGTACCAATACACATAACTTCTAGTAATTTACAACAATCCATTAATATGAAGGGATGTGTCTTTTACATTTGCAAGCTAGGGCATATTGGAGAAATATTCCCTTTAAACTATAGGCCTACAAACTATTTTTTAAACACATCTACAATAGGGCATTAGCTAAGAGTATCAACAACTAAAGATTTGTGTGTGTGTGTGTGTGTGTGTGTGTGTGTGTGTGTGAGAGAGAGAGAGAGAGAGCATCTATGCAAGGTATTTGGAAGGACCATCTAGATTCTATGATAAATATAGTAACATTTTCATAATAGGTTCTTTATTATAAGGATTGTAAGCTAAATTTCAAACTAACATCAACTATATAAAACTTATATCATGTCGAAAGAATTTATAATCTATGTTGCACATACTAGAATGAGGGGAAGGAGGGATGGTTTTCTGTTAGAAATTAGGATCATAGGATACTAATCATTATAAATAAGATCATAAAGTAAATGAAATGAGAAAAATACATGCATAAATGTACACATTACACAAGATATACATGGGGAAAACCTTTTTGGGTAAAAAACCCCATAAAGCATCATTGAATTAAAACACTTACAAATATAGTCTATCACAAAATAGACATGAACCTGAGGACACTCCTCAAATACTTCCACATGGCCAATATTTCCTCTTGTGCATAGTGATACAACTCACCACAAAGCTCCAAATTCACACAACTCTCAAATGAGAGCGAACCTAAATAAATATAGGAGGAAGGGTGGCTTTACTCGTCACACCTTTTCAATAACCCCCCACTCATAAATAATTAATAATCTAATAATTATTAGATTATAATTATTTCAAATGGGATATGCTTATAAAGCATATAATATATAAGGTTTTATAACCTTATATTAGAACATTATATATAAATGTTATAAGGATGTGATCCCTAATAACATTATGTTCTAACAGTTTCAAGCATGGGGGACCAATGACCTTAATTTGGGGATGGCAAGGGGGTGGTAGCTAGTAGGGTTTGGGGAGCAAAGCCCATATTTGATAAAGCATTCACCCACAAGAGCACAATCACCATAACACAAGAGGTTTTGACGTGGAAACCCAAAAGGGAAAAACCACGGTGAGTTGAAACTCACAAGTAACTATCTGCAGAATAGTAACTAGACCGGTTAAGGTCATACAATGTACTTCACCAGAACAGATCCTGCTAGGAATCCAGATCTTTGTTAGGAGATAAGTCTTGTTAAAGACTACCTTGTGAGAGGATTTCAGATCCACAATTGTGAACCACCTTGTTAGAGGATTTACAAAGGCTTTTCTGGGCCTACCCGGTTAAGGGTTTCAGACTTGTTGAAGATGTAAGTAATCAACAAGTGAGTGATCTAGATACTAGCACAGTATGCTTGGTTAGATCCTTGATAGCTCATTGTTAATGCACATTTAGCATTACTCTAGTCTTCACTATCTCCACACTCTGTTTCTTCACACAGACCTAATCTTCATAACTATGATCACACATACAAAAACCTCATGCACAACTTAAACCCTAACAACTACTAAAACCCTAGACATGATGTCCTTATAAAGGAGTATGATTTCATGTCGGTCCAATAGGATTACATTGCAAGTTCCTAGGTTCAGTGCATCTAGACACATTTGGTAACACGACACAGAATCACTGCCAAAGTGTGGGTGGATGACAATTCATCACAAAAATACCGGTTGGTAACTCATCACAGAGTAATACTGGTTCATACATTTTACCAATCACTGGTTTGTCAAAATGAAGACTAGGAAAAATGATAATTGTCGCTTTATTCTTTCGTTCCGCTTGAGATTCTCGAACTTCTTGAGGTCTTCATACCGCTTTGGGTCTTCAGTCAGTTTGTGACTGGTAAACACCTTTTGCAAAACACCGATAGTCTAAAGACTATAATACATAATACCGGTTGTGACAAATATCGGTTGAGCATAACTCATACATACAAAAAGTGATCACAAAACAAGTGTGTGTCCATCAATAACAATCACAACATCATCAAAATGCCAACAATCTCCCACTCTGGCACTGATGGCAACACTTAGGAAAATTTTGACATCTAAGTGTTTTACAAAAAAAAAATGTCATAATCAAAATTACTCCCCCTAAGCATATACACTATCTCTTTTGCTAGAAAATACAATGTATACTACTCCCTTAAAGAGATAAACATGAAAGTATACATAACATTCATCAAAATTTAAATACTACTCCCCCTTTGCCAACAATGACAAAATACTGTAGAATAACCCCTGTTTCTCATTATCATTAAAATAATAAATGTTCATGACAATAATGAGTGAAACATATCAAAAACCGATTTTAAATCCTACATTAAGGTCTTCATGGATAACAACCATGACTCAAGTAATGAGGTAGCAACCTCACTTTCCGTCTGCGTCTGGGATACATGTTCTTCTATGGCATCAATTGTACTCATCTCTTGAGTGACCGTTAAAGCTTCCAGATTGAGAAAGCACTTCTGAAGTATTTGCAGTCTGGGTAATAAAACCAGTTGAAGTTCTTGCAAATCTCTAGTCCTATTGCTAATCTCCAACTCTATTCTAGCATACTGGAGCTGAAATCGGTGAATCGTTTGCCCATATGTGGTGAAAGAATCATATGGCGTCTTAAAGTTGCTTATGTATGTCTACAAATCAGATTGCAGTTTATCCTTCTATGCAAGCACATCATCACAAAATAGATGGGGTTGTCTTATCTTACTCAGCAGTAGTTTTCCCTCATCCATAGCATCTTTTATATCCTTCTGCCCTTTCTGAAGTTGAGACCGGAGCTCATTCAGTTTCTTTACCAAGGCAGTGTTTAGTCCCTTTTGATGCTTTTTCTGTGCATTACCTTCAGCAACTTCTTCTAGGCATTGTACATGGTCCTCTACAACTGTACAGAGAAGCTTTAGTTGGGCCAGAGAGGAATCGGTACTGGGGAGATTAGTACCAGGAATCAAACTGGTGAGAGTGTCAACCGCAGTTTGAATAACATCTTGCTCATTTTTCCTCCTTAATGCTTCCAGTCGCTCTTGTGCAAGCTTAATGCTTTGGAGCAGCTCCAATTCGTTTGCAGATTGGAGGTCAATAGGACTGGTGATGTTAGCCGGTTTGGCTTGACCACTGGTTGCCTTTGGAGTCTCAGTTTGCTTGTTCTTTTTTGCTTCCTTCTTTTCTTCCGCTCTTTTCTTTTCCTCTTCTTTCTCCCTTAGCTCCGCTTCATGCTTTTTCTTCTCTTCCTCCTTCTTTCTGTCTTCTTCTTTCCGCTTCTCCTCTTCTTTCTTTTTCTCCTCTTCTTGTTTCGTCTTCTCCTCTTCATGTTTCCTCTTCTCCTCTTCTTACTTCTTCTTCTTCTCTTTCTCTTTCTCTGCTTGCTCTTTGTCAACCTTTTCTTTGTCGTGTCTCTCCTTATCTGCTTTTTCTTTTTCAGCATCTGGAGTGACATCTTCAACATCTAATGCATCAACATCAATCGTGTCTACCTGTTCTATTACTCTTTCTCCTTTATCATCAAATTCCTCATCCGGTTTTCCAGTTTCCGATTCCTGTTCGGCCTTCTTGTTGGCCTCAGACACTTGATGCAACCAGACAACAGCTTTGGCATGCAGATGAGTATCCTTCTCTACTTCAGAGGTTTTGCCTTCAAGCAGCCTGAGTCTTCTTCTTCTTATGAAGAAGAGCCCTTTGTTCTTATCCATGATTTCATAGAGCTCAAAATTTGACACATCAGGAAAATATTGTGCAAAGATTTCATCTCTTATTTCCTGTTCTTTTTCAATGGCAATGCGCCATTTGTTATCTAAAGAATCGTATAAAGAATCTGGTGTCATCGATCTAATTTTTTATGGCAACCAGTCATTAATACATAGATAATTGATGACTTCCTGTACAACTTCCTCTTTTTCATTATCATTAAAATCATCAAAGTGGTCTATTAAATCACTTAGCACTTTTCTCCTAACATTCTTGATACTCCTTTGACAATGTGTCAATGGTTTGTAAGAGGAAATGTCTATATTTACCGGTGCTGACGATGTCGGTTCATTGTTGGTTGTCTTTGCCTTCTTCCTTGTTTGCCTAGCCTTCTTAGGCTGCACTTTAGGTTCCGTATCCTCAGAATCTGGTGAGATGCTCTTGGTCTTCCGCTTTCTTTCAAAAACCTTGGCGGGTGCAACTTCTGGTTTCTTCTTGGCAGGTGACCGCTTGGTCTTTTTAGGACTTGCTGAGGTAACCGGTGTCGATACCAATGGCACTGCCTTTCCCTTCTTCACTGAAGGTTCTTCAATCGGTTTTATCCTTTCCAAGTAGGTGTTGGTTCTCTTCTTCTTTGGATCAAGAGGCGAGGCAAGTAGGGTAGAGGCATACCCATCTAGCATGTCATACATCACCTCATATCCCATGGGTTCAACTTTTTCCTTTCTGGGCTCAACCGCCTGCATTATGCACTCATCTACTCTAATGGTAAAGCAGATGTCCTCTTCATACTTCTTAACGATATCTCCAGATATCCTCATCCTCTGGCTCATCTTCCGTTTGAATTCATCATAGTATTTATTCAAGACTTCAGGATATCTGGTTCCCATCGCTTGAAGACTTTCTCTGATTTGTTTGGTACCCAATTGGTTAGCAGACCATTGAATATCACCGACTCCCGAAAAATAACCTTGAAAGTAGAAAAACAGACCTACCAAAAGTTGTCCAAATTTGAATCTTAGGGCATTCTCATGTTTGATGGACTTCAAATTTATTAGAAGTTGCTTCTGCATACAGGTGCATAGATCAAATGAGACATCTTCCATGATCATTCTGTAGGCAGCATTTACCGCAACAGCAAAGACAGAGTTTATTCTGCTAGCATAAAACATCTGGTATCCAGTCACCATGCAAGCATACTTGACCAAATCATCCTTGATGGTGTTGACAGTCATTCCCCGTTGGTCGCTCACAGAACCGGTGAGCTTAGTCATTTCAGTCTTGATGACTTTCCTTAGGACTGGCACCTCACCAGTGTTGCAGAAACCGGTGACGACATGAATAGCTTCAGGCGTAATGTCATGTGTCCTCTCGAGATACATCTTGTCGCCGTGCAATCTGCTTAGGATGATGCGGATGTGATTTTCTGTGAATTTTTCAATAAAGTACACCGCATTGTGAAGTTTCTTCCTCTCCAGGATGTTGTATTCTGGTTTGATCTTTTTGTCATCCCCGCAGAACAGACCTAGCTGGGAATGGATCACTAGAGATCCTAGGTCTTCTAATTTACAATCAATGTACCCTGAAATATCACCTTCCACTATAACTCCATCGAGTGTCTGGGATAGGGCATTGTATTTCATCTTCCATTGGATAAAATCCACTGAATCAACAGGTGCACTAAAACTGGAGTGCAATGTAGAAGCCATGATTAACTGATAAACAAGAATTTCGATAAATACCTTAAGAATTTTGAAATTTAGGGTTTGTCAATACATTGCACACTTCACCACTCGATTGTTTGAATATCGCTTAGTGTTCTTCACTGATAGGTTGCAAGTACCTCAGAATTCTTCTGCTAGATTTCAATTCACTCTGAATCGCAAGTCGAATCGCCTTTGGTCACTCTGCACTTGAAAATTTCTTCGCTCGCAAATTGATAAGTGAAAATGACGTTAAGAATCCCTTTTAAACAAATTCTTCACCTACCATAATAAATGCATCACCATTAGGGCATAAACCCTAATTTTGCCTTTAACCGTTTTCGTTCTTCTGCTGATTGACAAGTAACACATACCAGTTAAGATCTTTTACCGATGTAAACCGGGGGTTCGAAACATTTCACCGATTTGTTCCCCCTAAGCTTTTTTGAAGCTTAGTTTGTCGGTTCGGCAACTTCCACACTTGGTGCAGAAATCGGTTCTTCTTGTGACACTTCTTCAGGTTTCTTTTTCCATGTTTTATTCATTCCTGCTTGAACGGTTTCAAAATCAATCTTCCCTTCCGAAGTGACCGATATATCATCCGATATGTTCTTTCTCATCCTGCAGATTCTAGTTGTGTCTCGGTTTGTTGCAGTGATAGAATACCATTCCAGGTGCTCTCCATGGTCGGTTATTCATTCTACCATTCTTCCTCCTACATGTTGCAACAATGTGACCGCTACCATGGAAAGTCAAACAAGTTGCTCTCCAACCGGTTGTCACTTGATAGCTACCACCACCTGACTGATGGTCATAGGCATTATACCGGTTTGGATTCCGGTTCACAGAGGATTTAGAAAAAACTCCTTGACTCCTTTGAGGATATCTTCTAGTGTTGTGCACGACAGACTTGCGTTCAAATGCTCTATGCCCAAACTTGTTGCATGCATAACAGTTCCCATTGAATCTATTGGATCTAGGCTTATTGTTTAGAAAGTAAGGAAAATTATTGTAAGCCTTATTTATACATACATTAGCAATATATCCTTCCTTGAGACAATTAAAGCAAACAGGTTTGAACTTTTGCTTACCTTTATCCTTTGATGTCGGTTGCTTCTTTGATGCTACATCTTTTGCTCTAGAGGTTTCACCTGCCTAATAACCAGAGAAACCAAGTCCATTAGTATTCTTTACCGGTTTAGTTGATTCAAGCTTTTGCTCTAACTTAGCAACACTCTGATTGAATTTGGCAAGTATTTCCTTTGTCTTGGTGAGTTCCTTGGAAATAGAAGCATTGGATTCCTTCAAGGTTGCATTCTCAGAAATAGCCATGTTTAGTTCACCTTGCATTTCTTCTTTTTCCACTTTACTCTCTTGGAGATGAGCGGTAAGGGCACTGATTTCTTGCTTCAGTTTGGAAATCTCATGATCTTTGTCTTTTACCAGGTCTTCAGCTTTCCTCCGGTTCTCAAGCTCTTGACACATTCTGATAGTCAGTCCTTCCAGTTCCCTTCTTAGGTTGGCATTATATTCATTCAGTTTTTCAACTTCTTCAACTAGGGCTTCCATGTCTGCTTCATCAGAAGAACTATTTTCAGTAAGCTCCATCAATTTCTCAGCATGCTCTCTTCTCTTTGTTAAAGAGGCTTTATATTTATAATTTGACTTTAAGTTCATCAAAGGCTTTCTCAGTCTGAGTGAGACGATGAGTAAGCTCCCTCACAGTGTATTCCCCCATATCTCCTTCCAAGTGGTTAAACTTATAGAAAGGTTGGCTCTGATACCAATTGATGAATACTAAAAGGGGGGGCGAATTAGTATACCAAAAATTAGTGGACTTAAACTCTTAAACAGTTTAGCAGTTAACCGATATAACATATTTACTAACAAACTGGTTAAGACAAATGCAAACCAAATAGCAAATAAAGCATTCACCCACAAGAGCACAATCACCATAACACAAGAGGTTTTGACGTGGAAACCCAAAAGGGAAAAACCACGGTGAGTTGAAACTCACAAGTAACTATCTGCAGAATAGTAACCAGACCGGTTAAGATCATACAATGTTCTTCACCAGAACAGATCCTGTTAGGAATCTAGATCTCTGTTAGGAGATAAGTCCTATTAAAGACTACCTTGTGAGAGGATTTCAAATCCACAGTTGTGAACCACCTTGTTAGAGGATTTACAAAGGCTTTTCTGGGCCTACCCGGTTAAGGGTTTCAGACTTGTCGAAGATGTAAGTAGTCAACAAGTGAGTGATCTAGATACTAGCACAGTATGCTTGGTTAGATCCTTGATAGCTCATTGTTAATGCACATTTAGCATTACGTCAGTCTTCAGTATCTCCACACTCTGTTTCTTCACACAGACCTAATCTTCTCTTCTATGATCGCACATACAAAAATCTCATGCACAGCTTAAACCCTAACAACTACTAAAACCCTAGACATGATGTCCTTATAAAGGAGTTTAATTTCATGTCGGTCCAATAGGATTACATTGCAAGTTCCTAGGTTCAGTGCATCTAGACACATTTGGTAACACGACACAGAATCACTGCCAAAGTGTCGGTGGATGATAACTCATCACAAAGATACCGGTTGGTAACTCATGACACAGTAATACCAGTTCATACATTTTACCAATTGCCGGTTTGTCAAAATGAAGACTGAGAAAAATGATAACTGCCGCTTTATTCCTTCGTTCTGCTTGAGATCCTCGAACCGCTTGAGGTCTTCAGTCAGTTTGTGACCAGTAAACACCTTCTGCAAAACACCGATAGTCTAAAGACTATAATACATAATACCGGTTGTGACAAATACCGGTTGAGCATAACTCATACATACAAAAAGTGATCACAAAACAAGTGTGTGTCCATCAATGACAATCACAACATCATCAAAATGCCAACAATAGAGGTCAAGTGGGGGTCTAGGGGTAGAATCCCTCATAAGATCAAGCAATAGCACCAACAAGCCCAAATTAAGGCCTCATGATGCATGGTATTTTCATAATTTTATCAATGTCTTCTCTATCACCATGTCCTCACTATTTCAATATTTCTAACCAAATCTTCAATCTTATATCAATGAAGCTAAAGAATATAACCAGTCAATCAATTAGGGCTATGCAATTTCATTGCTTTTTTTGAGTGTTTGGAGCATGGGTGGGGCCCATTAGACCATTAGAATAAGGGTTGTGTTGGTTAAAAGAATTTGTCTTCTTAAACAATTAATTATTATGACTATATTTTCCCAAAAGTGAATACAAATTATTAACAAATTGTGGGGTACGTTATTAATTAACTTCCCTCAATTCTAATTATGTATAGCTCCCTTTTATGATTAAGTTGTTTGGATTTTAGATTTTAAAAGATGGGGTAAACTTTTAACTTGGAAGTAGAGAAGGAAAACTAACATTTGTGCATAGCCATGACAAATGCAATTGTGGGATTCGATACAATTAAAAGGTTTCTAAATAACTATTAAATGCACAAGTTTGGAAACTAAAATTTTTGAATAAAATGAATTTTACAAAGTATCCTAATGTAAAGATTGAAATGCAAGTGAATGGCATATAACTTCATATTGAAATTTCACCACACCATGGGAGAAAATGAATGTTAAACAAATGGACATCACATTTACACAAAAAAATGATAACCAAATATTCACTAGAGCACACAGACTTGTACATAAATATCAAAGCATAACATCCAACTTCACATGCACACAAATTTGTTAATCCTCTATAAAATGGGTAGAATTTTATTTATTCCTTCCCTTGATCGTGTCTCACTAACACAATACAATGTTTTTGGGATAAAAATTTCAGCCCCTTCAAATGTCTTTTGAATACATATTTAAAGAGTTACAAAAGTAGCCACTACTCAAGTCTTACTTTAAAAGAATCATAATTAAAAGCTTAATACATTTAAAAATATTACAAACCTTTAAAGACAAAAAATAAACTTGTGGTTGTTGTTGAGGTGGTGGGTCTTGTCAACCTACATTAGCTCCGTCCATAGGGGCTTGCTAAGTGGCTGCAACATGTGCTTTATAGTTCTTCAACACTTGGGTGATAGCTAGAATTTTAGTGTGCTAACGAATATTCACATTTTTAGTTTTGAGCTTGCAAAGAGCCTTGTTGCCACGAATGTTGTCAATTTTAGTAGTAAAGTTGGCTAGATGACTATCATACCATGCCAAAGCCGAATCAATTCTCGCCAACTTCTTCAAATTAACTTTATTGAAGGCTTGTTCATCTGAAAGTGCATCTATATTTTTTTGAAATTCTTCTTTCAATTCATATGTTGTAGCATCACCTATGTTGTCTTTCTTCTTTAGTTGGCATCCAATATCTCAAAATTCTTTGATGAGGTCCGCCTAAACACAGTTGTATTCTTTTAGCAGCTTACCTTCCTCCTTGATATTTTGCTTGAGGAATGAATCTTTCCATTTAATGCTCTTTATCCACATGATGCATTTGTGGTTGCCTATAGCTATGACAATTTGCTTTGTTGACGCTTTATCTAAGCCCATGTCTAGGATTTCCTTAAGCTCTTGGTTAGCCTCCAACCAAAGAGATTCTTCCTAGTTGGTGTTTTCTATCTCAGTGTTGATAGCATTTCTCTTTAGAATCAAATCATCATAAACCATCCTTAGTTGCTCAATAAAAGGAGGCCCTTTAGCTTTCAAGTATTTCACCCATTAGCTTTCAAGTATTTCACCCATTCCCAAGTCATTCTACCATAAGAGTTATCCTTCTACACTTAGTTTACCATCTCTTTCCTAGTCGTGAAAGAGAGTTATCCGTCTACACTTACGGTAGATGGCTAGGAAAGAGATGGCAAACTAAGTGTAGAATGATAACTCTTATGGTAGAATGCATCTTAAACTCATATTCCTCCATGTATCATTACACACCTCTCTCTAGAGGCTAGATACCTAGAGGGGGATAGAGAGGTGTGTAGCGATACATGTAGGAATATGGTGCATAATGATAGAGGGGGATAGAGAGAGGTGTGTAATGATCTAATTCCTTTTCTTGAACTGATAATTATCAGTACAATAAACCCATTAGTCTTCCATGTGAGGAATATGGTGGAAATCGAGACCTAGTTGCAAATTATTCTTGACAGAGTCTTTGCTATCAAATAGGAATCTCATTTCATATGTTGAAGTGGTATACTTGACAAATCTCTCTCAATGTTGAGAGGATCTGACTAAGACTAGTATGAGTATTATCCAAGTCCAATTGGGCATTGGATACCTACCTTTTTTCTTTTAGCACACCTCTTATTGATCTTAGCAACTTGTCTGTAGATTTCAATGACAATGAACTTATCCTCTGCATATTTGGGCAGCTTATGAGGAAGTTGATCATAACCCCAAGCCTCTTGATCAACAATTTTATGTTTTTTGAAATTTGGAAAGTTTTTGATAGAGTGACAACTAGGGTACACAACATTTACTCTGGAAATTGCTTAAAAAATGCTCAAGGTGGGTGACAAATTGGACTACTGGAGTGCATAGGATGGTGAGCTTACCGGTTTTACAGTCTATGAGAATATATTTGAATCGAGTTTTGTTTCTATTGTAGTTGATACCTTTGTTACTCTGCATGCTCTAAAAACCCTGAACTCTTTCTTGCAAATGCTTTGGAATGGTTTAATTTAATCACTTTTCCCTTATTATACCATGGCATTAACTCATCTACTCAGCTTTGACAACATTCAATGTTGGGTAGGTGGCTTCCATTGGCGCCAAATTTCTAAAACTATTTTCTTGGAACAAAAGAGGCGAGCTTTTGCTAGGTTCTCAAAACCTTGTCAAGGTTTGACAAAGGTTTCAAAACCTCTTTTAGTCTTCATTTTATTCTATTTCCCTCACTTCTTTGTTTGTTTGTTTCTTTTTACCTTTGAGAGCTCTTGAAATCTTGAAGAGGAGAGAAGGTTATGAGTTGGGCGTTGGGCATTGACAAGGTAATGGAAACCTTGTTGAGCCCCACATAAGTCTTTGAAACTCATTAACAACTCTCCCAAGCTTTGAAAATTTTCTCTCTTTGGTGGCTAGAAGTTTTGGGTTCGATGTCGAAGCCCGACAAGGTTGTAAGAACCTTGTTGGCTCTTGAGAATGGTTTCGAAACCAAGTGGAGAAGCTACATTTGAGTTTTTGAAGAAGACAATCTTTTCCAAGGAGAACTTTTTTGGAAGAGCACAAGGTTTTAAAAACCTTGGCAGCTCCCGAAAGAGTTGTGAGAACCAAGACTGGGACCAACATTTGGGAGAAAATGATTTATGTATTTTTTACGACTCTTAATGGTCAAAATGGAAATTTAAAACTTTATCGAGGCTTTGATGGGTTGTGAGAACTCCATCGAGGTCCAACAATAGTTTCAAAACCAACTCAAAAGGCCGAAATTAGGCAAAAAGACTAAGTGTTTTAAGACTTAAAAGGTATTTTAGTGGAATTAAAGAAACATGGGAAGACTCAAAAGACCCCTAAGATTTGAACATCATGATTTCGATGGGTAAAATAAGATTTTAATAATGGACCAAAAATAGTGCAATTGGTTGATAAGCCAAAATTCAAAAAAAATGCATTTTATAAAGTTTTTTTAATTGTAGATGTGAGGGGCATTTGCAAGTTTATGGGATGTTCAAGGGACATGGTTGAGTTTCTTGAGGGTCCCTAGGAAATTCAAGCATCCCCATCAAGGAGGGGCACCCCAAAAATGTCCCTCTCTAAGGGAGACATCCTAAGGATGTCTCTTATCCAGTAACAATGATGGTGACACAATGAAGGGATTTTTCCTACCATCGCAATGTCTCAAAAACATCCCCATCTAGAAATATGGTATCTTTTTGCAAGGAAGACATACTTGTGGAACACTAAATATAAGCAGTTCATGATATCAAGTTAGCAATTAGTTTCTAAAAATAAATATTTCCACTATGGCTTGTATCTATGGTTACAAGTCATCAATTAATTATGAACCATTGTTGTAGGAAATGTCCAACTTATTGTTCTCATCTAAAAAAATCACTCAAAACCCAGTTTCAAAATATTACATAACCATCAGCTAAATACCCACTTGGGCTTCAAAAAGATAAGAAATAATACAAAAAAAGCATAACGAAAAATTAAAACCTGAGTTAACTTTATTGAAAAGTCCTCATGGTAACATTTTCTCCCTAGATGATTAACGTATTATCTCTAGTGTTAATCACCTATATTGTAACCTATATTGTAACTGCACATGGTCTACTTGAATTGAGTTGATAAATAAAATAGTTCAACTCAGTTATAGTTATATAATAGACTCTTGATCATCTGCAAAAGTCCATCACAAAACTTTTTATACTTTTTATGTTAACAAAATTTCTATGGTACCTTATAAGGGCTCCACATTCTTTGGCAATATAATTACAATTTGATGATTCAACTTTCCTAATGCAGGCCTAATCTTATGTTGATGGTAGCATGGTGAGCGTTAAATGCTCAAAGATAGATGAAGAAATGCTTAAGTTATGGGATAAATAGAAACTAATAAGAGACTTGAAGCGGAACCCAACCCAATGTAATTTGGCTAAGTATAAAAAAACTAAATTCACAGCACAACCATTATAAAAGAAAAAAGGGTTTTCCAAAAAATAAAATTCTTCAGAAATAAAAGAAAGTCAATGAATTTATATTGATATTTAATCACCCAAGATCATCGATCAAAGATTAATTTCATTTCAGATGTATATTTTTCTTTTTCTCCAGGCTTCTTCTATAACAACTTTCTAAATGCAATGCATGCATTGTCCTGGCGAGTAACAAGACTAGGCAGTCCAACTCAGAGGCAACACTTTAAAGATCAACTTAAGTAGGTTATTAGTGTTTTCATAACTAAGCTATTATATTGTGTCTATTGTCATGTATTACCTAGGAACTCTAGCCCTGATGCACAAGGTGTAAGGTTATGAGCAGATAAATACTGGGGATTGTAGAATTTGCTTAGATGTCTCATCCCACTGTCACACAAAATTGTAACTATAGTGTGGCCAGGACCTAAAAGACGTGCTACTCGGACAGCCCCAACACAGTTCATAGCAGAGGAGCTTCCAACAAATAAACCATCATTCTTCAAGAGAAATCTACAAGGAAAAAGAAAAAAGTTAACTTCCAGGACAAATTTAAATCCCCTTCACAACAATAAACAACAATTCAAAAAGTTTAATCATACCTAGACATCTCAACCGCCTCCATATCTGTGCCTCGGAAAGCTCCATCTAACCTTGCCATCTGAAAGTTTCGAGTTACTCTATTAATACCAATACCCTCTGTTATGGTGTCAAATGGATTCTTCAACCGTTTACCCTCTGCCTCTTCACGTGTATACATGACCCCTCGTGTAACCTTATTAAATAGGCCAGAACCAGGAGGATCAATCAAGAAACACTTGATATCAGAGACTTTATCCTGCAGAAATAAGAGCATGCATAGATTTTGTTAAACATATTGAACCAGTTATTTGATATAAGAAAGAGTAAAATTAAGACCATAAACCTTAAGAAAGCAAGAAATGCCAGCAAGTGTGCCACCAGTGCCTGCCGCAGCAACAAAAGCATGCAGACTGCCACCCGTCTGCTCCCAGATCTCAGGACCAGTGCCTTCATAATGTGCCCGGAAATTAGCAAGATTCTCAAATTGATCTGCAAAATATCCTCCCTTACTCTCATTTCCAGAGAAATTAGTGCTAGAATCTGAACTCTCTTTAACCAATTTGCTATGGTCAACCAGGATTTGGCCATTGACAGTCTTATATAATTCAGATTCAACTTTATCATAAAAGTCATTGAAGCTATCAGAACTCCCCATGAGGTTTTCATTTTTGCATGGCTTCACTTCTTTTTCATTGGCACAGATTGTGGCTTCCATAGCTCTCCTCCTTGCAACATTTACAAAATGATCTTTATGAGTGATGGAGACAGGTCTCACTCTTTCCACAGTAGCACCAAGTGCTTCCAAGATTTGGGCCTATAAGAAATTCACACTTTTTCAGATAAGAGAAGACAAATCCAATTTGAGCCACTCTGTCGGTTTTCCAAGAACTTTTACATTGAACAAAAACAATCCCAAAACCAATAAATTTTCATATAGTTCAAAAGAGTTCAAACCAAAGTTGCGAAGGCTCAATATTGCAAAGTTTGTGTAAAAACCTCAGTTTCATTTTGCATAAAATTTACATAATTGCTCCAAATTCAGCTAGGAAAGAGAGAAAAAAAATGCACAAGTGGAGTTCAAATATCTTTAGTGAGTCATTATTCATTGTAATGAACAGAAACTAACCTTGAGTCTCCTCAACAAAAAATATTTTTAGAATCTCGAAGAGTGAGAGTTTATAGATTCATTCCGACTAACTTCAAGTATCGCTTGACATAAACCAATTTCTAGCAATTATAATATTATTTATCAGATATCTGCAGTGGTTACTGAAAGATTTGAAAGAAAATTTGACGGTTCACATAAAGTGAAATATGCTCTACAGACAAAATCAACTACCATACCACACCAACATTGCATCCATATGACAGCACAATAAAATTTACCAAAAGCAAGATAGACTGATTATTAAATGTTTATATTTTTATTCTATAATCTAAGACTTAAACATCTTAAAGCATCTTTCCTTTAATAATCTATCAGTTAACTTATCAACCATGCTACTGAACATTCACTAATTAGTAATTACTTCTCAAGTACATGGCCTAGTTGTTATTTCTCTAGTTTCAAAAATTAACGTAACCAATTGAGAACAAAACCTGAGACAGGTGTTAGTCTGAAATTGTTACCCTAAATAACTGCAAAATGTTAGAAACAATTTGGGATGCAGTGCAAGTATCTTCATAACCATTGAATTCTGCACACAGGAGTTGTCAATGCATTATTCTCTAAAGAAAGAAGCTGAAGAATCTTCCTTTAGGTAACACATATCAACCTTTAAGGGGTTGGATTATAATCATTCATCCACATTGAAGAGGATGGTTTATAACCATTTACAAATGAAGGTAAAGCATGATTTTATCTAAGGTTCTAATCTTCTAGCTTATGGATCCAAGTAAACAATGAACATATTTAATTTGTTTTAGTATCTTGTGGTCAGTTACTTTACCAAATGCACAAATTTTGGGTGCTTTTGGTTTTTCCACTGTTCAGAGGTTCAATGAACATGAATACCTTTTGAAAACCTGCTATACCTTGTAACTAGTCAGAAAATGACAGCAAAGTATCTCCAATTTCAAGAGAATGGAAAAGGAACCATGGGAAGAAATTAAGCCAAGTACTGTATCAGAGGTTGACTTTAGTTTTCAAAAGATTAGTACATACATGATAAAACAAGTACAAATTAAGTGAAATTGTTGGGTTGGTACTGCCCTGTTTCTCATACAATACCAAATATATGAAATCATACTTGCATGTTCAACAAAAGCTTCTGCAATGTAAACCGATGAATGAGTGTGTGTGTGTACCAAGAGGATGTAGCAAGTTATGGACATATTAAAACAAAAACTCAAAGAAAATAAAATCTGTTTGCTCAGAGAAAACAAATTTTCAAGTGGGTGGAAAAATAAGAAAGGGGGGAAGTGTGATTACAGGTTAACTTTACTGTAATTAAGAGACTAAAAAAGTATTGGCAAAGCTGACTGCATATGACAGAGAGAAAGCAATGGCAGATTGGCTAGCATTGCTTTCTCGTTATATAGTAACAAATGGCCGATATCTAACTTTAATTACAGAGTGTTGTCCAATCACTTCACAACCCTTTCTTACCCAATGAAATGTGAACATAAATTAAACAGGTCACAGAGGAAACCAAAGACAGATTTGAGATTTCTATTCATGTTTGAGCGTCTTAAACTCACATGACGCCAGGTCGGAAAAAAATAAGTACAATCTAAAAATGATATCTTAAATGCCCATCAACACGGCTGTATGTAAATCACAGGCTTTCTGATTTGTTAGTTAAAGGTAGTTTGTAGACACAGTAACACCTCTAAATTAAGTGAAATTGTTGGGTCAGTACCGCCCTGTTTCTCAAGACTCATACAATACCAAATACTTGAAATCCTGCTTACATGTTCAACAAAAGCTTCTGCGATGCCAACCTATGAATGAGCATATGTAACAAGTTGAGGATAAAGCAAGTTATTAATATATTAATAAGAGAAACTCAAAGAAAATAAAATATGCCTATTCAAAAAAACAGATTTCAAGTGGGTGGAAGAAACTATTCCAAGCTCCAATGCCTCAGGAAAGAAAGATAAACAACACCAAAAAATGCAGATTTGAACCTCCAAAGAACCACACATGCCAAGGAAAGAAGGTGGCACCTAGGCTAAAGGGGCGATTTGCATCTTAAAATGTATCTTCATCAAACTTCAAAAATGACACGTCAAAATGAGTCTCCCAGGCTAGGAAAAAGGTATTAAACAATACCCAGAAGCAAATATGCCTTCCTCCAAGAGTTACGAGCAAAATATGGTTTTTCTGAAGTTCTAAAAATGAAGACAAGCATACTGAAAAAGTATCCAAAACACCACAAAACTGGAACAACACTCTCAAAATGAACTCACCAAACCAAAAATTGAATACCCACATCAGAAAATCTCAAAGACCATCATTTTCAAATCCATATCATCAACTGCAAGCCAAAATCACTGAAAACTAAGTATGGACACTCCAGCCAGCTAGGGTGGATATTTCACCACCGAAACCAGAACCACTGAAGAGGATTTTCGTCCTCAACCAGAAACAAGAGAACTCTCTGAGTTCATTCCAGCAGCATCTCGTTAAGTTGTCAATTCAGAATTATCAAAATGAGAGCCAACATTCATATTTACAGAGTGGAGGGAAGAATATATGCAGCCGATTTGAATTTGAATACTTTTCCCTCACTTTTTACCTTTTAAAATATTAAAATATCCTCTCTCCTTGGCGTCCCCTTTTGGTCTTGTAAAATAAACTTTTTAAAACTTAAGTTTGCTCCCCTTTCGTAGGCGTAGCATTTGGGGACATAACATGAGCACTTTTAAGTCACTTTATAAAAGCACTTAAGTGAATTAAATAAAATATTATCATCCAAACTTAGAACCCACCAAGGAACTGAATTCAAAAACATTTCACACTCAACTAAGAGGAAACAGAGGCTGGGAACAAGTGCCCAAAACGATACTTACTAAAAATAGCATATGCTAAAAGAAGGGACTCTACTGGAACACACTGAAATCACCTGCTAGAGCTCTCCACAAGACACTGAGTCCTCTAACCAACTCCACCTAGCCTATGGGAACCCAAGAATAGGCTAATGAAATCCAAATTGACTAGGTGCAAGAAGGGGACATTACAACCTCCGCACAAAGTGTTTTATATCTAGTTGTATATATTTTTTGTGCTATTCCGGCATCATGTATCCATTCTACACCATTTCTGGCTTTCTTGTATTTGGGATATAGTGTAGACGTTCAAATGTCTAAGTGAGTGCATTGTCGCACTCTAAAAACACTACTATACAACAGTTGGTTTTCACAAACTTGCCACCTTTCAACGTCCAAACATGCAAGCAAAGCTGCAAAACAATTGCCCTAAGTGTTTTTTCAACACTTTCCTTGTGGATTGGATTTTTTATCTTTGAAATTTTTGGGAACATTTATTTGGGTGGGGGCTAGAAGTTGTGATGTTTTCACACATCGCCCTATTGCAAATGGGGACCCCCTACTTTTTAGGCCGTTCCGGTCTTTTGGCTTTGTTTTTTAGGTCTTTTCGTAGCAGTCTCTCTACTTTGCAAGTGTTTGGGGGTCATATTGATCAAGTCTTCTTTTCATTTGAGCGAATTTGGTTAAGTCTAAGGCTCGTTTTGTCAATTTTAGGGTTTTTGCCTTCAGTCTTAGATTTTAGGGTTTTCTTTTAGGGTTTTGGAAAAACTGAACGTAGAACTAGAATTAGGACTCTTCAAGGAACCTCCGAGTAAAATTTGAGCGAATTTTGAGCACTTACTATTTTTAGTAAGTTTCACTGCCTCTCGGATTGGTCTAATTTTGCCAAAAATCAAACTTACTATTTTTAGTAAGTGTTTTCCTTACCTATTTTGTCCAAACCCTAACATTTTGAAACACTTACTATTTGGGAAAAGCTATTTTTGGCAGGTTCATAGGAAAACACCGAAAACTGAACATCCCTGAAGACACTGAAGACTAAACATTCCTGAAGATCATTTCTAAATCCGGAAGAGTCAAAAGGCAGACAAGTTGGATGAAAAAAAAATGGTTAAGTATGGAACTCCTGTTCCAGAAGTGGAAAGCATGCAAAATCTTCTAAGTCTGGAAATTCACATCAATCCACAAATGTCATCCTGATCCGGAAATGGCCTGAAATTTGACTATCTAAAAAATTTAAAAGATCTTCTAAAACCTAGAATTTGCATTATAACTCCTAGAGATCTGAAACCACTCTCAAACATCCTGCCAATATATACATGAAATATAACTTAAAGTATAAGAAAGGAAAAAGACATATTGAAATGCCACTTATACTTCATATTTCATATTTCATATTTCATGTATACAATTCATATTGAAAGACATATTTCATGTATACATTCTGATAAAGAGAATGAGGGAAAAAAAATCATGAAAATCCTTCCCCAAGTCAATTCAGCGCCCAAGTTTGGGCAAGGGCGCTAAAACATGGTCAACAAGGAGAGTGGAAAAAAGTGTGAATTCCTTGGCTATAGTCAAAATCCACCCCAAGCCAAGGTAGGGCGCCAAAATGGAATGCTCTTGGAGTGTTGGAAAAAGGAGAGATTCCTCCTTCCTTGGAAAATACCGCCCATACCTTAGGAGGAGCGCTAAAGTCACATCACCGTGGAGAAATGAAAAGAGTGTAAATTCCTTGCTCATGGGCATTTAGTGCCCAAGACCTTGGAGGAGCGCCAAACTAGAGTTATCAAGGAAAACTCCAAAGCATTAAAATTCCAAGCCAAAGTGGATTTAGCACCCAAGGTGGGAGATGAGTTGCCAAATAAAGGAAGGTGTGGAAAGCATGAGAAATAGTGAATTCCTTCCTTACATGCCAAGATGGTGAATTTCTTCACACAGTGAATTCCATGCCAAGGGAGGAAATTTTCCATGGCAAGGAAGAATCAATGCCTTGGTAAAGGAGAGGTATCAAAATAGCTAAGGCTTAATTCCACGCCTAAATTGGAAAACTGAAAATTTGTCTAAGGCATGAAAATCCAAGGGTTAAGGAGGAATGAAAAGCAAGAAATCCCGTCGAGAAAAATTTTAAAATTTCCATTTTTTAGACACTAAATCTTATCAGAATTCATAAATTTTTGTATATTTGGATTTGTGACATATTTCTCTCTCTCCTAGACCCGGGTCCTAAATTTTAGGAAAATTCCTAAAAAATAGGAGATGATGGAAAGGTGTTGAAAATCTCCTCCAAGGTGTGGAAAGTTTGAAAAACTTCAAGAAAATTCTTCATGGATCAAATTCTTCTCTCCTAAAGTTTTCTCTCTCCAGGGGTTTCTCGCCAAGTGGCAATTGGGTCAGCGCATGTTGAGTCAATGGAGCATCTTCTGCATTCAGTCGTCACGTGAAGGCATCGTGGCGATGCATTTATTGTTGGAATATTTCGACTAAGCGGTGGCCCGATCAGTGCATGAAGAATCTCTTGCATGCAGCCGCCATATTTATGGTTTTATGACAGATTCCTTCCGCATGTCGCTGTAACATGAAGAAATGATGGGCATTTATTTCTGCATGGGGAATATTCATTGTATATTGAGCAAATTTGATGTAATGGGGTGCATTTAATGCACAAATGGATGCCATTTTTGGGCTTATTTAAATTGATTGTATATGGGTTTCATGGGTATTAATTGTTGATTCCCACCTTGTTGCATCTTGAGTGGAGAATCTTATGGGGAAAACCCCAATTAGGGTTTTGCCTGTAGCCAAGGCCGGAAGCCTATATATGGGGGTGATCCCCCTCATTTGTAACAGGAGGGAGATTTGTATGAAATTGTTGCGATAAGTTTTGAGATAATAACAGTGAAACATTGTTCTTTGATGGTGTCCACTTAAGTTATTTTTTCAAAACTTGCATGGTTTCACCTTCCTCACTCCGAGTAGAATTTTATTTTCTCAATTGTTAGATAAAGTGCTTTGATTTCAATGAAGAATGTAATGGTGTTTGATGAATTTCCATGGTTCATACTTTTTGCATCTTGTTGATTATAAGATGCAGTGCAAAATTAGCCTGAACCCCAAATTTATGCTAAGTTTGATTGTGAATAGTTATTTGGATTGCGTCGTGTTGGGTATTCAAATGCACTTTCTCAATGTGAAAATCCTTCAACATTCTTAGAAGATTGCACCGGTTCTTGTGGAGTTGTAGTTAATCTTGGCGAAGCAGAGCTTGGTTTATTTGGAATTTGTCCACCAGAGCACTTTTCATTGATATCATTGCCCTTAGGAGTAGATTTAGATCCTTCTAAACCATTTCCCCTTTATTTTCAGTTCATTTTAGTTTGTTTGAAGGAGAAGCATCAGCATCGCAGAATTGCCATATCTGATGATGGAGTTTCGGCGACAGCAAAGAAGTGAAAGAACGATCCAAGCGTAAGGCCCCTTGGATTACCAGCAATCACATATGCCAACTGAGTCACGTCCATAGCATAAAGGAACCTTGGAGTCAATTGTTTGAACTTCCTGCAATCTTAGCATGCAATCGCACTTTGATCAAGAGAGAGTGAAGTAACCGTTAGGCAACTTTATTCCGTGTTAGGCATTGTCATAAAAAACACGTCAACAGGACCAAGTGCCCAAAACGGCAATTACTAAAAATAGCATATGATAAAAATAGAAACTCTACTGGAACACACTAAAATCACCTGCTAGACCTCTCCACAGAACACTGATTCCTCTAACCAACTCCACCTAGCCTATGGCAACCCAAGAATAGGCTAATGGAAATCCAAATTGACTAGGTGCAAGAAGGGGACATCACAACCTCCGCACAAAGTGTTTTATATCTAGTTGTATATATTTTTTGTGCTATTCCGGCATCATGTATCCATTCTACATCATTTCCGGCCTTCTTGTATTCGGGATATAGTGCAGACGTTCAGACGTCTAAGTGAGTGCACTGTCGCACTCTAAAAACACTACTATACAACAATTGGTTTTCACAAACTTGCCACCTTTCAACGTCCAAACATGCAAGCAAAACAATTGCTCAATCCATTAGGTGAATCTCAATAGCTAGTTCACTTTTGCATGCCTTTCCATCTTCCCAAACAGCTGATTTTTTAATTGATTCTCTAGCATTCAACAAAAATTCTGCTAAGCATCTATAGCAATTAGCATCGTTTGACAAAATAACCTCACTAGCAGCATTCTGCCATTTTGTTTGAATCTCGTGAGCTCCTCATCACTTCACTTCGATTGAATATTTGAGCATTTGCATTGGAAGGCTCCAATTCACCAACTTCGAGGGCATTCATATAAGTTCTTCCTAGACAGGTGATATTGCAAGATCGTCATTTCAGTTTCTTGTGTACTTTCTAAGTTTCTATATTGTTATTATTTTTGTTGTTTATTGTGAATCCCTTGTAGTTGCTGATTTGTCATTGTTGTTTTGGTTAGCACCTTGGGGTTTCACATCCTACTCATTCTCCTCATACACACTAAGGTATTAATCCTTGTAGACCTAGGATTTAATACTTTACCATAATTTATAGTGTTGTTTTCTGACCTGGACACATGCTGATTAAGTATACACACAAAAATCTATTTTTCCTCATTCCATTGACTACTCATGGAAGCCAAAAGGCTAAAAGCTAGGGGATTGGCCACTTTTGGCAAGCTCCCAAGTAGTCCCAAAAATTTTCTTTGACCCAGAACAGATGCTTGAAGGACATCAAATGCACAGAGGGTTGTGCTTCTCTTTCCTACCTCTATCATTTCAGATTTTTGTTAGAAATAGTAACTTCAAACCGGTTTTTATTGTGTGCTTCCATCTCTGGGTGTACAGAAAATTAATATCTGGAAAGCAACTTTTTCTTCTGGTATTCTGGGATGACAATAGGCAACCCAAAATGACAGCACAAAAAGCAGATAACAGCACAGGCATGCTGATGTCCATACCTATGAGCTTCTGATTTCACTTTCCAAATTCCTTCTCATTTCTTATTTACTGTTTTGTGATTGGCTTTTCCATTCTATTTTTGTAATTCCAATATTCTTCATTTTCATTTCCCAACTCTATATTTTGCTTGGTTAGACATAATTTGATTAGGTAAAATATTTTAGATGAGGCTAAGTTGAAAAACCATTATTCTTTATCACAAAATAATAGCGAAAACATTTCATTTCCTTAGTCTTATCTAGTGTAAAGAGATTAATTGAGAGCCTTAACACACTTAGGCCAATCAACCTTTTCTTATTTACTGTAATGCCCCCACTTTGAAATATAATTTAATAATAAATTAAAAGTACAGAAGAATTAAAAAAAAAATTAAATTAAAATATAAAAGAATACACTTAAATATAATTAATAATTAATTAAGTTAATGAATGGTCAAAAGACATGAAATGGAAAGTTGTGACTCCCTCAAAACATGAGATATAAAAGGGAAAAGAGAACCTCATTTGAGGGGTATAATTTGGGAATCAGAAGTGCAGATCTGTTCGGGAAAGGTTGTGTCCCTTTCAAAGAGCAGAAATAATGAAAAGTTGCAGTTAATGAATGGTCAAAAGACATGAAATAGAAAGTTGTGACACCCTCAAAACATGAGATATAAAAGGGAGAAGAGAACCTCATTTGAGGGAGATAATTTGGGAATCAGAAGTGCAGATCTGTTTGTGAAAGGTTGTGTCCCTTGTAAATGATGTTCAGTTTACATTCAATATGCAAGTTATATTCTACTTAGTATTATCTTGTTTTGTATATTATAGAATTAACATATGAATCTGACTATCTTCTTTTATGTGGCAGGTGAGAGGAGGATTTATAAATTTCGATGTCCATTCTCACACATACCATTTGACATATATAGTGGATTGGGTACGGTCAAGCGATGCCTTGACCGACCATGTCTTTTGGACATGGCCGATCAAGACATCACTTGATCGTGCCCATTCGCTATAACAATAGTGCATGATGTTTATTAACCAAGCGGTGTATGTTTATATTCGATAACCATCGATGTTATACCAATCAGTGTATGATTATATTTAACATTTCGAAAGCTTTCCTTAACACCCAATATCAATCGGTGTGTGTTTATTATATCTCCCGATAACAATCGGTTCAAGCATAAATAATCATCAATACTAATTGATGTTCGGTCTACCCGATAATCATCAAATCGGATTTGCAATGGTTATCCTGATTTGATAATCGGTGAATGTAACTAGTATAATAAATTATCAAATCGGGATTCTATGATAATGAACAATTATATACAAATAAAGAATGCTTATCAATTGAGGGCTTGAGGTTATTCATTTTAATAATCAATATGATAAATGATTCAATGAGAGACTTCCTTTATCTCTCATTCAATCATTTATCTTACCGAAGCTATTTATGCATTAACACTCCCTCTTAGCTGGGTAAGATAAATAAGAGTAGTGTATCAAGCATCACAATTCAAATGATAGTTAGCATTCTTTTTCATAATTTAACTTTCTAGGGGATCATATCACCTACTCACAAGATATGAAGTATCACCTAACCACGTGATACAAAATGTCTATCACATTAATCTTGTGATGACAGGATATCACCTTAGCACGTGATATCAGTATTGCCTAAGCATACAATACTTAAGGATAATCATATGAGAAAATATTCAGTTCTCACCTTTATCCAAGTTATGGTAAGAGCACTAACACTTCATATGAATGTTTTACCACAGCACAATCATGGCTTCATCCATGATACACCAGAGATCCAACATGATAACTGGTTTGGACATTATAAGATCGTCACCTTATAATGTCTCCATACAAGTGTTCATTATCTTGAGAGATCGTCACCTCTTAGATATAAACCCAAGGGATAAAATCCAAAAAATGTCCTATCATGACAAAGAAGTTTATGCATTAAACATCTTATAGATATGCAAATACAGATTACAAAGCAATTTACCTTTCTATCATACCTAAACCTTTTCTGAAGTGATCAACCTTCACTCTGGAAAGGGGTTTGGTCAGAATATTTGCAATTTGATCTCTTGTACAAACATATTCTAATTGGATTGCATTCCTATCTACCATATCTCGCACATAGTGGTATGGAATCTCAATATGCTTGGATCTGTCATGAAACACAGGATTTACTGAAAGTTTTATGCAGCTCTGGTTGTCATAGTGTATAACAGTGGGTTTCATAGGTTCTCCAAACAACTCCACAAGCAACTTCCTAAGCCATACTGCCTCTCGGGCAGCCATAGAAGCTGCAATTTATTCTGCCTCGGTGGAGCTTTGAGCTACAGAAGACTGCTTCCTGCTGATCCAAGATATCATAGCTGAACCTAGACTGAAGCAACACCCTGAAGTGTCTTTCCTGTCAATCACACTTCTAGCCCAATTTGAATTTGTAAATCCATGTAGGTCTATATCAACTTTCTCATATTTGAGACCAAGGTTTAGGGTACCTTGTAGGTATCTCATAATGTGTTTTACTGCAACCAGGTGTATCTCCTTCGGTTCACACATAAACTGACTTAGAGCATTAACTGCATAACAGATATTTGGTCTTGTATTTACCAGGTACATCAGAGAACCAATCATCTGTCTGTATTGAGTAGGATCAGTGGGTTGTGACTCTGCTACTGCTTCTTTAAGTTTATGTAAATTGGTTTCCATAGGAGAGATCATGGGTCTACAGTTTAGCATTCAGAATCTCTTCAAAATATCCAAGGTATACTTTCCTTGGTTTAGTATAATGTTGTCAGAATTCTGCCATACTTCCAATCCTAGGAAGTAATGAAGGAGTCCCAAGTCCTTCATATCAAATTCTTTGGATAGATCTTTCTTGCATTGATCTATAAGATGATCATTTCCTGTGATTAATAAGTCATCAACATATAAAATCAATATTAGCATATCACCTTTATTTCTTTTGTAGTAGAGATTAGGATCTGCATCATTTTTGGAGAAGCCTAATCTTGAGAGATAGGTGTCAATTCTTTCATACCAGGCCCTGGGAGCCTGTTTAAGCCCATAGAAAGCTTTCTTGAGTCTACACACATGAGACTCTACATCATGAATTTCAAATCCTTTAGGTTGCTCTAGGTAGACTTCTTCTGAGATCTCACCATTTAGAAAAGTTGTCTTAACATCCATCTGGTGTACCTTCCAGCCCTTTGCTGCTGCAATGGCTAATACAGCTCTTACTGATGTATACCTGGCAACAGGTGCAAAAGTTTCTTCATAATCTATTCCTTCCCTTTGTGAGAACCCTCTAGCTGCAAATCTGGCCTTGTGTTTTTCAATACTGTCGTCTGCAGCATGTTTGATCTTGAAAAGCCATTTAGATGAAACCACAGATTTCTTAGTTGGCCTAGGAACAATCTCTCAAACATCATTTTTCATAATGGACTGATACTCTTCAGACATGGCATCCTTCCATACTTGATATTCAAGTGCATCTGATACATTGTTTGGTTCGGCTTTAGAGAGATCATTCATAAGGGCAACATAGCTAGTGAATTTATTAGGCCTTTTGCTTTCTCTGAAGGTTCCTAAAGGAGCAACAAACTTCTGAGCTTCTTCTACAATTTTGGTTGCCCATAGTGGTCTTTTCTCGAGGTTTTCTCTAGGTGGACTTTGAGTTTCACTCATAGTTTCCTCAGGATTCTCCCTCTGAAGCTCAGGAGTAGGATCTCTATCTAAGCTAGGGGTGGGGATATAGACTTCAGGGTCTAGAGAGCTTTGGGCTCTTTTGAAGGCTAAGTTTTCTTCAAAGATCACATCCCTACTTAGTTCAATATTCTTTTGACCAAGTATACATATCCTGTAGGCCTTGGAGGTTTCACTATATCCTACAAAGATTCCCCTTTTTCCAGAAGGCTCTAATTTTAATCTTTTCTCCTTAGGTACATGAATATAGACAAGGCATCCAAAAATCCTAAGGTGGCTTATATCCAGTTTTGATTTAGTAAAGACTTCCTCAAGGGTCTTATCTTCAAGATGAGAGTGAGGACATCTGTTTTGAATATATACAGCAGTGCTAGTTGCTTCTGCCCAAAGATTGATATTTAGATTCTGATCAAGAATCATAGTTTTGGCAGCTTCAACGATTGTCCTATTTTTGCTTTCTGCTATCCCATTTTGTTGAGGGTTGTAAGGTATTGTTAACTCCCTCTTAATCCCTGAATTTTTACAAAACTCTTTAAATAATTCTGATGTGTATTCCTACCCATTATCAGTTCTTAGGGTTTTAATTTTGTTTCCTGAGTAGTTCTCTGTTAGTGATTTGAATTCTTTAAACCTATTAAGGATCTCTTCTGATTCTTTACATTTCAAAAAGTAGATCCAAGTTTTCCTAGAGTAGTCATCAACAAATATTACATAATATAGAAATCCCCCCAATGAATGTACAGGCATAGGTCCACACACATCAGAATGAGCTAACTCTAAAATTTTACTTGTTTTCCTAGTACTACTCTAAAAAGCACCCTTAGTATTTTTACCTAGGGCACATCCTGCATGCCCCTGAATGATATTGCTTTAGCTTAGGTAGACCTGTGACAAGGTCTCCCATTGATGATAAAGCTCTAAAATTTAGGTGGCCTAGTCTCCTATGCCAGATTTCATTGGCATCTATAGTTTCATGAATTAGGGCTAAGTTGGGCTCTGTGCATAGCTCATACAAGTAGCTTTGTCTTTGACCAATTGTTTTAGCTTTCTTGATAGATGAGTTCTTTGGCCAAGCCAATACTTTGTTGTCCATGAAGGTCACTCTGTATCCATTGTCCTCCAATGCTGATATTGAGACTAGATTCCTCTTAATGCCTGGAACTTATAGCACTCCTCTAAGTTGTAATGATACACCTGACTTTAGTTTGATGGTGCAGGTTCCAACTCCTTTGACAGGGTGAGTAGAGTCATCTCCGATGGTTACTTCCTCGTCATTCTCCTCTTTCATGGAGTCTAGTACTTCTCTGAATCCTGTGATGTGTTTGGATGAGCCACTGTCGATCACCCAAGAGTTCACTTTGTTTGATGCTTGATTTGTGAGTGTTGAATAGAGTACATACTTGTCTGAGTCCTCTTCCCTTTTGGATTTTCCTGTTTTGGCAAATGTGGCTTGTTTAGCTCTTTTTGGACATTTGGCAACATAGTGCCCAAATTTGTCACATCTGTAACACTGAATTTGAGAGAAGTCCTTTTTGAAGGAGTTCTTGCCGTGATGACCTTTTCTCTTCCTGAATTGCTTCTGCTTGCCTTTCTTATTTGAGTTCGTATTTAGAACTTGAAGATCTTCATCTATATTCTTCTATTTGATCCCTTTCTTATTTTGCCTTGATTCCTCTTGGAGACAGTCAGCCTTTAGCCTATCGAATTTTGGGAAGTTATCCCTTGCACTGATGCCTTGGACGAATGTTTCCCAGATGCTAGGCAACCCATCTAGAGCAATGAGGGTTAATTCTTTGCTTTGGATCTCATAACCAAGGGTTGCCAGTTCATCCCTTAAGGTAGATATTCGCATGAAGTAGGCATTGACTGATTCTCCTTTTATCATGGCTATGTGATTTATTTTTCTTTTTTAGAGCCAAGGTTCTACTGGCATTCGATATTTCAAAAGCGTCTTCAAGTGCTTTGAACATGTTGAAGGTTGTTTCATGTTTCTTTATAATGGGCATAATGTTGTTCCTTACCCCATCAACTATGAATTTGATAGCCTTATTATTTCCTTCTTTCCAAATTGCTTTGTCAGGTTTAGTCTCAGGTTCTTTAGTTTCAGTCTTTACAAATGATTCAACTTTATTTTCTTTCAGAATCATTTGAATTCTGAATTTCCATGTGGAGAAGTCGTCACCTCCTGCGAGTCTGTCTTCAAATCTGATAGCGCTAGCCATTGATAGGATTGTGATGTTGAATATATGCTTGATTTGAATTTTACGTAAAATTGAACAGCCTCAAGTTCGATTTAACTATAGCTCTGATACCATGTAAATGATGTTCAATTTACATTCAACATGCAAGTTATATTCTACTTAGTATTATCTTGTTTTGTATATTATAGAATTAACATATGAATCTAACTATCTTCTTTTATGTGGCAAGTGAGAGGAGCATTTATAAATTTTGATGTCCATTCTCACACATACCATTTGACATATATAGTGGGCTGGGTACGGTCAAGCGATGCCTTGACCGACCATGTCTTTTGGACATGGCTGATCAAGACATCACTTGATCGTGCCCATTCACTATAACAATAGTGCATGGTGTTTATTAACCAAGCGGTGTATGTTTATATTTGATAACCATCGATGTTATACCAATCGGTGTATGATTATATTTAACATTTTGAAAGCTTGCCTTAACACCCGATATCAATGGTGTGTGTTTATTATATCTCCCGATAACAATCGGTTCAAGCATAAATAATCATCAATACTAATTGATGTTCGGTCTACCCGATAATCATCAAATCGGATTTGCAATGGTTATCCTGATTTGATAATCGGTGAATG
The DNA here is from genome assembly GCF_030272615.1 of Cryptomeria japonica. Taxonomy (NCBI): domain Eukaryota; kingdom Viridiplantae; phylum Streptophyta; class Pinopsida; order Cupressales; family Cupressaceae; genus Cryptomeria; species Cryptomeria japonica. Next base: position 471,668,066 of record NC_081405.1, read on the forward strand.
CAACTAGTATAATAAATTATCAAATCGGGATTCTATGATAATGAACAATTATATACAAATAAAGAATGCTTATCAATTGAGGGCTTGAGGTTATTCATTTTAATAATCGATATGATAAATGATTCAATGAGAGACTTCATTTATCTCTCATTCAATCATTTATCTTACCGAAGCTATTTATGCATTAACATCCCTTAAAAAGTGCAGAAATAATGAAAAGTTGCACTCTTTCAAAGGGTGCTAATGGTGAAAGGGTGTGTCTCTTGCCAAAAGGCATACATGATGAAGAGGTGTGACCTCTCTCTCACATCGAGAGATATAAAGGAAAGGAATCAAAAGCATCTAGTGAGATCACCATGGATCAGATCAGATCAGAACTGTAATTAAGTTTCAGGCAGTAACATCCTTGTTCTTGGTGGTCTGCATGGGGGTGTGCTTAATATATGCAGCCTGATAATATTCTTATGCAAAATTTAGTAGTAACATTAATAATATTAATATAGACTGCAATATGAATGACAGTCATACTTAATTTTATATACATTCATAATAATTGAATGACAAATATATTCAGTCTAAGTACTTAATCAATTCTAATTCTATCCCCAAGGGAGACAGGTGCTGTTAGAGAGAGGCAGAGTAAATCCACTCCAAGATAAAAGGGCCCCAAGGATGAAAAGACTGATGTTCCTGATGTCTGGGCTGAATTAGGGAGGTGGTGTCATAGCGCCCTAGACAAGCCAATGCCCTCTTCTGGGATTAGGAATGAGAAGGGATTAGGAATTAGGACTGGAGTAACAACAATATTAAGTTGAATTATGGACAGCTTTAATTATCTAATCTGAATTAATGCAATATACTAGGTAGTAATGTATGTTTCCCTTTGGGAATTGACAGCCTATAAATAGGGGACATTACATTTACACCAATAAAATAAGCAAGTTATAACACTAATGATTTGGACATCTCAACTATTTGTACTTGCAGCAACTGAGCACACAAAATGTGTTCACAAGCCAACCTAAGGCTCCTATTGAGATGGTGTTTGACAAGCGAAAGAAAGGCTTGGAGAGGCAAAGCTCCACTTCAATTGATACACAACAGTTGACTGTCTTTCTCAAACACACCATTTATTGGGGGTGAAGTATGTGATGTCTTTTGATGACTTGTTAAGGTGCACATGGGTGTACTTTCTTTAGTACACAAGTAAAGTCCTCTGACACTTGGAGACTTCAAAGTCCTTAAGCACTTATTGACTTCAAAGTCTCTAAACACTTGTAGCCTACAAAGTCTTGGTAGAGAGCAATCAAGACCTAAAATCATGCAAATCCACATAGATAGTAGGAGAGAATATATGAGCAACTTCAAAAATTATGACATCATTTAAGCATTGATACATGCCAAGAAGCATGACCCCTTAGTTTTGGGTTGAGGCCATACACTATACAAATTACATTCAAAGTTGCAGTCCTCTCCAAGTAGTGCATTAAATCACCCTAGAAGAGGCTTGAAATAAACAGACGCCCTATGTTTCCAACTTGTGTCTTTGGTAGTGAGACCCAAGCATTTGTTGCTATGAAATGTGCAAGCTATGGAGAAGAAAAGACAACCTTTGGTCTTTGTTGGCTCTTGCAAAGACATCAAAACCTATCATCTTTAGACCCTAATTAATTCAATGCAGATGAGAATATCAGACTGAGCATATAGCAAAATGCTTGGATAAGAAGTACAGCACATGCTTAGTTGCAAAGGGAAAGTCACAAGTTGCCAGTATTGGTACAGTGTTATGGTTAAATTATGGTGTTGTGGTTCTTGCCACCATGGTTCAAACCCCATTGGGCTGTTATTGTGAACTGTTTATGTCAGGGATGAGATCCCCTGTTTGTGACTTCACCAATTTATAACTCCAGGTCAAAAGAATTTACCCATAAAAGAAGGGTTTGTCACAAGTTAAGTAGGTGACTAGTCAAAAACCTTCGTACCTATTGAAAAAATGAATTATTTTTTCTCTGTCCTTCCCCTTGTCACATCATAGATTTGGATAGTTCACTAGATGGATGTATAGGCTTAGTCTGCTTAGACAATCTTTCTATAGACTCAAATAGACCTTTTCAGCTTGGTATTAAAAGATGAATAATTTATTGCTTGTCTTAGATTGTTCTAGAGGTCACTCAAATCTAATATGGTACACAAAGAAGTTAGATGATGAGTTCTTCATACTTGTGCAGCTTGTGCTTTATGTTGATAACTTGATTGTCATAGAGAGTTCTACCTTTTTAATCGAAAGTGCAAGTCAGACAAATGGAGGGTTTCAAATGTTTGATTTGGTTCTATTTCACTATATTCTTAGTTTTCAAGTGATTAGGCCTAGGATCAATATTTCATAGCAAAAGAATGTCTTGGGCTTGCTTCATCATTTCCAAATGCTTTTATCAAAACTATCCCCAATTCCTATTCACTCTAGAATCAAATTGTCTACCGATTGTTCCAGATAGGTCTATGTCATTTTGTACCTAGAGTTGTTGAGCAATCTTCTATAATTGACTCATAGCCACCCTCATCTTTCCTTTGCTGTTAGCCTTATCTCTTGCTTAAAACAAGACCCACATTACAGCCACTTGAAAGCATCAAAACACATACTTTGATATATCCAAGATACTAATCAATTTAGCATAGAGTACAATTTTGGGAAATTGGCTAAACTTATAGCGTATAATGACTCAAATTGGGCAGACAGTGTTCATTGCAATTCCACTTCTTACCATGTCTATCATATCGACTCTCATCCCATCAATTGTCCATACAAGAGGTATTGCATTTCCTTGTACAAGGGAGCAGTTCCAACTTCTTGCTTCCCAAGACGCTTTTTGGATACTTAGTTTTTGACCAAGTTCGGCCTTCATCAAGAGAAATCCACTACCCTTTGGTGTGATGATTGAAGTGTTATCCATGTGATTTACAGCCCAGTTAATTTACTAGCACACTTAACAAATTAAAATCCACGTGCATTTCATCTAACAAATCATCCAAGTTCAGGCAATCAATGGGCAGTACTACTGCATAAAGGATTGGGCTGGCCATCTTTACTAAATTGTTAGTAACAACCAAGCATTCAATATTAGGGGTGAAGGAAGTTATCAATAAGGGAGGATAATCTAGAGTTTCCCCCCTTGATTCCCAAGTCAATGATAAGATAATGTTGGTAGACAAGTCTTCTGGGACCCATGCACTTATCCAACTTAGTTTTATTCATTTTCTTTAAGTTTCTTTATTTCTAATTCATGCAAATATAATGTAATTGAATGAAAATTCAGCCTTTTTTGCATGTATGTCTCCTGGTTGATTTCTTCAAAGTTTAACCATGAGTGACTTTTTCCTCAATGTCCTCTTTGTTATAAAATTAGTTTGTTCTTCATGTGTGTCAAAACTTTGACAATCTCAACCTGTGAATATGCATGGAAGGTTTTTTGAGGGAAGATGAATCCTGGTGAGAATGACAAGTTTGTGTAAAATCTCAAAAACTTAGTGAGTACACACAAAGTCTAGCTCAAAAGAAAAGGAAAAAATAAAATAACTAAAAATTGAAAGAGAAAAAAAAAATATAATTGTTAAAAAGCAAATATTTATATGTTATATTTCCTATCACATTGCAAAAAATTTTGGCTATGTCCAACTCTCACAATTATGCTAATGATAAAGGCTAAATAAAAACACATAAAAATTTGGTTATTACCTGGTTATGGCACAAACTCCTTTATAAATGGAAATGCATCGTTCACCAGCTCTCTTTTACCAGAAATTCAGTCTGGCAATATCATAAAAAGAAACCTACACTAAGAGTACCCTTCCAATATCATAACTAGTATTATCACCATAATGTCTCAAATACAAAGACTAAGTTCTAAAGGTGAGCACATGAAACTTACTGAACAAACAATAAAAATTCCAATAAAAATAAATTTAATTTCATATTAATTGAACTTACTAAGTACCATATCTGGCCTAAAAGATTAATGTGCAAAAACTTTTTTCATTATTTGCCACCACCACACATCATTTTCTCAAAAATAAAGCAATTCTAAAAAATAAGTCAGGATACTGAAAATACAAAGAGCAATTGCAAGCCACAAACAGTCAAGGGAAGGAAACCATTTCTTTTATTTTTTATTATTTTTATACATCACATGAGATATGGTAGTATCTACTTGATAACTGCACTAAAACTAAATAAACAGTTTCTCAACTCTTCATCCTTGCAAGGGACACTTACCCCTTTGTGCAGGGCACCTAGCACTCCAAGAATGTAAGCTTTGATTTCTTTTTAGTTTGTGAGGTAATGTGTGATGTATAATGGACCAACCATTGAGTACTCAGTAGAGCCATGGTTGAGATGTCCAAATTTTGGTTTGAGTCAACTCTGCTCAGGATGCTGTTAGCCTAAGAAGTGAGATGCTTAGGTAGTTCACAGGCAAAATACTCCAGATGAATGTATTCATGATTTGGGAGTCAATTGAGTTGTGTTTAGGTCTTCTAGGGTGCTTGAGGACCTTTAGGAGTCTTAGAATGCAAGAGAATGCAAATTTGCATCCTGGAGAAAAAGTTGTCAAAAGTTGTTGAGCAACATTTTGCAATTTCTTGCAAAAGTTGCATTTTTGGTTATGGGCATTAGGAAGTTGGTTGAACCGACTGAAACAAGTGGATATAAGCCAAATTTCACTTGATTGTACGGGTTGGAAGGATTGGAAATGCAAGAGCAAGTTTTTGGTTTGTGAAGCAATCTTGTTTCCACTGGTTTTTGACAGTTTTGTCTTGTTTCTTCATTGCTTGTATGGTCCAGTATGGACTAGATGGTGTAAACTCATTGCCATCTTTGTATGTTCATTGTATTTGCTTTCAATAAGGTTGATTTGCAGGTTTGATTGTTCCAGGTTGTAGAGATTTCTCTCATTCTTTGCAACTAGGAGCAAAACCCTTGCAAGTAGGGTTTAAGAGCAAGAAATGGCTCTAGCCTAGGCATTCTTTGATGGCACTTGTTGAAATCATTAAGAATGCTAGTTTAGGGTCTGTATATAGTTTTGGAATAGGGTGTGTGATGTTGCAGGTTCAGGAGGAGGAGAAACAATGAAGGCCTAGGCTCGCCGCTGGGAGTAGGTGAGTTAGGACAGTAAGCAAAGTGCAATTTGTGAGCACATGGAGATTGATGCAGGCCCAAGTGGCATATGAATGGAAAGCCCTTTGAGTGCCCTTGAAGGTTCCCAAGGTGTTTAGAGCAGGAGATTTGACTGGTGAAAGGTTCTAGACCAATTTTGTCAATCCACCGGTTAAGCCTAAAACCCCACAAATTAGTGCAGCATTGGAAACCACACCTGTATGGACAACCCAGATGCACTTTTATAATATTGTCTACAACTTCCAAAAGGGTACTCAAATCCATGATTTGTTCCTAGGCTTGCTTGGGATTTTTGAAAATTAAACCCCAAAAACCGCTTAAGGAGGGCTAATGCAATTAGGCCTATTTAGGTGCCAGTAGAGACCTAGAAGGCTTGAGAAACCATGGCGATGGATTTGGTGAGTCTTAAACTTCAAAACACAATAAAGACACCTTATGAATGCATTGGGAAACCATAAGAAGAGTTTGTGTGTTAAGATCCTAGCAGGAGGGGTTGGAGCCCAGGAGAGGTGAGTGTTAGTAACTGAAGTGACAACCTCAAGTGGAGGAGGTGATTGTCCAGAAACCATTGGCTATACCTAAGAGGCAAGTCAAGAAGGTTCAGACCTTGGAGGTCTCATTGTCATAACCCTTGTCAAGTGCCATAGGAAGGACTTGAGTAGTTGTAGGGTTGAGTAGGACAAGTCACTCAAGAAGGTGAAACATTCAAGGTTCCAAGACTCACTGCATCACCCCTCTTCATTCCAAACAAATTTACATTAGGGCAACACTCATCCTTGTCTACCATGACATGTGATTTTGAAATTCGTGATTCATTTACATCACAAAAAGTGCACCTTTTACTTCTATACTGCATCATTTGCAATGCCTAAAACAAAGAACATTAGAGATTCCCAGTAATATTCAATCGCATGGTCAAGTAATTTAACATGCAAAGTGACCTAGGGTATTTGATTTATAGGTAAAGTGCTGATTATGTTCTAAACCTTCCCCCTACTTGCTCAAGAAGACAAAAAATGATTTGAAATATTAAACCTAGTATTCCTTTTGCTTACAACTATGTAATACATCATGACCTAGGTAAATATCATTTTACTGATTTTCTCATGATAGTTTGTTTAGCTAGGAGGTGTGCAAGATAGATCCTATTAATTTTTCCTTCTAAGGTACCTCAATTCAAGGAAATGTTCCATGTGCACGCTGCCTTTGCCGAAATGGCAACTATGTAAAATGGACCCATTGTGTTCAGGGGGCACAAAATGGTGGTAGAAATGTTTTTTTTTAGGGCAAAACTAGGGATAACACATGAAGAACTCAATGTAAGACTGTTAACCAAATAATAACTATATATAAGATAAAGATGAGGTTATTTTTCAGTCATGACCAAACCAGATTTGAAATTGGTATATGAGACTTCCGCATAAATGAACGCAAGGCTTCAACTTACCATATCTAGGGTTCAAATTTTGTACTCTTCAGCTTTGACCTAAAGACTAACCTTAAGAATAAACCAAAACTTATTAATCCACCGTATTGTGGCAAAGGCAAGGATGATTCTTTAGGTCCCCTTTAGCTAACTCAATCAAAGCAAGTGAACTTTTCCAATATTCCTTAAATATTGTTTCGATTTTTTACAATTCTAGGACTAAACCTCATGGCCATGCAAGGCAGTAAACAAGCCTCACCAACCCACCTATACCATATACATATATATACAGTGTTCCACGGGCGTTGGGGACAGGGGGACGGGGGGACGAGGGGGACGCGTTTCCGGGATGGGGGGACCAAGGGCCTAAATTTGGGGACGGCGGGGGGACGGCGGCGGGGGGGTGGCGGGGTGGTGGTGCTCATATATATACATATAGTACTTGAAAAACTAGTTTTGAAAAGATGTATAACAGTATAACAGTATAAGAATTAGATTTCAAATGAAACTATAGGAAATACCAAGATTACTTAGATTAGTGATATGTAACTAATTGCTAAAAGTAAATAAAATTTGACAAATGAAATTGTCAAATTGGAGATTTCTCATTTCTTATTTCTATCATATGAATATCGAAAAAGGAAAACGAAAAACAAAAATATGAATATCTGATGCCATTGCAAAGTCTATAATAAATTAATAATAAAGATGATTACATGATTCATCATTACAATGAGTAGCCAAATACAAATACGTGTAGCAATAGCATTACAAAAGAGACGAGTCAAATACAAAATGACAAAACTGAAAAGTGAAAACTCAAACTGTAGCTAATGGAGGCCTCTAATCATCTGCGAACTCCTCCTCACTGGAACTGCTGGATTCCTGAGGATCAAGGTCCCTCAAGCTCACACCAACTAGCCCTGCATCTGAAGTGGTAGGATCATCCTCATCAATCTGTGAAGGCTCCTCTGGCTCTACATCCCATCGTGCCACTGGACCCTCCTTGTACATAAGTGTCTTGCGGTCAATGAGACGCAAAGCACTATGTACAGCCACAAGCTTCTCTGCTCTCTTAGAGGTAAGTCTGTTCCTCTTAAGAGAGTGGATGAAGCTATATGTAGACCAGTTCCTCTCAGCAGCTGAAGAACTGGAAACCTGGGATAGCAGACGGATGGCTAGAGTGGTGGTCAAAGATTTCGGGCCATGACAAGTCCACCACAAAAGTGGGTCCTCCTGTGCCATAGTGTCTATATCCATCTTTGCCGCATCTAAATAACCTCTAAGAGTGGCAAATCTTCCCCACTCAGTGCGCATTGTGCCGGCATCTCTGGAATCAAACATCTTCTCTATGCACCTAAAGAAACCCGCCTTCACCTCATCATCCTGAATCGGTGTCATTCTACCCGGTCTAGCCTTGTACCACTTAGGATTCAAGGCAAAGGCAGCCATATGCAAAGGAGTGTTCAACTTGTCCCATCTACTCTGAATGATAGGCCGGATTTGCTCATTGTAGAATGCTAGAGAGGGGTCCTTCACTCACACAGCAGCCCTCATCTGGTCAAGCATAGAGTCAATGCACTCATACACCTCTCCAAGGTTAGATGCATCCCCATCCCCATATCTGATCACCTGGAATACTGGAGAAATGATGGAGACAATGTATTTCGCATCAGTCCAAAACACATCACTCTTCACTATCTCCTTCACCCTTCTCCCCTGCTCTGTCTTGGCCTCAGCCCACCTATTCCACTCATTAGTCATAACCATGAGTTGCAATGCCTCTTGCAACTCAATCATTCTCTCCAAGAGAATGAAATAGGATGCATATCTAGTCTCAACTGGTTTCAAGAACTCCTTCTTCGCGAAGGTCCTGAAGAGTGCATGTGAAGTGTGGTGGTTGCAGATAAACATCTGCACATCTCTCGCATCGGTGACCACTCCTCTAATCCAGTCAATCTTCCCCATGTCCTTGAGTGCATTGTTCATGGCATGCACACAACATGGGGTCCACCAAATGTGTCTATAGGCTGCCTCAACGAGTCTCCCTGCTGCTCTACACACATAGGCTGCATCTGTCACTACTTGGACCACATTTTGTGGCCCAACCTCCTCAATAGCCTCCCTGAGGACCTGAAACTGGAAATCAGCATCTTTACGATGCCCTGTACAATCAACTGCTCTAAGGAAGTATGGGCCCTCTGCACATGTGACCATGACGTTGATGAGTGGACGATGGCTAATGTTCGTCCACCCATCCATAACTATGTTGCACCCCGATGCCGCCCAAGATGCCTTCATCTTCTCCATCAAAATATTGATCTTGGAATAGCTTTTATCCAAGATCGAGGTCCTCATTTTCGTCTCCCCTGGTGGCACATAAGATGGTCCTCCCTTGGCCACCATATCCATCATCTTCCTATAATAAGGAGACCGTGTAACATGAAATGGAATGCCATTGGCAAAGAAGAAATTGCCAATGGATTCATCTATCTCATCTCTCAGCTGCAAATTAAACATATCAGCAATGGGGTTGCTCTGTGGTGTATGCAACCTACGTTTCCCAGCCCTGGCAGCAGTAGAAGTGGAAGTAGATGGAGATCCAAACATCATTCCTCCCGCCTGCGAAGCATGAGAAGTATGTGGCACTGGCACATTCTGGTTGTCGTGAAGTGATGCCCTAGCAGACAAAGTAGTAGGCATTGAAATATTTGTGTCATCTGGAACCCCCCAAAGTCTGTTAAACTCAATTCTGTACTGTATATTTTTGGGTTCCTCCAAAAACTTACAATGTTTCACGCCTTTTCCTCTCCAAAACAAAAAGTGTGCATTCACCCTGCTAATGCTACCGAACCATTCTCTGTCACAAATATTGCACTTCCACTTCCTTGTTCCCCCACTTGAATGTGATGCAGTGCCTTGTACTGATATTTGTGAAGCAAACTGTTTTAGAGGAGACTTAGGATCAAAATGACCCCTAGCATATGGTGCCAACAACTCTGAAGGGCAACCTGTACTAGCTGGTGCACTTGCCATAGAACTAGATTGGGCTCCAGGATCAGCCCCATGGTCACCCCCCTCATTTTCAGGTTCATATTCTGAATCATTCTCACTATGAGAATGGATTTCCATGTCATCTTCACTCATGCCTTGGGAGCTCATTGTGAAATTGACACTGCATTTCACAAAATAAAAATAAAATCAGCCTAGTTTAACAATATATTTTTAAAAAAATTTCCTATTCATCTCAAAATGAGATTTGATGTTGAATCTTGAGGGCAAAATGATGAATCATTTTGCCCTCAAGATTCAACATCAAATCTCATATTGAGTCTTGAGATGAATAGGGAAAAAAAAACCAAAAATGACATAGAACAATGAAAATCAGAAAGTAAAACAAAAAAAAAACAAGAAGTTGAAAAACCCTTCCTTGTGCTTGAAAAATCTCTCCAAAATGTAGAAGAATCTTCTTCTTCCTCTTCTTCTTGCTTCTTCTAGCTCCTATCACGCTTGCAATCACTTTTCTCACCCCTTCAATCAATCTTCTTCAAGTATTTCCTCCTCTTCAAGTTGCTGGAAAAAAAATCAGTTTTCCAAAATGAGAGTGAAATCCAAAATAAACATGCTTTTGTGTTGTTTTGGGGGGTAGGGTGGGGGCCCACGTCCAATTAGGGTTACCCCTTAACCCCCCCCCAAAAAGCACATGTTATAAAAAAACTTAAAAAAATTAAAAAACAGTCTTTTTTCGCGTGGGAACGCAGGAGACGCCTGGGCGTCTCCCCGTCCCTCGAGAGATGCCTAGACGTCTCTTGAGGGACGGGGAGACACCCAGACGTCTCCCAGTCTCCCTGGGAGACGCGGAGACGCGGGGACGTCTCCACGTCCCGGCGGCGTTTGGGTGGCAGTGGCGGGACGGCGGGGGACGTCGCGTCCCCATCCCCCCGTCCCCGAGACGTCTCTGACGGGGGGACGCGCCCAAAAAGGGGGGGGACGCGTCCCCGTGGTTCACTGTATATATACAGCCCAAGTGGGCTTGATGGTGAAGGGTTAAGTACTCTACAAAGGAGGCACATGTACAAATCTGAAAATGTTAGGAAAAGGGTGTTGTACACCTTGCACATGAAGGAATTATTTTAATTATGTAAAATAAATATTTATTTGTGGTGTATCTTTAGGAGATGTGTTTAGCCGCATTAAAAATTTATTTGGGTTCACTTCTAAAGTTGCATGTGACATTGGTTATATATTTTATGTGTGGGTTGGACATGGGAAAAAATTGATATTAGGAAAACTTAGTGCCAAAAAGTACATGTTGGGGTCAATGGTTTTGTGCACTCATGGTTTTGAGGCACATGGTTTTACCTTACCACTTGGTTGTTTTGTGCGAGCTTAAATCTATAAAAGAAAACACATGTTTAGTGGTTCAGGCTGACTTGTTAGCTAGTTGGCTGGTTTAGTGACTGTCATTTGTATCGAGCTCTCTTGTTGAGTGCATATGTGAAAATTAGCATGGAATCTATGGATATATGCTTGGACACATGAAGGATGCATTCGAGGAGTTTGATGTTTCAAAAGTATCCATTGAGACTCTATAAGTGGATTGTAATATTTCATTACTGAATAATATATTGAGTGTGAATGCTTTTGAAGGTTAGGATTTTCCCTCTTGAGGGTTTTCCCAAGTTCTATTTTGTGTAATCTTCTGGTATGCCTTTGATCTTTACATTAAGGTTATTCTATAAGCTTGTATACATGTTTTTCTTTCATGGAGTTATGCAAGAAGTGGTTGGATCAACCTGTTAATTTCCTAATAGAAAGGAGGTATGGTATGTATGCCTAATAAGACAATATATAATTTCAAATTATGCTCTGAATTTTTGGTTTATAATTTACACTCTTAAATTTGTGTCCTCAACAAACATTAGAGTTCATTCTTATATAAACACGATAGAAATAAGACTTAGGGCTAGGGTACCTAATAGGCAAACATGCAACAAAAAAGGATTACGTTCAACTTGTAATCTTTCAATTTAGGCAATGCCAGTAATTTTAAATAGAATAAATACCTTTTCAATAGCAGCATCATCTGGAATGACAACGTGACATTTGCATCCATACGCTGGAGCTACAGTGGCAAGGCTGACTGCTGTACTTCCAGCACTACCCTCTGTTATAACTCCTCCTTTAACAAGTTCTCCAGATTGCAAAGCCTGAAAGACAAAGATGATCAGATGGTTATATAAATTAGATGTGAGAAGGTATGGTGATTAATGGCAAAGGGGGTCGACTAAAGAACAAGCAAAAAAGACTTCTACACTAATTGCTTCATAGAAAAACTGCCCAAATTTTATGTGTTGAAAGAAGGAAGCAAATGTAAGTGTGCTGCAATAGAATTTTTTGAAGCACTTTCTAGGAAGTTGAAAATATGGAAATAGTAACCATTTGAATGAAAAAATCAATCAATTCAAATAAATTTAACTCAATTTCATGTATAATATTTAAAAATGAATAATTTAGGGACACAACAAGTAATAGTCAATAACCTGAGTGAAGTTTCATTCATTAATAGATTATACTTTATAGTGGTTAAAACTTAAGAATTGTATGCAAAGCTTCCAACAATACTCCTGCCCATCCCACTTCCTGAGAACTTCAACCTGATAAACATAGTTCTTGCATTCGCAGCATAAAGGAACCTTGTACAATTTTTCTTTACACCGGGGCATAGATGAGTACAAAATCTGCAGCTTTCAGTGCTCTTCAATGACCTGATATTTTTCATACTTAAAACCGATCCATGATCAGCACAGATACTCCATATCTACTTCACCAACTACAAATCTTAATTAATTTCTTATAAATTCTTAGTTAGAAGTCTGATCATCTACTTTGAATTTACATGAGAAAACAAATGAACTTGTGGCTAGCAATGAGTTGGTTAAGAGCCCGTAAATACAAAAAATTACTGTATGCACAAATACAACAAAACATTAAGTGACAACAGCATTAGTACAAAGCATAAAACAAGAAGCTACCCTAGAGAACCCAATGTAGGAAGAAATTCCAAAAAGTGTAAGGCGGTTTGCTTTCTCTTCCCACTATCTCTTTGTGATTTTATTAGCTCACTACCTTCATGTTGTGACGTTTTCACACATTGCCCCATTGCAAATGGGAACCCCCACTTTTTTTTGCTTTCTAGGATAGTGGTAGAGCCTTTTGCTATTAACCTTTGTGTTGAAGAAGCCAATGGGTCAAAAGTTAATCAAGTCAGGTTTGTCAGTCAGTTATCAAGGCTTTTGGAATGAATGACTCATCTTTTGCTTCCAAGGCTAGGGATGAAATGCTAAATTTGGCTAAGACATGAAAATTTCCTTTGATCGCCTGGATCAGCAACCGAGGCTTTGACAGCACTTCCTTTGCCCAGCCAAGGTTTTATCACTTCCACTTCTCCTAGCACTGCCAGTGGGTGCCCAAACTCGTTCACTCCCATCTCCATCCTTCACCATTGCCATCACCATTTCACCATTCCATTTCCTATCCCACACCTCCCCTTTCATTTCCATTTTCCCTCACTCCCTCTCATCTCATTCCATTTCTTTCCATTCATCTTACCCTTCCCTTCACCTACCTTCCTTCCTTCTTTTCTTCCCTTCCATCTCCCACCATTTCCACTTCCCCTCACTGCCTTTCATTTTACCCCATATCCTTTACCCACCTACACCTTCCTATCCACCATCTACCTTCCCATTCCCCTTCCTACCTTTACCTTTACCTTTACCCCCCACTACCACTTCCACCTCCTTTAACTTCCATCTCCTTCCACTTCCTCTACTTCCCTACCTTCACCTAAACTTTCACTTACCTAACCTGTTGTCCTCATTTTTGTTTTCAAAAAAGAAGGACCATTACATGAAATTTTTGTCAAAAAATGAAAAATTCTCTATGGCACGCTTCTCGAGGCAAAATTTCACTTAATCTTCATCCCATCCTCGAACCACGTTTCGAATTTCATTGCATTTTGGGATCGTTTGCTATGTCTTTCCTTCAATTTCGGGTTTTTTTCTCCCTGACTACAGCTGGGAAATTTTCCTTGAATTGCAAATTTTAATGTTTTCCTTTGTTTTAGTCTTTGTAGGGAAATTTTTGGCTAATTACAAGTGCACTTTATTGAAAAAAGAACTTGTAACTTACCTTTTATTTCTCCCTTGATGCCTTTTGGCTTTTTAAGTTATAATAGGGATTTTCTGAATAAGTTACAAGTTAATTTTAAATTGCATATTTATTTATAGCTTGTAATTCTTTTTTAAAACCCCTATTTTAATGTCTTTTGCTTGTAGTGGGGATTTTAAACCCCTATTACATGTGTTAAGTTATTAAGACTTGTTGTAGGGATTTTATTTTCCCTTTACAAGTAATTTGTAACTTGCACATCTCTCTCCAAAACCCGATTTTGCCTAGAAATGAAATAAAGTAACATTTGAAACTTGCTATTTTGCCCAAAAAACCCGATTTTCTCCATAAAGTGCAAATTGGGAATTTTAAACTTGTAATTGCATTTCTAAAACCCGATTTTGCCTTGTTGAGAGAAAAGTAACATTTTAAACTTGCTATATGGGAAATAAAACCCGATTTTCTCTATTGCATGAAAAAAAAAACTTGCATTCTTTTTCCAAAACCCGACCAGCTTAAGGAAGGCGATTTTGTTGGAAATTTGAAGCATTTTTTGTGGAGATTTTTTGGGAGATAGAAGGCGTTTGGGATTCTTCCCTATTCTGATGCATTTGCAAACATCTTTCATGCCATTTGGGGTTCTTGTTTGCTGATTTTCTGCTAAAATGCCTTCCACATGATTCCTAAGACCCACGTTTTGGTGGATCTAAACTCCACAAAGCAGCAATCTCCTAAATCATTTTGCCTTCCTTCACCTAGGCGTTGAAGTTGGAGGAAGATTTGACCACTTCTTGTGCCATTGGATTTGCATTTGGTGCCATGTTTTTCTGCTCAAGGCGTTTTTGTAAAACATGGCAAGGGTTTAGAATACACTTTATTCTCTATTTAAGAGTTCTTCTTCCTTCTTTCAAAGATTGATCATCTTTTGAAGAGGCATTTTCAGTTTGAAGCAAGGTATGATTTCTTTCCTTTCTTTGTTTCATTTTCTTGTTTTCTTGTCTTCTTGTTTTTCCTTTCTAGTTGCAAATTTGTGTATATGTTTATTTTGCCCCAAAAATCGGTTTTGTGAGAAAGATTTTCCCCTTTGTAAAGCAATTTATGAATTGCATTGTTCTTCCCCATTTTACCTCTTTACTTGTATTCAGGATTTTAAATCCTGATTACAAGTTGAATGAAAATCATTGCTCTTCCCTTACGGTTAAAAAAATTTAACCATCTTTTGTTGAAATTCCAAGTTGCAAAGATGAAAAATACCCATCCTTCCAAAATCGGGTTTTTAAAACCGGATTGCATGTCTAAAGTTCTTCCCATTTTCTTGGAAGTGACATTCCCAAAATCTTCCCATTTTTATCAATCCATATCACCTATATCCGTACTTTCCCTTCACGTCATTTCCCACAAGTCTAATTCTCCTTTTTCACTCATTTCTCCATTTTCCGTTTTACAAGTATACTTGCATTCGGGTTTTAAAAATCCGATTGCATGTGCATTCTTCCCAGCTTGTATACTTGTAAAATTTTCCCCAAAATCCGAAATTGGTCAAAGTCAATATTCCTAGCATTTCCGATTTATTTCCCATCTTTCTCCCACAAAATCGTGAAGTGCAAGGGTTGGAGTTCTTCCCATTTGAAGAAGGAAAAATGTTAGTTGCAGCTGATTATTTAGTTGCAGCTGATTATGATGTTGCGTTAACACTTTTAAGTCTTCATCGCAGTATACCAGGTTGTCCTTCAATGTCAAATTTACCATCCTCTCCTATTCCAAAGAAGATGAAGTATAAATATGACAAGTACCAGAATGAAGTTTCACCTTCACAAGTTTCCTCTCCTTTGGATCGCATAAAAGATACGGAAATAGGGCATGTGGACATGTTAGAATTTGTCAAGAGAGTGGAGGATCCGCAGGATAGTAATATGCAGCGGCTGTTGGACAGCCACATCCATCACGCATCGTCTTTTCCGGTGGCTGCCCTAGAACCTGAATTTGTTCTCGCTTGCGCCCATCGCTTTGACAAGGAGACAAGAACCATTAAAAATGATGAAGGTGAAGCAATAATCCGCCTTGATGCGGATACAATTGAGAAAGTCTTCAGAATACCACCAGCACCTGTTTATATGGAAATTTCAAAGGATAGTGCAACCAAGTACTATGTCAAGAGGGAAAAGGATTGCAAACATCATATTAATAGGTGGATTCATGAGCCACGAGCCACCTTCTCAAGGTGGGCTAAGTTGTACCGCTGTGACTTTAAGTGGGAAATTGGAGACATCATAACTCTCCTCAGCAGGATGATGGGTCTTGAACACTCCGATGTTTTTGAACCCTGGATGTATCAGTTTACAATGTTCATAAGGCAATCCCATCATATATCATGGGGAGAGATTATCAGCGATGCTTTGTGCGAGCAACTTGCAGTAGTCCCTACCACCATGACTTTCTACATGAATTCATACTTAGTGTATTTAGCAACATCACTCATACATTTCCCTAGTCTTTCTACCAAGGGTGACCGCTCGCTTATACCTGTATGGGAATATTATGATCAGCTGCCTTTGAGACCCAACAGATTGCATTTCAGAAGAGTTCAAGATGCATTCTTTGGCTACTTCATGTGCCAGTTTGACAAGACTCTAAAGAACAGAAGGGTGTCAGATGAGGCATGGGAAAGAGTGAATGAGTATGGGTGCTTGTTTCTTCAATTCCCAACCTTTACCTATATGAGAGTCGGATGCTATAGTGGGCAGCCATACATGCTCCCTAGATACCCAACTGATAAGATCATACTTATGGAGTTGGGAAGACAGATCATGGTTGTTCACGCTCATCAGTCTATCAGACATAAGGTCGGAATGGGGATTTCTACAACAAACCCATTGAAAATTGGCCAGTATTCTCTTGTCACATCCGTCAAAGCCAAAGCTATGGAGACTGAAATGCAAGAGATTAAACTCAAAAGGTTTAAGTCTAGGGCAGATTTTGATTATCGAGATATGAAGGAAAAAATCAAGAAATCCTTCATACACGTGCATCGTATTGAGGATATCTGGGTAGATCTTCGTACAGAAGTGGAGGTTCTCAAAATGGATTACTTCAGGCTTACTGTTGAACAGGTTATTGATTTGAACTTGGTGGATATCCCGCAAGGGATGATTGATGATGGGCATGTACTTGATCCTGAATATATTTCACGAAGGGTTGAGGAAGCTCCACTTCCTTTAATCCAATGGTCACACAAAGAATGCACGTCCATTCTTGAAAGATTTCAGCCTATCTTGGCTAACACCAACACTTGGCTCAAAGGTAATGGTGTTAGACTCATCAAGATCAAGGTTGGGAATGAAGATGACTCTACGGGGCCTCTTGGACGTAAGTCTGAGATTCAGATTGACAACAAGGAAGGTGCATCATCTTTTGGCACCAAGATCAAATTGCGGGTTAGTCGGGCAGTAGTGCTTCCTCTCGAAGAGGCAACAGTTCGTGGAAAGGAAAAGTCTCGGTTTCATGATCATGTGATTGATCCTGACAATCCAGAAGAAGGACAGCAATCTGATGATGCTCCTAAGTCTCTAGCTTCGGACTCACCTCATGAGATTCCTTCCTCAGTTTCCATTGAGACACCTCTTTCTCCTCCTGACATAATAGTGGAAGAGTCTCCTCAGAATGTCGTTCCTATTTCAACATTTGAGCCGCCTCCTGATCATCAACAAGAGGGTGTGTTGCAAATTCCTGAGGATACTCCTGCATGTATCCAGTTGTCAGAAATTGATACCTCCACTTCTGGCTTTGAAGAATTTATGAAGCAATCTTCATGCCCATTGATTACTAAGCAAACCATGGTCAACATCCAAACAGATACTCCTCCCAAGGTGACCACGGTTGTTCAAACAGAAACTGCTTCCCTTCGCTTTCAGCAGCTACTCAAGGAGAACTAGTTGCTTTACCTCCATGGCTTAGTTCTTTTACCCCAAAGAGGAAGAAGCAGGAAATCTCTCCTGATGTCTTTGACTATCAGCAACTCAAACAGTCTAGGCCCAAGGTTGCTAAAAAGGCCAAGACAATCTCAAGAGTGATTGTTGATAGCAATAAGATGAAAGTGGCAGAAATTGTCGAGCCCCTTGCAGATAAGCCACGTGAGGAAATGCAAGTTGTTGATTACAGGGTTACAATGATAGAATTGGGCAAACAAATGCATGAAGTGGTCAAACATGATGCCCAGCAATATGTAGCTTCACTAGTGCAGTGGTATGACGAACTTCTAGCAAAGAAAGACAAGCTAGAAGAGGAGAACCGGCAACTTGTTGCAGCTGTTCATAAAATTACAAAACCTGCTAGTGAAGGGAGTAATCCTACAAGTTCTTCCGGTTCTCAAGAACCAATTCGTAGAGTTGAGAGAGCTGCCCAAAAAGTACAAGCACTGGATTCTTGGGTGGATCAACTTCGTGATCTATGTGCACAACTGCTGAAAGACATTTTCCAAATGATGTGTAAGTTGGAGGCCACTGAAGAGAAATTGAATCATGCCTCTGATACTTTCAAACAAAATCTGGAAAGGGTTGAAGATAGTTTGACAATCTACAGCACGGGAGTATACTTCATGGCACACAGATAATGGGACAACCATTGGCTGAAGGGACGAGCAGTAACCCGAACGAAGAACCTGAAGAACTATTCGACGGAGAACTAGCACTCACGAAGGATTTCTCCTGCATCCTCTGAGTGGTGATTGAAACACACGTACGAAGGGAAGCCACCACCGAGGATGTTCCAAAGGACACTGTGTGGAATGCGCTTGGTGTAAGCCCGGCGGTAAATCGGTTGATGAGCAATTTGCCCAGCCTTCTGGTACAGGCATTTTTGGCTCTCCAAAGCCACAAGGAAGAGACCTATCGGGAGAACCGACGCCAACAAATTCTACGGGAGTTTCACGAGCGCCAAGAGGAGCGCAATGAAACCGACCGAGGGATGAATAATCCGTGAATGTGTACTGCCAGAGAAGAATAAAACAAGAACACCTCCACTGTAGTGACATACATTGTATACCAGCGATGAATTAATAAAAGTGTTCTTTTCAATATGATGCCTCATTCTATTGCATAAAGAGAACTTAGAATTAATGCCCAATCTGCTAAATAAAGACAAAAACAAGAAGGAATACATTGGGGACTCTGAAGCCGCCCAACAAGCATTAATTCTCGAGCAACAAGTAGAACGAAGAAGAAGATTTAAGAGGATTGCCGAGAAAGGAAGCGGCGGAAATGGCAGCAATAGCTCTGGCGAGGGCCATGTTTCCACACTAATAGAAACGACCAGAAAACGGTTGAGGGGACCTTTCCCTAACATTGGAGGAGATCAGTGACGGGAGTACGGTAGAGCCATAAACGCCATACAGAGGTGCTGAGACCAAGAGGGAAGACAAGACAGAGACCAAGGATAGAGAGGTCGAGGATACCAGTGAGACAGAAGGTGTCGGGAGGACACAAGGTCACGGTAGTAGAAGCAATTTGTTCGGGACAGGCTCATCAAACCCTGGTAGTCAAAGCAACTTGGTGGGACCCAACGGACCAAATCTTGGCAAAGTACCTTCGGGAGGACAAGTTCCTGGAGGAGGAGTTCCTTGAGGGTTAAATTCGAGTTCCGAAGGGCAGACCGGGCCGACGCCAAGAAACGTAATGGCGAATCGGCAAAAATTACCGAAGTTCACTGGAGATGGGAAAGAAGACCCTATACGGCATTGTCGTACATGTGAGACAATTTGGTCGGCCAATGGCATGGTCGACAGGGCCGAATGGGTGGTGCAATTTCCCGACACCCTACAAGGAGTAGCCATCGATTGGTACTTGGATGCTGACCAAACCCAACTGACAACTTGGGATGCATTGCACAAAGCCTTCGAAAATGAGTTTCGACTCCTCAGAGATGATAATGAAATTGTAGCAGAAATCCTAAGCACCAAGCAAAAGAGAAAAGTGAGACCATCCACGCATATAGTCGACGCCTCAAGGAATTGTTGGGGAGAATGGATAATCAACCCGGAGATGGGTTAAAGAAAAGATGGTTCGTGGAGGGCCTAAAATCATCGCTTAGAAGAAAAATGAAAATTGTACCCCCCATATCCTACGAGGATGCCTATAATCGGGCAATGGACCTGGAGAGTAAAGGGAAGACATCCAGAAAAAAGAAAGACAGATCCTCTGAAGAGGAGGACTCCTTCGACGGAAGTAGCAGCGACAAGGGGTCGAGTAAAAAGGTGCAAGCCCTTCAAAAAGATATTCACCGCATGATGAAGGAATTCAAGAGCATGAAGGGAAGCACCAACAAAAATGAGGAAGTATGGTGCACAGAATGTAAGGAGGAAGGTCACACAAAAGGCTCTTGTCCAGAAAAGGCCTTTTGCGATATTTGCCAAGTGTTGGGACATTCTACCAAAGAATGTCCCTACAACATGAAGACACGCGGGAACCAAGTGCTCTTCACCCAGGAGCAGCCGTCAGCAACAACAGGCACATCGCAGCCCCAAGCCAACACCACGGCATCATCTGGAGGTAACCGAAGGGGAGGAAGAGGCAACAATAATAATAGCAATAATCGGAGTCGAATGCAGTATGATGCCAAGGAACGGCCGATGATTCAATGTCGGCCATGCAACCAGTGGGGACACTTTGCGCGGGACTGCCAGAAAGAGGAGGCATCGCAACACTTGTGCAGATGGTGTGGTCCTGGAGACCACGATGAGACAAATTGCCCCAAGCCAGGGGTTAACCTCCTCAACATTGAGAAGACTGGTGAGAAAGAAGTACTGGCAATCACCTGCGCTCAGACCAAAAAGGCCACTTATCCCGACCCCCGTACACAGAAGGAGAGATTACGGAAGGCAAAAGCCAATATTGAGCGTGAGATGACGGTAGAATGATGGAACAAAGAGGTGGTGAGTACATCATCCCATACGGAAGCCGAAAATAACATAATTGGGCAAGTACTGCAGATGGAAGTGCCTATAAGGGTAAAGAACCTTCTAGAGACAATGCCATAGTTGAGAACTGCCATTTTTAGTTCCATACAAACCACTGCGCAGGCACCTTCGCGTGCGACACGGGCGGAAGTTCTGGTCAGCTCCTCGGCTGACCCAATGTTGTTGGCCTTAAATAGTGGTCGGCATCCTACGGTAGTAGAGATGGGAATTCTCGGGGCTATCCTCAAAGACACCATCGTGGACGGAGGTTCAAGGGTGAATGTACTGCCAGAGGATACATGGAAGAAGCTCGGGAAGCCAACACTATGGCCACCCACGTTCGACTTGGTAGGTGCAGACCAGCACGACATCAAGCCACTCGACACCCTGATGGCCCAGCCGGTCACCATCGGCACACAACCCTTCCTACGAGATTTTGTGGTAATCCCACTCAAGAAGAAGAGGTATGACGCCATCTTAGGCAGAGGGTGGCTGGTTATAGCAAAGGTGAACCACAACTGGTAAAAGAACACCCTTTCCATGGAGAAAGGGGGGCGGAAGTATACCATTGATCTGAGGACCCAGGTTGTCAGCGAGGAACTTGCGTCATCTGATTCGGATTTGGAGGATTCAAACAAATGGGAGTGGGACTCCTATGAAGGTAAAGACGAGAGGGAACCAAATGAGGAAGGAGTGCTTGAACTTGGTGGATGTTTAGAAGATGACACTTCCTCACTGAATGGATTCTTCCATTGGCAAATGGAAGATTATGAAGTGTTTCACCCTGCTTGTCACATGCTACAGATTGCGGACGAGCCAGGCGAGAAGGAGAAGTTTCCGCCAGAATACACGGAGTACAAGGAGGGAGACGCCAAAGTAAATGATGTTCTGGCGTACGAATTTTCAAAGGATAGGCCAATGCAGTACGAAGACCCCGCCGTGAAGGAGACAAACTTAGGAGACACTGCCAACCCCCGAAATATCTGGGTAGGCGACGATTGGAGCTCGGTGCTGAAGGCCGCAGCATTCAAAATCTTCTTGGAATACAAGGATGTGTTCGCGTGGTCCTACAAGGATCTGAAGGGGGTCCCGCCAGAAATGTGTGTCCATCTGATACCATTGGTCCCGGGAGCCCAACCGGTACAGAAGAGGCTGTACCGAATGAATAAAAACTATGCTGCCAAAGTGAATGAAGAGATCGAACAGATGCTGGAGGCCGGCATCATATTTTGGGGTGGAGACAAGTGAGTGGGTCTCGCCCATTGTGATCTCACTCAAGAAGGAGGCCAACCAAATTTGAATCTACGTGGATTTTCGGTGCCTCAACGCAGTCACCATCAAGGATCCGTTTCCCATAGCCTTCACAGACAATATCCTGGAGGAGGTGGTTGGCAATGAAATGTACTCATTTCTCGACGGCTTTTCAGGATACAACCAGATTTCGATAGCTGAGGAGGACAAGTTGAAGACCACCTTTGTGGTGGAGGATGGAGTCTATGCGTACAACCGGATGCTGTTCGGGTTGTGCAATGCTCCCGCAACCTTCCAGAGGATAGTCCTTCACATCTTCGATAAGATGTCGGTGGGAAATTTTAAAGCCTTTTTGGATGACTGGTCAATTTTCAGTAGCGAAGACTCTCACTTGGTAGCGCTAAGAGAGTGCATGGAGAGATGCCGGAGGGCGAGGCTCGCCTTAAATCCACAAAAATGCAGATTCATGGTACCAAAAGGGAAGTTGCTGGGCCATATCATTTGTAAAGTTGGACTGAAAACTGACCCGGATAAGGTACGGGTAATTGTTGAAATGGAATCGCCCATTGATGTGACGGGAGTCAAGTCATTTTTGGGACACATCGGATATTACCAGAAGTTCATTAAGAACTTTGCCCAACTTTCATTTCCTCTGGACAAACTCACAAGGAAGGCGAACCGTACATATGGGAATCAGCGCAAGGGGAAGCATTCGAAGAACTCAAAAGGAGACTGGTGGCAGCAACCATTCTGGCTTATGCAAACTGGGACCGAGAATTCCACGTACACGTGGATGCCTCGAACTATGTCATTGTGGCTACACTGGTGCAAGAAGGGGGACATGGGTTGGATCATCCCATCTACTTTGCCAATCAGTTGATGTCGAAAGCCGAGAAGAACTACAATACCACCGAGAGGGAAGCCCTCGGAATGGTCTATGTCGTACAGAAATTTCAACACTACTTGTTGGCGACACCCTTCACTTTCTATGTGGACCACCAGGCTTTGATGTACCTAGTAAACAAACCCATCATCCAAGGCAGGATAAGCAGGTGGCTACTACTCCTTCAGGAGTTCACGTTCACAATAATTGTATAGCCAGGCAAGAGCCATGTCATTGCTGACCAATTGTCTCGAATCAGGTCCGGGGAGCCGCCAAAGGGGGTGAATGACGACTTTCCAAATGCCCACCTATTCAAGATTGCGGTACTACCACCATGGTATACTGCCATCGGGTAATATCTCTCCACCTCCGTATTCCCCCAAGGCATGCCACCGAGAGAAGGAAGAAAACTCGTGTTGAGAAGCCGCACATTCCAGTTGATTAATGGTTTATTGTATAAAATGGGACCCGACGAGGTGTTACGTCGATGTGTGATGGAGGAAGAGGTGCCAGGCATCCTGAGGGAGGCACATGAAGGGCCCGCGGGAGGCCATATGGGACCGGCCACTACGGCAAGGAAGGTGTTGCTAGCAGGCCTCTGGTGGCACACATTGTATAATGATGCGATAGAATGGGTAGTAGGTTGTGATACGTGTCAGAGAGCAGGGAGGCCGCTGAAAAGGGATTTTGTGCCCCTCAACCCTTCGCATGCTCAAGAACTATTCGAGTGTTGGGGGCTGGATTTTATTGGGCAACTCAAGGCGAGCCGCGCTAGGAGGTGTCGCTACATTGTGGTAGCCACAGAATATTTAACCAAGTGGGTTGAAGCGTGGGCCCTACCTGACAACTTGGCCGTAAGTACAACAAGATTCATCTATGAGCAAATTATTACACGGTATGGGATCCCTATGCAGTTGACGAGTGACAGGGGTGGGCATTTTGTGAATCACGTTATTAAACTCCTCACTACGAAATTTAAGATTTTCCATTCACTGTCTAGCCCCTATTACCCGCGAGCCAATGGGTAGGCCGAGGCTACCAACAAGATCCTCGTGGGCATAATCTACAAGTCGTGCGGTGTCGAGGGAGAATACTGGGAAGAAAAATTACCTTCGGTCTTGTGGGCCTACCGCACAACCTACAAGGTGACCACCGGCCAGACTCCGTTCCAACTCATGAAGTTGTCGTGCCAGCGGAATTCATGGTGCCAAGCCTTCGCATTGCAGTGAACGGACTCTGGGATATGGAGAGCCTAAGGAAGAGATTGTATGCCTTGAGCAAGATGGACGAAAAAAGAATGATGGCACAATGGGCCACAGAGGCAGCCTAGCAAAGACGGAAGCTCTGGCACGACAAGCATCTTAGGCGAATGAAGTTTACTTCGGGGCAATTAGTGTTGAAATTCAATGGGAGGAACAAAATCAAACCCGGAAAATTTAAAGTACGATGGCTAGGCCCCTTCAAGGTACACGAGGTCAATGCCAACGGGGCGATTAAGTTGTGGACGCTCGACGGGAAGGAGATGCCAAACGTTGTCAATGGGTCGAAATTAAAACAGTATCACAAGCAAAGACGGGCGACCGATCCCGAATCCTCTCGAAGAAATAATCGTTAAAACAAAACGTACGGCTGTACGAGTCCGTACGGCAGGTGACCGTACACATAAAAGAACAAAAAAAAAAAAAGACAAAAGAAGAAGAAAGTGCGTCGTACGATGGCATTCACCGAACGGTGGGGCCACGTGTCCACCGTGCGGTAGCACGGCGTGCCCACCGTACGGTGGGGCCACGCGTCCACTGTGCGGTGGAGCCCGCGTGCCCACCATGCGGTAAGGCAGGTGCCCCACACGCCATATATACCCCGTGGCGCCCAAAAAGAAAGGAAAAACAAAATTAAATTGCAGACCCCGCCAACCGTAAGGAAGGAGAAAAAAATCGCGGAGGAAGGAGAGTCGGCAATTGCCATTGCACACCTTACACCGTACACCCGCAGGTCGTACACCGTACCACGGACACTGTAAGCCATACACAGTACGGCGAGAGCTGAAAGGGAAACGCTGGCAGTTGGAAGGAGAAAAAGCCAGGTGCAAGAAAGTTAAAGCTATAAAAGCAGATTAAGGAAATTAATCGGGGATCAATGGACACAGACAGGAATAAGGCGGATTGAAGAAAACAGTTGCAGCCGTTAGAAGACAAGTTACAGGGATGGTGAAGAACTTCAAAATCAAGTGCAGACACAGGCAAGCGAGTTTTGCCATCTGGTGTGCGTATTGCAGGCAGCCTCGGGATGAGCACTTAGAAAAGCAAGAATCATCGTCCAAAACCCCAGTCGGCAAAGGACAAGGAAGAGGTAACAACGGACAATATTGTGTTCGAAGGTCTTAATGGAATAGACTGCAGGAATTGGTGGGCGAAGACACCTCACGACGACCTAATAAAGAAAAATCTTTGCCACGCACAGGTACATTGGGCAATCCAAATACCAGTTTTTTGCATAAAGGATTTTGACGTAGTTTTGTGTGCCATGATTGGCACCTATGATAGACATCGCCACCAGTCTGTATTTGACTACTAGCACCAGCGGATAACTGTCTCATTCACGGCAAGCGAGTTCAAAAGGGTTTTTGGCATACCTGGGGTGAAAGGAAAAAAAATTGATACTTCACAAAAAATCACTCCAGATGTCCGTGCCACCTTGCTACAGTTGATGTTGCGCAATAACCTCACACAAGCAGAAAAAGATAGCCTCAAAAGTGTTGGTAAGAGTAGGGGGGTCAAGAAAGCATTTTTGGTGAAGGGAGTATGGAGATGCTTACTCTCTGTAGTAAAGAGTAGCCTTACAGGGGCCAGTCCCGCATTTGATATAGCTATCGCACAAATTGTGTTGATGAATAGGCTGTACAATGGAGTGGTGTATGATTGGGCATCACTGCTAGCGGACAGGATGGACGAATTCATGACCCTCCAGTATAAGAAATTTTATATGCCCCATCACGCCATTAGGTTATTTCTTGATGCAGTCCGCACGCAGATTACCCCAGGCTCACGGCCATTGGAGCCACAGGGTCGTGTTGCACCGGACCAGCCGCCTATATTTTACTGGTCGCATCTCGATGTCTTGGCACATGGCGCTGAGGCACGTTTGGGCACTAAAAGGAAGAAGCCCACCATGTCAGAAACGAAGTTTGACACAAAAGAGTCTAAGGCAGAGGAGGAGGATGCTGATAGCGGCAGGGAGGAATCCGCTGACACCTCCCAAGTGAGCGGATGGAGTTTCCGGTTGGCAAGTAGAGGGGGTGATCAATTGCCCGAAGAGGAGGTAATGGAATCGGTAGGCACAAAAGGGTCCGCACCAACCAGTACTGCTCTAACATCTTTTTTTTTGTGCATCTGAAGAGGATGACAAACCTTTCTTTTAGTCGGTATCCAACTAATGGGCTTGGGAACATGGCTGATCTATGTATTTGAGCTTGACCAGCAACAGTAATCTCCTAAGATGACTATGAATTCCTTCAACATACATCATCAAAGTGTCATGAACTTGAACACCTTTGAAGATTGCTTGTATATTCTATAACACTTTCATCTTGTCTTTGCGTAAAATATTGTCAATTAGACCTTTCCTCTTCATAAAAAATAAGATAAAATTGCTTCTTGATCAACCTGTTAAATTCATCTAACTTACAAATTGGTGGTAAATTGAAATCAAGTGAGGGCATCCCTAGCCGTTTTCAACTAAACAAAGGAAATTGGTTCTTTTAACTAATCTTCACACTATGCAAAGGAAATTGGTTCTTTCAACATCCAGCATGGAGTGGTCTACATAGTGGAATGCTTGTATCTGCACCCCCTATCCATGCTTCCTTATTCATCCTCTTATGATCAAGAGCATGAGGTTTCAATAATACTTTCCCTAACAACCTATGCACATTATGGAGCCCCTTGGGAGATCAAACAAGGTGCCTCGAGCTGTTCCATCAAACCCAAGAGCACGGAATGACACCCGCCATTTGGCCTCCCAGCCCCACTTGGGGTGTCTCTACCTAAATGGATCCCTAGCTACTTGCATCCCTCATATGTAACTTATCTCTTCCATAATGGGATAGTTTGTTGTTTTAAGTATTAAAGAATCTTACACATATATACTTTATTATGCATATCATAATGGCAGGGATAGGATTATATAAATATCAATAACAATAATATGTTCATTACATTCATTCCTACATGGAAGTCAATATAACAAATCAGTAAAATCAGTCTATGCCTTATGCATCATACCCAATATTTGTAAATATATCTGAAACTACCAATTATTATTATTAAATCTGAAGCTCTTGCTTCTTCTTGCCCTATTGCTCTTCCTATTGTCTGCTGTTCCATTCCTTCATTTGCAATCTTCATATATATGTCTTTACATCGAAGAGTCATACCTTTTGAATAGATGTTTCATTGAGGAGACATAACTTCTTTTTGCATCCCTTATATTCTTTTCTCTAAACCACACCTTATTAAGAAGCATTATTATTATGGCCGAATTGCAGCTTTGATAAATATTAGTCAAAAGCTATAAGTCGCACCTTTTGGTTAATAACATTGCACTTTAACATTCTTTTGTAAATCACTGTTTTCTTCTAATCAACCAGTTGTAATCAGATCACATCATTTGGTAAACATAATGAAATCACTCCAACTTAGTAAGATAACACCTCTTCTTAATAGTCAAATTCTGTATTATAATCGCTGCATATTGTTTACACTTAATCAATATTTGACTTGGATGAATTGCTGTGTAGTGAAGACAAATTGCTGAAGTATAAGGAGATCGCTGTATAGTAATCAAGGAAGGAAGTCAGGTACCTTCCAACTTCTCAGATTGCTGCGTTAATGTAATCGCTTAGTCATAGTTGTGTAGTATGTGAGCCAGCAAGGAAGCCAGCTAATTTGGAGAATCAACCATAATACGAAGTTGAACATATGAGAGTTGCTGATATCTAATGAAGACAACATTATCTCTTAGACACAATCGCTGACCTGCTTTGTATGTGGATGAGAACCTGCCATTTCTGTATTGTCAATTTGTACTTGATTATGATGAGAATGGTTTCCTGATTATTGACACCCATTCTGGTATCAATGCGGGATCAGATTGATGCTTGGGTCTGTTTTAGGAGATAAAAAAATTGTGAAGTCTTTAGAAAGACCATTTTCTTTTGTGAGCATTTATTATCAAGGCGGGGGCATGACAGTGTACCTACATGTGCAACTTGCACTCATGACTATATTGGGGTTAGAGTCTCAATGGGTTGGATAACCCTTTTGCAACTTAGTGGAGGTGTATAAATAGAGGCAAGGCGTCTCACCCAATCAATCACTTTTGTGTCAATTCATTTTATCATATAGTGAATTATTCTTTTGGTATCTTGACACTTCCACATATCATGTTCTACCTTATGCATATGGAATTTCTTCCTTGTTCAAGTATGGACCTGCACGTAATCTCTCATTTTAATTAATTCAGCTTACGTAGGCCCAATCCTTATTTTGCCAATATGGATAGAAAATGTTTTAATAATGGGGCATTTAGGCATTGAAATTTGTAGTAGAAATAAATAATAATAACATAATGACTTAGTGGGGTATGGGATTCTAGAAGTGACTTGGTAGCTTCCTTATGACAGATTTCTATGAGTTTATTAATGAGGAGTTGCAAGTTGGTTTTATGACAAAGTGGGGGCTATTTCTTTGATAGGGCAAATGGTGCATTAGAATTTGTGTGCTTCTACTGCTATATTTTGAGGTGCTTGGTTGCCTTTGAGACGTCTTCCAATTTATTCCATATTTTCAATCATAGTTTGGGCTTTGTGTTCAGCAATAGAATTTGTGGACAAAACCCCTTGGATTTTGGAGATTAAAAAATGAAACCTCTTTGGTTTCTTGGAGATTGGAGGACAAAAACCTTTTGATATGCTAAGAGCAGTCTCACACAAAGGTTATATTTGTAATCCAAAGCTTTGCTTGGATTTCAGCAAATATTTTGGTATTTGCAGCATGTTTTGTATTTTTTAAGCTTTTGCATATTGTGGAAGCATATATTTTGCAGTCATTGAAGCAGCATTACATTGTGGAAAAAGGTGGAATAAGTTTGTAATATGCCCCTTAATTTTTTATTTTTGTTTTAACACAACAAGATTCACCCGTTAAGGTTAGAATAATCAAACTTGCGCAGAAAGGAAATGCTGAAAGTAACCCTTTTACTTTCTGATCACCGAGAGCCCAGTATGGGAGGGTGAGAGCATTCAATGTCAAGGGGATCATTAGCTCAAATAATTGCTGGAAATGAAATCTCAAATACAATACTAGACGACAAGCCAGCCCCTTCCACTTATCCAACGGGTGTAAGAACTTCTACAACAGTATGGCGGTGCAACCAGCCAATTAGAAGATTACAAGACTAAAAGAACAACAATCACTCGACCGCTTATGTAGCGAGAGGACTAGAAATGAAATAGCAATCAACTCAACCGCTTATTCAGCAGGAGGACAGTGTTACAATAGATAAGAAGGCGGCAAGTCAGCCTCTTCCACTTATGCAGTGAGACAAAGAGCAACAATCCAAGTATATAGTTGTTAGCACTACTAATCAGCTTTACAATGCAAACATGGATTACAAAATTACTAGAATCACTATCCAAACTAGGCGGCAAGGCCAACCTCTTCCACTTATGCAGCAGGACTAAGAGAGTTCAAATAAATTGTTGTTAGTAGTACTAACCAACATTACAATATGATTCATCATGGATATTCAAATGCAAAAAACCCAAACTAACAACTGCAACTTATTACCAAGACTCTTCACACCACACCAATAGACTCACACACCTAAAAACCAGCTTCAACCCCAAAAACTAAATCTGATATGAATGAACAGCAGGCTGGAAATACAGACCAGCAACATTAAAATCCTCACAAACACTTCTAAATCACTCCCCACACACTCAAATTATATCTAAACACACTCCGAAGGCACTAGGCTTAAAGCGACTAAGGCTATACTAAGAAAACGGCACCAACAAATCAGAATCAGCATAACACACAACCCCAAACACCTCTCAGCAAAGACGCCTACAGCTGGAAAGTTCGACTTGCTATATAAAATCTAATAATCCAAGATATTCAATAAAAACTTACAGGATGAATCGCCCAAGGCATAGGAAATGAATGAGCAAGTATCCAAAATGACTTGACGCACACACAAGGAACAACAAACAAGAACACGCTTCAGCCACACCAACCAGCTACATGGAAAACACACTACAGCACTCCAAAATCAAAACGCCACCAAAATCTTCATCTTAAATGAACTCCAATCTGCTTTTCTAGATGAGAAACAGTCTCAGATTCAGCTAGGCGCTATCTCTCAAGCACGAAACCGAAGCACTAGGAGGTAGCCATCCCTTGAAGTAAAGAGTCTGACAGCATTACAACAGTACTTTGTTATCAAACAAGAATGGATACCAAAATGAGAGCCCAAGGCCTTAATTTATAACTTTTTGCTAGCCACATTCAAATTCAAATGCACTCCAAATACGCCCAAAACAAATGCCATTACATTTCACCAACATTAGGCGTTTCATTTCATTTCATTTCCTTTAAACAAGTTCGCCCAACTCATATTCACCATAAATCACCATTTTTGATAAGTATAAGACACATAAAATAATATGTAAAGTGAGCGCCCAACTATGACTTCAAAAATAAAAATATAACTAAGGCATGGATAAAAAATAAAAAATAAAGAATTAAAAATACTTCCTCTTCCAAAAGCTTAATACTGCCAAAATGAACTGAGGCCAATGTTGACTGTAACTAGGTAGGATGCGGATTCCAATTGCCTTAAGGCAACATTGGAATCCGCCAAGGGCTGGGCCCTTCTCTCCCCTCTCACAGGCCACACTAAAGGGAAACGTGTTCCCCCTAATAGGGCCGGCCCTATAACTAAAAGACACACGCCACTCTAAGGGAAACGTGTTCCCTCTAATAGGGCCGACCCTATAAACCAAAAGTCATAAAATAAATAAAAGGGATCAGCTCCAAGCCAACCTCAAGTAGGTCCTCTTGACTCATATAAATGAACAACTACTTGACCTCATTGACACAATCATATCTTTCCTCTCATCATGTGAATTGGCTCTCAAGTTGAAGCGAAAATAGTCAGGTATCTGTTGTGCATAAATGTGAACTACATCTATTGCCCTTAGGTGTGAATATCTACAGTGAAAGGTGCAAACTACTGTCAAGAGTATGGCGTCAAAAGTGCAGATCAGGTTACTGGTTAATGAAGACAATAGTGCAGATCTGAGGTGCATACCTGATATTGTTTAGTCATCTACATCAGCCCTAAAGTGTGGCCATTTCAAACCTCCTAAAGAGATAAGTGTTGTGATCAGAATATTCTATAATTCATTATCAGATCTGAGGATCTCTTCTTGCTCGGTTTTTCCTATTGATTTTAACACTTTCAGATTAATGTAAACTCAGAAAATCAGAATTTAATTACTAACTAAAATGAATAGGTTATAGTTTTCCAGATTTAAGCATAACCAAGAAAAGAGCAAAATAAGTACAAGACACAATTACCCTAGGAAAACCTCTGTAATGTCCCTATTAGTTAGAGATTACTGTCCTACAAAATAGATTGTTAGAATACAACATATAAATATATATATAAACCATTTTTAATTTGCAATCTATCTTTAATACTTAATTAACATGATCATAATTTTCATCTAATAAAAAGGATACGAATGCCATACGAGAGTATGTCCTTAGGCGGCCGTGAAGCTCACCTTCTTGGAACCCCTTGGTTCCAAGCCCTTTAGGAAATCGAAGATGAGTTCGAATCATGTCTTGGGTGTAACCTCTTACACCCAAGCCATCCAAGGAAAACCCTTGTCTATTCCTTGCCTTGGGTGATGCCTCCATCATCCAAGTCCTCGGAGGGAACCGGCCAGATCCGTCTCTTCTTGGTTGAGTTTAATCAACCAAGTCATACATATGCATATCAGTTTTCAGTATAAATACTGCCCTAGGGATTATCATAATCCCTCCTTTAGACTAAGGGAGTTTCCTCCCTCTAGCCTCTAACATGTAATCACATTTATAATACATTTTTGCATTTTATTACTATTTTCCATTCCACAATCCACATTTACATATTCATTAACATCTAAAAATCATTCATTATATATGTATTAAACTGTTAATTACTACATTCCTTAACATATGTATTAAGCTGTCCATTACTATACTAACATATGTATTAAAGTATTTATTTTATATTCATTAACATATGTATTAAAATATTCATTAATATATATATTAAAATATTCAATAATATATATATTAGAATATTCATTATTAATATTCATTAACATTAATATATATATTGAAATATTTATTAAGTATATTCATTTGCATATACACTTGTGACATCCCTTACCTATTTATTAATTTACCAATTATTAATACATTTGCTAATTACCTTTTTGTATACATCACTAATACCACTACTACCTAAAAAACATAAGTTGGTAGTATAACTTTGGCTATAAAGGCAGACAGATCTAACATGGGTCAGATCTGGTCTGCCACTATATTAAGTATGACTGTCATACTTATTGTAGTTTATATTGATATTACTATTAAAGTCTGCATAAACATTATCAGGCTTCATATATAAGCATACGTATTAAGCCATCCTCATGCATACCACCGATAACAAGAATGGTTGTTGTCTATGGCTTGCCTAGTAGTTTCGATTTTCCTCTCCTATGTGTCCCCCACCTCTTCCACATTGCACGTTCTTTATATACTTTTTATATGTCCATTGAATAGGATCACATCTTCTCATGACAACAGTTATGACTTTTTGTAATTCCCTTTCCTTACGTAATAGTCTTAATCTCTTAGTATGATCGAATATAATTAACTAATAACCATATTTTTATTAGCACCATTTGAAGTCACTTTTCATGGTACATGGTATTTGACTATTCCACGTCTCTTAAGGACAAATACTCATGCCTATCAGATATCGTTTCACCTACTGGATATAGATCGCCGACTATCGACCCTCCATCCATTACAATAACCTCTGTCTTTAGCCAATACGCAATACTTAGGAATATAACTTTATCGTTCTTCCTTTCCCGATATCCATCTTTCTTTGATTGTCGTCGGCTATGACTCTTTAATAGTAGATTATACAATATGGTTAGAGCATGATGAGTTGTAATTATCGATGAGATATGGCTACTGGTGTTTAGAAGTGGTCGGTGACTTTGACCACCAATTGTAATTTTTAATGATATGGAGCAAGATGTATGTTCATAATAATCGACTGATCATACCCAAAGTTGAACACCAACCCATGCCCCTCTACCCCTTACGGGTTCACTGTTATTTAATCGAGTAATATAAGCTAAATTATATATTTATTATTTTAGATATATAAATCATGTTTACATTTAAGAATAAGTAAATTATGTTTATATAATTTATTTTGATAAGAATATTATTAATCATAAATATTAATAATAATGTTTAATAAATTCCAAATAGAAATTCGTTGTTTATTATAATATTAATTATAATAATAATTACTTCATTTAGGATGTATATAACGATCAAGGAGGGGACATGACAACCTCCTAGGAGGAAAAACCCAGCCAGAAAAGATCCTCACATCTGATTATGGATTGAATGCATATGAAGGTTACAACACTTATCTCAAGTACAGATGTTGCTGTCACAAGAAGGATGGCAGAGCAATCTACAAGATTAGCTCACTGACAAAGATCATGATTTGCAGTCCTTCTAAACTGGTTCGTTGTGCATCAACAAGGGTTTGCTGCACCTTTAAACTGGTTTGCAGTCCTTCTATAGGGTTTGTTGAGCCTTCAATGGAGTTCGCTGACTTCTAATTGTAATTCGCTCAACATGAAGATGTTTGCTGATGATATATGTAATCGCTACCTCAACCTTTACATGAGCAGATATGTATATATTTCGCATGTATTAAAACTGAATGATTGAATTGTGATGTGAGGTATATGCTTATTTTTATGAGGAGCAATGCTCCTAAACATGTTGGCTTGCCTTGAAAATTAAAACCTTTTAATTTATTTAATGCGAAATTGATAGGGTTGGCCCTATCATGATGGCGTGTTAGGCTTGAGTGTAGCGTGGAGACTTTAGGAGAAGCCAAGAGGTATAGGGCCTAGCCCTACACGTTGGAGAAGGAGCTAGCCCCCTTAGGCGGATTCCAATGTTGCCCAAGGCAATTGGAATCCACCATCCCTAATTATAATCAACATTTCCTCCTAGGAGGTTTTCCCAAGGTAATATTATCTTGTCTCATTTTCATCTGTTTGTTTGTTTGCTTTTTGTCATTCACTAATTTGAAAACCCTAACAACAAACATCTATTTTCTGAGTTTATTGTTAAATTTGAAAGTAAAACTAACAGCCAAGATACTAACTACATTGTCGGAAATAGACACTGAGCTGAGCTGACGAACCCCTGTTAAAAATAGCGCTGCCAAAAATAGTACTTACTATAAACAGCATACTGCTAAAAATAGTAAGTGTTTCCAAAGTGATTTTATCCACATTCTGAGCAGTTGCCGAACTTACTAAAAATAGTAAATCCCGGAAAGGTCTTCAAATTGATTTGCATGTTATACCATCGCAGAGCTCTCAGAAAACCCAGAAAAACCCAGAGAACACAACTGCTTCTGCCTCCACTTACTAAAAATAGTAAGTCAGTCAAACTCCATTACTTACTATGCATGTACCCTCATTGCGAAGCTTTCTGAAAACCCAAAAGGAATCCAAAACCCAAACTAACAAACTCCAACATGCAAGCCTCCGAAAATGCAAAAAAATCCTCCCAAAGGTAGGAAACCCTAATTTCTGCTTCCGACTAGCCTACGGGTCTCCAAAATAGGCTAACGGTCAACTACACTAATTACTGCCGAGAAAGGGACATTACAAAATTTTATTCATATTTGTGTGTAATTCTTTTAAGCTGCAACATATTTACATTATGTGTGTGATCCATTGTTAGAGTTTCCTAGGCATTATATATATATGTATGCATGTATGTATGTATGTATGTATGTATAAAGTGGTGAATAATAATATTTACTCACCGTATGCTCTCACCTCACCCTCATGAGATCTTGGTGATAAAAAAATTGTAACCATTTGATATTAAAATTTATTATTTCTAAATCAAAGAAAAATATTTGATTTTTTTTAATGTATGTCCCCTTGTTGAAATAGGATTTATTAATAAATAATAATAATAAATTAAAATATAAAAGAATAAAAATAAAATTTTATATAATAAAAATTTAGTTAAGTTTGATGAATGGTCAAAAGGCATGAAATGAAAAGTTGCGACTCCCTCAAACATGAGATATAAAAGGGAGAGAAGAGAACTTCATTTGGGGAGAGTGCAGGAGAAGGAAGAAAGAAGGGAGCAAAGGAATTAAGAAAAGCATTAGTTGGAAGAAGATAAGGAAGTGACTCTTTCAAAGGGGCAGCAATGGTGAAGGGTTGTGACCCTTTCGAAGGGTGGTAATTGTGAAATGTTGTGACCATTATGAAGAGGTGTGACTCTCCCTCACATTGGAGGATATAAAGGGGAGAAGTTTTCATTTGAGGAGGAGATAAAAAATGAGAGATCAATTTGGGGAATAAATTATTATTCTCAAAGGTAGCAAAGAAAAGTGGTTACTCAATTCTTATGAAGGGTGTTGATCCTTCCACCAATAAAGTATAAAGGAGAATTCATACCAAGCATTGAAGGGGACTTATCAATCAATAGAGGAAATCGATACAATTAACATCAATTCTCCTAAGAGAGCAAAGAATCTTCAGCAATCAAATACAGATCAAACCATTCAGCAATAGTACTCATCCAAGAGAGCAGCATTCAGCTTTCAAAGAGGGAAAAAACATTGAGTTGAATCTGTCCAAATTACCACAGCAGACTGAAAATACATAACTTGCAATAGTTCTAAAAGTATAGTGGGCAAGATTTAGTGTCCTCCCAAAAGGGGACATTACACTTTACCAACCAACAACCAAAATAGATTAAAGTAATACTGTAATATTTAGCGTGTAATGGTCATCTAGTTAGTTTAGGAAGTTTCAATTTTGTCTTTCGTTTTTCATCATTTCTTTTATAGAAACATTGCTTGTACTCTCTATTTGAGGAGTTTTCATCTCCTTTGTGAATAACGAATTATCAGTATCAGAGCTCAGGAGTTTGATGATTTTTTTAATATAAAAATTCAGTCTTTACCTGGAAAGTTCTTGTTTTTTGCCCGATTTTTTTTTTTTTAAATCAAGGGTTTCTGGTTTTTGTTGGATTTTTTTAATTAAAAAAACCATGTGGGTTTGCAGAATGTGATTTACCTGGAAAATTTTTCCAGAAGGTTTTGGTTGATTTTTTTAATAAAAATCGTGGGTTTCATGTGCTGCAGCCAAGTTTTTTTTGTTTTTGATGTGTGATTTCTGCTAGCACCATTTTTGCCTGATTTTTGACAAATCAGAGGTTTTTCTTTTTCTAAACAATGCCTAGGGATTTGTGCCAGCAGGGTTTGACGATTTTTCCACAAAATTGAGGTGCTCTTTTTGATGATTTTTCCACTAAAATCATGGTTTCTAGCAACTTGTTTTGGGTCGCACTGTAATGTCCCCACTTTGAAATAGAATTTAATAATAAATAATAATAATAAAATTTAAATATTAAAACTTAAACTAAAATATAAAAGAATATAATTAATTAAAATTTGATTGAGTTAATGAATGGTCAAAAGACATGGAAGGAAAAGTTGTGACTCCCTCAACAATGAGATATAAAAGGGAGAAGAGGACCTCATTTGGGAGGGGGATAATTTGGGAATCAGAAGTGCACATCTGATTTAAATTAGAAGTGCAGATCTGATTATGAAAGGTTATGTCCCTTTCAAAGGGCAGAAATAATGAAGAGTTGCACTCTTTCAAAAGGTGCTAATGGTGAAAGGGTGTGTCTCTTGCCAAAGGGCATACATGATGAAGAGGTGTGACCTCTCCCTCACATTGAGAGATATAAAGGAAAGGAATCAAAGCATCCAGCAACAACACGATAGATTGGATCAGATCAGAACTGTTATTAAGTTACAGGCAGTAGCATCTTTGTTTTTGGTGGTATGCATGGGGATGTGCTGAATATGTATGCTTAATATATGAAGCCTGATAATGTTGTTATGCAGAATTTAGTTGTAATATTAATATAGACTGCAATATGTATGGCAGTCATACTTAATTTCATATATATTCATAATACATGAGAAGTTAGTATACTTATAGTCTGAATCATGTTATTACTGTCAATATTTAAGAAGATGGGATTGAGTTGTTTCCAACAGGGGCAGTCTAAATCCAGCCAATAGGATGATTCCCAAGATAGGGTAGGGATCAGCGTCCCGTAAACCTTGAGGGCGTAGTCCCAAGATAGGGTAAGGGCTTGGATCTGTAAACTTTGAGGGAGCCTATTGAGTTTGGTATCTAAGCGATTGGCAACATAGTCATCTCCTCCTTCCTTAAAACTGGAGTAGTAACAAGGATTGAACTTTGCATTAAGAATTATGGATGAGACAATTAATTATCTAATAATAGAATTAATTGCCTAGTATGGTGGATTGACAATTTATTCATGAATAATTGATAAATTATTTAAAAGTATAAAATATCATAGATTTGATTTATGTTAAGGAAAAAGCTAAAAATAGAGTTGTCTCCTAACCAATTTAGTTTAAGTCATAAGTATATTGAAATAAATTAATTACTGTTATAACAAGCCTAAACTTAGTAGGGGACATTACACGCACCTAGGGTTTCTAGGGCAAACGATGTTCTTCTGGAAATGTTTTTGACAGTTTTTTTACAAAATTGTGGATGTTGCTGTTTTTCTAAAGCAATGGAGGGTTTTTGACCTCGTTTTCTTTTGATCATTTTTGGAAAAATCATCGATTTTTAGAGTTTTTGCACAACTTTTTTTTTTTAAATCATGGGTTTCAATTTTTTGCCTTTTTTTTTATCAATAAAAATTGGAAGTTTTTTGAGAAACTGATCTCAATTTCCATATCTTTGGATATCAGGAGGGATAGATTCGTTACCCAACATCATGTTGGAAGGATTGTGATAAACTTGGTCATATGAAAAAGTTGTGCAAAAAGCAGTTGGCTAGTCAATAAGTCCACCCAGGGAGGGTCTCAGCAGCAGACTCGTCGCAGAGCGTTCTGAAGAGGAGTCAGCCTTCTATGCATTCATGGCCAAATGACTTGCAGATTATGTCAAGTCTTTTGTAGGGTAGTTAGT
Source organism: Cryptomeria japonica (assembly GCF_030272615.1). NCBI lineage: Eukaryota > Viridiplantae > Streptophyta > Pinopsida > Cupressales > Cupressaceae > Cryptomeria > Cryptomeria japonica. The sequence goes on from NC_081405.1 coordinate 471,706,348, forward strand.
AGAATGACCATTAAGGGAGGGTATTAAAATAATATTGTAATATTTAGCGTGTAATAGTCATCTAATTAGTTTTAGGAAGTTTCCTTTTTGTCTTTCATTTTCAATCATTTGTTTTATAAAAACATCACTTGTACTCTCTATTTAACGAGTTATCATCTCCTTTGTAAATAACAAATTATCATTTCAAAATATATCAGCAAATTTTGGAAAGAAATATGATAGTATGTCTATAACACCATTACCCCAAGTACAACTTATCACCCTCAACTAAATGGCTGATAAAAACAATCAAATTGTCAATACATCTCTAAAGGGGTTTTAGCAAACTATGCTATAAATGAGGCTCAACAAACTTCATTCCCAAAGCTAATAGCATTTATTACAAGATCCATAAAATACAACAAGCCATAAATTCATTAGAATGATGTTGTTTACCCCTCCATATTCATGACTCGTTTTGCTTATTTTGATTATTAAGTAATTTAAGAACACTTGATCTCTGGTTAGCAGAATTTTTCTTGAGGAAAGCTAGTGGGTAATGAAACTCTTCAATAAGAACCTCAAATGGTCCCATGATAGGACTAAACCCCAATTGTGCCATCGTGGTAGTGACAGAATTTTAGGTAGGATATTGGGTCTTCTTAATGATTCGGCCTTATAAGCATAAGATTCTTGAAAATGAAGTGGAGAAACTTGACCCTGATATTACAGATCAGATTTGAGCAAAAGTGGGACAGGTTTAATATATTATCAAGTTGTCAATGGATTTATGAGTACATAACAGCTCCCTTGTCTCTACTTGAATGAAGTTGTGATACTTAAATAAAGTGGTGAGACAAAAGGTTGAAATTTCAAATTCCTTGCCTCACCTAAAAGATGAAATATATGCTTTTAAACTTAACAGCACATTTTGGCAACAAGCAAAGTTGAGGATTAAGGTATTGTTAGAATAATTCATTCAGTAGAAGGACTTAGGATTTCCTATGAAAGGATGGCATGTGGAAAGGCCCTGGCATACTATGATACCTAGCGCCATGATTGCTTTGACAAAGCACAATTCATAGAAGTACCATTATGATGCTTAGGGATAATTTATGCAATGCATTAGGAATTTTATGAGTTGATATGGAACCAATTTTGTGAATTCATTAGAGTCCAAATAAAGGCTGCTACAATGAATGAGAAATTGATTGTCTTTACACTCTAAAACACTGCAACTGCTTGATCATGAGAAATAATGAGACCTGAATGAATAATTCAGGCAAAAGATGAGGTACTCTTAGCTCTTTTTCAACATCCTCAATCATTCTCAACCAGCATGTATGGATTATATATCCATTTTTCCAATTTGAGACTTTATTTTACAGTGTTCTGTCATTTTCCTCTAGCAGACACCTACCCATAGGAACCATGTAATTGAAACATCAATTAGAGTGACTACTTCTCCAACTAGAAAGGTCATTTGATTAAGAATAACACGTAGGGTTCATCATGCCTCGTTCCTCTTAATCAAAGTAAGGATCAAACATAATTAACCATTCTTGCATCTAGTAAAATACCAGCTCATGGACTTATATATATAAATGATAGGTAAATATTTCCACCTCTAGACATATACCTATGTAAGTAAGCAGGAGACAAATTCTTAAAGTGTAACATAGTTTTACAAATGTAAAATTTTTGAAACATTTCTTAGGTTTGACACTGAGAAAATGGCTCAATCCAACACTTGCAAAAGACTTCTGCATTATCCCCATTATGTTGTCAAAAAAAAGTGAGAAAGGGATCTAAATGCCAATGGAAAGTGAGGCCTCAATCACTCTGCAATATGCTAGTTTCTTCAAATCTCCTGCTGTGTGGATGTGATACTTGTAAGAAAAGCCACAAATAGACTAATAGTACTTTAATAAACAGGAAACACACATAAAAGCAATATTGAAAAAGGTCTAAATAGTAAACCTAACTTCCTTTCTTGCTTTGCTCAAAACTTTCAAAAAGACTTGAATTTGCATGAAGACTATCAAATTGTATTCCCAAAGTTGACAAACAGTGACCCTCCATATGAAGTCATAGGACATAAATACATATCCCAAAAGCTTAATTGTTTGTTATTTGACACATTTTGCAGCACGAATCTCACTAATGTCAACATTAGGTAGGTGCTTCCTGCTATGTAATTAGGTAGACAAATATTTACCATTTAATTATAAACTTAATTTAGCTGAAAAAACAGATAAGATATGACATCATAAAGTTGTGCACTTTCAATGATACTTTATATTTTATTCTATATTGATTAAGTTTCATATACCTTCATAAGCTACTGTTGAAGTGAACAAGAACAATTTCTAAGTTAAGGATTACCTCTTGAATTATTTTTGCTGCTACTCTATCTTTAACACTTCCTCCAGGGTTCAAAAACTCTGCCTTAGCAAGAATCTGCAATCAAGATACTTTATCAGGTGAACACACTGTAATATGCTAACATCTGAAAAGCACGCAGCCCCTATCCCAGAGAGAAACGAAGAGAAAAGAATCAACAACAAAAGCTTTCAGAGTTTAGTTTCATTTAACAAGCATCAAGCCTTACCTCCATATATATGGAAAATTTACTTTCAACATTATGCCAGTAATGTTTTAGGATTGCGGTCAAGTGTCAACAATCAGAGAAAACAATCCAAAAGGTTGAAGCACGGTATAACATATGCCTTCAAATCTAAAAATGTGTCCTTTAATAAATGATTAATCCTCAATTGACCATTGACGGTATTTATTGGTAACTTCTCGGGTTCTTTATGAATTTTGATAGTCATTTATAATTTCTGTTGGATTTCATGTTTAGGTCAAACAATTTTGTTTTGTTAGTTATGACGGTATTCTTTTTAAAATCCTAATTATCCACGTGAGTGAGTACATACACATGTGATTTTTGAACACGGTTCATATGGACTGTATCTCTGCATATAGACTTCCCTGCCCTAGTTTGGAATCCATACATCCTCAGAAATGATTTCGCTACTATTGCCTAAGCTTATGTTTCAGTACTACTAAAAATAAAAATACTAATAATGCTTTTCCGGTCTCTATACCAGAGAAGAAATTGCCTGAACTGAAGTTTCAGTGGTAGCTAAAAAAATACTAACGATGCTCTCCCCGTCTCTATAAGAGAAAAGAAAAAAGATATTTATTTTGTGGGAGCATTCTGAATTCTATCTCTACAGTTCAAATTTATAAAAATTCAATCGTAGTATTTCCGCTCTAGGGTTTACGGTAGTTGTAGCAGGTTTAGGAGCGAGCTCTATCCAATCCTTTAAGCGAAGGCATGCAGAAGGGGCCAGATAATAATCCAGGCTTGCAAGCTTCATAGCATGTAGCGATCGTCAATCGATCAACCACCGTGGGATAGATAAGACATGACAGACTTTGAGCCACCGTAGAAGATTTGATTAATTCATTTCAGTTTAGTGTATGTCAGAGGCATTAATTGAATAACAAAAGAAAACAAAAACGCAAGAAATGAGTTGTTTAGATTACCTCGCAGCCCGTAGCATTGGACAAGCTCTTAATTTTGATGAGTGGAGTGTTGCCAATGGCACCAATTACTCCATCTGCCACACTCCTCTTCTTGCTCCTCCTCTTCTCGTATACATTGAAAAGTATGAAATGTGAGAGAAAAGCAATGGCCAAGACTCCAGCGAATACAGCATTCTGGCTAAAGAATCCCATGGCTGAATTGCAGTGTGAGGGTCAGGGTGAGGGGCCACCTCTTCCTCCCACACTGTTTTGTGCATTGGCAGTGTGTTTTTCTCTCAGTTGCAAGTTAGTCACGTCGTGCTGCTTCAATGCTCGATAATATTAGAATGTTAACGACAGTGGTGAGAACCAAGTGGTTTCTACTTGGGTAAATTTGTTCATGAAATGATTTCATTTTTTTTTATGGTACGAGTTACCCTAGTATTTTTTAACTTGATGTAAATCACTTCAATGAATGTACCTAAACCTAATATAATAATAATAATAATAATAATAGCATTTATATCAAATAGACATGCAATTGTAATGTCGATAATAATATATGATAAAAGATTGACAGTCTTAAATATAACGTAGGATATTTGTATAATTTAAGACGTGAGTGGGTACATTTAGTACATTTGACTTTAGAGGGATAAATGTGTGTTGTATCAATGGATCTCCTTCTTAAATATAACGTAGGATATTTGTATAATTTAAGACGTGAGTGGGTACATTTAGTACATTTGACTTTAGAGGGATAAATGTGTGTTGTATCAATGGATCTCCTTCTTCATACTTGCATGGTCTATGACAATCCACATTGGTTGGAAAGGATTCAAATTTTTTAAGCATAAGTATAATTGACATTTCACTTGAACTTTGGGGTGGCTTTACGCCTAATAGTACTCTTTGTTGAATGAGAGTATTAGATTCATTAAGGCTATTTGTACTAGCATATGAATCAAACATAACAAGTGTGGGTTGTTCTTGTTGCAATTCTTGGTCTGCATCGAGGGAGACTGGCTCTCTAACTATGTCATGCCTTCTACATACAATCTTCAAGCTCGTAATTATAATCCACCTACACATGAATAATGAGATAGACTATGAGCGAGAAGTTTTGTAACATAATAATCTGATAATTGTTTTTCCAAAACAATGTCACTCTCATTTGCTTATTGTGTTTTTCTTGAGTTGGAGAAGCTATACTCAATTGATTGTAGTATTGATCCAACTTTGATATCTCGAGAGATTATATGGTTGTTATACTTTTTGGGCAAGGATGCTTTGTGTTTGTCCATCAGAAATATCTAATCTATATCGATTAGATTGTTGAGGGCCATTCCCAAAATGTGATATGGAGAATACTTGGATGTACAAAGATAAGCCCGCATTTCCATAAATCAAAAGCTTGATTGCATTTGCAGTTAATATATCCATCATTTAGGTTTCAAGGGTATTCTTACAAAACCATTGACCTTATAATTACCTAATGTAATGCCTAAAATTAAACATGAGGATAATATTAAAATCTAATTTTCCTACATGACGACTAAATCAACTAAAAAAGTGATGGATAAGATATTATACAGATTATTTTTTTTATGTAAGGGAAAAATAAACAAACTTAATTTATAATCTAATTTTCCCTCTTGACGACTAAATCAACTAAAAAAATAATGGATAAACTATTATACATATTATTATTTTTATGTTAGGGAAAAATAAACAAACTTAATTTACATACAAGAAATAGCTTTATTTGTAGATAAACATCTAATTAATATAGTTCTTCTTAATTAATCTCTCCTTATTTTATTTTTTAAAATAAATTAATAAATAAAAATAAATGAATCCTTAAATTTCTTAGTAAATTCTACATTAATTAAATTTCTTAAAACTTAAAAATAGTAATAAAAGTGTAAATGAATTAAATTTCTTAAAAATTAAGAATGGTAATAAAAGTGTAAAGGTATCATTTTTTTGATGAACTTAACTTTCCAAAAATAAGAGGAGAAGTCCCTCTTTCATTCTCTTTTAAAACTAATCTATGTAGGCTATAATTTGCTATGTTTAATATTTTTATTGTCACCATAAAACAAAGCACGAGAACTCTAAAATAGTCATCCCTTATCAACCTTAATTCATACCTCATGTTTCTTTTAAATGCTCATGAAACTGAAGTGTATGATGGCAAGAGCGTAAATGTATGATGCCTAAATGCTCACACTTATGTATAATATGTGAAGGTGATAAGCAAGATAAAGGAAAGGCACTGTTATAGTTCAATCACAGTTTTTACAGTGAACTTAGAATAAGATATTCTAAAGTATATTGTTAAGTACAAAAATTCGAGTTATATTAGCTTATGTTGTATGTTGTGTGTAATGAACAGACAAAAATTCAAGCTATGAATTTGTGTCATTTTAAATTGATTGAAATTTGTAGTAGAAAAATCTAAAATAACAAAGTTCATACTTTTATCTTTTTTCTCCTCTACGTTAGGAACATTTTGTTCCTTGGAGATATTTATAAAATTCTAGTTAGAAGAGTAGCATTTAGAATACACAAAATCTCCTCTTTAATGTAGTGTAAATCTAATCCTACCTCCTTATTTTCCAAATCTCCATTGCTTGGACACTTAAAATTGGTCTGCTATTATAATCGTTGGTTTCATAATTGCCAATTATTATTATTATTTTTAGTAATAAAGATTTTTTTTTATGTTAAGATCCAAATTTGATTTTAGGCCTATTCTCAAATAATTTTTTGCACGAGAATAATATATAGAATACACAAAATATATTCTTTCATGTATTTTAAAACCCTATATTGAGAATTTTACAAATAAATTATACATGTCCATATTACACTAGGACTAATGCTAGTTGGTTTACTTAAACATAAGACAACTTACAAAAGTCCATACAAACTAACTTTTGAGGATTAGAATAAAAAAATTATCAAATAAAGACTTAATAATGTCCACAAGACTTGGGCATTTGAAAGAGTAGAGTACATTTCCTTTAGTGTCGGTCCTCCTTTTATGTAAATGATTAAAATTGAGTAAAGGTTCTCTAGAATTTTTAATTGACAGCTACATGAAATTGGAAGCTACCTTAGTGTTCTCTTTTTTGCCACGCACCATCGATGCCAATTAAATTTTATCGGAATGTGTGAGACTTTTGCTAGGATATATTGAATAATGAAAACTAATTATTTTTTGCTAAAATGCTTGAGACTTTTTATTGGGAGTGTGAGACACTTCCAGTGGGCAAAGCCCACATAATACAAGCCTAGTGGCTAATTAAATTTGTTTTTTAAAGTAGACAATTATATAGTTCAAGGATTAGCTTGAACTACAAATGAAATTGAAAAAAAAAAATTCATAATTGGTGTAGATATTGATAATTAAAGAAGAGTAGGAAGGAAGATGTCATTTTCAAAAATAAGTTTAGTTATCTATCTTCTAGTTGTATGTTATCAAATATGGGAATGCAAGTAATGTTGTATAGTTCTAATTTTATCTCATTTGTACATTTAAGCCTTATATGATCACATTTGTATTCATGTAAGGCACTAGTGTCTCATATGGCCACAATTACATACTTTACAACTTCCTCGCATGAACTTACAAACTCTAATGAATTTGTATGTATTTGTACTTTAACTTGTAATGTTTATTTTTAAACAAAAAAGGTGTTTGTGGCACCTTTGGGGATCTAGCTTGGTCAAATCACTAGTTTGATTCAACAATTTTATGAAAAATAAACTCTAGAAGTGTGTGAATAATCCATAGGTGCAAGGTGTAACTACTACAACAATGGTAGTCTAACAATAAACGTTGGTTGATATTTCCTATATGAGTGGGTGCTCCTATGATGTCTTAGATGTTCAAGTATGTGTCTTAAATGCTCATTCTGTGTTATTTGTTTTCAATTAATCCCTTTCTATACACATATGACACTTTTACTCTTAGAGTTTAATCAACAACTTTTGGGGTGTAAAAAGGCAAATGTTTGGGCAAAACAAATTGATTTTAAATGTGGAGGATGCAAATGTGCACAATCTTGCTCAAAGGATAGGAGTGTGATGTGTTAACTTCTGTGATGCAAAAATTGTCAGTATGAGGAAATTAAGTTATTCATGTGTGACTAGGATTCTACATTGAAACTAGGTATAATTTTGTAATCAATTAAAGCTATAAGAGGTAGTAAAAGAAAAAAGTTCCAAAAGCCATGCTTAAAAATGAGGGCACTAAAATGAGTGCAAAATCAGATAGAAAAGTGCTAGTTTCTATACAAGTGAAATTATTTTTATATAGTTTTGGTCATGACACATGCTCTTAAAGTTTATCCTATGTATTTTATGTAAAATTGTTTTAGTAATGGTTATAAATTGGTCCCTTTGAGAGATTCCTTAAATAGATTTTTTTGTTAGATATCAATTTCATATTAGAATCACTTTTTTATTTAATGGAAATTATAAACAATAAAATATTTCTACTTGTGCTATCAACAACCACCATCCCATCAATAATATATTCCACCAACAAACACACTTTAATCCACCTATCAACAACTATCCCATAAATAATATATTTCACCAATAAATGCTTTACAATCCACCTATAAATAACCACCATCATATCAACAACAACACACTCCACCAATAAACATATACCAATCCACCCATAAACAACTACCATTTCACCCCCTATATCCAACTATTGGGAATCTCTCCACCTAAGAGTATCAAGAGATGAAGGATATGTTGAAGCAGGTATAAATAGGGATCTTAACTCCAAAGAAAACATATAAATTTTAAGAACTATTTCCCTACCTCTTCAATACATCAATAATGATGGTACCTTTCCCTCATAATTTTAAAGTACCAAAACTTGATAAATATAAAGGGAAAAGGGACCTCTGAGATCGTATCATGGAATTTTTATTGGCATATTAAGAGGTTGGGTACTATGGTGTGTATCTTATGAGAATCTTTCCTAAAATTTGGGAGGATAAGTAGTCGAATGGTAATTGCACCTACTACATGGATCCACTAAAACTTTGTTGAATTGATTAAGAAATTGATAACCCATTTCTTAATATAATATCAAACACAAGTTAACTAAGCTTGAAAAGGTGAGGTTTTTGTTCCCTTCAATCATAGAGAAGTCCCATTAGACTCTTTCCATGACTAATACAAGAAAGAAAAAAATTCTCATTATTTTCATCACAAATCTTAATCCCAAAATAGCCTCACTTACAATTCCATTATATCTTAACTCTTGAAAATAATATTAACAAAGGGATCACTCTCAAGAATGCCCTTTTTGCCAAAGGTTTGGTTAAAAGATATAACAAAGACGAAGATAATAACAAGCAAACCAATCACAAACTACACTTTTGGGCTTAGAATAAAAATATTATGGGTGAGAAGGTAATTGACTCCAAACTTGTACTAAAAACACATACCAAACAAGTTTAAATGTTTAAATATTCAAATGCATGTTTCAATACCTAAAGGACAACAAAAAGCTTCTAATTATTCAAAACATAAATGCATTCCTTAGGGGACTACCAAAGTAGCATTTCAATTACTCATTCAAGCCAGCTTAATAAACTTTCCATACAACTAATATTTTGATGAGAAAACACCCAAACCTACATGGTATAGAGAAAATTATTATTGTGAGTACCATCACATTAAAGACCACACTCTCTCAAAATACATGAAACTTAAGAACTACATCCAAGATCTCATCAATCAAGTCAGATAGGATTGGAAGGCCATATATGACCCTCATCTAATGAGTAATTGGGCATATATCAAGATTCATTTTTTAAGTATGATCAAAACTAATACTTCATGTCAAACAAAGCCTCATTCCTATATATGTTATAGGATCTCTAGATAGAATACTAGTGTCAACAAACCATGTGAGACGAGCAAATGCATGCACTACCTAAGATTAATGAAAATACACAAATATGTATCAATACTTGAATTAAATTGAACTACAAGTATGTAAATATTCACTGAGTGTCTTGCATATATAGGAAAGGATGAGGAGTGAGAAGGTGGCAATGAAACTCTTACTACCCCTCCAAATTTGTTACACATCTAAGATCAAGTGACAATTGTGTTAAGTGTGTGTAAACTAGGTGTCTCAATAGGTGAATACCTATGTCTCAACAACATGGAGACAAAAAGATAAAATTCCCTAAGTGGAGACTTAACTAGTGTGAATAGGAATTCTCCTAGGTTGGCTAAAATCTCGCTAAATAGATAATGCGCTAGAAATTAGGATCTTAAGATACTAGTCATTATAAATTTAGCATAAAATAAATAAATGAGAATCATACAAGTATATGTTTTGAACATTACACAAGATATACATGGGAAAAACCCTTTCAAATACAAAACCTCATATAGGATCTTTTTATTAAAATGCTTACAAAATATAGTCTATTAAAAATAAATTAAACTTGGGGACACTTCTCTTTACTTCCACATAACCAATAGCACCTTCTATAAAACTCCAAATTCACCACTCTAAAATGAGAGAGAACTTCCTTAAATATAGGAGGAAGTGTAATGTCCCTCTTTGGGATTTTCCTTAATTTAAACCTGAGACAACAATTCCAACTTAAGGTGATAACTATAATATATATATAAATATAATTTTATCAAATATGAGAACATTTTATTATAATATTTGACTTAAAATTTCTAAGAATAGTATGAAAGATAGAACTTATCTTTACAATCATTGCTATCAATCTACCAATCTGGTATAGGTTTGCAATACTACTCTCGTCTTAAATTTTGCTATAGTGGAGCTCTTTATTTTTACCCTTAAAACTGTCCAAATTCTCTTCATGAATCTGATACGAAGTTCTTCGTATATCTTCTTTGGCATATTAGATATATCTTCTTTGGCATATGAGATATATCTTCTTTCTTACTTCCCCCCCTCCATCATTCATTACCACTGATATCTTATACTTAATCGAACAGCTGTAATCTTTTTTCAAAGAATGCGTCTCTTTATTACAGATGCAACTCCCCATTGTATTTTAACAAATTACACCCCTTCATTTTTAATCATTCCATATTCTTATTAAGGTTTTGTTAATATTTTAATTTATTTTCTTTGGATCGCACTCTCTCAAAGATAACATAGATTGCACCACTTCATAAGACGTATCTTTCTCACCCATACGCTGTCCAAGGTATCATTCTCATAAAATTTGAGACGTAATTATTGATAAATGTAATGTCCCCTACTTGGTTCATCAATATTATGTCAACCTGAATGTGGTCGCTTAGGGGTGATTAATATTATAACTGGTTACTCGGTCAGGCTATTGACTCTCTAAATATGTTGTACGCAGTTGCCTGTGCAATTCGGTCAAGCTATTGACTCTCTATGTAGAGCATACCACCTAGAACAAGGATAGTACTGCCAGTATTTAATAACAGATCTGATCTGTTCTAAATCTGACAGTGTATCTTCAATACACATAACATTTATGCAGGAATATGCTAATCTTCTGGTGTACCTACTTATGTCTAAGACTGAAAATATATCCTTAAATACACAAAATACTAATACAGAGAATGGGCTAGTTCTCTGATATATACGCTATGTTCTGGGACTGAAATATATCCTTAATACTTAGAATATGTATACAGAGAATGGATGGTATTCTGATATCGATCTTCCTGAATCAGATTCCTTCTTCCATTTGGGTATAATCTGGGCGTCATTTTTCCTTCTTTCCTCTATCGTGCCCTCCCGTTTAACCCCCCCACGTGCACCTATGTATACATGTGGATCAGAGGTGATGCAAAGAGGAAGTCGTGACTTCTCCAAAAGTCACGACTTCTTTTACTGAAGTCGTATTTCCTTTGGAGCCCGATAGGATTAGTTTAGCTTGTTAATGTTTAACATCCATAATAATTAATAATTAATAATTAATTTACTGCTCATTAACAAACCAATCTGTTAATATATAAACATTAATCACACATAAACTATAATTAATTTTATATACTGATACAATGTTAATTATGCATTTATTCACCAACTAAACATGTTAATGTGGATTTTAAATAAATCAATGAGATACATATATTTATACAACTATCGATATTCCATTACATGATGAACTAGTGGTTACAAAGTTATAATAATGGAGGGTTATTGGCAGCACGTTGTAATTGGATAAGATGTTAATTGGATAAGATATTTTAAACTTTCCCTTTCATCTATTATTGCTACTATTTAACTTATTACTTTAATAACCACTTGAAAATGCTACCAATCTTAATCCCACAATTGTTCATGGGTTCTGTTATCTTTTTGGGTCAAAGATGGGGACATGACAACTATTATAGGCGATTTGTCAAGGGCTTTTCATAATTGGTAGAAATTGAACAGCTATCCATAATCTGATCAAAATTTGTATTGTATTTTAATATTGGTTCTATTTATGGTATCGTATTAATATGATATAATGTATTTTGACAATTCATGTTATATTTTATATTTATTAAATAGCACGTTATATGATAAGTGTAATATATTCAATATATCTATTTTATGTTTTAATAGTATTTTATCGTAAAATTTCTTTAATAGTTAATATAATATTAATAATTGAAATATGAACGTTACATTAAAATAAAACAATAATAATAAATAATAGTCATAACAAATAATAAACATTAATAATCATATATTAGAGGAAAATTGTGAAGTCTCATAAATGAGATGATTTTCCAATATTAATAAATGTTTTAATTATCGTATTTATTCAATCACAATAATCCAATGTCCAAAGAAGGGTTATGACAGGAAGGGTGGCAAACTACATGAAAGGGTATTAGTCACACATTTTCAATAACACTCATTCATAAATAATTAATAATCTAATAGCTATTAGACTATAATTATTTAAAATGAAATATTCTTAATAAAACATCTAACATGTAAGGTCATATAATCTTATATTAGAACAATATATGAATGGTCTAAGGGTGTAAACCCTAATAACATTATATTATAACATAATGTCACTATTTACACCAGCATCCCCAGTTTAATGCAATTATTGAGTAATGTATGAATGATGATGAGTCCCAACTACCAGGCCATGTTGAGTACTCTTGTACAAATTTCTCACAAATGGAGTAAAGGAGAATACCCTATTGAGAAATAAAAACCACTGTCTAAAAGAGAAATGATATACTAAAAATATACAAGAAATATCCCCCATAGGAGAGAAAAGAGAGACTATGGAGACCGCCATAAGACAATAGATCCTACAATGTTGAGTGATGCACAAGTTCCAAATACAATTATGTAATCTCTTAATGTTGCTCAAATGCTCCATGTGAAGACTAATGTAGAAATAATAATCAAAGAAGTGATGTGCAGTATGTCAATACATGTCATGTGGCTATAATAAAAATCCCACATGAAGTCCTACAAAGAAGGAATCTTACATGAGGTCTTTCTATAAAGAATCACTCGAATCCCTTAGTGAAGTCTCTTTGAACTTTTTAGTAGCACAAGAACTATCATCAAAGAGAATATGTATATCCTCAATACCATCATCAAGATCTGAAATGTGGGAATCTATTAAAAAGTAAGAGATGCCAAGTAAAAATGTGGCCTAAGGATCTAGAAAGTTGATATTAATATCTTATTGTGATAAATCAACGGAAGTTCCCGAGGAAGAAACATATAACTCTAAAGTAGAAATAGGTGATGATGGAGGATAGTAGCACCATACTAATTTTCTAGGTCTTCTAATATTGCCTAGTCTTGCTTTTTTCTTAAGTATGGAAGCCCTAGCAGTCACTCCAACCCCTAGCGGATTTTTAGTTATATTTTATCGATGAATTGAAATACACTATAGTCAATCTTTAAGTTATGACTTTAAGTCTTGTAGCCTCATTGATTACCAGGCCAATTTCCTAGCTATGGGCTCATCCCATTACACAATAGGGATTAGAACAAGCAAAAACAATAGGGAAAGATACTTCAGAGTCAATGAAAATTGATATGATGACACAATTGGAGGAGTTTCAATCGAATAATGGATTATATGGCATTAAGAGAAGACAAACTAAAGGAGCAGATAAAGGAAGCCAAATCCTAGGCTGAAGTTGTTAATGAATCGACAAGTGGACAAAAGGAAATCATAGAAAACCAAATCAAAAGACAAATAAGAGAAGAAAAAGGCAAACAAGGCAAGGAGGTAAATATCATCATCAAAGGTTAAATAAATTTGGAGAGAAGGAAAGAACGGATATTCTAGCAAGGGATTTTCTCAAGGACTAACTAAAGTGGATAGGTTGTATACAACAAGCGAATAGGATTCGAAAGAAAATAGGAGAAGGAAAGGATAGACATATGAGAGTTACTTTTATAAGTTTGGCAGACAAATATATGATCCTAAAAAATACGGGGATGCTTAGAGGTACTTATATCTATTTAGATGAAGATTTGTTTTTTGCGTAACGAGAAGGGCGAAGGAGAGAGTGGGAGAAAGTGAAATCAGCTAGAGAAGTAGGAAAATGGGCATGGCTGAAAAATGGGAAAGATCAAATTAACAAGCAATGGACACACAAGAAATAGGGATTTGGGGCCCCCTGGGAGTATATAAACATGGCAAGTTGGAATTGTAGAGGTTACCGATGGAGAAGAGGACCGAGCTTGGGGCCCATAGCAAATGGAAAAGACATTATTTTTCTTATGGAAACACATGAACATGATGGATGCGAGGTTCCAAACATTAAATGATACATTAAAATCTCAGTGTGGAATGAAGAGATAGAAATAGGTAAAGGGCATGGAGGGATAACAATATATTAATAAATAAAATATGGTGTGATATTATAAAATTGGAGAAAGAGGACCCAAATAAACAGTTTACATGGCTGAAAATAACAGACACTAAGGATACTATTTGGGTGGTTGCTTGTTATATTTTGCCCCAAAAAGTTCAAAATTTTACAAGAAGATAAATTTGGATAATGAAGAACCTTATGCTGCATTTAAAAAAAGATATTTCAACTTATAGCAACGTAGGGGAAATTATCTTAATTAGAGACTTCAATTTTAGGACAACGAATAATCAATCTATTTAGTTAAGCAATGGTGTAGGAGAAGACAAGGGGAAAATGAGGATCACCTTTGGAGACGGACTTCACAGGACAGGAATGAAAGTATTTCACACTTTGGGACAAATTTGTTAGGCCTTTGTAGCTTATATGGAATGTTTATATGTAATGGCATGAAGAATTGGCCAAGATCCAACAATGTTACTTGCAAGACTTACAATGGGCAAACCGTGGTAGACTATGTAATATGTTCTCAGAGCTCTATTTCCAAGTTTTTGAACTTCAATATCGAGAGATAAACCAAAGAGTTGAACTCTTATCATTTGCCTCTTTTTATTAAGCTTGGCATAAATGTTAAGGGCCTACAAGAAGAACAAAAACAATATCACAAGAAGGATGTTAACAAAGGTAAAATCCTTATAAATTAAGAAAATCATGAGCTCTTCAAGGCTACTTTGGAAGAGCACCTACAATTGGCAAAACATAGTGTAGAATGCAAGGGTAACAAAAGAGAAAAAGAGTATGTTGGCAATAACATGTTGATCCCTTTGATACACAAATCTTTGAAGGTGTGTAAGTGAACTAAACTATGAAGAAAGTTTCAAATACCTTTCCAACTAATCTTGGTATGACGAAGAGTGCAAAGTTTCTAAAAAATCTCTTAAAGGAAGGATTCAAGTAGGGAAAACAAGATAATATACAAACAATTGATTCAATAATAAAAAAAAAGATATGTAATTTCAAGGAGGAAAGAATTAATTGATTTGGGGAAACACAACCCCAAAGGATTTTGGAAGGAGCTACAGCTAAAGAGAAAACAAATTGAAAACAATATCATAGATGCCCAATAGTTAGAATATGTGAAGCTCTTATACGAACAAACAAATGAGAAAAGTAATCCACCCACAATTAAAACTTTTGTTGAGATTTTATCATTGAAAGACATCAAACAAGGTATAAATAATTTGTCAATTGGTAAAGCACAAGACATTGATTGTTTATAGGCAAAAAAATTAAAGTGGGGATTTGATCTCCTAGCTCTACATATCGAGAAGATATTTAATGGAGTTACTCAAACCATCTTTTCAACTGAATGGACAACTAGTGTGGTTATCCCTCTTCACAAAAGGGGAGACATCAATAACCCATCTAATTATTGTACTATTATGGTCAACCCTCTCTTTGGGAAGCTTTTTGGGAGCATGATAGGGCGTATAATTAGTAAATGGGTAGAAAAAGAGGGAAAAAGGGCAAGAGGTCATGTTGGCTTCCAATCTAAACATTTTATTATAGATCACTGCATCACTCTAAGACACTTCATTGAAAAAGTTTGGGATAGACAAGGGGTAGGGGCCTTTTGCTGCTTAATTTGTTGATTTCAAAAAAGCTTTTGACATTGTCCCTAGGGATAAGCTTTGGAATAGAATGGAAGAATTGGAAGTTGCAGAAGAGTTTAGAGTTGTTATCCACAAACTTTACGAGCAGGTTAGAGCCAAAATCAAAACTAAAGAGGGTATGTTTGAATGCTTTGATAGTGACATCGGGGTCAAACAAGGGTGTCATTTGTCTCCCACGTTATTTGGTTTATATATTGATAAAATTGAAGAGTGGTTAAACAATACCAATGGGGAAGGTATCCAATTGGTGGAATACGTGGTAAAGTTACTTCTAAATGCATATGACCTTATTCTTATTGTAAAATCAGCACAAGGTTTGAGAGAGCATCTAAAGGATCTTGAGCTCTTTTGTCAATAGGTTGGGATGCAACTGAATACTAGCAAAACCAAAGTCGTGATTTTTTCGTTGAAAAGGAAGAAGTAGCAACCTAATTTCATCTTCAAGGGCAGCCCCTTGGAAGTAGAGGTGGACTACAAATACTTAGGAATTGATTTTCACAGTAGGCTCAGTTGCAAGACATGTAGATCAAAGAGGATCCAAGGAGGATGCAGAGCCTTATACCTTCTTCGAAACATATGTAGAAAAGTTGAGTTGTGGGATTGGAAAACTAAGAAAACTCTTTTTGGTTTGTTAGTGGTACCAGTTATCCTCTATGGGTGTGAAGTTTGGGGGAACAACATGTCAAAGCACAAATGACAACAAATAGAAAGAATTCAAAAACATCTAATCACTAGCAACCTCAAAGTCAAATCAATGATACCTTATGAGATTATTTTAGTGGAAGCTACTATGTTCCCAATCGAGGCCTCAGCAATAATTCAATTGATATGCTACGTAAAAAAATTTGAAAGTATGGATAAACATCACCAACCCAAAATGATTGTTGAAGAGGAGCTATGTCGTAGAAAGAAGACATGGAAGAAACAAAACAAGTGGATGAACAAGTGGGACCTAAATATGAGTGATTGTCCTAGCACTAGAGAGGAGATTAAAAAGTGGGTATTAAAAAAATTCAAGAATGTCATGTGGACAAAACAGTTAGGTAGAAAGAAAGCATACTATAATAAAGAATTTAACTATACTTGGGATCATGATAAAAAAGTTTATTTGAGATTGACGATTAGCGAAAAGGCCAAAATTTTAATTGCTCAGTTGAGGACTGGATCTCGTCATTTGAGATGCGAAACTAGTAGGTGGAAGCTACCAAAAGAAGACTGGGAAGAAAGGACATGCATTTTCTGCAGCAAGAGTGCGGTAGAAACATAATGGCATTTCAATAAGGAGTGTGTGATATATGAGGATATTCGCAGTCAGTTTGAGAATGAATTAAAGGCGGATAGTCTGAATGAACTTTTTGAAGAGACAAAGATACACAAAACATCGAGTTTCTTACTCAAAATCCATAATAGAAGAACCAATGTGGAAAAGAGCTTGAAAATGGGTTAGTTTTGTTTCTTGGTCCCTTAGACCGCTGGATCTTGTGGACATCATTAAAATTCCTTCATTCATTCATTCATTGAGAATTAATTTTTCATAAGTCTATAGTCCATGAGCAGGCATGCACAATGATGACACTTCACAGCCTAATACATGCCTACAATCTCTAGAGGTCAGTTCTTTGTTAGAGTCACACTTTTGTGTTATGTTGTCACTTGTCTAGTGGGCCCCAACCTTTTGCAAAGCTAAGTGAATGGATCATCCAATAGAGAAACTCTCAAGTGGTTGTATGCTAGCTCAAAGGTCAAAATATTAAAGCTTATTTGGCATTAAACTTCTACAATTTTCTACCATGAATCTCGGGACCACACCAGATATTTGAGAAAGTATGGAGACAATACAACCCACTTAGTAGCATATCAAAAAGAAGGAACCTAGTGGATGGCACGATCTCATGATTCCACAACACATGTACAATGTCAAAGCTAGGCTGTGCAGTCTTTATGATAGGATGGAAAGTGTAGTCTCAATTTAAAAAATATGATTGGCTATGACTTTTCAATGCATGTACGATGGATTTTTTAAATATAGTTTGGTCAATCAAGGCCATAGATCTTATCGCACCAAAATAAAATCAATTGCTCATGTTCAAACTCCAAAATAGTTAGTTGTTGGAATGAAATTAATAGAGCATTTGGGTCATTACATTGTCTACTTTCATTTGCATCAAAAATTTCATGTAAAATATGCTCTCAACTACATTTTTCTGGCTCAAAAATTAGGGTTTGCAAGAAAAACTCAAGTCATGATTTTATGCTTGAAAAACTATTCAATTTCATGCATTTTCCATTATTGAGTTCCTCTATGCTTCTATGATTTTATATTATGTGAAGAGAAGGTCAAATTACAAATAATTTAAAAATCCTAACAATTGAACGAAACCCTAAGATTTGTGCTTAAACAAAATGAGACGCTCAATAGATCAATCATCTACTTCAAAGAGAACACTAGACGAAGATTTTTTGATTCAATTTTTGGGATCATCAAGGATGCCTATGAATGTATGTGTTCTAGGTTGTTTCACATATATATTGCTTGATAGTATAGGTGGATGTAGGGATATGACTGCATGGTCTCTATTTGAGCACTAGTATAGGAATAGACAAGCTTGATTTCCTTTAGCAAATGCTTAGCATCTAGACTTAGCCAAGCTCATGGTTCCAAACATATTTGTGAATGATAACTTTATTAGAGTTGTGGCACAAATATATGATGCATAGAACATGAGAGTGTTGATAAGAAATGGTGCACAAATGATAAGCTTTCCCAAAGAGTACATCTTTGGTGTCTTTAGTTTGAACCTAGTAGCTAGTAAAGCCATTAAATTTGATACTTTCAAAGAGATATGAAGTGCATAAAATTACATACAAACAATGTATTCCCCTAGCCACAAGGTAAAAGGATTGGGAAAAGGGTTAGTTAAGTTACCATAAAATGAGGACTCTCTAGTCCTTGACACATTTGAGGAAAATTTTATTCAAACATATTATACCTTGTGTCATGTTGCAAGAGAGGATTTAAAATTGAAAATTCCCATTCATTTCATTAATATGACAACATATGTCCAAATTCTAATGTTGATTAGTGAGATTGGCTATGCTACATTTATTGCAAAGGGTATGCAAAAACATATGATGGTCATTTGGGTCAATGAGAAAAAGGTTGAGTTCAAGTAGTATTCCTTGTTATGCCACATCCTTATGTATGCAGTGAGGGGATTATGGCATAATAATTTACAAGACAAGTAGATAATGTTAGTGTGAAAATGTGTTTTACCTAATTAGTTTTATTTTAGCCTACTTAGTTAAGTCATATTCACACTATGTTCAAGTTCACTTAGAGGGTTGAGATATTCTCTCCTCACCTTATGGGAGGATAGAAAGACTTTTATCTCGCCTCAAGTAGACTCACCAAGTTTTGCAAGACTTGTTCACAAGGTCCTACACTTGTTGCAAACTTTGAGAGATAGTCAAAGTTTGACTCCTACCTTCTCACTTCTTCTTAGTTGCCTTTATATGCAAGGCACCTCTTTGTACATTTGGTTACAAATGATAATGTGACATTTTCTCATTTTGCATCTTGTTATTTGTGGAGAGTATTTATTTTTCCAAGTGATCTTACTTGTTTCCAATATGGTATCGATGAAAACTTGCAAAATATCTCCCTTTTATGCTTGATTTTAAAAGGTTCGTGGGCATAAGGCAAAAAATAGTGTTTGTTGGAGCAAAAGGGATGCCACGGTTGCGTTCGGAGAGGCCAATAAATAAAGATCCATATATAATACTTCATTTTTTGGTGTTCTTAATATTCCCCTAGTGGGGTCATACGATAATTTATATGGTTATACCATCATACTATCATTTAGGTTTGCATGCAAGTATGTCTATTGTTGTAGGTCAAAAAATTGTTTTTCAATTTGTTTTGCATAAAATAAATATATATTTTTTAATGAAAAAAAGTACCTTTTTTGGGTACCCTCATAGGTATGTAGCTACACATGTGCGTGCTTGTATAGGTATGTTCCTATGTAGTGGTGTAGTGCTTGTGATACGTCATGTACTTTGTTAAAATAAAAATTTAATATTTTATTGTCTATAAAGAATATTCCAAAATTTGTCCATTCAGTTGCCACATGTGCACATAGTTAGAAACCAAAACTACATTGCACCATGTCAATGTGTTGACATGATCATTTTATCCCATAGCTTTAACCCCTTTTTGTTGAGCTATTTTGGTTTTTACCTCAACTTCAAGAGGTCATTTCTTTGTCATACATAGGTCATTTTGAGTGATATATTATTTTGTAGAATGGTGTACAATTTTATTTTTTTTTTAATTGTTTCTCAAAGGGCACCCCGCACAATCCCAATTTTTGGAACTTTAAGAGTCTCATTTGGGCTCATACATGCACATTTTTGGGCATCATTTTTTTTAGATTTTGAAAGATATTTTGAGCTCTACATAATGGTGATGTTTGTTTTAGATGACAATATGCTAGAATATCAAATTCTAATTATGCCTTTTTTATGCCTTGTACATCTTTTCTATTCTGTAAATGCACTAAAATAAAGTGTCATATCAC
Organism: Cryptomeria japonica; assembly: GCF_030272615.1. NCBI lineage: Eukaryota > Viridiplantae > Streptophyta > Pinopsida > Cupressales > Cupressaceae > Cryptomeria > Cryptomeria japonica. Next base: position 471,726,980 of record NC_081405.1, read on the forward strand.
TATATAATTTCAAGGAGATCTATTTTTTTTGCATCATGGGGGTTTTATTTATTGTTTTTTTCAACTTATTGAGGCTTGAAAGACAACTTGATATATGTCTTAATTGTCCACTTCTTCACATAAACATTGTAAGAACTCATTCTCGACATATATTTTTGTAAATGCACTTATATAAAGTGCTGCAAAATTGAATGTGTGTTCCTTGTGAAGGGAATTATAGATCTAATGTTGGCTCTTATTCATGTGCATTCCATTGTGCCTAATCTTAGTTGATTTACCATCATTACGCTTCCTCATCAACATTAAGGGGGGAATATTGACATTTGTATTGCTAATGCTTTCTATTTTAAATGGAGCAGTGGAGAAACCCCGTGGAGTCTTATGGACTTCACATAGTTGCAAGGGAGTCACATAGACCTACTCTTTTGTATCTCTCATGTGGGGCATTCTTTTGATGGATCATTATTGTGAGATTCATGAACATCGAGAACTTCTAAGTAGTGTACTACATGACAGTGGTGCTTTGTTATTTGTGTTATTTGATCATTCTCGTTTAACACAAAGCACTTCTAAGTTTTATACTATGTGAGACTCATCCTTTCTTATTTATGTTATTTGATCATTATTGTATCTCTTGATCTACATCTTTGGACATTCACTAGTTCCAGCATACACTTGTTCATTTTTTGGTAGATTTTACAATTTTTGACATGATTCAAAAGTTATTCATCCTAATGTTCATCTTTATAGGAGGTTTAGCCTTCTCATTCTCTCTTTTAGATGGGAGTTTTGTTCCCATAGGGTTTTCTCTCTTTCTTTGTTTTTGAGAGATCTTTATTTGTATATGAGTACCTTATTAGGTCATATTTTTGGGACTCATCTTTTATTTGATTATCTTACTCCATAAGTTTCACTTAAGGGAGGGTGCTAGTATGAAAAAGGTGTTTTACCTAACTAGTTTTCTTTTAGCCTACTTAGTTTATTTCTATTCACACTAAATTTAAGCTCACTCAAAAGGGTGATATATTCTCTCTTCACCTTATAGGAGGGTAGAAATACTTTTGTCTCAACTCATGTAGGCTCACCAAGCGTCTTGACACTTGTCCATGGAGTCCTACACTTGTTGCATACTTGGAGAGGTATTCAAAGTTTGACTCCTACCTTCTGACCTCTTCTTGTTTTCCTTTAAATAGAATGCACCTCTTTGTGCATTTGGTTACAAATGATAATGTGACATTTTCTCATTTTGCATCTTGCTAATTTGTGGAAATTATTTATTTTTGCAAGTGATCTTAGTTGTTTCCAACTGATAACAATGATGTTCAAAATATTGGATCTACATTTGGGATAAGCATTGTGAAAATGCTAATTATGTAGTACTTAAAGATGCTTTGTAAGAAGAATTTTGAATTTCTTTGGAAAGGACCAATTCAAGTTTTCTAAGGATATAATGGATTTGTTGAGGCCAACAAAAAGAACCCTATCTTATGAGTCCAACATAACTAGGGTGATTGGTTTTTACATGCCAACACCATTTCCATCAAAGTATATGGATGTAGAGGTATTTTGAACCCTCTTTATGATTGAGAGGGGGGGTAAATCAGTCTGAACCAAATAAGTAAAATTTATTTCACAATCCATGATCAATTTAGCCATATTCTTATCAACAAAAATGAAAGATGAAACAATGAAGCACCATGCACAAGAGAACACCAGATTTACGTGGAAAACCCAAACAAGCAAAAACCACAGTGATAGTCAACTCACAATATATGAAATTATTACAATATTGTTTTAGGCTCACTACCAAGGAATCTCTCTACTCCTTGAAGGACTTGCAAGCCGAGATGCACTACCCTAGGGCAAGATACAAAGGACTTGCAGGCTAAGATGCACTCCCTCGGCGCAAGATACAAAACTTGTAAATAAGACTCATTGTCCCAAAGCAAGGTACATGAATGTATGAATCAGGAATTAATAGGCATTTAACAAAACTACCTCCAAAAATATCCAAGTATGAAGTTGTCCTTGAATCTCTATCTCAAGCAACCAACTTCACAACAATGACCACACACTTTCTTAGTCATAACTTCACATCACTGACTTCTGCAAATGATATATTTTATGTAAGTGCAACACACATATTTATTGAAAGACTCATCCACACTATCAACATCAATTTTAAATTTTATATATCATCTTATTTATTGCAAATCTCAGTCAGGTTGGCTGGAGTAGAGGATGAACATAGGTCCTATCAAGTCGGCCACCAAAACATAAATTGGTCCAATCTGGAGATAGAAAGGACCTAAAAACATTGTATCACTTCTTTCTAAGTAGTTTAAAATGACTCACACGATATCACACATCCTCCAAGGTTGGAAACAAGGTAACATGTAAGAAACACATCACTAGTTGGCCTAAAACATATCTTCTAGATAAAAAATCTCAATGCAAATCCCCACATGGCAAGGTAAGACCCAAAATACATGCAAAATAATCTTAATAGAAAGGGAATATATCTAAGGATTAACTTCCAATATAAGAACACATTTTGTCAGTTGAACCAGAATAATTACCACAAATTCTAGTCACAATGCACCATCATACTAGCACAACACAATTGACACTAAACACTTCATTCTAAAGAGCTAGTTAAACACAAAACCCCATTATCACTACTTGCGGACAATACTATCTTTTAAAAATTTGACTAAGACACAACACACATGTTATAAACATGTCCTCCAAGCTACAAAACTTGAAACAACAATGTGGAGAAATGCAGAGTATTTTCCTAATCAATTCTAATAAACTACCAGATTATTGTCCAATTGTAATCACCAACCATATCAACTACAACACCAAGGACCTAAAACAATAGGAGTGAAATTTCCACATAGTGTAAACATTATATCAAAGTCTACAAGACCATATCAAAAAACATGGAGGAATATAAAGCATTGTTCTGAACACACATCAATACATACTTTTGTACCAACTTGCTTTATCAAACTTTCAAGGACCAAAATGTCTCGAAAATATCACCTTCTCACTTAGTATGATATCTTCATTATTTTGTCATCCATTTAATCAACATCTTAATATCTCAAGTTATATATACCTCATCATGCTATCATTACCATCAACCACATTGTCAAAATCATTAACTATATCAGCATAGCATACTCAGTGTAGACATCAAACACCAAGAAGTTGGATATCCACAGACCATCTAAAGCCAATATACATATTTTCTTTACATCAATCTCTTCATATCATCCATACAAAATACAATGACAACAACTAACAATCAGTTGCCAACAATCTAATTATATATTGGTAAACAAGCCCCCAACAATCTCCTTATACATTGACAAACATGAGCACACAACTCCATCATGTTTTCGTAAACAATTGTTGTAGTTCTCTATCCAAAAATCACCATATCATCAATGACAACAAAAATCAAGGACAACATCTAGTTGACATCAATAACAACAAATATTTCCAACAAACTCCCCCTTTTTCATTGATGCAAACACTTACTAATGTATACGTAATGCAATATTCTCTCCTTTCATATACTAGTATCTCTACCATAGTATCTATCCCCCTTTGACATAAAGGATAGAGGTTGCATATATTCACCTAAATATATATTCAAATCCATATGTACTTTCTTTGATTTATATTATTCCCTTTCATTAACAACAAACCAACTATCTACTCCCCCTAAGAGTAGCAGTCAAAATCAATCCAAGACAAAGGATATACCTTGAAATTCTCCCCCTTTATGGATGCACCAATATATGCATCTTAGTTGGAAAGAGGGGAAATAACACCTAGAATTTATTTAGATACTCAAAGGCATCTTTTGAGAGCTCCTTATTGAATATATCTACAATCTAATCCTTCATCAATCCATACTCCAATCTAACTTCATTCGCTACAACTTTATGTTAGGCCCAATATGGAAAGCTAATGTACTGAGAGGGGAGGGGTGAATCGGTACTCCAAAACTTTTCTTTGATAATAACCTTACTGTTATGCATAAACAAAATAGTGCAGTAACATAAAATAAAACTAAAATCAACAGATAACAATCATACATGATTCACTCCATAACACATATATTTTGGTCACGCGGAAACTCTTGGTTAGAGAGAAAAACTGCAGTGGGGATGGCACCCACAACTTCACTACTGCAATAATAAAGAACACTCGGTTAGAGCTACATTTAGCTATTTCTAATAGCTTACCCTGTTAGGAGTATCAAGATCAGTTAGATCTACCTTACTAAAGGATTTTACAACCCTATATAAATGCTGCACCTGGTTAAAGGATTTACAATTTATAGACTTGGTTAGAGTCTTTTACCCTGTTAAAGGTTTCTCTTACAACTTCAAAATATTATAATAAAATCATTACAAATATCTGCATCTTTACATCTGAAATGTTATAGAAGATTCTATGTGCTCAGAATAAGATTACCTAGCTTGTAGCATACCTCGGTAACCCATATTGTAACTCGATAAACCCTTCTGTTTACTCTGTTCTTCGACTATTCACTGATAACACTCTCGGTGACCTCTCTGTGTCTCTGTAACAGTCTTCCTTCATGCATACACACTCATATCTCACATCTCTTGTATATCTCTCTTTTTCTAACCCTAAAATCATTTTGTATAAATAGATCTCTTACAGCAGTGATCTGATTCATTACTTTGATCTTACAAAAAGATTCCTCGAATGAATAACTAAACAAAATATTTCATTGGTTAGATTGACCTTGCAATCATACACAATCTGTAGGTCCCGGGGACAACTGAGAGGGGGGGGGTGAATCAGTTGTCTAATAAATTCAACCAAAATCTTATTAACCAACTTAATGCTTAGTACCAGTAAGACAGTTAAGTATGCCGGTAAACAGTGTTAACAAAAAAATTGCTATACCTGTAAGAATTAATGCATGAAACATAAACATAAAGTCATCCACAACACATGACACAAATATTTGTACGTGGAAACCCTGTAAGGGGAAAAACCACGGTGGGAAACCTTACCCACAATCAGATGATACTACTGCAGATAGTAAGTGTACAAAGAGGGGTCTGCACATGCAGAAAGGCCAACAGCCTAGAGCTCACTGCTCAATCACAGATGGGAGTCACACTAACTATAGTTGGATGGTTAAATCCAATGAGAATGTACTGCACAAAATAGCATCTTCATATGCTGGATTCAGTACCGGTGTAATGCTGATATGCTTCTACAAAAATCTAACTTCACCTTCAACTAATGTCTTCGTGTATATCTCTGCTTGATCTCGCATATATCCTTCCTTAAATCTTTTTTGCATTCCCCACTTGATCTTACAAGTAAGATCTTACAAGTAAGATCTTACATTTATACCATACCCTAAGACCAATTTTAGTAGGTCGGCTCTACAAGATATTACAATAAAAACATTTTACAAATAATACAATATCCGATGCAATAACCGATTGAACATGTCAGCTTAATGCATTTACAACAATAATAAATCATCTCCATAGCGTGCCATGCTGATCTGGAAAAGATAAACCTGCCGATGTAACCCTAGATAACTTGGACCTATTTGCCGGTAAAAGCAAATATGCAGATAAGAATATACCTATGATTATTACTTCAAAGTAAAGTGTCCACATGATGTCTTCGACATTACCAAGTGACTTCCATGTCAATGCAGGTACCGGTGAACATTATATCCTGCCAGTTAACCATATACCGGTAACTGTTTGCACAGTTTACTGATTGCCGGTGAATGTTGCTGGATCTCCAAAGTAGGTGAATTTAGCAGGTGTTGACATCAATGACAAAACCATACCAAAATACCAACAATCTCCCCCTTTGGCATTGATGGCAACACAAGATGGAAAAACCATCAAAGTGTCAAAACAGAAATGCCAAGTACAAAAATTAACAATCTCCATTTCTCCCCCTGGGAGTAATATGTGTTCATACTAATCTCTCATACCAATCTCTCCTCAATGTTTTGTTTTATCTCTCCCTAATGTTTTTCCATATATCTCTCCCCCTTTGACATCAAATGCCAAAGTCACAAAAAGTCAAGTTCATACAAAATACCAACCAATTCAATATACCAACTACTCCCCCTGAGAAGTAGCTTCCTCATCAAATACTGGAATAGAAGTTTTGTCCATTTAATTATGTCGGTTGATGACAATCATCAACTGTATAAGTCTCTACCAATGGAGGTAAGACTCCGAGCTGATCTCTGAGATACTCAAAAGTTTCCTTAGGCAAAGGTTTTGTAAAAATATCTGCAAGTTGTTCTTTGGTATTCACATAAACCAGTTTTATCTCCTTTTCTTCAACTTTTTCCCTTAGAAAATTCAGTTTGATAGAAACATGTTTTGTTTTAGAATGTAATACTGGATTTTTAGATATATCAATTGCTGCAGTGTTATCACAATATATAGTAATAGGTTCTTTGCATTTTACCTTTATGTCTTTCAACATTTGCTTAAGCCAAAGTACCTGTGTACAGTTTGTTGCTGCTGCAACATATCCTGAATCTACTGTTGATAAAGATGTACAACTCTGTTTCTTACTTAACCAAGAAACTAATCTCTTTCCAAGAAAGAATGCTCCTCCAGTGGTGCTTTTTCTATCATCCACATCTCCTGCCTAATTTGCATTTTTTTATGCATATAAATCAAAATTTTCATCTTTAGGATACCATAATCCAAGATTTGTTGTGCCTTGCAAGTACCAAAAAATCTTTTTTACTGCGAATTCATGATTTTCCCTAGGATTACTCTGAAATCTAGAAACTATACATACTACATTCATAATATCAGGTCTGGTTTCTGTCAAATACAGTAAACCTCCTATCATAGATTTGTATCTAGTTGGATTGACAGGTGTAGATTCATCCCTTTGAGATAATTTGTCATTTGTAGTCATAGGTGTGCTTATCGGTTTAGATTTTTCCATCCCAAATTTCTTAAGTAGTTCTTTCAAGTACTTAGATTGACTCAAAAATATGCCTTTATCAGTCTGTAAAATCTGCAATCCTAAAAAGAACTTTATTTCTCCAATCATAGACATTTCAAATTCATGCTCCATTTTAAGAGAAAATTCTTTGCATAATCCATCTTCTCCTCCAAAGATTATATCATCAACAAATACTTCCATAATCAAGATGTCATCATTAGTTATTTTGTAATATAAATTGCTATATGCATTTCCCTTAGTAAAACCAATTTTTAAAAGATACTTATCCAATCTTGCATCCAGGCTCTTGGAGCTTGTTTTAATCCATACAGAGCTTTTCTTAATCTGCAAACCATATATTGTCATCTGTCAAAGAAAATCCATCAGGTTGTTCAATATAGACTTCCTCTTCAAGATCTCCATTCAAAAGTGCACATTTAATATCCATTTGATAAACTTTGTAATCCTTGTGAGCTGCAAAGGCCAAAAATAATCTAACTGCCTCAATTCTGGCTACCGGTGCAAAGGTTTCATTGTAATCAACTCCTTCTTTCTGAGAATATCCCTTACACACTAGTCTTGCTTTATTCCTGACAACCTTACCATCTTCATTGAGTTTGTTTCTGAATACCCATTTGGTTCCAATTACATTTTTATTTTTAGGTCGGGGAACTAATGTCCAAGTATTATTTTTCTCAATTTGTCCTAATTCTTCTTCCATAGCTTTAATCTAGAATTTATCTTCACATGCCTTATTGATAGATAATGGTTCAATTTGAGAAATAAGACATACCTCTTCATTTGCCAATCTTCCTCTTGTCATGACTCCTTTAAATTTGCTTCCAATTATCTGATCTTCAGAATGATTCAATCTTACATACTGGGTTGTCTTAGTCTGTTGTTGTTCTTCAATTACTGTGGAATCCTCTGATGATACCGGAGTAACTAGATCATCATTCTGTACCGGTGGATTTACTGTTGGTTCATTTGTCATAATTTCTATTACCGGTTTAGAGTCTATATACCTTGAAGTTCCTCTGAATTGTTCATCAATCTTTACATTTGTACTCTCAACAATTTTTTGTAATCTTTTATTGAAACATCTATAAGCTTTACTCTTAGATGAATAACCAAGAAATATTCCTTCATCACTTCTAGGATTAAACTTGCCAATATACTCATCTCTTCTAATATAACATTTACTTCCAAAAATTCTGAAATACTTAAGAGTAGGAGTATTACCAAACCATAGTTCATGAGGGGCCTTACCGGTTTCACCTTTGATGTGAACTTTGTTGAACGTATAGACAGCAATGCTTACTGCCTCTCTCCAGTACACATGTGGTAGATTTGCTTCTGATAACATACTTCTTGCTGCATCCAAAATAGTTCTGTTTTTCCTTTCAATAACTCCATTCTGTTGTGGTGTCTGAGGTGTTGATAACTGTCTTTTGATTCCATTTACTTCATAGAATGTATTAAAATCTCTAGATGTGAATTCTCCTCCTTGATCTGATCTTAAACATTTAATTTTCTTACCAGTTTCATTTTCAACCATTGCTTTGAATAGTTTGAACTTCCCAAGTGCTTCTGATTTTTCCCTGAGAAAAGTAACCCAACACATTCTAGAATAATCATCAATGATTAGCATGAAATATCTATCACCTTGTAAGCTTTTAGTTCTAGCCGGACCACATAAATCAGCGTGGATTAAATCAAGAGCATTATTGGATTTTTCTGGAATACTTTTGAAACTAGCTCTAACTTGTTTTCCAAATTGACATTCCTTGCAAATTGTATTCTGAGGTTTCATAATTTTAGGTAGATCTCTAACTGCCTTAGAAGTACTGATTTTTACCATGCAATCAAAATGTACATGACATAGTCTTTTATGCCATAGCCAACTTTCATCTATATGAGCAATTAAGCATGCCTTTTCACTGTTATTCAAATGAAAGATATTACCTCTAGTCTGATTACCGGCTGCAATTTCCAAACCAATTCTATTCATGATTTTGCATTTTCCATTTTTAAATTGTAACTGAAAACCTTTCTCAACTAATTGACCAACACTTAAAAGATTATGTTTTAATCCTTCAACATAGTAGACATTGTTAGTGTTATGTTTACCATCAAGAGATATTGAACCCTTACCTTTGATTGAACGGGCTTTGTCATCTCCAAATCTTACTAAAACTCCATTGTATTCTTGAAAGTTCAAGAATTTACCTTTGTCTCCAGTCATGTGATGTGAGCATCCTGAGTCAATAATCCATTCATCCTTTGATTCAACTTTAGCTGCTAGGGCTTGTTCTACGAGTTGAGCAATAGGTACCGGTTGATCTTCTGTTATAGCAACAAAGACCCATCCATTGTCTATTGGATCCTCATTAGAATCATCAGTCACACCTTCATCAGCAATGTAATAAGATTTATCTTTGTTTTTCTTAAATCTGTATCTCTGATATTCAGGATTAGGTTTGTATGTCCTTCTAGCTTCTTCTCTTAGTCTAGCATGTCTATCAGGGCATCTTGAAGCCATATGACCAATCTTATTGCAGTTGAAACATTTAAAGGGTGCTTTACCTTCATACTTACTTCCAATGGGACCTTTTGGCATTTTTCTTGCAAATAGTGCTTCAAGTTCTTCAAGCTCTTCATTTTCCTTTCTGGTTTCTTCAAGTTCTCTTGCATAAAAGGCTCTCCAGTTTGATTTATCAAAAGATGGAGTAGATGATGTTGATGCTTTGAAGGCCAAATCAGTTTTTATAGTAGCAACAGGACCAAATTCCTCAATTTCAAAAGTTGAAAGTTTTCCAATCAATGTATCCCTAGTTACTGATGTATTAGGCATTGTTCTTAACTCATTAATAGCAGTAACCTTCATCTTATATGCTGGTGGAAAACCTCTTAAGATTTTTGAAACAATCTCATCTTCACTCAAGGTTCCTCCACAACATTTGATACCTAAAACAATTTCATTTACTCTTTCCATAAAAGTAGATATTCTTTCATCTTCTTCCATTTTCAGATGTTCATACCTGACTCAGAAGCTTTCAAGTTTTGCAATTTTGACTGTGGAATCCCCTTCATTCAGTGTTTCCAAATGATCCCAAATAGCTTTTGCAGTGGATCTATCTGATAATCCCATGATTTGTTGATATGATAATGCGCTCAAAAGTGCTTCTCTTGCTTTGCAATCATTTTCTTCATCTTTAGCTAAAGTAATGGGAGCAGTCTGACCAGCTACAGCAGTAGTATAACCATTCTTTGTAACTTCCCAGATGTCTTTACCAATGCAATTCAGATATGTCTCCATTCTGATTTTCCATATTCCATAGTTGGTTCCATCAAGTTTAGGACTATCCTTTCTGAAATAATTAGTAGACATTGGATCTCCTCAAGTTGTTTAAACTTCTGCAAAAAGAGGACTAGGCTCTGATACCAATTGTAGGTCTCGGGGACAACTGAGAGGGGGGGGTGAATTAGTTGTCTAATAAATTCAACCAAAATCTTATTAACCAACTTAATGCTTAGTACCGGTAAGACAGTTAAGTATGTTGGTAAACAATGTTAACAGAAAATTGCTTTACCGGTAAGAATTAATGCATGAAACATAAACATAAAGTCATCCACAACACATGACACAAATATTTGTACGTGGAAACCCTGTAAGGGGAAAAACCATGGTGGGAAACCTTACCCACAATCAGATGATACTACTGCAGATAGTAAGTGTACAAAGAGGGGTCTGCACATGCATAAAGGCCAACAGCCTAGAGCTCACTGCTCAATCACAGATGGGAGTCACACTGACTACAGTTGGATGGTTAAATCCAATGAGAATGTACTGCACAATATAGCATCTTCATATGCTGGATTCAGTACCGGTGTAATGCTGATATGCTTCTACAAAAACCTAGCTTCACCTTCAAATGATGTCTTCGTGTATATCTCTACTTGATCTCACATATATCCTTCTTTAAATCTTTTTTGCATTCCCCACTTGATCTTACAAGTAAGATCTTACATTTATACCATACCCTAAGACCAATTTTAGTAGGTCGGCTCTACAAGATATTACAATAAAAACATTTTACAAATAATATAATATCCGATGCAATAACCGATTGAACATGTCGACTTAATGCATTTACAACAATAATAAATCATCTCCATAGTGTGCCATGCTGATCTGGAAAAGATAAACCTGTTGGTGTAACCCTAGATAACCTAGACCTATTTGCCGGTAAAAGCAAATATGCAGATAAGAATATACCAATGATTATTACTTCAAAGTAAAGTGTCCACATGATGTCTTCGACATTACCAAGTGACTTCCATGTCAATGCAGGTACCGGTGAACATTATATCCTGTCGGTTAACCATATACCGGTAACTATTTGCACGGTTTACTGATTGCCGGTGAATGTTGCTGGATCTCCAAAGTAGGTGAATTTAGCAGGTGTTGACATCAATGACAAAACCATACCAAAATACCAACACAATCTCCTGGTGCAATTTCCAATGCAAAAATGGTTAGATGTGCCTCGATCTTGTAACACGTTTTCATGTGCATGTCCAGGTTCAATGTATCTGGTAAAATGTTTCACTCAGTGAATATCAACTCGGTGAGTTAACTTTACTGCTTAGTAGCCACGAAACATTACTCGGTAAACAACTCAGTGAATACTGCATTCTGTGACTACTTTCTTCTATAACCGACTAGACTGTTCATACCGACTTCTCTGTGTGTACCGACTGCATGATTCAGCAATACTAACCGACTAGAATATATAGTATGACTTTGGATATGAAACTAATGGCAATTTGATAAGTAGTAACACTTTATCCCTTAAGAAATCATGTCGGATAGAAATGTGCTTGGTCCTTGAATGCATCACTGAATTCTTTGAAATGTTTATGGCACTAGTATTATCCAATGTGATAGGAATAGGCTCATCATAAATTACCTTATAATCTTTCAATGTCTACTTCATCTAGATTACCTAAGGGCAACAAGATGCTGCAACAATGTATTATGCTTTTGCAATGGATAAGGACACTGAATCTTGCTTCTTATTGAACTAGGACACCAATTTGTCTCCCAACAAAAATTCACTTCCACTGGTACTTCTTTTGTCATTAGCACAAATAGCCTAAACAACATAAGTATATGCTTTCAAAAATAAATTACTATCATTTTTATACCATAGACCATAATTTGGAGTTCCTTTCAAGTATTTGAATATCCTTTTGACAACCTTATCATGAGATTGCTTGGGATGAGCTTTATATCTAGCAATCATACATATTGCATGCATAATATTAGGTCTAGAAGTAGTTAATTATAATAAGCCATCATCATAGACCTATATTGAGTTTGATTGACTTCTAGATATTCATCATCCTTGCTTAAGAGACAACTAGTAGCCATGGGGGTACTTACTAGTTTAGCATTCTCCATACCAAACTTTTTCAATGTCTCCTCAACATGTTTTGCTTGAGACATAAATATTCCATCATCTAACTAAGAAAATTGAAGACCAAGAAATAAAGACAACTCACCAATCACTGAAATCTCAAATTCCTTCATATTTATTCTGCAAACTTCTTGCATACCTCATCATCTCCTCCGAAGACAATATCATCAACATCTAGAATAATAATCAACAGTTTGTCATTTGCATTAACAACAACAACAATCATTACCAAAAATTTTGATGATTCATGCGATGGAGTGCGAGCTAGGATTTCATATGGAGAGGATATTTTGACCTGTATGGCATTACAGAGGTCGATGGCTTGAAGGCTGCCAAAACAATGCATAGCAACCACCATTTCGAGCATGGAAAGATTAGGCAAACAGAGATAGAGTTGAGTCAATATCATGAAAGAAGGGTTTTGTTCATGGACATGATCAAGGGCATAATCAATGGGGTTTTACAGTGATTCATTCCAGTCCCAGAGTTGATTTCATGACCATCAAGAAGAAATTTTGGAAACCCAAGTAGCAGGAGGCGAAATCACATGTGAAGAAGGTATGTACGGGTTTTGACCATTCCAGTGTTGTTTTTATTCTCTTAGAAAATGTTGAATGGAAAGAGTTGGTTCAAATGCTTTAAAAAGGGTTTTTTTCATTAAATAAAATGGGGATTGGCCAGCTTTCTCAAGAGTCTATAATTGGTGTGATGAAAACTGGGTAAAGGACTGTGGGTTGAAAACCCTTCCAAATGGTTTTTATCTGGTGATTTGCCCGAGTGAAAAGGATAAAAAATGGATTTTGAATAATGGATCATTTCTCATTGGGGGGAAGGGTTATTTTATAAAACATTGGGTTCCAGACTTTCACCCTAAAATGGCAGAAATTGAAGAAATTCCTATATGGATTAGGCTATATAGCCTTCCTTGTGAATATTGGGATGTTGAAACCCCCAAAATGATTGGAAATAAACTCGGTGTGTTTTTGAAAGCGAACAAAGCCCTAGATTAAAAGGAGTATAGTGTGTATGCTTGAATATGTATTTTGTGGCAATCCATTTACCCTCTTCTGCAAACTTTAGAATTGAAATATATGGAGGGAACATGGTGGTAGACGATTGAAGTAGAGGATTTGATAGAAATTTTCTCAATATGTAAAGAAAAAGGGCATAAAGGTGGTTAATGCCCAAGGAACTCAAAAGGTAAAGAATTGGGGAAAAATACCCTCCAAGACTTATTGATTAGGTTGAGTGAAGAGGCTTGCAAGGAGACTGCAAAGGATAATGGAACTCCCTCAAAGCAGGGAATTTGTATGGACAATAATAAAACCCTTGAGAGAGTTTTCACCTTTGAAACACAAGGAGGGAAGCAAGTTGAAATTGGTAATCTTGTTAATGAAAATGATGTTGACCCAAACTCTCTTTATGAAAAGGAAAATTCTACTTGTGAAAAAGTAAAGGAAGACTCTAAGCAAGATGACCAAGTGATGAAAGGTAAGGACTTGAAGATTCTAATTCATGAGCTGGACACAATTGTCATGTAAGGGAGCCAATAGATGATGGTATAATGAAAGGTGTAAGAAACCCTTGTGGTGTGAATAATTCAAAGGGTAGAAATTTGAAGCCCACATCCATTGAATCAATAGAAATTAGTGATGATCAGTTGAATTGTGAGTCTAAAGGTGAGGGTTTAGATTTTTTAGATGATGGTATATTTAAAGACATTCAAATTTCTTCCATTTGAAATCTAAACTTCATAGATGAGGAGATGAAGGATGTGAACTCTCTTGGAAAGGAAAATATAGGTTCTCAAGATGTAGGGGATGAGAATAAGGATCTAGGTGATCTAGGTATTCATGTTGAGAGAGATTTCTAAGAAGTGATCTTTTAATCAATCAGAATCAACTCAAGAGAAGGCAAAGGTTGGTGAAAAGAAACAAAAAGGACCAAAACCAAATAGGGTTCCGCTAGAGATTGCAGGTATTGCCAAAGGAAAAACAAAATTGAGATTGGGAAAGGGCTATGCCATTTCCTAAAAGCTATGAAGATCCTTTCATGGAATGTCAAGGGCTGCAATTCCCTTGACAAGCAGTGTTTGATCAAAAGCTATGTTGATCAATCCCAACCAGAATTATTTTTGTCGTGCTTGTGAAGTGTGTACTTGTTATACTGGTAGCTGCAACACAAAACACTCAATAAATCATTACAAGCAATGGTTAGAAAATTAAGCAACGAAAGATAAAACCATAGCTAATCGATCTATTACCTCCTAGTAAATGCGAGTATGAATTTTGCTCTCAGATTTGGTTATGCAAATTCCAGTGACTTGACTACACTTAAATGGAGGATTTAAATGATGAATATGCATAAGCTAGCAATGATAGCATGATTAAGCTACATGATTTCATGATTATGCTAGAAAATAAGCTAGAATGAAGCTAAAATTGAACATGATAACAATGCTAAAAATGATAAACTAAGAGTTATATGACTATAGTAACAATGCTTGAATACAAATGAGATGGATTCGGGATCAGATCCTTTGAACTCCAAAATGGGGTCTATTTATAGGATTTCCAAGGCTAGGGGTGAGGTGGAAAGAATCAACGATCAAGATTAAGTCTGAAGATATCAATGGTTAAATTGGAGGAGGTTGGCAAAGAGGTTGGATGAAAGGGGACATTTGGAGGTTGGTAGGAGAAGGGGTTGGATGAGAGAGTGCAATGTCATCTCTATGGTGACAAGTGTCAAGAAGCTTCTAGAAGAGGTTGGATGAAAGGGAACACTTAGTGACAAGTGTCACAAAGCTTTGCTCATGAGAGGGAAAAGTGTTCAAGGAAAGGGGACATGGTGGTTAGGATGTGAAAGCTAGGATGGAGTTAATTAAACTTGGGGTTAGATGGAATGAGTTAGGTTTAGAAGAGGTTAGGTTAGGTGGTTAGAAGTTAGGAGAATTTGAATTTAAAAATTCAAATAATAGGAAAAGGCTAATTAATCTCAACAACTCATAAATTGATTTGTTTTAATTAATTAGGAGATTTACAATAAATGAATTTGATGGGGGGAATTAATTAATTTGAATTAATTAATTAAAGGGGATTATGAAATGAATCTATTAAATAAATCCTTATATTTATAATAAGTAGATGAAAAGGGGGGATTTAATCAAATTGTTGATGAATTCAATTAAATTAGGATGAGGGATTAATTAAATAATTGCATATTTAATTAATTATCTTCATACCATTTTTAGGTGTATACATTTTGCCCCTCTTTGAAGCGAGGTGTGATGATGTGTTGATTCAAAGAATAATCTCATTTTGATGATAATATTGATTTTATAGGATGCCCCAGCTCTTGATAAATTGCGATACGATGATGCCTCCTTGGGAGATTAATTGAGATTTATGAGATTGATGTCCTGATTAGAAATGATTTGATGTCTGCAACTGTGGTTGATGAAAATGCGAGTTCTTTGATCATGGTAATGTGGTTCTTGATGATTGATAAGGTTTGATTGATTAGATTTATAAGATAGAGATTCGGTCTGGTTTCAGGAATGACTCCTCCTGTATAAGACAAAGATGATCAAAGCGTCTGGTTTTAGGAACGATATATCCTGTATAAGATATGATCAGAACGTCTGGTTTCAGGAAAGATACATCCTGTATAAGACATGAGAAAATAAATTTAGATGTGATTGATTGATAGAATTTATAAGATTGATTGGATAAAGAACTGACAGTTTGTTGATATCAAGTTGCAGAAAGATTTGGATATGTTGATGTTGGTTCTGATGAGAGGGTAACATAAGATTTTCGTTGGGTCGACAATATATAGAGAGATATGAGTCATCAGTCTGATTGCGTATACACTTGTGATGATACCTTGATGATTCATGTGATAGATTGAACCTTGGATAAAAGGAGCATGTGGGATCCCATGCAAGAATGAAATGCAATGCTACGAGCAGACCAGTCACTAGATTATTGCATTTTTGTCATCATTGATATTTTTTAAATGTGGGAAGTGAGTGCAAACATCGATGGTATAATTAAACCATGATGACCTGAGCATTACTTTCCTGGATTTTGATATAGCAAGTTAGCACAAGCATCAAGGTATAATTGAACCGAGATGACCTGAGTGTTGCTTGCGTAAAACAGGTAGTATTAATCATTTTAATACGCAAATTGGAAATGTCTTCGATGATACTTCGATGATCATGTCCTGAGACAAATTTGCACATATTAATGATCATTCTTCAGACAACAAACAAGAAAAATATCACGTTTCTTCCTTGTTCCTCTAGTCAAAGACATCCTAGAGTTACTCAGAAATCATGATAGCAAAAATCAATATAGAAAAGTTGAACAATCATGTTAAAATCATTATCCAAAAGATATCATCCATGTGTTTAGGCTGATTTTGTGATAGGTTGATGGTTGATAATTTGATCTTGCATTCAATGTTGGATATGTCACAGTTTTCGCTTGATAAGAGTTGTCTAACCGTTTCTTCTACCTGTTTGATTAAGCTCAAAATGATCAAAAGGTTTGCCCCCAGCTAAGTGCAGGATTTTTCCCCAAGCCTAGAAACAAATTCATTATGATATACCCAATGATCCAAACCATGGTGAGAGAGCAGCTACGATGCCCGCGTATGTACAAAAGCTTTATTATGCATATGAACTGCATTGATGGAAAATGAATGCAAGCAAAAAGATGCATGAACTAATAGATGAAAGAGCTAGCCGACAGATAGCGCCTATTTGCCAGGTTTTCACCGTCTATTTTTATTGCACTTTTTCTCATATTTGATTTTTTGAGATTTTCTTTGCTTTTTCACTATTTGTTTTTTGTTTTGTTTTTTGCTGATTTTTCACTGTTTTTGATTTTTCTGTTTTTTCACTATTTTTTATTTTTATTTATTTTCAAACATAGAATTTCTTCAGGCACATGCTATTGATAGGTTCCTCAAGCTGATCTTCATCCTGTGTTGATAGCTGATATGCTCCTGATCCAAATACTGTTGTGATCACAAATGGACCTAACTAGTTTGGTTCAAACTTTCCTTTCTTTTCTCGATCTGCCTGGTTGTGTGGATTTTATTTTAATACTAGTTCTCCTACTTGAAATATTTGTGGTTTGACCCTGTGATTATAGCTCCGACACATTCTTTGTTGATATGCCTTTAAATGATCAAAGGCATTTTGTCTTCGTTCATGGATCAGTTCTAACTCTTGCAATCTAGATACTCGATGTTCTTCATTCGGGATGAGACCTTTTAATGATACACGTAGAGAGGGTATCTCTACTTTGATTGGCAATATTGCTTCTGATCCGTATACAAGAGAGAAAGGTGTGGCACCTATTGGTGTGCGGATACTGGTATGGTAGGCCCATAGAGTAGGGTTTCATTGAATATGCCAATCTTTTCCAGCATCATTCACTGTCTATTTGAGGATTTTCAGAATAGTTTTGTTTGATGCTTCTGCTTGCCCGTTCCCTTGCAGATAGTAGGGTGTGGAGAATCTATGCTGGATTTTGAATTTATCACATAGCTCTTGTACGTCCTGATTCTTGAATGGTCGCCCATTATCAGTGATAATGGTCATTGGTATTCCATAGTGACATATGATATAGTTCAAGATAAATGCAGCAATTTGTTTTCCTATGATATTTATGAGAGGTACTGCCTCAATCCATTTTGTGAAATATTTTGTAGCTACAAGGATGAATTTGTGACCATTAGATGAAGAAGGATTTATCTTTCCTACTAGATCAAGACCCTTTTGACAAAAAGGCCAAGATGTTGTTAAAGCATGAAGTTCTTGTGCTAGTGCATTAATCAAATTTCCATGGATCTGACATTGTTTGCATGTTCTAGCTATCTGAAAAGAATCTCGTTCCATAGTCGACCAATAATAGCCCAAGCGTATGAGTTTTTTTGAAAGGGTAAGACCACTTGAATGAGTGCCACAAATATCGTTATGGACTTCATGTAAGGCCTTCTCAGATTCTTCTTGTTCGAGACATCTTAAAAGAGTACCATCTAGACCTCGTTTAAATAGGGTATCTTCGACGAGAGTAAAATGGGAGGATTGGCAAATAAAGTTTCTCTTTTGGTTCTTCGATAAATCGTGAGGTAAGGTGTTATCTTTCTGGTATGTGTAAGTTTGGCCATAGCAGGAGGAATCATGTCCTATAAGTTGACAGATGGTTTGGGAATTAGGACAATTATAGGTAGGGTAAAACAACTCTTCCACCAAGAATTCATAAAGTTGTTGATTTTCCTGTGTCTGAAGGAGAGAAGCAAGTGTAGCCATGACATCTGCTACTTTGTTGTCATTTCGTGGAATCTGTTGGAAAGTTATTTCTACAAAGTATTTCTTGATATCCTCAACCATCTTTTTATAAGGCATTAGCTTTTCATCCTTTGTTTGATAGTCATAATTTATTTGATTAATGACAAGCTAAGAGTCTCCAAAGACTTGAAGTTGTGTTATGTTCCATTCTATAGCCATTTTGATACCTATAACCAAAGCTTCATACTCTACGGTGTTGTTGGTGCATGGAAAGCTTAATTTGTATGCTTTTGGGATTGTATGACCTTGTGGTGTGATGAATAGAATGTCTGCTCTTGATCTATGTTGTGTATATGAACCATGAAAGTATAATTGCCATGTTTTTGTTGTGACTGTTAGGATATCAACATCGAGAAGCTCAATCTGTAGAGGATGATCATCTTGAAGTGTTGCCTCTGCTAGTTGATCTGCAATGACTTGCCCTTTTATAGCTTTCTTGTCAATATACTCAATATCAAACTCACTCAGGATCATGATCCATTTTTCTAGTCGTCCTATTAATGTTGCTTTGCTGAGTAAATATTTCAGAGGATCAATTTTAGCTATTAACTTGATGGAGTGAGATAGTAAATAGTGTCGTAATTTTTGAGAAGCAAAAACTACTGCCAAGTATGCTTTTTATGTTGGTGAATAGTTGATCTCGTATCCTACTAGTGTTCTATTGATGTAGTAGATAGCTCATTCTTTTCCTTCATCATCCTGTTGTGCAAGCAAAACTCCTAATGATGCTTTAATGGTTGATACATAAAGTAACAATGACTTCCTTGGAATTGGTGACATTAGGGCGGGTAGTTGCATGAGATATGCCTTGATCTTGTTGAATGCTTCCTCACATTGATGGTCCCACTTGAAATAAACATTTTTGTGCAATAGATGAGTAAATGGTTGACATTTATCTGCTAGTTGAGCAACAAATCTTCTAATTGACTGGAGTCTTCCTTGGAGTGATCTTAGTTGACTGATATTCTTGGGAGATGTCATTTCCATGATTTCTTTAACCTTAGTTGGATCCACTTTGATACCTCTAGCTGAAACAATGTATCCCAATAGCTTTCCTGAAGTAACACCAAAGGCACATTTCTTAGGATTTAGCCTTATCTTGTATTGTTCTAACCTGTCAAAGATCTTTTCCAGTATTTCTATATGTTCTTCTCTGTTGTATGATTTAGCCACTATGTCATCCACATAGTCTTCCATGAATGTATGCATCATGTCATGAAATATAGTTGTCATAGCTCTTTGATATGTAGCACCTATGTTCTTTAATCCAAAAGGCATGACATTCCAACAGAAAGTACCCCATGGACATGTGAAAGCTGTCTTTTCTTGGTCTTTAGGTGTTGTTTTGATTTGATTGTATCCAGAGAAACCATCCATTAAAGAAAACATGGAGTGTCCAACAGTTAAATCTACAATTATGTCGATGTTAGGCAAAGGAAAGTCATCCTTTGGACATGCGTTGTTAAGATCTCTAAAGTTTGTGCATATTCTGATGCTTTTTATCTAGTTTTGAAATAGGAACGATGTTGGATATCCATTGGGGATAGGCTATAGGTCTGATGAATCCGACATCCAATAATTTCTTTAGTTCTACTTTGACTAGAAGAGCGATATGAGGATGCATTTTTCTTAACTTTTGTTTGACTGGTTTGGCTCCTGGACTAACATTTAAGTGATCCATAATAAGCTCTGGATCTAACTCTGGCATGTCTGCATATGACCAGGAAAAATTGATTTGCTGTCGTTTGAAGAATTCTACATATTGTTGCATTTCTTCTTTGGACAGAGAAGTCACTAGATGAAGAATCTTTGGTTGCTCTGTTGTGCCAATGTTAACTGCCTCTGTTGGTTCGATCAAAATGGATGACCTTTCTTGATAGTGCTCAGGTAAAGTGTCAAATCTCCCATATTTCGGTGCCTCAAGGAGGTTTTCATCGTTAGAGGCGTCCTTTCTTTTCACTATTTCTTGATCTAATGTTGCCAATAAATGGTTTTCAATATTAGACTTGATATTCTTTTCGTTATTTTCACTTTTGCGACTAGGAGATTTGGCACCCACTTGACTAGAGGATGCGTTGTTGACATTCCCGGTGAAAGTTGTTACGGGTTTGATTGCATTAAGATATACAGATATGACATGGTCATTCAGAAAGGTTTCAATGGCGGTATGTCTTTCATTTTCCCAATCAATAAGCTCAGGGTGGATTAGAGGTAGGGGATCTCCAGGTTGGGATATTTCAAGGGTTTTAAGGGTCATGATGGATGTATCAAAGTTTTCAATATGTATGTCGATGTCTAGAATGATACTCTCATCAGAATGACCTCGCATAAGGAGTTCCTGATTGTCCTCGGTTAAGTCCAAGTCAGTCGAATGTGATTCTAATTCAAGTGAACTAGTTCCTGACATTTGTCCTGCATACATGTGAACTATATCGACTCCTACATCTCCTTCAAAGAAATTTTCTTCAGTTGATTCTTCAGAGTGATAGGAATCCCATTCCCATTCATTAGAATCTATATCACTTGCAGCTTGCAGTCTACAGATTTGGTCATATAGTATTTCTTTTGCCTTTCTGGCTATATCTTTTCTTCTTTCATATTCAACTTCTTCAGGACTAAGATTGAGTTCTATCAACTTTGCTATGAGCTCTCCTGGATTTATATTATCTTCTTTCTTGTTTTGATTTGGATTTAATGTTGCTTTAGAGATGCTTTTAGTTTGTTTCTCTTGTTGATTTGAAGCTTGCTTCTTTTCCCATTTCATGTTTGCTCGTGTTTGTTGCTTAGCTGATGTTTCTTCTCTTTCAATTGCCAGTTGTTCTTGTTTGTTTTCATATTCCTCTTGTTGTTGATTAAAAGATGTGTCTTCCGGTAGAGTGACTTGTCCATACCCTAAGCCTATTTTGTCTGTAGTCTGCTGAGTGTAAGGTTGGATAGGTTCCGAGATACCTTCTTTTCTTTTTCCTATAGGACCTGTTCTGGTATATCCCATTCTTCTAAGAATGTTAAATCCTTTTTCATACTTTTCTGTAGGTATTCTGACATTGTTGATCTTTTGTTGACATTCTTCATCCTTGTATAGCCATTGTAGCACATCTTTGTCTTATGTTTCCTCTTATAAGGTTCCAACACTAATAAATTCTCCATCAAATATCGGAAGATGTTTCACAATTGGTTGTTGTTTAGAGTTTGATGGTTTTCCAAAGGATTTAGGAGAAAGTGGTAATTGTGATATTGAATATTCTTCATTCCCTCTATCTCTTAGCTGTATTTATTTTTCCATACTTGATAGAATAGAGGCAAATGATTGTTCCTTGGATTGTGTGTTCGAAGATGATGCCTCCCTGTTATGTGGAACAATGACTTCTTCGGTCATTTTTAGATTGTTGTTGCATTGAAATGGATTTGAATCTGCAGATATTGTGATTTCTCGCCCATTGTAGGGAAATTTTACACACTGGTGGTATGTTGATGGGACAACTTGCAATTCATGTATCCAGGGTCTTCCCAAGAGTGCATTATATGATAAGTCCAAGTCTAGAACTTGGCATGTTGTGTCCTTCTGCAAAGGTCCCACTATGATGGGTAGTATCACAATTCCCTTGGAGGAACATTCTTCTTCATCATAAGCTTTTATGGTGATCCTTTTTTAGACATCAACTCCATCTTTTGGATATCCTAAGGCATGAACAAGACTCAATGAACAGATATTTAGGGCAGCTCCACCGTCTATTAGAACACATTTAACGAGCATTTTGTGAATGAAGACTTCAATATGCAAAGGAGCGTTGTGGGGATATTGTAAGGACATGTCATCTTCTTCAGTGAATGATAAGCAGTGAGGGGTTGTGAGGTGTCCCACCATGGTTTGGAATTGATTGATATAAAGATCTTTGGATAATGTTGTATCAATTAATGCTTTTCTAAGAATTTCTTTGTGTGCAGGTGAAAGCTTTAATAGTTCTAAGATGGATATTTGTGCGGGTGTTTTCTGCAATTGCCCCACTAGACTATATTGTTTGGTAGTGGATGATGTGTTTGTTGTAGGACTCGACAAAACAACTTTGGCTTTGCTTCTTGTGATAGCATGAGCATGTTCTTGATTTTGTTTTTCTTTAACTACAATCACGTTTACCACATTGTCATATGTATAAGCGTAGTTTACCTTCGCTTTACCCTTACCATTGTTTGTTGTTGATGATTCACCTTTCTCATAGTTTGGATGTGGAGTTTTAAAATTTGTGTGAGATTCGTTTGTTGTATGTCCATCCACTATTATTACTCCATTATCAATCATATCTTTTATGATATGTTTCAACTTTTGAAAACTATCTGTGTGATGTCCATTTTTTTGATGGAAATCGCAATAATGGTTATCATTCCACCAAGGTGGTTTGATTTGAGGTTCGTAGTTCCTTTCTTCTGGTAAAGTGATCAATTTGTTTGTGAGAAGTGTCTTTAGTGCTGACCCAAGGTGTTCACCAATGTTTGTAAATTGTCTTTGAAATAAAGTTTTGATAGTTTCTCTTTGGTGATTGTTGTTTTGTTGAGCCATTGTTGAGTGAGTGGATAAATTAAAAATCGGTTGTTTTGGTTTCACATTGTTGTTATCCACTATTCCATCATTGATGACATTTCAATTTCTATTCCAAAACTTTGGTTTATCATTGTGGTTGTTGTTATTGTTGTTGTTAGGTGGATGGACTCCTTCTTTGTATATTTTCAACTCACCTTTCTTTATCATGGCTTCCTCCATTCTGATTCCATTATCGACCATTTTTCCAAAACTTTAATTTCCTTGCATTTTTAAGTAATAACTCATTTGATCATTTAAGTTGTCAATGAATATGTCCATTTTTTCGTATTCTGGCACTGTCCGAGGATATCGAGAAGCTAACCGTCTCCATCATTGTAAAAATGTCACGAAAGGTTCTCCACTCTTTTGTTTGGTGTTATATAGGTCTAGCATTGTTACTTCATGTTGTATGTTGTAAGAGTATTATGAAACAAACTTATCCACCAATTCTGAGAATGATCTGATTCCAGGTGGAAGTTTGGAGAACCATTCCATAGCTAGTCCAGTTAAGCTTTTCGGAAATAATCTCATTAAGTAGGTATCCTAATGTGCAAACTCCATACTCATTGTGCAAAATCCTCGTATATGATATTGAGGGTCCATGCTTCCATCATATTTTTCATATCTAGGAGTTTTAAAACCTATAGGAAATGGTATCATGTTTAGGTTTCTGTCGAATGGATAAGGACAAATTTATTGTAGTGAGCATCTTCTAAAATTTCCTCTCTGCATATCTTGAATTTTTGTTTGCAGTGTTTGTAGTTGTTGTGTGAGAGTTGTGATAGGGTTATCAACATGATTTGTTCTTGCATGACCATGATTTTTTATTCTAGGAGGATCTGGATCTCGTCTTGTTTCATCTCTAATCCTTCTTGCATCTTCATTGGATTGAATGTTATTCAGAATTTCTACTTCATTTCTTTTGGGTATGTAAGTTTCTTCATTGGGTCAGGTGTTATTAGGAATTGATGTGTCATTCATGCAGAAACCAAAATTATCCTCATATTTTTTGTTATTAGGGGAGGATCACTTTTCTTTTGTGTCAATTTGTTCACATCAAAATCTTGGGGGAGTGTAGCACCAAATTTGGCTAACATTAGGAAGTTTTTTTCTTTTTCTTCCTCTAATAATTTCTACATAAATTTGTCAAATTGAAGATCTTTTTTGATGTCTCTGATATTTTGTTCTGTTATTTCTCCTTCAACTTGTATTTCATCTTCATGTTCCATGATTATAGTTGTTTACAATGTTTCAATTTAAGTCTCTGCGATTTTTCGTCTCTAAGCTCTAGTTAGAATGAGCATACACGTGTTAGAATTCGATTGTCCAAAAGTTGTTTTGGGTAAGTGATCTATTGTCAAGGTAGATACGCTAGAATGATATGACATGAAAAGATGATTCAAGTGCTTAAAATTTTGCAAGTTTTTTTGATCTTTGATTTAGGAGTGCAATGATGATGATTTGATAAAAATCAAGTCCAGTAGGAACGATGTATCCTACGATGTGGGACAAGATTGTCTTGACCAAGCATTTCAGTTTCATGATAAAGGATGATTGGTCCTGATGAGAAACTATGTTTGAGTGATCAATTTACCAAAGAGGGTGATAATGCACTTTGAGATGTTTAGATCTTGAACTTGTTGAGGATGAGCACTTTGAAAATCTTAAGGTGTTTATCTTCTAGAGTCTGATTTTGACGAATGATAACTTGACCAAGCAAACCAAGAAGACAAATTAAGCACCAAATGACAAATAACAGATGTTTATGAATATTGCAAATTGATCAAGCAGAACGACAAATCTGAAAAAGTCATGCAAAGTGACAACTCTAGACTGATAAAAACAGAGACTCGTACGACAATAGTTCATGAACCACACAACAAAAGATACAAGACCAAATGACAAGTCAGAAATTTCCTTTAAAAGAGTAGAGACTCATACAACAGATCTTTATGAACTATACGACAAAACATATATCTCGTACGACAGATCACCTGACTCGTACAACAGAGAAAAGGACAATGAAAAATATGTTTGTTTTTGCCGAATTTGATTAGTGAATTTTGGTGTTTTGCTTATGTTTTCCAGATTTAGATGTCTGGTTTTTCAAGTTAGGGATGAATATACAGCAAACACATGATGTGATAAGTGACTCCAATCATGCTAAATCCTAAGGAAATTGGCTGAGAATGAAAACCTTTTCTTGCTAGCTTAGGTACACACCCAATAGCTAATCAGAATACAACCGTTGAGTCTCACGCAATGGATTCTCAACGCCGTATTATCTGACTCCAAACGCTAATGGGGGAACGATATGGCAAGTATCTTGGGAGAGTTGATATCTCTCTTGCACAAATATTATCACCCTTTCGGAGGTCAATCAGGTAGCTTCTACTTTAATCGGAACTAGTAAGGGATCCGTTCGGCGCGTCAGGGTATAATACTCAATTAAGAGGTCTCCCAACCTTGAAAACCAAGGTTTGATATTCCTGAAGGTACCAAGGAGAGCTATTCCTGAGCACTACCGTTGAATTGATTTTCATAAAACCACATTTATTTTATAGTGGGTTGGATTACTTGGCGTTAGCCATTCCCACTTAGGTCATTCCCCTCACATCGGCCTTAATGGCTTTAAGAGTTTTTAGCTCCTCGGGAGGGCAGGCCTGCTAAATAAATGCACTAATAAAAGAAAATGATGAGTCTAGCTTTCTAATCACCTAAGAAAGGTGAGAGCATACTCACCTATCACCAAAGACACAAAATACATGATTGTTCATTTTTAGCCAAAAAGACAAGTGTGCCTAGAAAACTTTAATGAATACACAAAGTTTTGTCGAATTTTCTTAGGCTATTTGAAAAATAAATTTGTTAGTAGTCATTGATTTGTTTTGAATTTGGTCTTTGACAAGCGTATCTTCGACAATCGTCCTGCAGAAAAGAGTTAGGCTGCCAAAAATCTCATAAACAGAAAAAAGTTAGCATTAGTCATAATCAAATTGAAGTATGAAACCTGAAATGCAATTTACTCTCAGAACACAGAAGCAGAATTTCGTACGACAAACTTTATTTGATCGTACGAGCCACTTTCTGATACCATACGAGTCATGATGAGAGCTTGTACGACACTGTAACTTTCCTAAAGGATCGTACGATACAGGATCTCTTGTCGTTTCAGGTCATAAAGAATGTCGTACTAGGCTAGAAATGAGTTCGTATGACATTCTGATTCAGACTCGACAGAGATAAATGTTGATGAAGCTTGAGAGGCCAGAAATGATAATTTTGGCCCCATGGTGGGCGCCAAAATGTCGTTTCTGTGAAGTGTGTACCTGTTATACCTATAGTTGCAACACAAAATAGTCAATAAATCATTACAAGCAATGGTTAGAAAATTAAGCAACGAAAGATAAAACCATAGCTAATCGATCTATTGCCTCCTAGTAAATGCGAGTATGAATTTTGCTCTCAGATCTAGTTATGCAAATTCCAGTGACTTGACTACACTTAAATGGAGGATTTAAATGATGAAGATGCATAAGCTAGCAATGATAGCATGATTAAGCTACATGATTTCATGATTATGCTAGAAAATAAGGTAGAATGAAGCTAAAATTGAACATGATAACAATGCTAAAAATGATAAACTAAGAGTTATATGACTATAGTAACAATACTTGAATACAAATGAGATGGATTCGGGATCAGATCCTTTGAACTCCAAAATGGGGTCTATTTATAGGATTTCCAAGGCTAGGGGTGAGGTGGCAGGAATCAACGATCAAGATTAAGTCTGAAGATATCAATGGTTAAATTGGAGGAGGTTGTCAAAGAGGTTGGATGAAAGGGGACATTTGGAGGTTGGTAGGAGAAGGGGTTGGATGAAAGGGTGCAATGTCATCTCTATGGTGACAAGTGTCAAGAAGCTTCTAGAAGAGGTTGGATGAAAGGGAACACTTAGTGACAAGTGTCACAAAGCTTTGCTCATGAGAGGGAAAAGTGTTCAAGGAAAGGGGACATGGTGCTTAGGATGTGCAAGCTAGGATGGATTTAATTAAACTCGGGGTTAGATGGAATGAGTTAGGTTTAGAAGAGGTTAGGTTAGGTGGTTAGAAGTTAGGAGAATTTGAATTTAAAAATTCAAATAATAGGAAAGGCTAATTAATCTCAACAACTCATAAATTGATTTGTTTTAATTAATTAGGAGATTTATAAGAAAGGAATTTGATGATGAATTTGATGGGGGAATTAATTAATTTGAATTAATTAATTAAAGGGGATTATGAAGTGAACCTATTAAATAAATCCTTAGATTTATTAATAAGTAGATGAAAAGGGGGGATTTAATCAAATTGTTGATGAATTCAATTAAATTAGGATGGAAGATTAATTAAATAATTGCTTATTTAATTAATCATCTTCAAACCATTTTTAGGTGTATACACTTTTAATTCAAGCTAATGAGATAAACTCTTTTCAAACTAGATTTTCTTCTTGGGGACATTTTTTCATGAAGGCAGATGGAGCTTCTGGAGGTGTTGGTATTGTTTGGAACAAATCAATAGTTTATGTTAAGGTGATCAAGCAAGAGAAGAACTGGCAATGGGTGAAGGCCTATTAAAAAATGTTGCATAATTTTTTTGGATTGTTCAATATTTGTGGCCCTACAAACATAGTATGTAAAAGGAATATTTGGCATTGAATTTATGGACTACTGATGGATTTGGAGGGGGAAGTGTGTGGTTTAGGTGCTATATTTAATGCCACCTTAAGCCTAGTAGAGAAAATAGGAGGTACTAAGTGGTTTAGTCAAGTGCAAAAAGACTTCAATGGTTTTGTCATGGAGAATGGCTTGCTGGAAGTAAAGTTTAAATTAGGAGTCTTTACTTGGACAAATAGGCATTTGAGTTTCTCTTACATTGTTGAAAAATTAGATCATTTTCTCTTTGCAGGGGACTAGGTTGAACAACCATGGGTTGTTGAAACTGATATTGTACCCTTACATTCTTATCACTATACAATAAGTTTTATCATTCAAGCTGATTTTATGACTGCTAGGTGTCCTTTAAAGTTTTAAAAAAATATGGATGAGGGCAAAAGGATTCAAATATTTGGTTGAAGGTTGGTGGAAAACTACTTCTATACGTTCAGGGAACCGAGCTTTCATTTTCTTTAAGAAGTTGCAATTTCTGAATGAGTGTCTAAAAAAGCGGAACATAGAGAAATTCAAAAACATCTTCATGAAAAACTATAGAATTGAAAATAAGTTGGAGGATCTACATAATAAAGTCACATAAGGGGGGAATGACTATAACTGAGTTCGATGAGGAGAGATATTTGAATTAGGAATATAATGAAATTCTATCAAGAGAGGAAATTTTCTAGAGACATAAATCATGTAAAATGTGGCTAAAAGATGGGGATGGAAATACTAAATTGTTCCATAATATAGTGAAATCTAGAATATCTAATAATAAAAATTTCTTTATTTAGAATCAAAATGGTGAGTTAGTGATTGATCAAAAAGGTATCCAAGAGGACATTGTAAGATATTTTCAAAATTCTAGACAAATAAGGAACCATGAGTGGATGATGATTTTGGTATTGGGAATGTAATACGAAATTGTATTTTGCAAGCTCATAATGATATGCTAACGAGAATTATCTCATTGGAGGAGGTGAAGGAGGCCCTGTTTGCTCTATGCGGTGACAAAGCCCATGGTCCAGATGGATTCCCTGCAATTTTCTTCTAAAGTTTTGGGATATTTTTGTTGAAGACCTATGGCAAGTGGTGGAGGAATCCCATAGAGGTGTATTTATGATGAAAGATTTGAACAACACTTTTATTGTTCTTATCCCCAAGAAAAATGAGGTTGTATCCTTCAATGACTTTAGACCCATTTCTTTATGTAATACAATTTAAAAAGTTGTTTCCAAAGTCATAGCTAGTAGATTAAGAGGTACTTTGGACTCATTCATCTCTGAAGATCAAAATGGTTTTTACCCTAATAGGTCCATTGTAGAAGGTATAATTATAGCTCATGTGGTTATTCACTCAGTTACAATTGCAAGTACGGATAGGATGATTGTGAAATTGGACATTAAAAAGGCCTATGACAAGGTAAGGTGGGAATTCTTGATCAAAGTTTTACAATAATTTGGTTATTGTTAAAGGTGCATTGAATGGGTTAAAGGTTGCATTTGCACTCTACAGCTTTTAGTGTTAGTAAATGGAAGTCCCCAAGGCTTCTTTAGGTCTTCAAGAGGGTTCAGAAAAGGGAACCCGATATTGCCTTTCTTATTTATCATTATGGTAGAAGCCTTTAAGACATTTGATTTCGAAGAGAAGAAGTGAAAATGTTTGGAAATGTGTTAATGTGGGCCGAGGGATAAGATCCATCTCACATTTTAAATTTGCTGATGATACACTCTTATTAGGGGAGTCATCTTTCATAGAATCTTAGGTAATGAAGAACACCATTGACAATTATAGTAGATTCTCATGACATATGGTGATTTGGATAAAATCTAAGGTCCTCTTTTTCAACACCTCAACTCAAAAATAAGGGGACATATCCAAAATTTTAGATATGAATATTGGCTGCTTACTTGGGAAATATCTTTGCATCCCTCTTTTTATAGGGGCAAGTCATTCTAATCTATGGAAAAATATAGTTGATAGTTGTTTGCAAAGGATGGATGGATGGAAAAGTAAATAGCTTACATTAGTTGGAAGGATTTTGATGCTTAAGTTTGTAATCTCAGTGATTCCTTTATATTTTATGACGTGTTTGAAGATTCCCTTTAAAGTAATAAAAGTTGTTGAGCAGAAGATGTGGAAGTTCCTTTGGAATGGTGCTGGGGATGATGACTAAATATTGCTTTTAGCATGGGAAAAAATTTGTAGATCAAAGCATGAAGGAGGTCCAGGTATGAGAAATTGGAAACAAATAAATGAAGCAATGGGAGCCAAACTAGTTTGGTATATGTACAAAAACCCTAATCAACTTTGGGTTAAAATCCCGAGGGAAAAATATTTGGATAGTCAAGAGGATCAACAAATTCTTACTATCAAATATTCTCCAAGAGGCTTAGCCATATGGAACTTTATTGTTTCGTGTAGAAGCATCATCATGAAGCACATTACATTGTAGATTGGGTATGGGAGACAAGTTGATTTTTGGATGGATTCATGGATGGGTTGGAGGCCTTAGGTGGGGATCAAAATATGGAAGAGGTAAGGAGGATCCTTTGTATGCAGTGGGGATCAAAAGAGAGATTATATGGAACCAAAAATGGTGGATTGTAAGATGGAATGACGTTGTAAATCAGTGGAAAATATGTTGAGAAATGCTTATCATAAAAGGTTAGTCGAGGATATTTTTAGGAAGATGAAGTTTTTCTTATTGGAGAGAGAGAGGACAAGGTGGTGTGGTACGAAACAAAATATGACACCTACTCAGTTAAAATTGTTTTTCAACTTCTTGACAAAGTCGAGAGAGATGAGAGATGGTTAACTAGCTTGTGTTGGGGAAAGGAATTATTTCCAAAGGCAATAGATTTTGCATGGTTGGCCATAAACGGTATAATTCTCATAGAGAAAGAAGGGAAAATTTGGGTTTTATGGGACCAAAAAAGTGTGTGTTGTGTGAGAAGGCATAACAAAATGTGGATCATCTCTTTTTAAATTGCGACTTTTCCAGATAGTGCTAGATGATGGACTTGCAGAAGTTGGAATGGTATGGCCCTCTCTGCAAGTTGTTGAAAGGTTGTTTTGTTTGAGTGACCACTGGTTAGAAATAAGTCAACTTTTTCTTATGTGTGGAAGTTAATTCCTTTGATGATAATATGGGAGATTTGGAAAGAAATAAATAGGCAGATTTTCTAGGATAGATATGAATCTATAGACAAAGTTTGCAAAAGAATAAACACAACAATTTTAGAGATGTTTGGAGCAGTTGCGTCACAACTTCATATAGAAAAGGTTGAATTCATGAAAGAAGATAGCCAAATTCAACAATATTGGCCAAGGATAAAGTTAAGGCCCGTTAATGGGCCTTGTCAGGTCAATATGGTGGAGCAACAAAGGAGTGAAGTGAAATGGGTGGCTCCTCAATAGATTTGGTATAAAGTAAACTTTAATGGAGCTTCAAAAGGTAATCCAAAAGTTTTAGGGGTAGGATTTATAATCAAAGACCAGCTGGGGAATATTTTGGTGATGGGAGCACAAAAATTGTCGGTGGGTACGATTAATGAGGCTGAGGCAAAAGCGACCATGTTGGTCATTCATTGGGATAGAAAACTGGGTATTCAAAATCTACATTTAGAAGGTTATTCCCAAATAATTATTAAAGAAATCATTAAAGGGGAGGCTCAAGCTTGGCATCTCAACAAATTTATTTTTTCCATTGCAAATGATTTAAAATTATGTAATAATTACTGCATTTCACATGTACAGAGGGAGGGGAATGAGGTGGCGAATGTACTTTCAAAGTGGGTGCTCTCATTTGTAGAAGTGGACGAAGTTCATATTGAGGATTTCAATAACCTCATAGATGATGAAGTGGATGGGGATTATAATACTACAATTAGTAATAATTATTATCCTGCAAGGTCGAATGTGTCGGAAAAGGTGAAGTTTGCAATATTTAAAGGTGATGGGGTCCATTTTTGTTTTGTCTTGGGGTTGTTGGTGACAAGGTGTCGGTGAGGATGGAGGCCACCTTTACACTCTATACATCCAAGCAACAACTAGATTTTGTAGGTGATGTCTCTATGAGGCAAATTGAAAGTATCTTCAAGCATGGGGATGAGGCATTTGTGCAGAAAATGGAAACCCTTTTGGGCACTTATTTTTCAGAGGACAATGCATAAATATAAAATGAATGTTGATATAACTACCATGGTTCTCGCATGGGGGCTCGAACTGGGAGAGAATGAAGAAAACATTGTGCAAGTTTTGAGGGGTTGTGTGGAGGATGAGTGGTTGTGTGGACTAGAGGAAATTGTGGAAATAACCATGCTAGGAGCAGGGTTTGATGTAGGGGAGGGGCCTTAACATTGATGGGGTGCATGAGCTAAAGAAATTGGTCTCATTTATTCATTGGCAATTTGGGGTTAATCAGGATGAATGACATGTAGAAGCTATAATTGGATGGGACTCACTGAAGTTGTATTTGAGGGATAAGGAGGTGGAATCTCATGGAGCTTGTGTTTGTGGACTCTCAATGCAGGAAGAAATGATGAAAGGTAAAGGAAAGGACACCAATCTAGGGAAGGCATGATGAAGGAGAAGGATGAAGTGGTAGGGTGGTATTGTGGAGGTGGCAACCAAGGTGCATGTGGCGGGTGAGGGTATGAGTAACTTTCTGCGGAATGTGTCGTAGCTCTGTGTTTGGCGATGTTGATATTTTTCCTCCTTGTCTTGGTTTTGGTTTTGCAATGTATGGCCCATTTTTTTTGTGTGGCTGAAATGTATTTAATTGGGTGTTTGTAAATGAGATATAGGCCTATGAAGTTCATAGTTGTTTTTGTGTATTCAGGTAGTAGTTGGGGGTGTTTTGGTTATGATGGGGTTTTTTTGTCTTCCCTCCCATTGTAGGGTTGGCTTCCTTTTTGTTCATACCAACAAGTAACTTGGTGTTTGCTTCTTTCTATATGATAGGGTGATAGGTGTAATTGAATGTAGGGGATTTTAGAAATCTCTTTTTTCATGGGAAGATTTATAAAAATCATGATCTAGTAGTGTAATGATCTTTTTTCATATTAATAAAAACTATCTCTATTACTAACCAAAAAAAAAATCAACAATTTGTCATTCTCAATCTCTAAATAGAGATTACTATCTATAGTACCCTTCTTTAACCCTTGTTGTAGAAGATACTTTTCCAATCCACATACCAAGCCCCAGGGGCTTTCTTGAGACCATATAATTCCTTTTTCAACATGCATACCATGTCTTGATCTTCTGTTGATTGAAAACCATCAAGTTGTTTTATATACACTTTTCTAGTTCTCCATTTGAGAAAGTTGACTTGGCATCCATCTAATACACCTAGAAATACTTGTGAACAACAAATGCTAGAAACATTTTTATTACCTCCATTCTATCTACTCGAGCAAAAGTCTCATCAAAATGAATACTTGCTACTTGAGAATATCCTTTACATACCAGTCTAGCATTGTTCCTTGTCACTTCCCCTTCATTTAATTTGTTCTAGAATACCTGCTTGGCTCCAATACATTCTTGTCAATAGGTTTGGGAACAAGTTCCCATGTATAGTTCTTCTCAAGCCAATTAAGTTCATCTTCCATTGCCTTTATCCATTCTTCATCCTTGCTTGTATCATAAAAAGTCTTGGGCTCAACTTTTGGTAAAATACAAATGTTCACTTGTTCACTTGCCTTGCCAAGTCTTCTTCTGGTCTGGACACCTTCATTCTCATTACCAATAATTTGATCTTCAGAGTGGTTCTTTTGAACATGTTTTGTTAGGGTCTTTGGGTCTTGTTTGATTCCTTTTCCTTTGTTTCTTTTTCTTCCTTATCTTCCTCTTCTTCTTTTGTAGTGCAGATTACACTTTCTATTCCATAATACTCAAGTTATTTATTGGTCTAATTCCAATTTTGTACCACTTAGATATTGGTTCTCTCATTTATCTTCTTGAGTCTCTTGTTATATCATATGTAGGACTTGATTCTTGTTGAATATCCTAGGAAGATTCCTTCATCAGTTTTTGAATCAAACTTTCCAAGATCCTCTTCATCTGTTTTGATATAACACGCACTCCCAAAGATTCTAAAGTACTTAATAGTGGCACTCCTTCCATTCCATAGCTCATAATGAGTCATTGAATTTCATTTTCTAACTTGTACACTATTAAAAATATAAATAATAGTATGCACAACCTCTTTTCAAGAAACATCAAGCAAATTAGCAACTTTTAACATTGTCCTAGCCATTTTTGGAACTATTCTATTTTTTATTTCAGCAACCTCATTATGTTGAGGGGTCTTAGGAGTAAATAGATGTCTTCTAATACCACGATCCTTAAAAACTTATTAAACTCTTTTGATGTAAATTCACCTCCTCTATCAGATTTGAAACATTTGATCTTAATGTCCATTTCATTCTCAACCATAGATTTAAAGGTTTTAAACTTATCTAATGCTTCATACTTTTCTTTTAGAAAAGTAACCCATGTCATTCTAGATAAATCATCAACAAGATCATAAAGTATATTTCACCATTTAGTCCTCTTTCTCTGGTAGGTCTGCATAGATTGGTGTGTACTATCTCCAAAAGTTTTGAAGTAGAAAATTCTTTTCTCTTGAATCTTGTCTTTGTTTGCTTCCCCATCTAACACTTCCCTACATAGTGCATTGGAAGGCTTAATTTTTTTTGGCATATCTCTTAATGCATGTGTAGATTTGATCTTCACCATGTTATCAAAGTTGATGCGTCTTATCCTTTTGTGCCAAGCCAACATTCACTAATCTAGGCTATCAGACAATTTCCTCCTTTGGCTTCCTTTAGATGGTAGACATTTCCACAATCCTTTACCTTCTGCAATTAGTCTTCTTGAGCTTTCTTTTTTGATTTCACATCCATTCTCATGAAATGTAAGTTTGTAACCTTTATTGCATATCTAATTGACATTGATAATATTATGTATTAGTCCCTTGACATAAAGGGCTTTTTCTATTTTGTTTTTTTTCATAAATGGTTATGGTTCCTTTACCATAGATTTGAGTAGCCTCTTCACCACCAAACTTGACTGGTCCACCATTTCACTTTTCAATATTAATGAATTTTCTTGCATCTCCAGTCATATTGATAAGAGAATCCATTGTCAATTGCCCATGCATTTTGTTCTTCTTTTGCATGAAGGGCAGTCCACACAATCAAGGATCTCTCACTGTTATTATTGCTAGACAAGGTACAATATTTTTCACATTTGATAATGTTATCCATTTTTACTACCATAAACAATGCTTCATCATTTGAACATCACCTTCTTCTTCTTGAAATGAGTAGCTACTTTATTTGGAATAAAAACTTCTTTTAGGTTTCTCCGATTTGCTCTCATCATCTCCTCTTTTACAGTTATCTTCTCTAAAAGTACATTAAATGCATAGTAGCTAATTCTACCATAATTAAAGCATTTGAAAGGTAACTTACCTTTACATTTGGAAATTTCTTTCTTCAATATTATTACAAAGTTTGATTTTGCATTATCAAATTCATCATCAGGATTAGCACTGCCTTCTAATCTCTTACTACATTTGAATGCAACTTCCCTGGAATTGTCCAGCTCAATATCTCTCATCTCAAAGGCAGTGAGTGCTTCATAGAGTTGATCCATTGTGTATATTTCCAAACATCTACTTTCTTCAGTAGAAGACACTGTAGAAATAAAGGATTTAGGTAGAGTTCTAAGTACCTTCTTTACTACTTTGTCTTCATCTAACTTTGCACCAACACCTCTAAACTTACTAGCAAATTCAATCTCCTAGTGTAAGTAGCTATCAATATTTTCATCATCTAACATTCTTAAATTCTCAAATATACTTTTAAGATTCTACAACTTCCCTTGCTTTATCTTCTTAACCTTCGTATATGATGCTAAGCTTCTCCCAAACATCCTTATCAAATTTGTAGTCCATTAGCTTCAAGAGTTATGTGTCAGACAAACCACTTATGATTGCATTCCTTGAATTTACATTATTCTTATGTATTATCATCTCATTCGAAGTAGCAAGAGGAGTAGAGGGATGAGTATAACCATCTATAATAGAGTCCCAATTTTTAAATCTCATAGAGTTCAAATATGATTCCATCCTCATCTTCTAGAAGCAGTAGTTTATTCCATCAAACTAGGGAATCTTGTAAGATAAATCTTGTGCCATCTCGAAGCTACCTCCAATGGTTAAGCTTCATCTAGAGGAGCTTGTCTTTGATAGCAACTATCAAACACACTTTACGACTAAGAGGAGGGCTGAATTAGTTTGGACCAAATACAAACTTTATTTCACAATCCACAATCATATTAACCTTATTCTTACTAGAAATAATAAAGATGAAATAATGAGTCACCATGCACAAGAGAACACTATATTTATGTGGAAAACACAAACAAGGAAAAAACCACGGTGGGACTCAACTCACAATATATGAAATTATTACAATATTCTTTTAGGATTACTACTCCCTAAAGGACTTGTAGGCTAAGACGCACTACCTTAGGGAAATATACAAAACTTTTAGAGAAGACTCATTGTCCCCAAACAAGGTACATGAATATATGAAGCAAGAATGAATCAACCTTCAACAACACTACCTATGACAATCTCCAAGTATGAAGCTATCCTTGAAACTCTATCTCAAGCAACCAACTTCTCAACAATAACCACAAACTTTCTCTGTCACAACTTCCCATCACTGACTTCTGCAAATGATATAATCATGTAATTGCAACACACATATTGATCCATACACCCATCAAAACCATTAGCATCAATTTTATCTTCTATATATACCATCTTCTTTATTACAAATATCAATCAGGTTGGCCGGAGTAAAGGATGAACATAGGTCCTATCAAGTTGGCCACCAAAATATAATTGTGGTGGAAGCAATCCAATCCAGGATTTAGAAAGGACCTACAAACATCATATCAATTCTTTCTAAGAAGTTTAAAATGATTCACATGCTATCATGCATCCTCAAAGGTTGACAATAAGGTAATGTGTAAGCAACACATCTCTAGTCAGCCCAAAACATAGCTTCCAAATGAACAAACTCGATGTGGATCCCCACACACTAATAAAGGACCCAAAATCAATGCAAAAAAATATTTAAAGAAAGAAAATAAATCCAATGACTCATGACCAGTAGAAGAACATCTTTTATTGGTCGAACAGGAGTAGTTAACACAAATTCTAGTCACAATGCACTATAAAACAAACATTTTCGTACCATACAAATAACATAAGGACATTCCTTGTACGTCCAAAAACATTTTCAAAATCTTATTTTATCTTTTCATATCAAGATAATATTGGCAGAACACAACTGATACTAAAAACTCCCTTCAAGAGAGATAATCAAAGATGAAACACCATTATCACTACTTTCAAATAACATTAACTTGTTAAAATTTGACTGAGACATATAGCACAAATACTATAAACATGTCCTCTAAACTACAACACTTAAAACATCACTGTGGAGCATTTTTTAGACCAATTCTAACAAACAACCAGACTCTCAACCAACTACAATCACCAACCACATTAGCCACAACACCAACAACTTAAAATAATAGGAGTGAAATGTCCACATAACATAAACATTATATCCAAGTCTACAATACCATATCAACAAATGTGGAGGAATGTAGAGAATTCTTCTGGACACACATCAATAAATAATTTTACACAAACTTAATAAAAATTTAAAGCATGAAAATATCCCAAAAATATTAACTTCTCACTTACTACAATATATTCATTACTTTTTCATGCATCTAATCCTCATCTTAATATCTTAAGTTATCTTAACCTGATCATGCTATCATTGCCATCAACCATATTATCTATATCATTAATTGTATCAACATATCATACTCAGTGTAGACTTCAAACACAAAGAAGGTGGATATCCATGAATCATCTACAACCAATATCCATATGCTCTTTACATCAATCTCTTCATATCATTCATGCAAAACAAAATGAGAACAAGTAATAATCAACTGCAAAAAATCTCCTTATACACTAACAAACATGAGCATACAACTCCATCTTCACTTCCTTAACAACTGCAACAATTCTTGATCCAACCAATCACCATGTCATTAATGATGATAGTAATCAAGGACAACATTCGATTGATGTCAATGAAAACACATATTGGCAACAAGTTAACCCTCACATACTGCCAAAATTTATTCCTAAGAGATTGGCATATCTAGAAGTGATTTGGTAGTTGAATTAGTCAGACAAGGCTCACTTAAGAGGATAGAAAAAGAAATCCTTCTTCCCAACTTCTAGTAATTTTTCTGACTTCCTAGATATAAATAAAGATGGGTTGGATCAAATTTATCCAATCTTGCAGTCTTATAGAATGGGCTTGGAATGCACAAGGATATTTGATCTTTAAATATTCGTAAATCAAATCAAGATAAGCATCAAAGGCTTGCATTTGTATATGAGGTATTATATGAGGAAGATGTTACAATAAATTTCCACCATCAAAGAGGTGAATGAGTAAAGAATAAAATTGATAGGTACCATAAGGGGAGAAGAGAAAAGAAGGGAGATGCATTTTGATTATCATGGTGCCTATGCAAATGAGGAGGATCTAATCCTCAGGATAGAAAATATGCTTGTAGATGTAGAGACACTAATTAGAGAGGCCCCCATAGCAAAGGATAAGTGAACCTATTAAAGGGGTCCTAGTGCTCTAGTCCCACATAATAATCATGCAACAAGTGAATCCACTACTTAGGAGCACTCTCAATTTGTTGTTTCCCCTAAGGATAAACCTACAAAAAAAGAAAAATTAATTAATTTTGGAAAGTGGAGGGGAAATAATAGTGGTTGAGGATATTGTAGAGAATATTGTAAGGGAAGAACAAGAGTTTATCCAACCAATATATTCACCCCCTAGACTCTTAACGACTACCATGCCAAGGAGCATAATAGAGGTAAATATCAAGTACTCCAATGATGATATAAATTGTGTTGTGGTGAAAATTAGGGTTTCGCTATAAAATATAATGAAACCATTAATTTTGCTTAATTACCATAATATTAGGGAAAGATAGGAATTTGATAGATCCAATCCTAATAGAACAAGATTCTAATTAGATTCCAAGCCTCCTAAATGGGGCTCTTCTTTCTCAAGATTGAATTGAATTTGAATAATTTAAAAATTAGGGCAAGATAGTGCATTATTAAAGAGATTATACATAAACAATAAGCTACAGTCATCGTGTGGAGCCACAAACTTGGATTTGAGTAGAACGTGAAGGTTTGGATCTGTACCTAGAAATTTTAGCTCTTTTTTCAAGATCCTCGTGGTGGTTTCCTTGGTCCTTCAAAATTTTTACAGCCAAGAGGGGAACTTGCTCGCCTCTACAAATCTTGTCTATCCTTTGAAATGCAACTCTATACCTATTCTTACACACAATGAAAAATGGGAAATTGTTGGGAATAGGGGTTTGCCTTAGGTCAAACACCAGTTTTTGAATTAACCATGAAATAGAATTGAAATGTAAATGAAGTATTGTAGTAAAAATGGTTTCCTTTTAAGGGAAAGGCTGAAAATGAATGTAACACTAATGATATACCTTTAATTAAGTTTTGTTTGTCCACACAAGGAATTAGGGCTTCATAAAGATAGTCTTCATAAAACATAGGAACGTGAATATCATCTCTATTTCTTGAATCTTTACTTCACTTCTACTCCAATGCTTGATAGAAGATTGATTTCTTGCTCACTTAAATGATGGATCTCAATTTTTCTCTCTTAAGTTGATCATGATTTCAAATTAGGTTTTAAAATAAGAGGGGTAGACCTCCTTTTATACTTGTTGGTTGAAAAACAAATTGAATTTCCGACACAAGTCGACACAGGATCTAGGTCCCCACCCAAATTGGGTGACTTTTATGAGACCCAAAAATGGGCCCTTTTTGAGAGGACCATGGTACTGGGTGCCATTATTTGGGCATTAGGGCTCCTAGGATTAAGGGGCAAAAAAGTGCAGACAGTGAAAAATTGAGGTGAGAAGAATGAGAGCTTTAGTCAGGCCTCAGAGGACAAACGCCAAGGTGAGACCTAAGTGATGACAAAATTGTAGGAAAGTACAATTTAGGATTTTACATTTAGCCCCCACTTTAGCGGGAGTATGAGACTAAGCATACTTATAGTAAAGTACAAAGGTCAACATTACAAACTTTCATTAAGACATCAAAGAGACAAGATACACTAAGTCCCCAAGGGACTTTAGGATCTTACTACTTCAATATCAAGATAAGAGGGACATCATAAGAAAGAGGAAAGAGAGAGAGAATCATGACTACTAGCCTAGTAAGGCTCACTTACTATGAGTCAAGAAAAAGAAAAATACCAAATTACAAAGAAAAAGGCTTAGTTTGCAAAGAAACTTGAGTATCGAGACATGTTATGGTGTGTGCATAAAGTGAAATATTGAGCAAAGTGTATGCCCACACATTAAAGTGATTGCATATGCCTTATCAAGAGCAATTGATTTAAGGTAGCATGCATCCAAAGGCAAGCATGTTACCACAATGAGCTACCCCCAAGAAAGGACAAATCAAAGGATAATGGTCACAAAACACATAAGGGATCCACTAACTCTAGGGCTAGTGTGCTCTTATGATAAATAATGTATATCTTGAAATGATTGTATTGAATTGACCTCATCCCCCAAATGTAGAGGAACCACAAGCGCAATGGAAGAAGAGCACATGTGTCTTTTGAGTCAACATGGAAGAGACCAAAAGAGATTGCAATGCTTTGCATCTTCCCCAAGTAGACAACACAAGGGACAACAAATAGAAGAAGTGAGATACAAATAGAAGAATATCATAATAGATTCGGTCTCTTTATTACATTTTACCAACGAAGTGACAAGGATCATCTAAAGAGAACCTAACATAACATATCATCGAAAACATTAGAATCAACATTGCTATCATGAACAACATCATCACCTATTTTTTCATGAAGATTAATAAAAATAGGATCTCTCACATGGAATTAGCATGAACCATCATTTTTCTTAAATATTTTTAAGCTTGGCGATTTAGGTTGAAATTTATCCCTAGGGTTAGGTGAAGGTTGGACAAATGGGACCAAGTCAACA
The DNA here is from genome assembly GCF_030272615.1 of Cryptomeria japonica. Classification (NCBI taxonomy): domain Eukaryota; kingdom Viridiplantae; phylum Streptophyta; class Pinopsida; order Cupressales; family Cupressaceae; genus Cryptomeria; species Cryptomeria japonica. Next base: position 471,768,295 of record NC_081405.1, read on the forward strand.
TTGGTGTCTTCGGGGAGGAATTGGATTGAGAACCAAGTTCACAAGCCTTAGCACAACATCTTCATCGACATTCTCTCGCACAATTGTTTCTTTTAGTTTTAGCCGAGGGTTGTGAAGGCTTAGCATGAATGGACATAGGCTTATTTTCATCCTTTAAAGCAGGAGGAATAGAAGAAGATCTACAAGGTTGAGAAATAGGAGATGCCAAGCACTTTCCTTTGTAGGACGTAGGAGGTGAAACTACGACATATATAGGAGAAATAGAAAGTGTAGGAAGGATATTAGGTCCATCATGAGGAGGAGGAATAGGTCTTGAGTTTCTAGGCATAAAGATAATATCATCTCATTGTAGACACCTAAAAATGTCTCATTGATCATGTACTAATTATTCCTCTAATTGATTAAATAATCTTTATTATTTAATTAATCTATTTCTTCTAATTTCATATTTCCTCATCATCTTACTAATTATTATATTTCCTATTCTATCATCATTTAATCATTTTTATGATTAATTCCCCAATTTAAATAATCTTTATTATTTAAATAAGTTACTAATTATTCAATTTCTATCTCTAAGCATCTAATCATTCAACCCTCTTCTAAATATTAATTAAATAATTATTATTTAATTAATTATGATTAATTCCCCAATTTAAATAATCTTTATTATTTAATTAAATTCTATTTCTAAATAATTAAATAGTTTCTTTAAATTATTTAATTATCTAATTAATTCTTCAATTCCAAATCCCCAAATTCTAATTTCATTTAATTTCAATTTCTTCCAAATTCAATTACATGTTCAATATTTCAAAAACCAAATTGAAAATCAAAGTCAAGTTCTAACTATATTCAAATACCAAATTGAATTAATAAATTCAATTATTTGAATAAATCTCACGCAAAGATTAAATTAATAATCTAAATCTAAATGCAAGCACATGCTAAATTAATTAATTCAATCAATCAATTAATTAAATCATTTATCTCTTCAACTTCTATTTCCATCTTTCAGTTAGCTTTTTCTAAATTAAGCTCTCTGTGTCATCTTCTTTATTTCCACCAATCATTCTTTTTCTTCCTCCAGTCAGCTTTTTCTCAATCAGTTGACTCAATTAATCTATTCAATCTATTGAGTTTCACTCCTACAATCAGTCATTCAACTATCAATTTTCATTTGAGCTCACCTGAGTTCACACCTCTTGATTAATCTGTTCCACCTTTCAATCAATCTCATCCAATTTTCTATAAATTGAGCATCCAATCTCCATTTTCAACAATCATGAACTTTGAATCTTTGTGTCACTTGCAGGTTACCAGCACAATATCTGAGAGTCATCATACCATGAAGAGGAGAAGAGCAATGGAAGTTCTACGCAGTCACAAAATAGGGAGTTTTTATTGATATTCATTTATAATTCCTATTTTGCTTGGTTGTATCATTTCATCGTTAGTTTGTTAAATTCTTTGATTAGAAGGGATTCGTGATTTCCCTTATTTCTAATTGATTACTTTGTTAATAGAAGATGAATTTTGCATGCCCACATTTTGGTGAACCCGACATGAACTAACAACAATTTAACCTTTTTCTGTGTTCTGTGTGATTTTTGCAGATTGTGCAGATTTTTCATTTTTTTTTTTGTAGGTTGCCCGAATTTCAAGAAAAGATTTTCCGTCACATAAGCAAGCTTATAGAATCATGCAATCACATAGACAGGATCATGCATTCGACCCTTTGGGGTCACGCATTCATCTAGATAGGGTCACGCAATCGCCTTGTTTAGATCACGCATTCGTATGAAGCTTTGCTGTTTAATTTTTTCTTCTGTCTGTTATCTGTTTTGTTTAATTATGTCTTAAAATTGGTTAATTCAGGATCAAATTGCTTTTTATTTTCATAATTTGATTAACACTGTTTATGGCAAGAAAAGTTCAGTTCAAGATTTCAGGTGCAAGAAGGACGAAACAACAAAGGAGAGAAGCCAAATGATTTCAAAAGTTCTCCAGGCAGCAAAATTGATACAAGATTCGAAAGAATAACTAGCCTTAGGTAGATATAATAGCCTAGTTATTTCTTATACAGTTAAATATGATCTAATCAATATTGAATGGATGATGCAGGATTTGGCTAGGGCTTCACAATTGGTTTCGCAGGTTCCTGATCGGGTTTAGTTTTCTTGTTTCTTTCTAACTTTTTTTGTTCTGCATTCTGTCACACAATCGAGCTGTTAGTGCTACGCAATCGACTAGATACCATTACACATTCAGTCTATCAGATTTATGCATTCAGACTGTAAGTATCACGCAATCACTCAGGTAGTATCACGCAATCGCCTCTATCAAGTTTTGAGTTTCTGTTTTTTGTTGGTTTAATTTTACTACTAATCTTCTGTTTGCAGCCTGTGGCGGATTCGCAGAGGGGATTAGATTAGTAATTTTGCATGCACACTTCACATTTTAATTTTTAGTGCTTAAAATCAACAACAGTTAAAATTGACATGCAAGGATAATCTCACACTTCAATTTTTAGAGCTTAAAATCAACAACAATTAAAATTGACATGCATGGATAATCTCACACTTCGTTGTTGGTGCTTAAAATGAAAATGGGCTAAAATTGACATGCATGTATCTTACACTTGGTTTTTGGTGCTTAAAAATCAAACAAATGGTTAAAATTGACATGTATGCCTTCATTCTTGGATTTGGTGTTTAAAATTGACATGCACATGCAGATCTAACACCCAAATTTGGGCTATAAAACGAATGTGAATCAAACTGCATTAGATTAAATCATTTTTTGTTTTCTTAAGGGAAAAGAACTCTTTATTGTTTCTGGGGTGGACCTACTATTGCACTAACTGACTTTCTACCCACCATCGGGCTCTTGGGAGAAAGAAGGAAGGTGAAAACGACATCCAAATTTTCTTTTGTTCTACATAGTGAGGGGTATCTTTGACTGGGGATTTCATCACCCCACAAAGGTACTTCGAATTGGGATGCGTTGGGGATATCATCTCTCCTAGCGTACTCTCGAGCGGGTTTTTCAAGCCGCTATATAAATATATTGGTCAGGTGGCTAGAGTGTTGAGTGAATTCGATGTATGTCAGGGCCTTCCCTGCAACGATAAGCTCAACTAAAGCCTTAAGTGGCTTGCTCTGAGAATCCATTGTTGGATCGGGACACCTCAAAACCTAATACTAAGAACCAATTTAGTTGCCAAGAATCCTACATTCAGTGGTTCCGAGAGTGCAGATCATACCCCATAGATACCCCTCATGTACCTTACATTATGAGATAGAAATCCCTCGGTGATAAGATCTTCGGATCTTCGGGGTAAGAGAGACTAGCATGCTCTAGAAGTGTGTGTCGTGGAGTGGAACCAGTGCTGCCAGACTCTCTATCTGTCCATCTTGTTTTGGTATTTTGTTGTGGGGGCCTCACTGAATGGTGTCCACTATCCAGCCTAAGATTGTATTCCATGCTTTTTTATGTATCGTTGTGATAGACCGGTATCGAGTCAGTCCTTTGGGCTATTTCATGCCCTATCCCACGTATCTCTGAATTTTCTGAGATTGTTTAAAAATTGAGTCAATTAGCTATACATACGTACCAGCAATTGTTCTCAAATTTGGAAAACTACAAAACATTGTCCTACACACTAAGTTACAGAAAACAAAGTCCATTTTGAAATCGATTCTCAAAAGTCCTTACATACTTGTGACCCTAGGTAGTCTTTTACAAAGTCCTTTACATAGTCCCACTTACATCCCCATTATCATCCTACGTCTTTTGCATAGTCCCACTTAAGTCCTCATTATCATCCTACGTCTTTTGCATAGTCCCACTTACGTCCTCATTATCATCCTACGTCTTTTGCATAGTCCCACCTACGTCCTCATTATCGTCCTAAGTATTTTTTGCATTATCATCCATATTAGTTACATTATCATATATGTCTTCATCTAGACCTCATATACGTCTAAGTCCATTGTTAGTTATAGGTTCATAGCATGTGCCTTGATAGGTCTCCCAGGCGATGGTTTGCTTCCCTTTGAGCAACCTAATCTAGTTCCAAACGGCGGTCAACGAGAAATCATTGATGGTCTAGCTAACTTAGCTTGGGATTTAAGAAGCGCACCTCAATATATATGAGTCATACACGAGATTGACATTGAGTCTAGGATTTACTGTATAATTGATAGATAAATTGAGGCTGAACAACTTCATCAACAAATGGAAAGACTTGCATTAGAGAAATATAGAAATGCTAAAAAGGTCTCACATCAAAATCCTCAATAGAGTCTAGTATAGTTGTGCATACCTCATATTTACGTCTACTGTCTAGTGTTAGGTCATCATCTTGCATAGAACCACCTTCATATAGGCAATTTTAGATGCCTGTCACAAGGTCACAAAAAGCGAAAAGAATAATGGACCCGAACAACATACAACCTATAAACCCTACTTGGAACATGGACATGTCAACAGGTCAAAACTCAGGTACACAGACAATGTCCACCATAAACGAATTACAACAACATTTGACAAAGGAAGAAATTGAGTTTGCACAGCAAGACCCACATGTCCTCATGATCCTAGATGCACTTATACATAGTGATAGGGACAAGTATCTTTCACTGTTAATACAAAATGGGGCAAAACTACCTAAGGATTTTGATGTCACAAAGATTTTACCACTAGGAAAAACTTTAGGTCAAGATAACAATCAAACACCACCCTTGACACAAATACAAGCAACGACCTCCAGTTTTCCTCAAAACGTACCTATCCAAACAAATGTCAACACAAATGCAAACTTTCAAACAAGTGTGTCATCCTCAGTGATCAATGCTAGTATACCATCACAGAGCATACCAATAATATCAAGTGTCTCAGTACCTAGTGCAACCCAACCTCTAGTTTCCTATTCTATGGGATCCACATATAGTCAACAAAATACAAATCTAGCTCTTGCCAATACAACAAGTACAACTCAACCAAACATGGGTTCGCATATCAGCTATTTCATAGTACCTAGTGGAACGCACAACACACAAGGTTATAATCTTGGTACCTTCCAACAACCTCCTAGTTATGAAACCACGAATCCTTTTGTGGGACATACACAAACACAAGGTATACCTTTGACACAAACAGATATTCTGACACAACAAATATAGAGTTTGCAACAACAAATGACAACCATGCAAACTGGTAACGATAAAAAGAGCTACACAATGCAGGACCTACGTCCTTATCCATTCGATCACACATTATACATGCCACCTTTCTCACAACATTTTGAAACACCCAAATTTGATAGATATCGAGGGAAGGGTGATCCTAGAGATCATATCAGAGAATTTTTTACGGTATATATAGAAGTTTCCTCAGAACATACTTATCTAATGAGACTATTTCCTAAAAGTCTGGGAGGTTCGGCTTTAGAGTGGTTTTCACATTTAATACCAACCATCACATCATGGGAAGAATTAGCTAAAAATTTATAGCAAACTTCTCGCACAACATTAACACCCTGGTTACTTTGATGGACTTATTTGCCACTAAAAAATATGAGAATGAAACATTTGCATCCTTCATACAACAATGGAGGGCTCTCTATAGGAGGTGCAAGACAGTTATCCCAAAAATAGAGCAAGTGGATATGTTTACAAAAAAATTGATTCCTAAGATTAAATATTCGATACAAATGCAATGTTTAACCACATTCAAACAAATCACAAAAAAGGCTCTCAAATGTGAGAAGGGATTAGTAGAACAAGGTCTTATTAAGTATGAATACACCAACAACAATGACAAATCTAAGTTTTGGTCAAAAAACAAAAATGTGACCAATGATGGTATTGTAGACGCCAAAACGATAAACAGAACTCAACCTGTTTTATCTTTGGGAACAAGTTAGTCAACAAACCCACATACAGGGAATAACACAACATCAGCAAATGTAAACGCTACACAAAACACCAACACAAGATACCCCAGGGTAAACGCTCCAAGAAGAAATTACACACCTTTAGGAGAACCAATTGAGTCAGTGCTCAAAAAGTTAATACAGACAAACATGATCACTTTACCTGAAGTAATAGTGTATGAACCAGGTCCTTTCAAACCCATGTGGTGGAATGATAATGATTTCTGCGATCATCATAGGACTAAAGGTCACAAAACGGCAAGATGCTACAAATTGAAAAACTTGGTCCAAGATATGATAGACCAAGGGGACATCACAATTGATACCGATAAGACCTTAGCAAACACAAATCATACAATTTTTAAGGATCCTTTTGTTAAGCATGGCAAGGGAAAAGCTACCACATCAGGTACTCAAGACAATACGACTAACTACACAAAGGTCTCATACGACTACATTATTCATGCCATTAGCTCAGGAGATAAAACAAATAATGATTCACAAGAAACACCTGATCAAGAGGACCAATATCAAGACACTCATAGAGATGATAACCAAATTTTCATGATATCTGAAGCACCAAAGTACGATGATAATACAAATCTTTGTCTCAGAGACTGGGGCCATGATCAACCATCTCACTCAGGTTGGTTTGAAGATAAACTCATTGGACATATTATGGATGTCAAACATACACATCAAGACTATGAAGAGGGATTTAACATAAATCTTGATAAAAAATCCTATGATACAAATGATACAATTGCTACAATCATAATTACGCCCAAAGATAGAGATTGTGCAATGGTTACTCGCAGGTCAAAGGTAACTTTACAAGGGATACCACAAAATCAACTACCAGCAGTAGGGACTTACAATGTAGCTGAGCAACTTAAGAAAACTCTGGCACAAATATCATTATTTGAACTATTGCATATTTGACCTAATCATAGAGCTATACTGGACAAAGCACTTCAAGATTAAGTAGTGGACAGAGATATAGATGAAAATGCCTTCCAGTCTATGGTAGGAAATCTGACACAAGGTACACATATTGCATTCACATAACAAGATATTCCTAGTGATAAATTGCTTCATAATGACCCACTACATCTGGATGCTTACATTCATAAGAAAAGAATCAGAAGAGTACTCATAGATGGGGGAGCTGGTCTCAACATTTGTACTTTAAAGTTGGTCAAAGCACTGGGATATTCTGAACTTCACATTGATTCTTCCAAAAGAATAAATATCAAGGCTTACGATGACAGAGAACATTTGTCTAAAGGCATTGTAACATTACTTGTATAAGTAGGACCAATAACAATAGAGGTCGCTTTTCAAGTCTTGGATAGAGAGCTGGGATATAACATGTTATTGGGCTGCCCATGGATCCACACCATGCAAGCAGTACCATCCACATTTCATCAGTGTCTCAAATTCCTATACAATGGTATTAAAATCACCATAAAGGGTGATCCAAATCTGTTCCAACATTGCAATTAATACCTATCAATCAGGCTGCACCTCTCACTACACAGCTAGAAGCATTAAAGATCATAGAAACAAAAAAAGATTTGTCTACAACATCCTCCTTACAAATAAAGGATATGGCTTGTGGAGAGTACTCTATTTCAAATACTTTAAATGGGAAACAATTGTCTCTTTCTCCTAAGTCCTTTGGGAAACCTCAAACTATAGTGCAAAAGTGAGACAAAGGAAAAGAAATTGTCAAATACATAGATTCATGCTCTTTCATTAGATGGGGTGACTTACAGGAAGGATCCTTGAACGAAGATGTTAACCATTGGATATATATAGAGAAGAAGATCATATGACAATACCCAAAATACACACGGATCAGTATGGCAATGGATTCAAAATACTCCAAAGACATGGATATGATGGAACCACCGACCTGGGGTTACAAAAACAAGGAATACTAGAACCTATGTTCCTAACGATAATCCAGGAAATCAAGGATTGGGATACAAGCATGTACAACATATTACCGAAGCAAGACAATGTACTCTTGATATACTAAATCGACCAAGCAAAACAACAGATTACATATCACACAGGAATTTGTCCACATAAGCGCTTCCATCTTCATCTCAAATGAGTAATCAGGTACCTACATCACCAAGTGCAGAATCAGATGGGGATGACATGAGACAACTCTTGCAAGAACCTACCACCAAGTTACAAAACATTTTAGTTATTGACACAACAGTACAGGCTAATGTGGCAACAAATGCAGGATTACCCCCACCACCTGAATCCCACCCATGGTTATTGTCACTACTTCTACCACGAGAAGCAACTCAGGCTCAACCTAACGAAATAGATGAAGAAAGATTGTAAAGGCTTATACTAGGCTTAAGAAGGGTCACTAATGTGCTAAGAAGACCAGTCAATCTACAACAAAATCAAGGACAGGAACAAGAAGAAATAAGTGATGATAACTCATATGATGAAACATATATTGAAAGTGAGACAAACTCTCATGGTTACGAATTCTTATCACTCCATGATTCTAGCCCACCAGAAAGTGTAATATTAAGGAATCAAATAAGGCCTATACAGGATGAAGATACACAAAGCCAGTCAAACAATCAAGTCTTCATGTTATCAGAGTCTACTAAAGAAGGGAGTAATGATTTAACCCTAGTACATTCACACTTGATTGATTGGGGGCAAGAAGGAAAACCAAAGCTGGATTGGTTTGAAAATGATGAAGCAATTTAAGAATTTCTAGGAGTCACAGAGAGATTTCCCCAAGGTGATCATAAAGCAGGGTTTTCTATAGACCTAAATAGAATGGCATACTTTGGAGAAGAAAGTACTTCTCCAACAGAAGATAAAGATCAAACCACCCATAATGACAAAAGTGACTTGGGTAATCTTCCTATGGAAAGAGAAAGTTCAGCATTACTTATAGAGGAAACAAAAGAAGTAAACCTAGCAGAAGGGGAGGTTGTACGTAACATCCATCTAGAAAAATCATTGAGCAAAGAAGAAAAAGATAGTTTCATTCATTTTTTCAAGCAACGACCTATCAACTTTGCTTGGTCCTATTCAAGCATGCCAGGCTTAGACTCTGAATTAGTGTTACATCACTTACTATTGATACCAAGAGTTAAACCTTACAAGCAAAATTTGAGAAAAATGCATCCAAGTATCGCATTACTGGTTAAAATAGAACTACAAAAGTTGTTGGATGTAGGTTTTATTAGACCTATTGACTACGCGGAATGGATATGCAACCTGGTACCTATGACTAAGCCCATGGGAGGCATAAGAATCTGTACTAATTTTTGAGATCTAAACAAAGCTTGTCCTAAGGATGACTTCCCACTACCCAATATCGACATGATAGTTGACCTAACAGCTGGAAATGAGATGCTATCCTTAATGGATGGTTTTTTAGGATACAACCAGATTAAAATTGCACCAGAAGATCAACATAAAATGGCCTTTACATGTCCATGGGGAATGTACTACTGGAAATGTGATGCCATTTGGTCTTAAAAATGCCGGAGCAACATACCAAAGAGCCATGACAACGTTGTTTCATGACATGATCCATAACATAATGGAAGATTACGTGGATGACATATTGGCTAAATCACAAACCAGAGAAAGTCACCTTGCAATTCTTACACAGATATTTGATCGGTTGGAATAGTATAATGTCAGATTAAACCTGAAGAAATGCGTGTTTGGCATAATAGCAAGTAAACTGTTAGGGTTTATAGTATCAAACAGAGGAATTGAAATAGCCCCTGCCAAGGTCAAGGCAATCATTGATATGCAACCTCCGTCAACACTTAAACAACTTAGAGGGTTACAAGGAAGATTGCAATCCATAAGGAGATTCATAGCACAGTTGGCAGATAAGTGTCATCCATTCCAGCATTTACTCAAGAAAGGAGTTACTTTTAAATAGACAGAACAATGCCAGGAAGCTTTCCAAGCTCTAAAAGATTATCTTTTGAACACGCCAGTGTTAATATCTCCTACTCCAGGACAACCTCTATTGTTATACATATCAGCAATGAACTCATTTCTAGAAGCTCTATTGACACAGCATGACAAAAATGGAAAAGAAAGAGCCATTTACTATATAAGTAGGACCCTGATCGGCTATGAGCTTAGTTATACCCCCATAAAGCAAGCATGCTTAGCAGTAATCTTTGCCTCAAAAAATCTCAAACATTACATGTTGAGTCATAAGGTACAACTCATTGCACGCTTTTACCCAGTCAAGTATCTATTGAGCAGAGCAACATTGACCAGGCGATTGGTTAAGTGGGTTATGATCTTGAGCAAGTTGATATAGAATACATAGACAGAAAAGCCATCAAGGGAAAAATCATAGTAGATCAATTAGCAGAGGCTCCTATACAGGATAGTCATCCCTTGCTGATAGAATTTCCAGACGAATCCGTGTTTACAATAACTACCTCAGTAATGTGGAAATTATACTTTGATGGGTCATATACAAATCACGAATCTGGAGCAGGCATTCTCTTCATTACTCCTCAAGGGGATGTTATACCTAAGTCATTTAGGATCAATTTCCCATGCACCAACAATATGTCTGAATATGAAGCTCTCCTCATAGGGCTTCGTACAACTGTACAATGGAAAATACAAGAGTTACAGGTCTATGGTGATTCGTAGTTGATTGTAAACCAGGTCAATGATGATTACAATACGAAGGATGACAAAATCATGCCTTATAAGAAGTTGGTCAAAGATTACAAGGAGCACTTCAGCAAAATTACCTTTGAACAAATCCCAAGAATACAAAACAAGGCAGCAGATGCAATGGCAATCATAGGATCTCTTTTGAATATGCCTGCTAACGAAACTTGGTTTGAGTTTATCATAGAACATTTAATGCTACCTACATATGAGACTCCCTTACCAGACTATGTATATGCAATTGTGGGTCCGGGATCACCTTGGTACAATGAAATATATACATATTTATACACCCAATATATGTCACCAGATCTGTCCAGAAATCAAAAGAAGACCTTTATTCATTGGGCATCTAGATACATCATTATAGCTAATACTTTGTGTAGAAAGGGTTTCGATGGAACTCTTCTTCGATGTCTGGATGAGAATGAAGCACATCTTGCTTTAAAAGAAGTCCATGATGGAATCTGTGGGGCTCACCAAAGTGGTCCGCCATTGTCAAAGAAATTGCTGAGAACAGGGTATTACTAGCCAACAATGGAAAAAGATGCTTACAAGTATGTACAAAAGTGTAAACAATGCTAAATGCATGGAGACCTTATTCATGCACCAGCATAAGATCTTCAACCCATCACATCACCGTGGCCATTTTCACAATGGGGACTAGATATAGTGGGTAAAATCAACCCTACTTCTTCTAATGGGCACAAGTTTATCTTGACAACTACTAAATACTTTACTAAGTGGGTTGAGCTAATTCCTTTAACATACACCACTGGAAAGCAGATAGCAAAATTCATGCTCAACTACATTATATGTAGATACATAATTCCAATATGCTTTGTTACACATAACGAGCATCCATTTAAAAACCAGGAAGTGAAAGAGTTGTGTGACAAATTCCACATACAACAGAGATTTGCCACGCCATATTATCCACAAAGTAATGGGCAAGCAGAGGCTACAAATAAAATGATACTGAAAATTCTTAAGAAAGTAGTCACTAACACAGGATGGGACTGGCATCTCCAGTTAAATGCCGCTCTTTGGGCCTATAGAACAGGAGTACACACACCTACAAGAGCAACACCATATTCCTTGGTCTATGGGACAGAAGCGATACTCCCCATTGAAATATAAATACCGTCTCTAAGAGTCTCCTTACAGAACATCACATCAGAGGAAGACTATAGGGCAGCAAGGTTACAAGAACTCAAAACCCTTGATGAAAAAAGACAAACAACATTTAACCATCTACAAGGATATCAAAATAGACGGAGATGAAGTTATAATAAACGAGTCCGCCCACAAACTTTTCAAGTGGGAGATCTAGTACTTAAAGAGAATCAAAGGAACCTAGCGAAACGAGAAAGGCCAGGGAAATTCGAACCTAACTGGCTAGGTTCTTTCATTATAACAAGGGTCATAGGAAATGGAGCCTATAATTTGGCTAGCATGGAGGGAGATCCAATCTCTGACCCTATGAACAACATGCACCTTAAGCGATATTATACCTAAGGGCTGTTTAGTTTAGGTTTTATTTTCCACATTGCATATCATATCATTTAAAACACAGCATTGCATGTAGTCTCTTTTTTAGATGCATCGCATTCTTAATAATAAAACAAGGCAACTATTCAAGTTTATCATTCATTTGCATCTAAGGAAAACAAGGGTCATTTCCTTTCTTAGATATTCAGACATGAAGTCTTTTAGGTTCTAAAGGTCATTCATTCTCAACATTACCATGTGACAACGCTTTACTTATGGTTCAGTAGAAATTTCACTATTTGAGACTTATTAACCTAAAGTCTATCAATTGCTATATCTCACACATTAAGAAGATATCTAATTCATTCTAGACACCTAGTTGATCATATGACTAGTGAAAAATATAAAATTCTACTTCAGCACCGTTGTAATTGTCACACCCAAGTAGGTTTTATTACTTACAAGTCAAGGCAAGAAAATAAAAAGAAAAAGCCAAATATCCATCTAAAGGCAAAAGAGCAATGATATATAACTGAAATATCATGCATACAAGTGTGACAAAAAGCTTGACTAAGGGAACATGCAAGTAACTCCATCAGGGCTATGAACGCCTACTGACAATGGAGCAATATTTGAAAAATTACAGTCTATAACCTCGTCGGAGCTCTCAAGGCTTGCTGGCAGCGAGGCTATATTTAGGATGCTTTTGAAGCTAGAAAAATCATGTAGCTAGTCATATAGGATGCTAAGGATCTTTAGTGAACATAAGAGCGAGAATTAACGCATTTGCACACACATGGGCAAAAGAAGATCAAAGTTTCAAGAACCAATGGGGAAGTTTTCCGCATCTCCATTTGTAAATCCAAGTCACTAAGTGTGTTGAGAAGAATGTTCTGAAAGGCCTTAGAGATTGATTGACCGCTTATCCATGAAATGTTTTGCACCTCCATTTCAATTGGTGTATTCAAATGCAAAAACAAACATGTTCAACCTTATTCAAATAGAAAATGCATCTTCATCCTGCATGTTGCATTCACATAGGGCATGTCAGAAATTCATTTGTCTCCACATACATTCTGCAGATCATCATGTCATACAGGTCTGCACACTGGGGGCATAACTGAAAAAATCCAAAAAATCGTATAAAGTCCTGAAAAAATCCAAAAAAATCATATAAAGTCTTGAAAAAATATCCAAAAATCGAAAACTAGAAAATCCAAAAACATTGCAAAACTAAAAATACCAAAAACATCCATATAATGTCTTGAAAAAATCAACCAAAAACATTCAAATACGATCCTTAAAAAATCAACCAAAAAACATCTGCAAAATGTCCTAAAAAAATCATTCAAAAACATTCAAATATCGTTCTACATAATCCAAAAACATCGAAAAAGCTCTTGGAAAAGAACTAAAAATCGAAAATCAATCAATCAAAAAAACTTGCAATAAAATGTCTTATGAGAAACAAATATCCTAGCAGATATCCAGCAAACACTTCGCACGAAGTTAACAAAGGATACGACTATCCAGTCAAACATCTGCAATCAACTGATCAAACTGTCTTATCAGTCGTATCATATCCATATCAACGTGATCATTATCTTGTCTTAAACAGAAGAGGATACACTTGAAATAAGACAGGTCAGTATTAAATGGGGTCCGCAACTTTCTGAGATTAGACATTATCAACCATCACATCAAACAACTGAGAACGAAGGCACAAGGTCAGTATAGCTGCTGAATTTTGTCTGGGTCAGTCTTTATCTTTTTATCATTTTTGGTGACAGATATTGTTCCTATGCTACTCAAGGATGTCCACAAGTAACTAGAGGAGCTATGATGGGCATTATCTTTTTCTTTGTTTGTTGTTTGTGGTGTGAACCGATGAAATTCTAGGGAAATTTCTCTAGTGGGTGTCTGTGATAAGAGCCTTCACATCAAGGTGAAATCGCCACACATACCTTGACCCCTAACACAATTCCTAGAATGGAGGGTTCACTCCTTGTCTGCTATGTGTTTGTTTCTTCAATGAGATATCTTTGCATCTTGGTTCCTTATACCCTAATGTGCTAAAGCTTCATTGTTCAATAATAAGGCTCAGTGATGAATATATATTGACACAATAAAATATGTGACACGGGTTCATGATTCATTCAAATTCATTCTCATTCTCATCTCAATTGCTTATTGATAGTTTGTTGATTTCTCATCTTCTGTCTAAATCACATTCTTTCTAACATTCTTCTATCATCAATTTTTCTCTCTATCAATCTGACTAACATTTCTTCAACTTAAATCTGAGTTAAAATTGGTTCAACCATTATGATACAAAAAGCATGCATCATGATAGAGTTCATTTGCATTCATTATAGAGTTCATTATAGAGTTCATTTGTATTCATTATAGAGTTCATTATAGAGTTCATTTACATTCATTATCGCATTCATTATAGAGTTCATTTGCATTCATTATAGAGTTCATTTACATTCATTATCGCATTCATTATAGAGTTCATTAGCATTCATTATAGAGTCATTTGCATTCATTTGCATTCATTTACATCATCACTACATACATGTACTACCATTGCATTTAGAATCATATAGAATTAAAATAGATATGCATCAGAAAACTCATAACATCGTATAAAACATACATATATCATTACCAAAACCCGCATGCCATATATATATATAACTCAAAAATAATAATGTGTGTGAATACAATAAATAAGCTCGAAGGCTTAGATAACATGATCAACCAACACTGCCTCTGTTAGCAGGTGGATCCTGTCCACTAGATCCTACCCCAGGATGTCGAGGTGGTCCCATAACACCACCACTGCTAGTTCATCGCAAAGTAGATCTACTCGATCTCCTCCCCATATATGCACTAAAGCTAGGCTCTCTCTGACCCTTAGGGATGACTCTCTCATATGCCTGTTGATAATAAATAGACTCCTGCACAGCACTGAAATACCTATCTGTCTGGTCGTGTGCATCTGTACCTACTCTAAAAAGCTAATCGAAGGCATCCATAGTAATCTAACATCTCCGCATTGCCTCATCTCTCTCCCTCTGGAGACGATCTCTCTCAATATCTCGTCTAGTGACATCATCCTCCAAACTCTGAACTCGAGCTCTGAGAGTCTCCAGCTCATCATCAACCTATCCTCTCCCATCCTCAGCACTAGGCACATCCTCTAGCTCCGGCATATCCTCATCATCATCTTCATCCTTGTTGCTCGATGAATCAGAAGAATCATCGCCGTCCTCACTGCTAATAGACTCGGTGTCCCCACCAATGTCTACATCCTCATCTCCACCATCTCCTCCCTCAGCTCCACCCTCTCCTCCTCCTCTGGCTCTCTCCCCTGCGTCTATCCTCAACTGTTGTCTAGGATGGCAAATCTGCTGTGTTGTAATAGGAACAACAGGATCAGTCAAAGGCACTGGCCCGTGCCTAGAAAACTACACATCATACTTCGTTGTTGTCCCAGGATCTGCTCCACCTCTACCCCAACCCTAGAGTAATGACTGTAGAGAATCAAACTCAGTAGAAGCAACATGTGGTTGTATGCACTCACCCCAATCAGATACCTCTTGCGATACATGAGCAAAATAGGCAGTAACCATAGGTGTCACATGTACCTCACCAAACTGTCTAAGAACTGGCCCTAGAAGATACATATCGATAATCCGCTGGGTCTCAAAGGTCCTCCCAATAAGATATCTCTATTGTTGGTAGAAATACAAATGCACTACATCATCAGGCCAATTGGGGCAATCTAAGTAAGGTCTCCAAATAAAATGCTGCAATATGTCAAACTGATGTCTCTAGTACAAGGTGTTCCCCGAACCCCTGTGTCTGATACCTGTTGTATACCTGAAGGCATAAGGCTCACCAAGCTGCAAGTCTACATGAATGACAGACCTAGAAATAGAAATGTGCTCACATGCCCATGTCTGAAGCAAAGTAACACCAAAACTGATAGAACGGTATCCCAGATAGACTATACCATGCATCTGATAGTATAACATGGCTAGAAGACAAGGACCCCACGCATATAGTCGACAATGCACAATCATATCATGGAGCACTTTGCCCCATCCAACTGGAAACCCATGACCTCATCTGTTAGGTATCAGTAAACCACCGACAACACTGCATAATACAATAAGCAGGTCATCATAGTCTAATCGGGCCTAAGGGATGTCATAACGGCCACTGATCTACAAATCTTGAATCTCACACTCAAAAAGTGCACATAGTCCAGCAATGCCATCATCATGGTCATATATAACTCTCTCACCATGAATGGGAATACGCAGTATACGCCATACATCCTCTTGCGTAATGGATGCCTCACCAGTCGGAAGATGAAAAGAACAGGTCTCGAAATGCCACCGCTCTATCAAAGCTGTAATCATGGCCCTGTTGGCCATAACCTCTGGCAAATGTAAAACATGGTATAGACCAAGCTGTCGGATATGCTCAATCTCCTCATCCGGTAAGTCAGCTCGAAGATCAAGTCCACTAGGTTTGCTTTGTCGGCAGTATAACACTCCAATGTTCTCCTGCAATGAGAAAATGATCAAAATATCAGATATCGGATCCCTAAAAACTTAAAAAATTTCAAACGCATGACAAAAAATTACATATACAACGAATGCATGATAGTTATGACTTATGCGGTACAAATAAGACTCTTGTGTAATGATTAAAGCTAATACATAATGAAATGGGCGCATGTGTAACGATTAACACTTATGCGTAATGATATACATGAATGCGGCATGTTAACACTAATGCGTAACACTTAGGGCGCATGCGTAGCATTTACAGCATTTGCGGTACACTTAACACTAATGCGTGAAATTCGACAAGCGATTGCGTAACAGATAGCAAAAATTGATCATGGAAATTTTTTGAAAAACAAACATAAAACAGGCATATATCGGGAAAAATTTGAAAAAATACCATGCCGCCAGTCCCAGGAGGTCTCTGATATGAACGTACTTAGTCAAATAGGTGCAATCAAGCTCTATAACCAGCCATGATGATCAAATACTCAGAAAAAAACACACAAATTGCAGAGAAAAACAAGTAATTACCAAAGTGCAAATGAGCAAATGAAAACCTAAAAATCTCTATTTATAGCTCAAAATTAGGGGTTTTTGACACCTCGATGCCTGTGGTCCCCGCCAGCTTCAATCACCTCGTAGCCTACTCAAACAATTTTGAAATCACACGAAATTTTACATGCTTGCTCATTTGACTGATATCGAAAACGTGGTCTCAATTTTGGAATTTTCCGACCACCTTTTCCGAGGGGGCATATTTACACTATACAACAGTACCAAGGCATATTGGGGAAATTTTTTTTGTTTTCTTTGAAACAATATCGTTCTGACTTTGTCTCAAAGAGGGGCAAATGTAGACACCTAAAAATGTCTCATTGATCATGTACTAATTATTCCTCTAATTGATTAAATAATCTTTATTATTTAATTAATCTATTTCTTCTAATTTCATATTTCCTCATCATCTTACTAATTATTATATTTCCTATTCTATCATCATTTAATCATTTTTATGATTAATTCCCCAATTTAAATAATCTTTATTATTTAAATAAGTTACTAATTATTCAATTTCTATCTCTAAGCATCTAATCATTCAACCCTCTTCTAAATATTAATTAAATAATTATTATTTAATTAATTATGATTAATTCCCCAATTTAAATAATCTTTATTATTTAATTAAATTCTATTTCTAAATAATTAAATAGTTTCTTTAAATTATTTAATTAACTAATTAATTCTTCAATTCCAAATCCCCAAATTCTAATTTCATTTAATTTCAATTTCTTCCAAATTCAATTACATGTTCAATATTTCAAAAACCAAATTGAAAATCAAAGTCAAGTTCTAACTATATTCAAATACCAAATTGAATTAATAAATTCAATTATTTGAATAAATCTCACACAAAGATTAAATTAATAATCTAAATCTAAATGCAAGCATATGCTAAATTAATTAATTCAATCAATCAATTAATTAAATCATTTATCTCTTCAACTTCTATTTCCATCTTTCAGTTAGCTTTTTCTAAATTAAGCTCTCTGTGTCATCTTCTTTATTTCCACCAATCATTCTTGTTCTTCCTTCAGTCAGCTTTTTCTCAATCAGTTGACTTAATTAATCTATTCAATCTATCGAGTTTCACTCCTACAATCAGCAGTTCAACTATCAATTTTCATTTGAGCTCACCTGAGTTCACACCTCTTGATCAATCTCATCCAATTTTCTATAAATTGAGCATCCAATCTGCATTTTCAACAATCACGAACTTTGAATCTTTGTGTCACTTGCAAGTTGCCAGCGCAATATCTGAGAGCCATCATACCACGGAGAGGAGAAGAGCAATGGAAGTTCTACGCAGTCACGGAATAGGGAGTTTTTATTGATATTCATTTATAATTCCTATTTTGCTTGGTTATATCATTTCATCGTTAGTTTGTTAAATTCTTTGATTAGAAGGGATTCGTGATTTCCCTTGTTTCTAATTGATTACTTTGTTAATAGAAGATGAATTTTGCATTCCCACACTCATATTTCCACTTTTGATAAGAGAGTAAAAGGGCATCCCTTTGAGGCTTAAGATGCTCAAATTGTTTAGGCCAAAAGTAATCAAGGGTGACATTTCCACACCTCATTATGGGTTGGTACATGCTATGATTAATAGTTATGATAGTGCCATTATGAGGGAATTTTAGACATTTATGAATAGTAGAAGGGATCACTTTCATAGAAGAGAGACAAGGATGCCCACACTTCACATGAAATTGATCAGATGTAGGATTGATAGCAAAAGTCACATCTAAGAACTTAGTACCAACATCATCAAAAAGAGTAATATAACCAATAGTAGGGAAAGAGAAACCATCATACCTCTTAACCATTGTATTAGATTTATCATATGTTACTTGATGCAATTGTAATGTATAAAGATATTCTTTAGTGATCACATTAACCATACACACTAGATCAATGAGCACTCCTTGTGAGAGTTTGTCTTTCATCTTCGCAATGATATATAATGGGCCATCAGGTGCATCAATAGTATCAATAGGATCAAAGTTATTTAATAGGTTTGTATGAGGTGTAGGTTTGTCAACAAGATTCATAACATTCCTAGACTCAACACCAAGTTCATCGGGAGAATATGCAATAGGCTCAAACTCAACCACATTAGTAGAATGGGAAGGCAAATGATTAGCAAATATTTGGAGGTTTTGATTAGGAGGATCTATGAATTTGTTTTCATTGTAATTCACATTGGCTATGGATATGGTATTATTATCGATGAAGTCTTGAATCTTACTCCTTAAGGTATAACACTTCTTAGTATCATGACTGGGTTGATGGTGATATTGGCAAAAGACTTTGGGATCATGATAAGATGGTAAAGGTTTGGAGGTATCAATTGGTTTGATGCGAGGAAGTTTCAACACATTATTATCTATCAATCTCGACACTATGCTATGCAAAGACTTAGAAAGAGGAGTAAATCCTTTTCTTATGTATTTGGATAAAGGGGCCACACCTGATGTCATGGCTGCCACTTGAGTATTGATGTTGTTGTTTATCTTGATGTATCCCTTGTTCATTTAAACTTCTCAAAAGATTGTTGAGCACTCTCATTCTTATCAACTGAAACCATTGAGGGAGATGATTCAAATTGAATCACTTGAAGCTAGTAATTACGAAGCATTGCGCACAACTACACAAAGGAAGTAAACTGGGAAAATAGAAGCTTATCCCTAATGTCTTTTTGTAAATTAGCAAATAAAAATTCTTTGAACATCTTGATCAGGAATACGATAAGCAATTTGAGAATTCAAATGTTTATATATACCAATAAAATCAGTCACTTTTTCTTTAACACCTTGCTTACAATGAATCAAATTAGTCAAGGTAATCTTAGGACCAATATTATTGTGAAATTTTTTGATGAAAGCATTATCTAATTGTTGAACGGATGTAATTGAACAAGTAAATGACAATACTATTGCAAAGCTTTATCCATAAAAGTTTAAGTAAAAAATTTAGCCATGTCTTTGATCATGAGCAAAGTCACTACACAAAGTTTGAAATGTTTTCACATGATTCAAGGGATCACTTTTTCCATTGTAAAGCTCCAATTGTGGGACTTCCATATGTTTAAGAGGCATAGCACAAACAATATCATCAGATAATAGGCTCTCTACATAAAATGTGGGTACATTAAACATGGATACCCATTCTGGATGTGCTACTGGTCTGATAAATCCTACGCTAGCAATTTCTTCAATTCTGCTTTGACCAATATAGCTATATGAGGATGCATCTTTCTTAGCTTTTTCTTTATTGGTTTTACTTTGGGAGAAATATTTAAGTGATTCATAATGAGATTCGGATCCAAGAACAACATATCTGTGTATGACCATGCGAAATTGATTTGTCTTTCTTAGAAGAATGCCATATAGTCATGTTTCTCTTGTTCTGATAATGATGTCGCTCAATGAAGAATATTTAGTTGATCTAGTGTTCCAATGTTGACTGATTCAGTTGGATCGATCGATATTGAAGATATTTCCTGGAAATACTCAAGTAAGGTGTCAAATCTCCCATCCAATGGCACCTCAAGGAGGTTTTTGCCATCAAATACGTCCTTTCTTTTTACTTTTTCTTGATCTAATGTTGCCATTAACTGGTTTTCAACATTTTCAGAGATTTGGTACCCCCTTGAGTAGAAGATGCGTTACCGAATTCACTGGTGGAAGTTGTTGTAGGTTCGACTACGTTGAGGTATTTAAGGCAATGACATGATCATCAGGGAAGGTTTCTATCTCAATGGGTCCTTCATTGTCCCAGTCAATAAGCTCATGATACACTAATGGGAAGAGATCGTCAGATTGTTGCGTGTCAAGAGCGTTAAGTGTCATGATAGAGATATCTAAGTCTTCAATGACTATTTCTAAGTCTAAGAAATTATTTTCCTTAGAATGACCCTCAACAAGTAATCCTAATCGTCATCACTGGAGTCAACATCGATATATTATAGTTCCCATTCGAGTGTTCTATACTCTGACATTTGCCCTACATATGAGTGGACTATATCGACATCTACATCTTTTGTATAACATGACTCTTCAGAGGAATGTTCAGACTGATCAGAGTCCCCTTCCCACTCATTGGAATTTGTTTCACTAGAAGCTTGTAATCTAAAGATTTGCTCATAAAGGTTATGAGTAGCTTCTTCTCGCTTTTTAGCAAGTTTCTTAGCTTCTTCCTACTACCTGTGAGTCGCTTCCTCTTATTGTTTGCGAATAGCTTCCTATTGTTGTTTATGTGCAACTTCTTATTCTCTTTGAATGGATCATTCTTCTTTTTGTCGTTAATAGTCTTGCTCTTGTTGACTGTGAGATGACGTTTCTTATTGTGAATCTATAGTATTTTGCCCATAACCTAATCCAGATTTATCCTTAGGAAGTTGTGAAGGAGGTTGTATTGGTTCTGAAATACCTTCTTTCCTTTTTCCCACAGGACCACTGCCACTATATCCCATCTTTCTCATGATATCATATCCTTTTCCATATTTCTATACTAGGATACTGACATTATTGACTTCTAGTTGGGATTCTAGCTCATCCCTGTATAACCATTGCAAAACATCCTTGTCATCAATCTCTTCAGCTAAGCTACCAACTTTGACAAATGATCCATCTTGGATTTTACTTGGATATGAGACAGGTTGTTGTTTTAGACCTGATGGCTTTCCAAATGATCTTGGAGAGACTGGTAGGTCTGGTAGTGTATATTCCCCTGGACCTTTTTCTTTCAATTGCATCTTTTTCTCAAAGCTCAATAATATTGAAGCAAACGCTTTTTCCTTAGGTGGTGTATTAGCAGAGGATGCTTCAATACTATGCGGAATAATGATCACTTGAACTGACTTCGGGTTACTGCAATATTGAAATGGGTTTGAATCTATTGGAATGGTGATCTCTTGTCCATCATATAGAAACTTAAGGCACTGATGGTAAGTGGAAGGGATAGCTTGCATGTCATGGATCCATGGTCTACCTAGAAGTATGTTATAAGACAAATTAATGTCTAGCACTTGACACACTGCATCCTTTTGCACAGGCCCAACTCTGATTGGCAACACTACAACCCCTTTGGAGGAACGCTCTTCATCATCACAGGCTTTTATTGTTATCTTTTTACGAGGATCAATTGCATCTTCAGAATAGCCTAATGCACGGACAACACTCAATGAACAAATATTTAGGCCAGCTACTCCATCTATTAGGAGACGTTTTATGTGGGTTTTGTGAATTAATAGTTTGATATGCAAAGGAGCATTATGCAGATGTTGTAGGGACATGTCATCATCTTTTGTAAAGGATAAGAAATGAGGTTCTATAAGATGTCCCATCATTGTTTGAAATTGATCAATACCCAAGTCTTTAGGGATCGTGGTATCTACTAGAACCTTTTCTACGATCTCTTTATGCATGGGTGATATTTTTAGAAGTTCCAAGATTGAGATTTGTGTAGGGGTATTCTTTAATTAATCCACTATGTTTTATTGCCTAGAAGTAGAGGGTGTGTTGGTTGTGGGTCCCGGTAAAGTGACCTTAGCTTTACTACGTGTAATAGCGTGTGCAGGTTCTGGTTGGGATCTTTCTTTGACTACAATGAAGTTGACCACATTATCATAAGTATGGGCACAATTCACTTTCTCCTTGCCTTTTCTATCTCTAGTTGTTGATGTCTCGCTCTTCTTCAGTAGCAGAGTTTTAAATGTTGTGTGTGATTCATTTGTTGTGTGCCCATCTATTGTTATTACCTTGTTATCTATCAAATCTTGAATGAGATGCTTTAATTGTTGATGATCATTACTATGATATCCTTTGCTTTGATGATATTTGCATAAATGATTGTCATTCCACCAAGCAGGTTTCACCTTTGGTTCAAAATCCCTCACTTCTAGTAATGTAATTAATTTGTTTGCAAGAAGTATTTTTAATGCCAATTCAAGTGGTTCACCAATAGGTGTAAATTCCTTGCAAAATTTGGTGAAGGGTAACCTTGGTTTATTATTATCTTGATTGGTTGTCGAGGTATGACTTGAAAAGTTGAATATGGGCTGCTTGGGTTTCACAATGTTAGCATCCACTATCCCATCATTCACAATGTTTCATTTCTATTCCAAAATTTAATTTTATCGGCATTATTGTGATCGTTGTTGAAAGAATTACTCCCTTCTCTATGAAGCTTTAATACCCCTTTCTTGACCAAGGCTTCTTTGATTTTGATTCCATTCTCAACCATTTTATTAAAGCTTTGAGGACATTGTATCTTAAGTGCACAACTCATTTTTTTGTTCAAGTCATCGATAAAAAAATCATCTTTTCACTGTCAGGAATAGGACGAGAATATCATACAAACAAACTTCTCCACCTTTGTAAGAATGTCATAAAAGGTTCCCCATTATTTTGCTTTGTGTTACATAGGTCAAGCATAATAATCTCATGTTGAATGTTATATGAATATTGGGAAACAAATATTTTGACCAATTCCGAAAATGTTCTTATACCAGGTGGTAACTTGGAAAACCACTCCATTGCTTGGCCACTTAAACTCTTGGGGAATAATCTCATCAAATAGGTGTCCTCATGTGCGAATTCCATACCCATTGTGCAAAATTCCCTAACGTGATCTCGAGGGTCAGTCTTACCATTGTATTTGTCATACTTAGGGATTTCACAATTAGGAGGAAATGGTATCATATTTAGATTTATGTCAAATGGATAAGCACATATCTCTTGCAACAAATATCTTATTGTGGTTCCCCGTTGCAAGTCTTACACTTGTGTTTGGAGTGCTTGAAATTGTTGTGTAAGAGCTAAAAGGGGATTATCAACATTATTCCTTCCTTCACCATCTTGGTTATTTTGAATTCTTTCATTGCAACAGTTATTCTAAATCTGTTCATTATGAGTCTCATTTTGAGTTTGTTGATTGCGAGTATCACTTTGAGTTCGTTCATTATGAGTATCACTTCAAATTCGTTCATTGCAATTATCACTCTCAATTCATTCATTGTGAGTATCACTTTGAGTTTGTTTATTATGAGTGTCACTTTGAGTTCATTCATTATGAGTGTCACTTTGAGTTCATTCATTACGAGTGTCACTTGTCTCTCCACTTCATTTTATATTAGTGATATAAAAATTACTTGGTAGCTTGGCCCCTTGATGTGCTAACATGAGAAAATATCTTTCCTTATCCGCTTCAATGATTCTTTCCAAGAATCTTTCAAATTTTGGATCTTGTTGTGCTCCTCTAATTATTTCTTTTGTTATTTCATAATCGCCATCATTGTTGTGAGTATTGGTTGATCCAAATTGATGATAGAAAGGATTCTCTTCATCCATTGTAAATGTTTGCACTTGTTTCTGTTGTTTAAGTCTCCTCTGATTTCTGTTCAAAACTGGCATACAAGTGATCTTATCGATTCAAAAAGTTTTACTCTTCCAAAAATGTTGTTCAATAAGTGATCAATTCTTGAGGTAAATAAGAAAAGTTAATTCGACCACCTTGATTTAAACTTTGTGATAATGCAAATCTTTGTTGCATAGCACATGTTCTCAAAGTTCTTCGTCAAATTCGTTTCCTCTACCATGCAAATAATTTTGATAACGATGTAAATACATGTGATATTTCAATAAGATTTTGTGATTTATGTAGATAAATTTTCTCTTTTTCAAGATTGCCTTGCGACTAAGATTTTCAATAAGATTTTGTGATTTATGTAGATAAATTTTCTCTTTTTCAAGATTGCCTTGCGACTAAGTTTCTTCTTTTTCAATCGATATGCAATGGTCATCAAGTATCTGAAAATTTACAAGTTTTTGATCTTGGTTTTGAGTACAAAGTTTTGTTATGATATGACCAAGTCAAATAGGAAGGAAGCATCCTATTTAGAGAACTAGGTCAATATGATGTAGCGTTGTAGTTTTGTGATGAAGGATGATAGATACTGATAAGAAACTGTCTGAAAGATCAGATTATCAAATATGTTCGATCATGCACTTGAGAAATTTAGATCTTAAACTTGTTTGAGATGAATACTTGTGAGACCTAGTGCGTTTAGTCTTAAATTTGACTTAACCAAAGATAAATTTTGGAGCATTTGACCAATAGATGTTCTAACATATGATGCTATGTTATCAATCGAAAGAGCTGCTTCTCAAACCTAAAGAGCTATTTCCCAAAACGGAAGAGCTACTCTGTTGATCGAAAGAACTATTATGCTGACCAAGAGAGTTGTTTTGCAAACCAAAAGAGCTATTGTTATAACCAAGAATGCTACTTCTCAGACTAGGAGAGTTGTTTATCAGACTGAAAGAGCTACTATTTTTACCAAAAACACTACTTCTTAGACCAGGAGCGTTGTTTCTTAAATCGAAAGAGCTAATGTTTAAACCAAAAATGCTAATTCTTACCTTGAGAGAGCTAGGCTCTGAAATGTTTCTAAGACTGACCAAATTACCTCCTAAACTGAGAGAGTCACTGTTCTGACCAGAAATGTTGTTTCTCAAACAAGAAGAGCTATTTCATAGACTAGAAGAGATATTTCTCATACTAGGAGAGTTGTTTCTCAGACATATGGTGTTGTTTCCTAGAGAGAACACTAATGTTTTGACCAAGAAAGTTGTTGCATAGACTGAAGAGCTATTCTGCAAACTAGGAAGTCTAAAGATTGAAACAGTGATACTCAGACTTAGAAATTGGTTGTTTTGACTCAAAGATTTAATGTGCAGACTTAGACAAATGATGTTTATAGCTAACCAGTGAAAACATGAAGAGTTAATTTTGACACATGAGAAAGATGGTATTCACACCAAGAGAGATAAAGTTTAGACTGAAAGAGCTGATGTTTGGACCAAAAGAGCTAAAGTTTGAATTGAAAACTCCATTGCTAGAACGAAGAACTCTAATATTTGGACCAGGAACTCTACTCTTCGGACCGAGAACTCAACTCTGTGCACCGAGAACTCTAATGTTTGAACTAAGAACTATAATGTTTGAACTAAGAACTCTAATGTTTGAACTGAGAACTCTAATCTTTGGACTGAGAACTCTGATGTTTGCACCAAAAATTTTGATATTTGAACCAGAAACGCTATTGTTTAGACCGAGAACTCTACTATGTGAAGCAAGAACTCTACTCTGTGAACCAAGAACACTACTTTGTGAACCGAGAACTCTACTTCATGAACTGATAACTCTACTCTATGAATCGAGAACGCTACTCTGTGAACCAAGAACTCTAATTTGTGAGCTAAGAACTCTACTCTGTGAACCGAGAACTCTACTCTATGAACCGATAACTCTACTATTTGAACTGAGAGAGCTAATGTTTGAATCGAGAGAGCTAATCTACCATGAACTATGTTATTTTGGCAATTTGATGTCTGAGTTTGAATTTTTCATGTTACCAATGGATGATATGCGTCTGATTTATTGTCTGAAAAATACAGAAGACAAAATTTCAAACAGTTGTCTTATTTGCTCCTAGGATCTAAACATCAAGTGTATGTTCCAAAGGCTCACAAAAAGCCCAAATTTCCATGGGTTTTGCACAAAGAAGACACTTCAAGAAGATTTATCCTAAGGAATATGTGACAATGCGATAACTCAGCCCATAGCCAGGAATCTTTGTGACGCAAATGTAAACACCCTAAATGAGGATGTCCACTTTTGCCATTATCGAGAGGTGGTAGATAGGGGCCTCCAGGGCTGGAAGGATGACCCAATCATCCTCTCCCCAGAAGGCTACAAGTAGCCTATACAAAGTTGAGGATTTATGCCTCTCCTCCAAGGAGCCAAATGGTGAGTGTCTTGGGGGGGGAACTTTCTATCCCCTTGCACTCAAATTATCGCACCAAAGGTAAAAAGGGTGGCTTCTAACTAACAAGGAATTATTAAGTGTATATGTTCAACGCGTTGGGGTATAAAATCAATTAAGAGGTCTCCCAGACTTGAGAACCAAGGTTTTATATACCCGAAGGTACGGAGGAGTGCTATTCCCAACACTGCCATTGAATCTGATTTTCATCAAAATCACATTTATTTTATAGTGGGTTAGATGAACTTGGCTTTAGTCATTCCCACTTGGGTTGTTCCCCTCTCACCCGACCTTATGGGCTACTCGAGAGGACAAACTCGCTAAGGATTATTGCACTACTGAAAAGAAAAGTGATGAGTCTGGCTTTCTGATCACCTCTTGAAGGTGAGAGCATACTCGCCTATCATCGAAGACACACAAGATATGGTGTTTATTTTCCTTCCTAATTAGTTTAGGTGCCTACATTAATAACAAAAGCAAGCAATGAATCTCCTGTAATTGCACCAAAATATTAGTATTTTACAATTTTGTCTTTGGCGACGAAGGGTTTTTAACTCCGGTCTTAGACAACGAATTAGATGCCTACAAAACATAAAACAACAAGTCAGATTCTTTAGAATAACAGTCTAAAAACAAAACAAAAAGTATAGAACTAAACATCAGACTGTTAAACAAACTACCTAAAATGTTGTTCTAGAAACCCAGAGAGTTGTTCTGTCAACCAGAAATGTTATTTCAATGACCAGAAAGTCTATTTCATCAACCAAAAATGCTATTTATTAAACCAAGAACGCTATTTCTTAAACCAAGGGCGTTGTTTCTTAAACCAAGAACATTGTTTCATAGACCAAAAATGTTATTTCATAAACTAAAAACACCATTTCATTGACCAGAAACGTCATTTCATTAACCAAAAATTTCTATCTAATCAACCAAAAATGCTATTTCATAAACCAGAAGAGCTATTTCAGAAACTAGAAATGCTATCTCAGAAACCAAGAACGCTATTTCAAAAACCAAGAGAGCCAAAATAGAGAAAAAGAGAGTCAAGAGCCAAATCCTTTATTTTGATTGATGAAAATGGTGAAATGGTGATCGAGAGCGCTAAACTGTATTCCAAGAGAGCTAATCTATGTGTCAAAAATGCTATTCTGCAAATTCATGAGAACCTGTCAAGAAATATTCTTGCAAGCAAATTTTGTTAAAAACTTTGGGGCTAGGCCCCCGGTGGGCGCCAAAATTTATGTGTGCAAAAATATTGTGATTAATCCATTAAAAGCATTTAAATCACACATACTCAATGAAACATTAAATTGAGGAAATAAAATAAAAGAATTAAAGCAATCCCCAATGTTGTCTCATCGCTCCCTAGTCTTGAGGACTTTGTCGATTCATTTGGTGGCTCTTGTATGTATGATCTTTGACAAAGTAACAACCCAAGAAATGGGAATTGATATGAAAGCTAAGATGCAAAATCTAATCTATTTCTATGTAAATATACATTATGATGATTAAGCTATCATGAAAGCCATTGTTACAATGATGCTATGCTACTCTAATGCTATGATAACTATGCTATGATTGCTGAAAATGCTGATAGAATACTGACAGAATGTTGATAATAATGCTAAGGGTCCATCTCATAGCCAAAATAGGGGGTATTTATAGGATTTTCATGACTAGAGGTGAGGTGGCAAGAATCAACGATGTCGATTCAGTCTGGATAAATTGATGGTTAAGATTGGAGAAATTTGTAAGGAGGTTGAGGAGATGGACACTTGTCATTCCTAAGGAGACAAGTGGCAAAGAATCTCCAACCATATGCCAACAAAGGGGCAAGTGGCATGGAGATGAGAGACATGTGGCATACATGTCTCCAAGAGAAGGTGGACACTCCAAAAATGATTAGGATAAGAGGTTGGAGAGGATAGGATTAGTTAACCCGTGGTTAGGCTAGGGGTTGGTTAGAAGAAGGTTACGTTAGGGAGTGGTTAGGAGTTCTGACACGTGCTTAAATTTGAATTTAAAATTCAAATTTAATGGGGAGAGAATAATTAAATAAATAAATTAACTAAATTCATTTATTTAATTAGGAAATAGAAGAAACTATTTTTGGTGGGATGAATTAAGAAAATAAATCATATAAACAAATTATTTAATTCATTTATATAGTACAAGAATAAAAGGTCATTAATTAAATATTTTTGTATTTAATTAATTCAATTTTCCAACCGATTTTTAGTGTATACAGAAGTCATTTTTTGTTGTAGGGATGAAACAATTTGAATTAAATTATTGATGGTTGCTTCAGTAGATGTATTGAAATTGGACATATTGGATTGTGATGGAGGAGTAACATTGTTGTATGTAGGTGGAGGTTGAGAGTAAGGAGGTGGAACACTATGATATGTGGGTATGGGAGATTATTGGGACACAAATGCAAGACTCATAGAAGGAGGTAAACGAAATTTTTTATTAACAAGGTTTCCCCCTTGACTAACATGTGTAGGATTCACATTTTATTTGGAAGTAGTCATGATAGAAGACATAAATGTAGGCACACTAAGCAAGGATGTAGCCATAGGAATGGAATGGTTGATTTGACTAGTGGTTTGAGTGTAACCAAGGACTTTGGCACAACTTTTGATAGGCATGATATTAGTGTCAACAATATGAGCAAGGCCACACAAACAAATCAAACCAATTTTATTACTTTGTACCATTATTTTTAATCTTTCAATCAATGAGATTTCCTCACTTTTCGGGTATTGTTGTCCCATACATTGTTGAAGACTTTCAAATTCATTATCAATCTTCTCCAATTGGTCAATAGTAACTCTAGTTAGTGATTCATCCTCATCATGAGAATTATGAAAAGAATGGGGATAAATGACATTATTTGTTGGGTTGGACAAACCACCAACATTCTCATGAAATAAGTTGTCCAAATTAGTCTCCATATCCTTAGTAATGAAACCTTGGGAAGCCTTAATTCTATAACTTCTTCTCACATTAATATTGTAGGTAGGACTAATGGTTACAAAATTCATGCACAAAGAAGGGAAATTTGAATGCACAAATTGAAGATTGTGATTAAACAATGCAAAAAAATTTAAAATTATTGATTAACGAATTCATTAAGAAATATGATTTATTAATTTGAAAGAAGCATAACATATCATAGATATTAGATCTAAAAATGAATTTGAAAATTTATACAACCCACAAGTAAATTATAGAATTATAAATTAGGGGTTGTGTGAATTTAACTTCTAAACTTATGCAATACAATTAAAAATAAAACTTATAAGTGTAAATTTTTATTTTAATATTCATAAATAATTAGATCTAAGAACATAAACCAAAAATTAAGGTGTAAGATGTTAGGTTCGCCAAAATGTGTTGTGAAAATTAGGGTTTCACAATAAAATATAATAGAACCACTAATTTTGTTTAATTACCATCAAATTAGGGAAAGATAGAAATTTGATAGATCTAAGCCTAATAGATCAAGATTCTATTCAGACTCTAGGCCTACTAAATGGGGCTCTTCTTTCCCTAAGGTTGAATTGAATTTGAACTATTGAAAGATTAGGGCAAGATAGTGTATTATTGAAGAGATTATGCATAGATAGTGAGCTACAATCATCATGCAGAGCCACAAACTTGGATCTAATTAGAAGGTGAAGGTTCGGATTTGTTCCTATAAATTCAAGCTATTTTGTCAGGATTGTGTTGGTGGTCGCCTTGGTCCTTCAAAATTTTCATCATGAAAAGGGGAACCTATTCGTCTCTGCAAATCCCGTCAATCCTCTAAAACGTAGCTCTATACCTGTTTCCGCACATAATGAAAAAGTAGAAATTGTTGGGAATGGGGATTTTCCTTAGGTCAAACCCCCATTTCAAATTAACCATGAAATAGAAGTAAAATGTAAATGAAGTACTGCAGTAAAAATGCTTTCCTTTTGAGGGAAAGGCTGAAAATGAATGAAATACTAATTATATACCTTTAATTAAGTTTTGTTTGTCTTCACAATGAATTAGGGTTTCATGTAGATAGTCTTAATAAAACATAGAACATTAATGTCATCATGAATGCCTAAATTTTGACTTCACTTCTGCTCTAATGCTTGATAGAAGACTGGTTGCTTGCTCACTTGAATGTGGGATCTTAATTTTGCTCTCTTCAGTTGATCATGAATTCGAATTAGGTTTTAAAATGGGAGGGGTGGACCTCCTTTCATACTTGTTGGTCGAAAAAAATATTGAATTTCCAACATAAGACAACATGAGATCTAGGTCCCCACCCCAATTGGGTGACCATTATGAGGCCCCAAAATGGGCCCTTTTTTAGAGGACCATGGCGCTTGGAACCACATGGTCTCAGACATCAAGGCTCCCAGGATTAAGGGGAGAAGGTGCAAATAGTGAAAAATTGAGTTTGATAGTTGGTGTGAGTTGAATCAAAGCTTCAGTCAAGCATTAGAGGATGAACACCAAAGTGATGCCTAAGTGAGGACACAAATATAGGCGACTACAGTTTAGGTTGCTACACAAATGATATAAGGATCACAACTTCTCAATAATTCATTGTAGATGGTGAATTTTTAAAGACTCGAGAGTTGCGGGACTTTGTAATGAGCTTTGAAGGAGATAAATATCGAAAGAAGTTTTATGAATCCAAAAATAAAGTAGATCCTTAACAATAGGATGACATCTATCAAAAGGTGTTGAAGGAGGTAGTTTTTTATGTTAATAAGATCACTCCTAAGGAGGAAAGAAAAATAGTGCAGAACAATGGTTTGTTGTTGTTCCCAAATCAAGGCTTACCCTCTATACTTTATTTAATACAATAAGAAGGTAGGATGAAGAAGTATTTGCTATGAAGATTAGGCAAAGAAAGCCTTCTCTAGGTCAATATTTACCCCAAAAACTAAAATCCTGGCAATATGGGCCAAGACTGCAAATACAAACAAGCTAAAGGTTGTTTATAACATTCATAAGTTGAAGGATAGTTTGATTATTAAAAGACTAATAAATACTAATAGAACTTTAATTTGTCCATCTTTTATAAGCTATGTTGCAAACTTTAGTTAAGTTTCATGATATAAGTATTATAAATTTAGTCGTAGTGTGACCTATTATGGTATTAAAACATCACTTGAGAACTTTGAATATGTTTAGTTCATGGACTTAATGTAATGCATATATGCTTATAATTATGGTTGTTATGGATGGAAATTGTTAATTTTTTATGATTTTCAATGTTGTATGTACTATCCTATTGTACAACACTTTCTCTTGGGTTAGAAGTGATAGTTCCTATAGCCAAGTATAGTGTCACCTCTTGCAGCAACAAACAAAACAAGTGTTGATTTGGTCAAAAGCAGTTTTAGGCAAACCAAGCTATACAAGGGTGACGCTCACACATGGGTGTCCTTCATCATGATCTAAACCACCTAAGAACATATCATTTAGTAGTTTGTTTAGTTGATTCAAATGGATATTTATGTCTTAATTGGTTGTTAGTAATTATAGTCCTAATGGGACTCTCTCTCAATTTATGGTTCCTTTATTCAGTTAATAAGTCTCTCCCTAGATATGGGGGTACAATAGTAATTAGTTAGAGAATTAGTCATAGTATAAATAAGCTTGCATACAACTTAAAAAGGTTAACGACTTTATGACTTTGACAACTGCTTTTCTTTGAAGAAAGTATGTAACTTGTGATGAATAAAATACAATGCATTTATGAACTTGTTGTGTAATCTTTTGATTTAATTGTGAGTACTTATGTAAAGGGGGCCACTTGAGGTAGAGCTACTCTTAGTGTAGTTTGTTTTTGTTTCAAGAGTATAGCATTGAAGTCATTATTTTGATTTTGGTATAATAAGAGTTTTTTTCTTTACTATTTCATGTAGCAGCTAAACCAAACTAGAATAGATAGTGTGGGTATTAGTTAATGGCTTATTTGTTTAACAACAATTAATTGGTTTCTTTATTTTAATTTATTTAGATTGAAAATTTTGTAGTGTAATGGTTAGTTTACATTTCACATGTTTTTTCTCTAGTATTTCCATTTTAGTAATAGTTGTTTTCTAGCACTTTCGGTCACTACTTGTAGTCAATATAGGATAACAACCAAAGATAGGTTCATAATGTATATATAGTGTTGTACCATTTAAAGTTATAAAACCCTTGATTGATAAGTAAGTTTAACCTTTAAGCCATGAAGGATTTATTAGCATGGATGCATATCCCTGAGTTGTGAAGATCAATAACCTATCCCGAATCTCAATTGGATTATAAAGCTCAACATTTTTTGTGTCGTTGTTGGGGATGGTGTCAAGTTATGAAATTATCTTGGTTGTCTAGTATTTTTTTATGCTTTCTTATAAATATAAATCATTATTTTAAGTTTGTAGGGATTTTAGATTCTAAAATAACCCACACAATTCTTACTACCCATTTGCAGGTGCACTAGAACAAGGGACCTATATCTTGCATGCATAGAATGAGAGAATCTTGTGGACGATTCCTTCCCAGTACTGATAACAAAAATATCCAAGTAGCTCTAGAAAAATTCTCATGCCATTCACTTCCATCTAGAATATCTTGTCAAGCCCTTTCTAATTCATCCCATAATTCCACTCCACACAAATCTCCACGTATATTTTGAATGGGGGATGCAAACCATCTTGCTAACCAAAATGATTATACGACTTTCTATTTTCCCATAGTCCGACAAGAGAGGAATACTTCTCTCAATAATATACAATATTTATCCCTTCCAAATTTTCACAAGCTTAATATTGTTGACCCAAACACATTTTTTGAGTTTAATGTCTTATGTCGTAGTTACGACTACACTGCATATGCCCATTGGCTGAAATTGTTCATTGAAACTCTAAAGGACTCTGCCTTGAGATGGTGGAGATCCAGTGGCTAACTAGGATAACTTGAAAACAATGATTTTGAAGAAATATAAATATTGTTATAGAGGAGGAGAATTGTGAGGAGATGATATCTTCTAGGTGACACAAAGGAAAGACGAGTTCTTAAAATAATATTTTGAACGTTTCCTTTTTAGTTTGCAAAAACCCAGGCACAACCATTTACGAGGAGATTCTCTCAAGCATGTTTTGCTTTATGAAATTGATGAAGATTGTCTATATGTCTTAAATGTAATGGCGGGAGGAGATGTCACTAAAGCTACTTGGGATGATCTATGTAGACTTGCAAAAAACTACTCTAGGTCAACTATGAAGAAGACCAAAAGCATTAGAGAATTAACATCTCAATCTATTGTAGGAGTTTCATGGATATAATTCAGTAACCAATTTCTAGACATGAATCAATAAATTATTAGTCACATGGCTACTTAGATGGATGCAGTATAGAAAAGAAGGAAACAGGAGGAGGCAAATACTGTTCTGACTTAATATTGACCACTTTGTTGCTATAAGAAGAAATGTTGGAAATGTAAATGAGTTGCAAACATAGAGGAAAAACTTGATCTCAAGACCCTGGAATATGAAGATGCCCAAGTTTTCTACCTTTCTCAATGATGAGGCTTGTTTTATGCATGTTTATTTTAAATATTTTATGATGTTTTAAGACTTTGTTTTAATATTCCTAGGAACATATACTTTGTGATAAGTGTCTTTTTGAGTCATAATGTTGAACATACCATGTATATCCTAAACCTCTTGTAGTGATGCTATAACAATTTAATGGATGCAATATAAGTATATCCTTATCTTTGGATGATATTAAATGTTGTGTTTTAAATAATCACGAATGTGTTAGATTTATGGTACGTTAACCTTGGTGGTGCAGTCAGTTGAAGGAGTCTAATGTTTTTGAGATTGGATCAAAGGCGATCAACAAGATGTGGCAGAACTTTGAAAGAGTCCTGGACACCAAAGCAAAGAAGAGGTCAATATTGTTATGATGTGGTTACCAGTTGTTAGTGTCAATTAAAGACTTCAAAGACCAGTCAGGGATCAGTTACTCTTCCATTTATTTGCCATGTCTCCTGATGGATAAGATTTAGGAAAAGATTATAATGAAAGTAAGTTTGAAACATAGATCTACTCTATTTTAGTCTTCTTTGCTTCTTAAAAATAAAAGTCATCCTCCTAGATATCAGGAGTGAAGAAACTATTATGGTACATAGTTAGAGTCTATTCATTCTATATTCTCCTTGTTCTTCTTGAGGAGAAGGTTCAAAAGGTTATGTTTATCTTTATTGTACTATTAAAGTATCTTTGAGAAAAGAATAAAGTTCAACTTAGTTAGTATTAGCATATGTTGTGGTTGTGACATCTTAAACAATCTAATTTTGTAGTTACCAATTCAGAAGATTCATCCAAGGGGCCTTTCTTCGTGAGGATTGTGCAAGTTTAATTTCTAAGTTGTCTTCATTCTATTTATAGTAAATTGTTCGTTGTCTATTCTTGCAGCCATTGAACTGTAATTATGTAATTGTTACTACAACCAAGGCATAGAAAAATAGTTCTTTATCTTGAGCTAGGAAATTTATATCTTATAATAAGGTATATATAGGATTTATTTGTATTAGGATTTAGTTAGAAGTATTTCCTTTGTGAGAATTATTTTCATCATTTCATATGTTCAAGGTTAGGATGAAATTGATTCCTAAAAGCTCTTAGTGCACAAACTGTATTGTCCCATTTCAAGTTAAATGTCCTCAAGTTAATAAGATAAATCAACCTTAATGATGGAGTCTAATGGATACTGATGTCATGGAAATGGGGACAAGGCAACAACAAGGTTCAATGTTAATAAGTTAATTTCAACCATAAAACCAAAACAAAGAACTAAAAACTATTCCAAACATATCAAAAGAGA
Source organism: Cryptomeria japonica (assembly GCF_030272615.1). NCBI lineage: Eukaryota > Viridiplantae > Streptophyta > Pinopsida > Cupressales > Cupressaceae > Cryptomeria > Cryptomeria japonica. Next base: position 471,804,284 of record NC_081405.1, read on the forward strand.
CTTCAAAAAGCATGAAAGAAATTTAACAAAACAAAAGAAAGGAGAAGAGCCTCCCTAAGATGCTTCCATGATGCCTTTTGATGCTTCTCCCTTGTTTCTCCCCTCTCCAAGTCCCAAATGAGTGTAGCTCTCAGCTTTTAGCACTAGCCATGGATGCCATATGGAGATTCAAGATGGTTGGATGTGATAAACAAATGCTATGCAAGTGTAGATAGTGATGCTATGAAAAAGATCTATGCTAATACCAGTATAACAACAATACTTTAATGCTTCCTTCTTTGCTTGAGGATAAGGGTTCTATTTATAGAAGAAATGGGGAAATGAAGGGTTAAGATTGAGCAATCTTAACAAGGGTTAGGATTGAAAGATATTCAATCCATGTGAGACTTTCAACCCAATCCCATGTTAACAAGTGTCACCATGAGGAGGCTTGAGAGGAGAGATAAGGAGCATTAAATGCTCGAGGGGACATGATGGTTACCCTAGGGGGTTGGGATAGGGTTAGGTTAATGGATATTCCTTTTATCCAAGGGATAAATCAATGTGCTTTGAAGAGACCCATGAGTCAAAAGGATGGTTAAGTTAGAGGAAAGTCTATAACCAAAGGTAAAAGGTGAGTTAACCATAAATGGTTATCTAAGAACCTTTAATGGTTTGGAAGACTTTAGAGGTTAACCATTTGAAGACATAAAGCCTTTAATGGTTATTGAAGACTTTGGAGGTTTTTGAGAAGTGACTTCCTTTTATTTAGGAATGTGACAATTATTAGGATAGGATTAGGCTAATTAGGAGTTAGAAGAATCTAGAAGGGATTTAGTCATACAAGTGGATTTTGTAGGAGAATGCAAGTGGGAGGAATTTTGGGATTTTCAATTAAAATAAAATCATTTATTTCAATTAAATGGTGTAATTTGCATTTGGATAGATATTTAAATAAATATTAATTTATTTAAATGTGAATATGAATTTTGGATTTTATTTAAATAAATCTTAATTTATTTACATGAGAAAAAGGAAGATAAAGCATTAAATGCTTGTAGACTTTAAGGGAAACCTTTAAAGGCTTAAGAAGACTCTAGAAGGAAGCCATTGAGTTTGAAGACTTTAAGGGAAACCATTAAAGGATTAAGAAGACTCTAGAAGGAAGCCATTGAGTTTGAAAACTTTAAGGGAAACCATTAAAGGATTAAGAAGACTCTAGAAGGAAGCCATTGAGTTTGAAGACTTTAAGGGAAACCATTAAAGGCTTGAGAAGACTCTAGAAGGAAGCCATTAAGTTTGAAGACTTTAAGGGAAACCATTAAAGGTTTCAAGTGGGTGAGGATAAATAGGATTTTAAATAAATAATTTATTTATTTAAAATAGTTGTGCAACTTACATTTGTAGGAAAATGCAAGTGGGTGGAGGATAAAGGTGATTTAAATAAATGTTAATTTATTTAAATGTGAGAGGTGGGATTTTGGGGGATTTAAATAAATATTAATTTATTTAGATGTGAGAGAAGATTTAATTAAACAAATATGATTTATTTATTTAATTAATGGTATGAATTTGGTTAAGTGAATTAAATCAAATAAATTGAATAATTTATTTAATTAATATGACAAGAGGGTTAAGATGAATTAATTAAATATTAATTTAATTAATTATTGATTGATGGTTAAATAATCAAATAAATATTAAATATTCATTTAATTAAGTGGACAGATTTATGTGACTACATTTGCCCCTCTTTGAGACGGTGTGATTTTATCTCGTCGTTTCAAAGAAAGAAAAATAGGTGTGAAGAAATATGCCCCATAAATGTTAATTTAGTGGGTGGTATGCCCCCTCGAGAGATGGGCCGATTTTTTTTGAAGAATCGGGCGATCTCTCGAAAAAGAATGAGAAGTGGAGTCGAGGTAGAATAAAAGATAGCAATAACGGTGAAAGAATGGAAGAAAACATAGTGAATACAGAGAAATGGCAAGCCAGTGAGTACCCGTAGGTTATGCAGGAGATACAGTGCAAATATGGTGTTGTGCTTTTGATTGATATTGTACAATTGATCAAAATTGGTTGGACAATTTGGTGCAATCAGTTTGATTGCCCCGGTCGAGTCAAAGCATGACAATTGATGTCAATTGTTCACTTGGACAGGATAAAGTTTGAGTAAGTGAATCAAAGTGACCTAATGGTGACTTAGACGATTGATGTAATTGCCCGATGAAGTCAAGGTATTTGAAGCAAAATACTCGTTGAGACTTAGACAATTGATAAAATTGTTTGTTTGTTGGATTGGATTTGATTGGTTGATCGATTGATAGTGTGTGAGTGTGATGGATGGTTGTGGTTAATCATAGCAGCCCCGTTGAGACCAGGTCATTATGATAAATGCCTGTTGTAGTCTAGGTTTGCCATAATCGATTACCTATTGAGACTCGAAGATACTTGATCAGAGTATATGTTGATAGTTTAGGTGTGTGTGAGTCGATGTGTCTGTGTAGACAGAGTAATTGGCTTGAGTGGGTTGATGGGAGATGATGTAGGGTATGTGATGCTGATTACCAAGATGGGGAGGGTGAGGGTGGGGTTCAATGTTAGATAGAAGAAATGGAGGACCTATGACACATTCCTATGGAAGAAGAGGAAAATAGAGTATCCATTGTCATTACTATGTATGCATGATATGCATCTATTATGAATGTATGGATGGATGGAATGCAACAGAATGCAATATATATAGATGAGATGGAATGACGATCCATAGTGCTCTATTTTTCATCATTGAGCGTGGTAGTATCAATCTTGGATGAGGCAGTAGGAACCAAGGATGGAGCATTGTACTTGTAAGCAAGCAGCATAAATAAAGAATAAAGAATATGGACCCTACATAATGGTTCATGCTCATATGGTCGAGGTATATGTTGTAGTCAGCAAGCCGTAGTGATCCATGACTGTATTTTGCATAAGATCACGTAGCTCAGTGAACTTCCCATGTAGACACCATTAGTACATGCCCCAGAACTTCATTGGAATAATTCGCAGAAGACATACAAACAATGCTTAGGAACCATCCCAGCCACTCTAATCACTTGTGGATATCCCGGAGTAGCGTAGGAACTGGATATAAATGAATAAATAACCTACAAATCAACCAAGTATTTGATAGCTTAAACATAATTTTCTTGTCAAAGAAAATGTCATCTTGTCTTTGTTTTGGTAAGGAAGGATGCATCCTTGTTTAGACAGTTTGTGTGTTTTATGTTGATTGTTTGGTTGATCGGATAAGTGGTCATCATTTGATTATTTCACAATGTTTGTTTGGTATCTGCTTTGAAAAACGTATGTACAAGGTGTTGCCATGTTTTTATTTGTTTGATGTTTTCTGATGTTTTTGGATTTTGTGAGATAGTTTTTCAATGTTTTTGGATTTTGTGAGATAGTTTTGAATGAAGAACTCAATGAATCAAAAAATAATGTAGAATCCACTTCCATCAACTAGATTAAGGGTATTGCCCCCAGTTTAGATACGACTATGAAAAAGCGGGATGCAAGATGCATGAAGTACTATCCTTGATTGCAGATCAATAACAAGCCATGGCTTTGGACTGATGGATGAGTGAATGTAGTTAATGTGATCGCAACAAGTCTAAAAGACAATGGAGCCATAGCCTTTAGGAGTGGTGTCTGTTTGCCAGGTTTTCACCATCGCACTTACCCAAGGTGCCACTGGAGTGGTTGTTCACCGTTTGGATGCATGATTTTTCTTTACTATTTTGATTTTTTTGTATTTTCTTCAGGACATTTATCTGAATGTTTTTGGTGTTTTTCTCAATATGCATGGGAGCCTGATGCTCTATATAGCTTATGTATAAGAGTTTTTAAGATGCATGTTGTTGATCGGATCTGCTAGTGGGTCTCCTTCAGAAGTAGCCAACTGATATGCCCCGGACCCAAATACAGTAGTGATAACATATGGACCCAGCCAGTTTGATTCAAACTTCTCTTGATGTTCTCGGTTTGGTTGGCTACGAGGATTCTCTCAAAGAACAAGATCACCTACCTCGAATGTGTGACATCTAACTCGATGATTATAGCTCCTGCTCATGTGTTGTTGATAGGCTTTGAGGTGGTTGTATACAGCTTGTCATTTCTCATCAAGTAGCTCTAAGTCTTGGAGATGGGATACTTTGTATGCTTCATCATTGATGAGAATGTGCAAGGAAACCCATAGAGATGGTATCTTGACCTCGATAGGTAAGATAGCTTTTGTGCCATAGACTAGTGAGTAGGGAGTTGCGCCTATAGGGGTTTGAATGCTAGTTCGATACGCCCATAGTGCTGGATTCAATTGAACATGCCAATCATGACTGACATCATTGACTGTCTTCTTGAGGATTCTTAATATGTTCTTGTTTGACGCTTCGGCCTAACCATTGCCTTGTGTGTAGTAGGGAGTGGAAAAGCAGTGTTGGATGTGAAACTTCTCACAAAGTTCACGGACATCTTGATTTTTGAAAGGAAGCCCGTTATCTGTGATGATAGACATGGGTACACCATACCGGCAGATGATGTAATTAAGGATGAATGAGGCAATCTTCTTGCCAGTGACTTGGGTAAGTGGAACAACTTCAATCCACTTTGTGAAGTATTCGGTAGCGGTAATGATGAACTTATGGCCATTGGATGAAGATGGATGGATTTTACCCACAAGGTCAAGTCGCCATTGAAAAAAAGCCCGTGGTGTTGTGATTGGTTGCAATTCCTATGCCGGTGCATGTATCAGGTCTCCATGAACTTGACATTTTTTCCATTTTCTGACAAAGTAATAGGAGTCTTTTTCCATAGACGACCAATAGTATCCAGCGCATATGATCTTCTTTGCTAGGGAAGGACCGCTTGCGTGAGTTCCACAAATTCCTTCATGTACCTCTTACAAGGCCTTTGTTATCTCATCTTGTTCCAAACAACGAAGGAGAGTACCATCAAGGCTGCGTTGGTATAGGGTTTCAGCAATAACGGTATATCGAGCGGTTTGGTGAATGAAGGTTTTACGTTGGTTATTCGATTGGTTAGGAGGAAGTATTTGATTGCATAGATAGGTGTAGTACTCACCATACCATGGGGATTCAAAACCGATAAGGTGACATATCATCTCAGATTCGGGGATATCATAAGCGAGAATCCAAAGTTGTTCTACCAAGAACTCATAGCGTGTTGAATTATGAGGAAGATATAGGAGAGATGCAATGGTAGCCATAGTGTGAGCAGCTTGATTCTGATCTTTGGGTATCTGCTCAAAGGTGATAGTAGTAAATGATGCTTTTAAACTATCCACCATTTGCTTGTACGACATGAGTTTGTCATCCTTGGTCTGATATTCATCTGTTACTTGTCGGATGACCAGGGAGTCACCATGTTATCACTGTTTAAGAAATGGGTTTTCCTTTCCCATGATTGGCTAAGTTTTGAAATTTTCAGTCAGGTATGCTATTAGTTGCTTCAAAGTCTGTTTTAGGTCTTTAAGGGTTAAGGGTTTTTAGTTTTTAAATCGCTCAAATGTTTGATCAAAACCCCTCTGGCTTCTTTTCCTACGTTACTTTATTCACTTAAGTAATGGGTCTTGTGGTCGTGTGAAGTGTCCCCCCTTGTTATTTTGCCTAGGCGGTCATTAAATAATTGTAAAAATCTGTGCCTTATGCCTTTTTCTTCTAATGTTGTTAGGTCCAGTAAGTGTTGCGCAACTTTCAGATGAATCTATGACTTTCACTGTTTCGTTAGGCGAAGTTGCGGGTGTGTTATGCTCTACGAAATAGCGAACGAAAAAAGCATGTTCGACTGTGTGCTTTGGATCTAGTTTAATGAGACTCCATCTCACTTTGAATCTAACGGCTGGCATTGATTCGTAGCCGAAATAAGCAAGTAAATTACCTTTCGCGAAATGGCAAAAAGGTTTAACGGGACCCAGCGGTGAAGACTTTTCCATGGCTAAAAGGCGATCAAGTTTAAAAGAAATTGACATCTCGCGTTGTTTCGCGGCTGAGAGATGCTCACGGTTTATTCTCTATGAAATAGCAAAAGGTTTTTTGGCCTGGGCAAAAGAGGTTCATAAGAGGCATAACAGATGCGCAGGTCCTCAAGATCTAACCGCTAGCGTAGTTTCGTAGGAGAAAGATGCTTGAAAGATAGCTTTCACGAAATAGCGAAATGACATGGCGTTCCAAGCAAGCAGTCCAGCTGGTTGAGATGGCAAGTAAGACAGTGACATGTGGCTGAAAATTGAAGTGGTCAGCGAATTGGATTTGAGGAATAACAGTTGGGTCCAAGAAGATGAGTCATGCTGCGGGATAAGAAGTGACCTGGCAGATACAGGTGGCAAGGATAAAGTGGATCCCGATGTTTTCTTTCAGCAAATAAAAAGTGGACATGTCAATTCAGGAATGATCAAACACCAAGTGGATAAAGCTGAGTCAGAAGACCCACGTCTACCGGATTCAAGTATGTTATTAAGCATCAAGCAAGTTTGATATGATCTAACGGTTCACGTGAATTCGTGAAGGTAAGATGCTAGTGTTTTAAAACTTGTGAAATGGCAAAAGAGAAAGAGAGGTTCTTTCCAGCATGATGTGGAATGACAGCTGCTACTTCTTGTAAAGCTTGATGGTGATGTCTCGATTGACACATGGTTTCAAAAGGTGATTGAGGGCCCGCCAAGATGTAACCAATGGTTATGTAGGAAGTAAGACACGTGGTTGACTTTGAACTAAACCCGAAGAGTTTTTCAAGGCTAATAGCCGAGTGCTACATGGCATTTGTTAACTAGTGAATAAGTGGGATAAGTAATGTCTGGATAAAGGTCTCACTTAAAAGATGTTCATCTCAAGATTGATCCAACACTTCTCGTTGTTTCGTGGCCCGAAGATGGAAGTGGATTAACCCCTGCAAAATAGCGAAAAACAGTTAGCTGTCAAGATGAGGTGCGGTTAATGAAAAAGTTGATGGTCCCGGTAGGAGTTAAAGGCTGGGTGGTTAGAGTTCCATCTTGTTAGGCCCAATATGGAAAGCTAATGTACTGAGAGGGGAGGGGTGAATCAGTACTCCAAAACTTTTCTTGAATAATAACTTTACTGTTATGCATAAACCAAATAGTACAGTAACATAACATAAAGTTAAAACAAATAGATAACAATCATACATGATTCACTCCATAACACATATATTTTGGTTACGTAGAAACTCTTGGTTAGAGAGAAAAACTGCGGTGGGGATGGCACCCACAACTTCACTACTACAATAATAAAGAGTGCTCGGTTGGAGCTACATGTTTAGCTATTTCTAATAGCTTACCCTATTAGGAGTAACAAGATCTGTTAGATCTACCTTGCTAAAGGATTTTACAACACTTAATCTAAATGTTGCACCTGGTTAGAGGCTTTACAATTTATAGACTTGATTAGAGTCTTTTACCCTGTTAAAGGTTTCTCTTTCAACTTCACAATATTAAAATAAAATCATTACAAATATCTGCAACTTTACATCTGAAATGTTATATCAGACTCTATGTGCTCAAAATAGATTGCCTTGCTTATAGCATACCTCGGTAACCCATATAGTAACTTGGTAAACCCTTCTATTTACTCTGTTCTTTGACTGTTCTCTGAAAACCTTCTCGGTGACCTCTGTGTCTCTGTAACAATCTTCTCACACTCATACATACACCCTCAACTCATGCTATATAAATAGATCTCTTAAGATGGTGATCCAATTCATTGCTTTGATCTTACAAACATGATTTATAACCATGTAAAATATTTCATTGGTTAGATGACCTCGAAATCATACACAATCTTCTAGTGCAATTTCCAATGTGATAACGGTTAGATATGCCTCGATCTTGTAACACGTTTTCATATGCATGTCCAGGTTCAATGAATCTGGTAACACGTTTCACTCGGTGCATATCAACTCAGTGTGTCATCTTTGTTGCTCGGTAGACATAAAAAGATACTCGGTAGACAGCTCGGTGTATACTGCGTTCTATGACTGCTTTCTTCTGTAACTGACTAGACTGTGCATACTGACTGAATATTTCGGTAAAAGTAACCGACTAGAGTATATAGTATAACTTTGACATAAAACTAATGACAATCTAATAAGTAGTAAACATCTAACGCTTGGCGTAGCTTCGCGAAAGGAAAATGCTCAGGGGTTAACGCTTGCGAAATGGCAAAAAAGAAGGTAGGCCCCAAACACTAAGGCAAAGAGGTTAAGATAGTGTAAAGACTGATCAAGTCTCATCTGATCGGACGGCTGGCATGATTTCATTAGGTGAAATTGCTAGGATGTTATGCTCTGCGAAATGGAGAAAGAGCGAAAAGAAAATATACAGGCATGTTATGACCCGTTGGAGCGAAATTTTCAAATTCTTCTATGAATTCAATTCTGAAAGGATGGCTGAAGCATGTGGTATCAATGTCGTAGTTAAGAGCCCAACTACCATATATGATCTCGCATCAATTGAATGAAGGCATCATTTTGAAAAGTTGTTGTAGAGAAGCGGTTGCAGAGCAAATTTCTTCAATTGCAGAGCAGATTTCTTCAAGCCAAGAACAAGTTCTCTTGTACTCTTGCTTGGCAATTACTTGACAATGTGTTTTAATTGGGATTTTGATTTGTTATAGAACGGTTGGGGCTAGTAATTAAGTTTCTTGCATAGTTCTTAAGATGGCACCTAAAAGGGAGTTCTCAGGAAAGGTTAATTACCAGGAGAGGGCTATCTGTGATGATTTCCTAGAACAGTTGAAAATGTCAACTAATGTGGCAGTGAAGGTAAAGGAATTAGTGCCAAGAGCTCCTCGCCTAAAAATAGGAGAAGGATTGTATGACAAGGGCAATTGGCTAAGAGACCCTCAAATTGGGTTGTCTGGGTTGGGATTATTTAAGGTTGGATTTGGTATGAGAAACTCCCCAGTCCCAATGAATAGTATCTGGGAGTTGGATGTAGGCAAATTGGTGGTCCCTGGAGTATTCATGGATGTGGATCTCCTAACTCAGATTGCACACAACTATGACCCAATCACAAGGTGTGTTAGGGATATAAGTAGGAAAACCCTCATTGAAATAAATAATGAGGAGTTCAGAAATGCTTTTGGGCTTAGTGAATTTACCAATTTTTTAGAACCTATTAATTTTAAATCACTAGCTCGGGTTTACAGTGTGCAGAGGAACCACCTTAGAAATGGGCCTCTTAAATAATTCTTTGTGAAGATAGGCGGATTAACAGTGGTAGGACCCAACACTGAGGAGCATTTCTCTTTAAATCTGTTCACCCTTAGGGCCAAAGGATTATACTGGTCACTCTACCAAATTTTAGGAGAGGATGCTGAGGCAAATGTGCCAACTCATTACATGTTAATGATTGCTCAAATTTTGAATCCTTCTCTGGCAGTGACTTTTGATTATGCCTCCTATATCACTGATGCCATCCATGAAGGCTTGATAGGGATAAAGAATGGGAAAGTGGATAGGCCTTTTGGATGGCACTCTCTCCTTGTGCATTTTTTTTTTTTCAAGGGTGGTGACTATTTTGCAAGTGGAATGGATATTATGAAAGAGAAAGATGGAGAGAAGATGCTAGTGCAGTTATGAAGTACAGTGATGTCATGGGACAGAGAAGATGCTAGCTACTTAAGGTTTTATAAGTGTTTTGCATCCAAGATTAGGACTCTTATATGTTCAGAGAATCCAAGAGTCCCCAAGGTTCTTTTGGAATTCATTAGGCCAAAAGAGTTTGCTGAGAATATTAAAATTGTCCACAATTGGGGTGATATCTACTTATACCCTGTCTCCATAGTTTTCAAAGTATATGGTTTCAAAGGCACTCCATTTTTGTTGCCCTATCAGGTCCCTCTTAAAGTGGGAATTTTAGAAATCCTCAGGCAGATTGGTAGTGTGCAAGAGGCAGAGCTAACAGGTAGAGGTAAAGGGACCATTTTCCCTACAGTTACCATAGCACATCAATTTGTAATAACTAAAGGAGGTTGGAAGTATTTTGAAGATTTCCTTCAACCTTACCATTTATCAACTGCAGTATCCAGGTGTGCTGACCCTGAAGATTTCTTCAACGACATGTTCAGAAAGAGGGCAATATGCAGAGGTAGACCCCACCAATTCCAGTTTTACTGAAGACCTCATTAGGAATGAGTTTGATTTAGATGAGCAAGAGCTGAGGAAGGAAAAGTGGGTGGACTACAAGAAGGCCTTAGAATTTGTGCACCAATTTGGCACTAGCTATGACCCTCTTTCCAGCTTTCACCCCTTTGAAGAGAAGGTAAAATTCTTAATTCTTTGTTTTGAAGATGTGATGCAGACATTGAAAGAAAAGAGGGAGGTTGTAATTAAGAACAACCCTGAGAAAGAAAGACTAGTTCTAAATAGGTCTACATCTACCAAAGCAATCCCTCCTGGTGATTACATGTTACATAAGAAGTCCAACTACAGTGTGTTGATGCCAACAACAGGGGAGCCTTCTACCTCAAAAGGGAAGAGGAAGATACAGGATGTCATTGACATTCAGGATAGCCTAAAGAAACAAAGAGTGGGAAAGGAAGTACAATCTGATGAACCTTTGTATTCCCCATCTCAATCCCCTATTCATATAGGAGATGAACAGGCAGCAGCTGAGAAACTGTTACAATTAGACAGTCTTGGAGAGATAGCCTACACATATGATGAAGTGGAAGAGGGAATGCCATAAGAGCCCCTTACTGCTGAGATGAACATTACTACTAATTAGTTCAAAGGCCAGGAGTGGGATCCTGAGATCAAGCAAGCTAGTGAGGATTTCTTGGCTGATAATAACTTTGTCACATTAGGAGCTTTCATGCAATTTGTGTGGAAGCAGAATATTGATAAATTTAATGCTAGGTGTGAAAACAGGAAAGGTGAGCAGCCCCACAAGGATCTAGCTGTGGTGGAGGAAGAGATAAAGCAAGAAATGGTTGATGAGTTTAAGACCATCACTCCCGAGACAGGAAGAGACAAAGTGGCACAGGCTGGGGTACTCATTCTTCCTGAATGGGACATAGCAGATGCCTTGGTTTTAGAGGCAGTAAGAAAAGAGACCAAACCTATGGAGGGAGTCACTTTTAGCAAGGATAATGCTACACTGGTCACGTGGTCTCTTAAAAGAGATGAAAATAAAAGGAATAAGGACACCCCAGGGTCAAGTTAACTTGGAGGAATGATAGTGAAAAGAGTGTCGAGCACTAGGGTAGTGGAAGCTGCTAGCACTGTGCTAGAGACTCCAAAGTTTAGTGTTGCAGTAGCAGAAAGAGAGGCAAAAGAAAAAGTAGATCTCCAAGTTAAGTTGGAGACAATTTTAAAAGCTTACAACAGTGCCAAGGAAGAGGTAAGGGGTAAAGATATCATCATCGCCAAGTTACAAAGCCAGTTGGCAGGACAATACCATCAAGGTGAGTCATCAATATTGATGATCTCCTCTTCTCCTGCAAGGCCTCCACCTACTAGCCCCATTATTGAATTCCCACCATCTCTAGCACCTTCTAGTTCTCAGTTGATTGAGATCACTCCCCATGAATTGGAGAACCTAAAGCAGGCTCAGGCCTTGTATGCAAAGCAATATGAAGAGAGAGTAAGGGCTACAATTTTAAGTTTTGCTGACACTACAGGGTCCTCACTAATGTATAATAACATGAGTAAGATTTTGGAAATATGGAATGGGCTAAATGGAGACAAGGTTGTTTTGATACCTCTTTTTGACAAGTGGAAACCCAGAGAGCAGGATATAGAACTTATTTGTATATCTTATGATGAGGTAGGGGCTGATCCCATTATTAAATCTACTTACGATATGACAAAGGATTTAGCAAAGATAACTGAAGGGGTAGACAATGCATATAGAAAGATCAACCTGTACAAGAAGGAGTACACTGATCAAGTTTTTGAGTTACTCCCAGGGGGTTTTTTTAGCCCAACCCATTTAAAGGACAAACAAATATGGCTTAAGGAATTAAAAGCCAAATTGTCATTAAGAATAAAAGGAATTATTAATTTAGAGGATGCCTCCATGTTCATCAAAACAATCGAGGAGATTGAGAAAATCAAATCTCATTATGGTTTCCTAATTTCAAAGGTCAACAAAATGAGGAACTCTTGGAAAAGATTAGCCAAGACAAAAGCAAAAGTGATTAACTTCTCATGGCCTGCTGATGCAATGTATCAGGAATGGACAAGAAAATATGCAGTGCTTGATGTGGAGCAGTTAGAAAATGTTGCAACAGAACAACAAGTGGAAGAAACCGCGGATGTTGAAAGAGACTTGTAACTGCATTTGGAAAAGGTTTTGTAACTTCTTCTTAAGAAGTAATGATTGTAACAAACTCTCTTAGGAAAGTCTAAAGCTTTGTATGCATCCATATTATTATAAATGGATATCAGGACTAGTAAAAAAGGGATCGCAAGGAATTGTAAGAAAACGCTGCAAAAATTTATCTTAGCCTTTTTTCAAGTTTTGATGGAGAATATTCAAATGTTTTTGTAATACTTTCAAAAGTAATATCAATACACAAACCATTGGTTTTGAGTTTAAACTTTGTGTTGTCTTCAATTATGTTTGCAAATGTTTACTGTTTCATTCTGAGTAATCTAGGGTTATTCCTTTTGATTATGGGTTGTAAGGCAATTTTAAGTAGATATGCTTCTTAGCTTTTCTCTTCAGGAGGGGAATTAAATACGCAGGAATCATTTCTACCAGTAAATTCTTTGTGGGATACTTTGAATTTTGATGAACATAGTTTAGTTTGGTACGAATAAATTCTTATGAATGTCAGGCATGTATAGGGATCTACAGAAGCCAAACTGATAGGATGTGTGGAGATATTTGATTGTGGAAGTATTGTTTGAACTTAGATGACTCTGTGGCCATGGATAAGGCACTGGTATCTATCAAGGTTATCTGTTACATATCTTGTAGGTCAATACTGAACATGAGTACCAGTTATATTTCTTTGTTTCGGTTGGTTTTAAGGTGATAAAATCCACTAGTTTTCGGACTGGTTTATTGTGGATTTGTCTTTTAAAAGTGTGAATTCAGTTCACAAAGGTATACCCGCCTGAGCTTTGTATAAGTTTGAAGTGTAGAAGGTTAATCAAACCTTGTCATATGTTATCCTGAAAGTTTCCTTCTCTTTAATCTCTCTTCTACATACAGAGTTATCATATCACTATAAGGATTTTAAAGGGAATCAGATTTTGAGAACAACACACCATATATCTATAGCTGTTGTAACTTCCATTGTATGGCTAGCCTGAGTCCTATGATCAAGGCCTCATATTCAGCTATGTTGTTTGTGCATGGAAATGTGAGCCTGTAAGACTTCAGGATGCTGTCACCTTGAGGTGTGATAAACAGAATGCCTGCCCCCGAGCCATGCCTAGTGTATGAACCATCAAAGTATAGTTTCAATTGTTATGTTGCTGTGATCATGAATATCTCTTCATCTGGAAAATTTGAAATGAGAGGATGATCGCTTATGAGGGGAGCATCGACCAACTGATCTACAATAACTTGACTTTTAATAGCCTTACGGTCCACATACTCGATTTCAAATTCACTTAGAATCATCACCCATTTGGCCAAGAGACCTGTCAATGCTGCTTTGTTGAGTAAGTATTTTAGTGGATCAATCTTTGCAATGAGCTCTACTTTATGTGTCAACAAATAGTGCCTCAGTTTAGTGGCTGCCAAGATTACTACTAGGCAAGCTCGCTCAATAGGTGTGTAATTGAGTTCATAGCCAACCAGTGTGCGAGAGATGTAGTAAACAACACATTCTTCCCCTTCTGTATTGTGTTGTGTTGGTAGTACTCCTAATGTTGTATTTGCTGCTAAGATATAGAGTAATAAAGGCCTACTTGGATCTGGTGGAATCAGCAATGGTGTATTCATGAGTTAGTCCTTAAGCATCTGGAATGCTTACTGACATCTAGCATCCCATTGAAAGTGGATGTTCTTGTGTAATAGGTGTGTAAAGGGGTGACACTTATTTGCCAGTTGTGCAATGAATCTTCAGATGGATTGTAGTCGCCCTTGTAATGTCCTTAGCTGACTGATGTTCTTCGGAGGTGGCATGTCCATGATTGCTTTGACTTTGGCAGGATCAACCTCAATGCCTTTGCTTGAGACAATGTATCCTAGAAGCTTCCCTGAGGTTACTCCAAAGACACATTTCTTTGGGTTGAGTCTAACATGACATTGTTCCAGTCTGTTAAATATTTTCTCTAATATTTCCAGATGACCTTCTCTTATTAATGATTTTGCCAGTAAGTCATCAACATAATCTTCCATTATAGTATGCATCATGTCATGAAGATGGTGGTCATTGCTCTTTGATAGGTCGCTCCTGCATTCTTTAGACCAAAAGGCATTACATTCCAGCAGTATGTCCCCCATGGACATGTGAAGGCCATTTTATGTTGATCCTCTAGTGCGATCTTTATCTGATTGTACCCTGAAAAGCCATCCATGAGTGAAAGCATGGCATGTCCTGCTGTTAGGTCTACGATTATGTCGATGTTTGGTAGGGGGAAGTCATCTTTAGGACATGCCTTGTTCATATCTCTGAAGTCAGTACAGATATGAATGCCCCCTTTTGGTTTGCCAATAGGCACAATATTGGATATCCAATCCGCATAATCAATTGGTCTAATAAAACCAACATCTAGGAGTTTCTTAAATTCTGCTTTGACTAGCACCGCAATCTGGGGATGCATCTTGCAAAGTTTCTACTTGACAGGCTTGGCTCCTTCTGCGATGGTGAGGTGATGCATGAATAAATCAGGATCAAGCCCAGGCATGTCTGCATATGACCATGCAAAGTTAATCTGGTGCTTCTAGAAGAATTCTATAAACTTAGGTTGTTCCTCCAGAGTCAAAAGAGATGCCAGATGTATGTGGTGAGGAGTTTCAGGAGTCCCCACGTTGTATTCTTTGGTTTCCTTGATGAGAATTGTTGATCGTTCCTGTTGTGTACTAGAAGGGAGAATGTCAAACCTTTCATCCTCTAGCGCCTCAAAGAGGTTTTCAACATTGGATACGCTCTTTCTTTTTACTTTTGTGGTATCAAACAGTGCCACAGTGTGGTTTTAACTGGAAGATCCATGTTTTATTGTTACATTTTTGCAACTAAAAGGTTTGGCATCCGCCCCAAAGTATGTTGCGCTATTAAGTTCAATGGTGAATCCAGCTTTGTGATCCCCACTTAGTATGTTATCCCGTAGTTCCAAAAAGACAATGATCACCTCATCATTTTGGAAATGGTCAAGACATGGAGGATTAGGTTGGTTCCATTCAATGAGTTTAGGATGGATAATGGGCATTACCTCATCGATTAGGTTAAGTTTGTTAGATGTGTCAGTGAGGGTTAAGACGTTGTGATGAAGGTCGTTGATGGTACTCTCCCTGTCAAAAACAGGCGTAGGATGTGACATAGGGTCTATGGAAGAAGTTTCCAGCTCAAGAACCCAAGAGGTCTTTATTTGTGCTTCTCTGTAAACAAGGATGTCTTTGTAGGGTGGAGGTAGTGATGTGTCTTCCTCATCTGAAGTATTAAGCTAGATGGAATCAAATTCCCACTCATGTGAGTCAATCTTTGAGTCGCTTTCTAGTATTTGATTACTATACCATACTGGGATATCCTTTGAGTTAAACGCTGTAGGTGTGATTGGTAGATGTACCTTTGTAGATGAAATGATTGGTGTTGCAGGAAGGATTATGGGGATCAATGAATCTGATACGGGGAGTGTTGGTAGTGTTGATTTTGCTGCTTTTGCTGAAATTGCTAGTGTTATTGATACTGCTGGGTATTCTGATTCAGTTGTTGCTGCTAATGGTGTTATTGATGTTATTGTTACTACTGATGGGGTTGTTGGTTTGATTGGTGAGATGACTGGTGTTGTGGATGGTTTTGTTGGGAATTTTAGCCTTGATGGGGCAGTTGCTATGGTGTTTGATGTTGCTTTTATAAGCAAAGGTGACCTCTTTGTAGTAGGTTGATATAGTGGTTTGCTAGGTTTCCCTTTGAATCTAAGCTTAGGAAGGATCTCCTTTTGAAAGCCTAATCCTATGTTATCTTTGGGCTTTAATTTCGGCTGCAGCGGTTCATGTCTTCTTTGCTTGCAAGGTCTCAAAGCACTCTGACCATCATAACCCATTCTTTGCATAATGAGAAGGCCTTTTCCATATTGATTTGTGGGAAGCTTAGCTTGTGGGATTTTTGTGGTGATAGGATCTTTATAGATCCATTCTGCTAAGTCCTCATCTTTGGTCTCTTCCTCTTGACTCTTTCCAAGGATGAACGACATCAAAGTACATGTTGGCTTGATCACTAGTTGTTGAAGTAACTGTTGAGGTTTACCATGAGTTCTAGGAGAAGTAGGCATTTGTCCAACATAAAAGAGTTGGCTCAAATTGTACTCCCCAGGACCTTCCTCTGCTATTTTCATCTTGAGCTTCTCTTGCTTGGGTATAGTGGTGTTTGAACTGGAAAGAGAGGTTGGGCTTACCTATGATGTGGATGAGATGGCTTCTCTATTGTTGGGAATGGTAATCTTTGGTTGATGACTTATATTATGACAATATGCAAAGGGGTTTGCATCACCCAGGATTGTAATTTCTACACCATTATGAGGGAACTTGATACATTGATGGTAGGTGGATGGAACGGCTTGCATGGTGTGTATCCAAGGTCTTCTTAACAACTAATTATATGACAGAGGAAGGTCCTGAACTTGACATATGATGTGCTTCACCATTGGGCCTATTCAGATTAGTAGCATAACTACTCCTTTGGATGAACGCTTTGCATCATCATAGGCTTTGATTGTTATCTTCTTATGGGGATCCACTGATTCAATTGCATATCCCAATGTTGTGACCAATTGTAGTGTATAGATATTCAGGCCTGCTCGATTATCGATCAAGACTCGCTTGATCCTATGCTGGTTGATAAACCCTTCAATGTGGAGTGAGGTGTTGTGAGGTTGCTGGAAGGATGAGTTGTCACTTTCAGAGAAAGTGAGACAAGGTGATGACCTTAGATTTCCAACCATGGCTTGGAACTTATCCGTATTTAGGTTTGCAGGGACTGACGCCTCTTGGAGAGCTTGATCCCAGATTGTTTTATGAGATGGAGATAGGCGTAATAGCTCTAAGATAGATATCAGTGTGGGCATTTTATCCAATTGGTCCACAAGGTTATACTGCTTTGGGATAGATGCAGTGCCTTGCGGAGGTTCTTTTATAGTGATCTTGTCGTGACGTGTAACAACATTGCAAGTGGAGCTGGGATTTTTTATGGTAAAATTTGCAATTTGTTCACTAGCATCATATAGGTGATTCACAGTGTAATTATACGTGGCTTGCGTATAATCGGTGGTATCGGTGTTTCTCCCTGAAGTGGAAGGACCCCTTTGATCTTGTGATGGAAGTGGATTTTTGAACATAAGATGATCATTGCTTGTTGTTTTTGGGTCATGTCCTTCGATTTCAATTTTACCTCGGTCAATAAGATCCTGAATAAGATCTTTCAATCTATGACAATTGTTTGTCTTATGTCCTTTCCCTTGATGGAAGTCGCAATGCTCAGTATCCCTCCACCATGAAGGTTTGACTTGAGGTTCATAATTTGATGTTTTGGGTAAGGTCACCAGATTTTGAGAAACCAACTAACATAACACCGTTTCAATGGGTTTTCCTAAGGGAGTGTATGTTTATTTAGGTTTAAAATTTCTTTGTCTGGGTTCCTCTTGAGATGTATTGCGTCCTTGAATTGGAGGAGCAACTATGTTATTCTTGGGTGGGGGGTTTTGTCTTGCAAATTGTACCACAGGTTGTACACTTTTGATAGTTCTTACATCCACAACCCCGTCGTTGACGATATTTTTGTTTTTGTTCCAGAAGTTAGCCTTGTCACTATTGAAGCGTGGGTGAGGGCCATCCTTTGGTTCATTATATATTTTGATAAGCCCTTTTTTGATGAGAGCCCACTCACATTTTAAGCCTTTTGTGATCATGTCATTAAAAGAGTCTGTGTCTTTTACATCTAAGTGAAATTCCATTTCGTCATTTAATTTAATTTCTGGATGAGTTCTTCAAATGTCCTAATGCCACCTGGTAATCAGGAAAACCATGATGTGGTTGTTCCTACCAAGCTTTGGAGAAAAAGTTGCATTAGGTATGTATCCTCGTATGCCACTTCGAGGCAAGCTAAATGGAATTCTCTAAAATGATCACGATGATCTCCTTTTCCTCGATACTTTTCAAACTTGGGTGTTTCAAACCCTCGCAGAAAAGGTGGCATATGAAGATTCCTATCAAAGGGACAGGGACAAATGTCATGAAAACTGATTATTTTTCACACCACTATGAAGTTGTTGGGCGATATTCTCAACTTGTTGCCACAACATTTCTAATTCATTTGGAGGAGGAGGAAGTGGGGGATTACCTTGATGAAGGTTGTATCTGATATGTTCTCGACCTCTTTCATCCTCATTACGACTTTGGCGTTCTGATGCTTGTCTTAGTTGTACAACATCAAAGTCAGAGGGTAGTTTAGCCCCCTCTTGAGCAAGTTTTAAAAAGTGAGCATCGATGTTGCTCCTGAGTATTTCATCAAAAATTCTATTAAAGAGAGGGTTGTGTTGTGCCCTTTCTATTTCTGTCGGAGTAGGAGTGCTTGGATTTTCATCATTTATATTTCCTCCTAGGGCTTCTTGGAACTCATTGATATTTTCTTCCTCTTCCTCTTCAATTTCTTATTGTCTAGATCTTGATCTGGTATGAGCCATTTTGTTTATAAGTTTTTGTTGAAGTTTGATGAAAATGATGATGAATTGGTGATGAAATGAAAGATCGATGTTTGGTGAAGTGTTTCGCATATGAATCTCTAGCACCAAAGGTAGATGGTACCAAAGTTCTTTCTTGAATTTCTTGTTGTGTTTGATTGACAAAGTTTGATGTGATAAAGTTTAGAGAAATCTTAGATGTATTACAGACTCAACTACCTAGTAATGAGAGGATTGCACTCATAGACTAGTTTTAACCTGCGTAGAAATGTCTCTTAGGATGAGTTTATCCTAGATGTAGAGACACTCTAAAAAGTAATGTATTGTGTTTGATTCAAGCAATATCAAAATAGAACTTAGGACAAAAACCTCTTGATGTTTTGAGAGTTGGAAGTGGATTTGATGAGATATGGATATGATAATGGATGAAATGTGAACTTCAATAAAAGCTTTGTGTCACATATGGGACAAATTCTTCCTCTTCTCTTTCGAGAGTTGGTGGTTCTTCCCAAGCTATGTTATATGTGATGCAAATATCGGGAAAGAAGTTAGGATTGATTTTGCCTCCTTTGTTCTTGTGATAACTCAAAGCTCGATATTGCATTAAAGCTCTGCGATTTAATGACTCTTGATCAAATTCATTTGATTTCCCTTGAAGATATAGACACATGTGACGTAGGAAGGTTCTATGAGAGACAAAGATTTGTCTATTAAGATAGAAGAATTTCCTCCTTTTGATAAGAGCCTTTGAGCTCAATGGTCTTTTTTTCAAGTTGATGTATTGATGAAGATTCTGCTTTCTCAGGATGTGAAGAATGGTCATATAATTCGACACTTTTGTTGTTGCTCTTGGTTTTTCGATATTTTATTTTTGAAAATGTTTGTGTTGGATGAATACTTGTTTTGGATTTTGGTTTTATGATGTTTCTTTGACAAGAAAACAAAGCAAGCATACAGACACAAGAATGTTGCCTCAAAAGGCACAAGTAAATATGGGTCTAGATCAACCCAATCTTTTGAACTTTTTATGACCCTTTCCTTCAAATGTTTTTTTTCAGGTGTTTCCCAAAGCTTGAAGTCAGTTCAATTTGCACTAGTCTTGACTCAAAAACGAAAACACCTTAAACACTCTTTATCCTTAAGGTTAAATGGCCATTTGTGATAATTTCAGCCCACATCTTGATATTTCTTTGACTTTGGTACAACATACCTATGAATCCCACCGTGGCAGGTAAGGATGTGATATACTAAGTCTTGCACGAGCATAACAAATAGATGATCCCTGTGATGGGGGAGTCACCATTTTTATCGGGCTACAAGTAACCTTTCAAAAAAGTTATGTTTCTACTCAAAGAAATATGTATGGTGAGTATCTTGGGAGCAAAACCTTCTATGCTCTTGCACTGAATTTATTACAAATATCCTCAATCAATAGAACGGGTGGGCTACTACTTAAAATTGTTTAGTAATTTTCGATGTTTTTGGACATAAGTTCATTCTGCAGTGACTCACTTAAGAGCCTTGTAACTTGTGGTGGGGCCCATTTGTCCTTTCAGCAAGTTACACTGTAGGAACAACTATACCTAAGGCTACAGCTTTCACTCTCACCTGATTTCTATAGCGACTCAAAGGATTTACCGCGCGAGGTCGTTCCCAAGAGTGATGTGTCTCTTGGGAGGCTTCTCTTAAAAAGATAAAATTTTGAGTGTTACTAACACTTTTCTCTTGCACTTAGGACCACGAAAGCCAAGGGAGAGGGTAGTGTGTGTTAGAAGTGGGACCACTCGATAAACTCTTTTTGCACAAGTGTGTCAAACACAAAATACACTTGTTCTTTTTAACTTGCAATGATGTTCTATCTAATTGGAGATGTTGCTCCAACAACCATGATGCTCTTTTTAGCCAAGATAGCAAAATGAAGTGTTCATTTTATCCAAGATTGCAAAATGATTGTTCTCTTTTAAACTCAAAAAATAACAAGTTGATCGATCTTTTTAGCCCATATTGCAAGATGTGAATGTTCGTTTTAGCCAAGATTGCAAAAATGATAGTTCCTTTTAATCCAAGATAGCAATGTGATTGTTCTTTTTAAACTAAAAAAAAAATAACAAGTTGATTGTTATTTTTAGCCCATATTGTAAGATGTGAATGTTCGTTTTAGCCAAGATTGCAAAAATGATAGTTCATTTTAATCCAAGATAGCAATGTGATTGTTCTTTTTAAACTCGAAAAAAAATAACAAGTTGATTGTTATTTTTAGCCCATATTGTAAGATGTGAACATTCGTTTTAGCCAAGATTGCAAAAATGATAGTTCGTTTTAATCCAAGATAGCAATGTGATTGTTCATTTTTAGACCAAGATAGCAAAATGAAGACAATGTGAATGACTATCGTAGGATTGATCACTTTTTCCAATTAGAACATGTTAAGGATTTTTTTTTTGCAAATTTGACACTTTCAACCCCTTCAACAATATGTTAGAAAGATGCTCCTTATGTCCTGCACAAGATGTAAACCCAAAATTAAATTAATCATATTAACACAAATCACACTAACAAACAAATTAGATCTAAATTAATAAAACTAATTTAAATCTAATCGAAAACTAAATTAAAAACTAATTTAAAATCTAAATTAGAACTAAATGAAAAACTAATTTAGAAAAATCTTAATTTAAAAAATCTAATTTTAAATAAAAACTATTTTAAGAAACTTAAAAAAAATATATTCTAAAAGACTAATTAAAAAAATAAAATTTAAACAACTAATTTAAAAGTCTATTCTAAAAAAGAAACCATTTAATAAAAAAAACATTCTAAACAACTAACCAAAAAGGCTTATTCAAAAAAAAAAAAAAACTAATTTAAAAGCAAAATTCTATTCTTTCACGTCGGGTTCACCAAATGATGTCATGGAAATGAGGACAAGGCAACAACAAAGTTCAATGTTAATAAGTTAGTTTCAACCATAAAACCAAAACAAACAACTAAAAACCATTCCAAACATATCAAAAGAGACTTCAAAAAGCATGAAAGAAATTTAACAAAACAAAAGAAAGGAGAAGAGCCTCCCTAAGATGCTTCCATGATGCCTTTTGATGCTTCTCCCTTGTTTCTCCCCTCTCCAAGTCCCGAATGAGTGTAGCTCTCAGCTTTTAGCACTAGCCATGGATGCCATATGGAGATTCAAGATGGTTGGATGTGATAAATAAATGCTATGCAAGTGTAGATAGTGATGCTATGAAAAAGCTCTATGTTAATACTAGTATAACAACAATATTCTAATGCTTCCTTCTTTGCTTGAGGAGAAAGGTTCTATTTATAGAAGAAATGGGGAAATGAAGGGTTAAGATTGAGCAATCTTAACAAGGGTTAGGATTGAAAGATATTCAATCCATGTGAGACTTTCAACCCAATCTCATGTTAACAAGTGTCACCATGAGGAGGCTTGAGAGGAGATATAAGGAGCATTAAATGCTCGAGGGGACATGATGGTTACCCTAGGGGGTTGGGTTAGGGTTAGGTTAATGGATATTCCTTTTATCCAAGGGATAAATGAATATGGAAGGGTTAAATGGTTACCTTAGTCAAATAAATAAATGCTTTGAAGAGACCCATGAGTCAAAATGATGGTTAAGTTAGAGGAAAGTCTCTAACCAAAGGTAAAAGGTGAGTTAACCATAAATGGTTATGTAAGAGCTTTTAATGGTTTGGAAGACTTTAGAGGCTAACCATTTGAAGACATAAAGCCTTTAATGGTTATTGAAGACTTTGGAGGTTTTTGAGAAGTGACTTCCTTTTATTTAGGAATGTGACAATGATTAGGATAGGATTAGGCTAATTAGAAAGAGTTAGAAGAATCTAGAAGAGATTTAGGCATACAACTGGATTTTGTAGGAGAATGCAAGTGGGAGGAATTTTGGGATTTTCAATTAAAATAAAATCATTTATTTCAATTAAATGGTGTAATTTGCATTTGGATAGATATTTAAATAAATATTAATTTATTTAAATGTGAATATGAATTTTGGATTTTATTTAAATAAATCTTAATTTATTTACTTGAGAAAAAGGAAGATAAAGCATTAAATGCTTGAAGACATTAAAGGAAACCTTTAAAGGCTTAAGAAGACTCTAGAAGGAAGCCATTGAGTTTGAAGGCTTTAAGGGAAACCATTAAAAGATTAAGAAGACTCTAGAAGGAAGCCATTGAGTTTGAAGACTTTAAGGGAAACCATTAAAGGCTTGAGAAGACTCTAGAAGGAAGCCATTAAGTTTGAAGACTTTAAAGGAAACCATTAAAGGTTTCAAGTGGGTGAGGATAAATAGGATTTTAAATAAATAATTTATTTATTTAAAATAGTTGTGCAACTTGCATTTGTAGGAAAATGCAAGTGGGTGGAGGATAAAGGTGATTTAAATAAATGTTAATTTATTTAAATGCAAGAGGTGGGATTTTGGGGGATTTAAATAAATATTAATTTATTTAAATGTGAGAGAAGATTTAATTAAACAAATATGATTTATTTATTTAATTAATGGTCTGAATTTGGTTAAGTGAATTAAATCAAATAAATCAAATAATTTATTTAATTATTATGAGAAGAGGGTTAAGATAAATTAATTAAATATTAATTTAGTTAATTATTGATTGATGGTTAAATATTCAAATAAATACTAAATATTCATTTAATTAAGTGGACAGATTTATGTGACTACAGATACTTAGTAAAGAATCCATGTCTCAAAGTTATAGTGTAGTACATAGTTATTTATCCATTGTTTAGGCCCAATATTTTTGGTGTTGTTGTCGAGGATGGTGTCAAGCTAAGAGTTTGTAGGGAGTGAATAGTTTTTACTGCACTTATGTGGAAATAGAGATTTTTATTTTCATAAGCAATAGAAATTGAGTTAAAATTTGCATGCATAGGAGAAGGAGAAGGGATGCTTATGGGAGATTCATTCTGAATGAACCTAATCCTTAAGATCAACCAACTAACCACAAACTTGATCCTTTTGATGCATATGAAATAAATCCTTTTGATCATTTTTAAAAATTTGGTGCTAGCTGAACCACCTCCTCCAGAGCCACTAGTTGAGCAACCCCTTGAAAATCCTTGGCCCCTTGTTGTCTATAAAGAAAATATGGCTGCCCAAGCTAATAATACTCAACCTACTTTTGAGTTTCATATTCCCGACCATAATCAACTTCCTAATCTTAAGAATATTCCTACTTTAGATGTTCCCAAATTTTATGGTTTGGTGACAAAGGACCTAGACACATTTTTGTTTGAATAAGCATCACAAGCTCAACCTGTTTCCTACAACATTGAAAGAATCTGCTCTCAGGTGGTTCATGAGTCTAGGTGTCGATATCATGACAAGTTGGGATGTGACAAAGGATAAATTCCTTGAGAAATATAAGAAATATTGTAGAGGCAATGATATGCATGGGGATGAAATTTTTAAGAAGTCATAGAAGGAAGATGAAATTCTAGAAGATTATGCTGAAAGGTTTTTGTTTAGCTTCAAGAAATCTAAGCATAATGCATTGAGTGAAGACTCACAAAAGTTGATCTTTTTGAAAGTAATTAATGATGAATGCATGGATGCATTGGAACTTATGGGGGGAGAAGACACCACCTGAGCTGATTGAGGTGATATAAAGAAGTTGTGTTGAAATTATTCCAGAGCTACTCATAAGAAGACTAAGAGGTTACGAACTCTCATCAAGTATATCTAATTAAGGGGTATCAAAGATGAAATTGAGCAATTTACTAAAGGATTTCAAACAAGATATTATCAATAATATGGCTACATAGATAGACACTCTCCAGACAAAGAAAAAGCATGAGGAAGCAAAGGTAATGTTGGCTGAATTTTATCCTCATTGTAGACAAAAGAAGAAGGATTGCAGATGCAAGAAGGTAGAAAGCATAAATCTATGCAACCAAAATTTCATCCGTTAGAAGATGATAAAGGCCAAAAACTTTCTATGTAGCACAAAGGAGGCCATGGGCTCCAAGTCAAGGTATGCCTCAAGATCCTTTATCTTTCACTGGCCCATATTCCAATTCTTATGCATGTAATAATCAATGACAATCCCAATACCTTCTTAATTTTGGTAACTATGGAACATAACCACATAATTATCAACAAAATCCCTAGCCTAACCCTCAAACTTAGTGGCAACCACCATCAGGGAATTGGCAGCCACAACCAACAAATTGGCAACAACCATAGCAGTGGCGAGGACGACAATGGCCTAACTAGCCAACTGGGTACCTACAATCATAGGCACCACCTAATCAACCAACCATTATGCATATTGTAACCACAAATGCTACTGCACCTCGACCCACTCAAATACTAGCTCAACCTACTCCTAATACCAATAATAAGACACATGAATAATAGAAGCAAAAGGTTTACTCTACTTATATTAATCAATATCCTGCATATGTTGTGCACATAAGTGATATACACTTGCATTCAGGAACAACCTTGCCAACACCTACTCCTCTTGTTATAATAGAACTTCTTATAGAAGAAGAGCAGAATAAAAATATCAATCTATCTTCACATGATCCCCTTGTTCAAGGGCATCCAAGAAGGGATTCTAAACCAACCCAAGAAAAAGAGTCATTGCCACCATTTCCTCAGAGGTTGGTGAATACAAAGCCCCAACTCGAACCAACTTTTGATTTCTTAGATCAACTAAAGAACATATGTGTCAAGAAACCTTTATTCCAATCTATTAAAGATGTTCTAATTTATGGTAAAGCTATTAGGGATGCATGTCTTAAGAAGCTAGGTAAGAAAAAGATAAACCCAACAACAATTCATGTGATGGGTAAATTGGTTGATATGATGTTAGGCAAAGTAATAATGCCCAAATATTCAGACCCTGGTATTCCAGTAGTTGCAGTAACCATAAATGGAATAGTAGTCTAGAATGCCTTCATTTATCTAGGAGCTTCTATTAATGTGATGACTAAATACATCACGTAACACCTCAGTCTCATCAATAATAGGCCTACCCCTACTATCCTTCAAATAGTAGATAGCTCAATTATCAAGCCAAATGGGATTATGGAAGATCTTGTTGTGACTCTAAATTATTGGGAGTATCTAGATGACTTCATGATCTTATCTCCTAAAGCTACCCTATGAGGATATCTAATAATCTTGGGGAGGTCATGGTTGGCCACAATAAATGCCTATATAGGATGCGGATCAAGTGGTATGACTATGTCCAATGGATATAGTACTAAGAAACTTTTCCTATATCCTCTGGCTCAACCATGTGAAGAATCAGATAAGGCAATTTGGCCTGACCTAGGTGAAGAATAGGAGAAGGAGGCAAATTATGTGGTAAATTTAATGATGATTGATAGGAGTCCTTTTCTACAAATACAAGATGAAGATCAAGTATTGTATTAGGTGTTAACCAGTGAGTATGAATTAGTAGATGAAACAAAAGATTGTTCAAACTACTTAACATGTTCATTGCAGACATTATTGCCCAAATCTAATATATCTACACCCCAATTGATGCATAAAATGTTACCCCATGATATCAAGATGCCAAGCATGAATGAGGCATCTATGCTAGAGCTAACCAAACAAATAGAAGTGTTACCTCAAAAGAAATTAATTATCAACAACAACCTTACTCTGGGTCAACAACAATACTTAATAAAGTTGTTGCAGTCACATAGGGATGCATTTTCTTGGGATTACACTGATATGAGAGGTTTAGACCAAAAACTTTATACACATGGGATCTATATTAAGGAAGATAGCAGACCAATTAGACAACCACAAAGGAGAGTAAATCATGTAGTCAGGGAAATTGTCAAGACATAGCTGCAAAAGTTGTTAGATGCAGGTTTTATTTACCTTATTTCAGATAGTGAATGGGTATCCCTTTAGTAATTGTTACAAAGAAAGAAGGAAAATGGAGAGTTCATGTAGATTATAAGGATTTGAATAAAGCAACAAAAAAGGGTCACTTTCCATTACCCTTTCTTGATCAGGTTCTAGATTCTCTAACAGTAAAGAAATACTTTTCCTTTCTTGATGGTTTTAGTGGCTATAATCAAATTAAAATAGCACCAAAGGATCAATAAAAAACTACATTTACCTACCCATGGGGAGCCTATGCATATTTGGTTATACCATTTGGTTTATGTAATGCACTTGCAACTTTTTAGAGGGCAGTCTTGAGCATTTTCTCAAATTTTTCCAATAACTGTATGGAGATCTACATGGATGACTTTACTACCTATGGAGTTGAATTTAAAGAGGTAATAAATAACCTGGCTAAATTTCTACAAAGATGTGGAGATCATAAACTCTCATTAAATAGTGAGAAATGTTTTCTCATAATGTGGGAAGGAGTAGTCTTAGGACACTATATTTCAGCTAAAGGTATCCAAGTTGATCCTGCCAAAATTGAGGTGATCAAAAGTCTTCCAACTCCCACCAAACAAAAAGATAAGCAAAGTTTTCTTGGCCATGATGGTTATTATAAAAGATTAAGTATTTTAGTACAATAGTAGGGCCATTGTATAGGTTGTTACTAAAAGATGTAGATTTTAAATGGACAAAGAAATGTGAAAAAACATTCCAAGATCTTAAGACCGTTCTGACTCAAGCCCCAGTTCTTTAGGGTCCCCAAATGGACTCTTCCATTTAATATACATACAGATGCTCTGATCACACAGTTGGAGAAAATTTGGGAAAAAATGATGGAAGTAAATTGAAAATGCAGTCTACTACATCAACAAGAATCTTCAAGGTGCAAAATTGAATTATATTGTCATAGAAAAGAAAATGTTAGCTATCATCTATGCACTCAATAAATTCAAGCCTTCTATCATAGGATATTATGTATTTGTTCATACTAACCATAAAAACAATCAAGTACCTAATGAGAAAACTAGTTGTATCAATCAGACTTGCTAGATGGTTACTACTAACGCAAGAATTTGATTTTACTATCATAGATAAGCCTGGAAAAGCAAATGTAGTAGCATACTTTTTATCTAGATTAACAAAACAACCTAAAGAACCTATCATTAATAACTCCTTTCTAGATAATAATTTGTTTTCCATCACCATTCATACACCATGATATGAAGACATAGCAATTTAGTTGGTGGTAGGCAAAATTCCATCACATTTTTTCACCAAAGGAAAGAGGAACCTGATAGAAAAGAGTTTTCCATTTACATGGGTATCAGGATATTTGTTTTACACAGAGCCAAATAATATAATGAGAATGTGCATTAGAGAAGATTAAATATATGTCATGCTACATGCTTTCTATGATGAGCTTCATGGAGGACATTTTGCTGCTAAAAGGACAACTTTGAAAAACCTCAATATAGGATACTATTGCCATAGTCTACATAAGGATGTTATGAAATTTATCAATAAATGTGATAGATTTCAAATGATGGGATGACCAACAAGGTCTGATGAAATACCTCTACAACCTCAAGTTCTTGTTACCCCTTTTGATAAGTGGGGTATAGATTTTATAGGTCCAATTGATCCACCTTATAATGGCAAGTCATATAAATTAGTGTGAACTGATTATCTAACAAAATGGGTTGAAGTAAAAGCAATGAAATATGCCAGAGATAATAAAGTTGCAGAGTTTTTGTATGAGGAGATCTTTACCTAATATGGGGTACCTAGAGAAATTGTTACAAACTAGGGGACACAATTCACATCAAATTTGGTAGCAACATTGGTGGAGGAGTATAATATTTGTAATAAGAAATCTACAGCCTATCATCCATAGGCAAATGGGCAAGAAAAGGTTACTAACAAAGAAATTAAGGCTATTCTAACAAAGACAGTAGTACTACATAGAAAGGATTGGGCAAACCGCCTACCCGAAGCAGTTTGGGCCTATAGGACATCATTGAAAACTACTAAAAGCTTTACTCTTTTTGAGCTCGTGTATGTCAAAACAACAATGATGCTAGTGGAATTTGAACACAAAACACTCAGAACTACATTGGAGCTAGGGATGGATCTGTCACAGGCACAAAGATAAAGAATTATACAACTTAATATATTGGATGAATTAAGACAAACATCTCTCCAACACACTACCTTACTCTAACAACAATGCACAAGGTGGCATGATAAGTATATCAAAACTAAAATATTTAAAGCAAGTGGTTGCACCATATTGTATGACTTACTATATAAAGATAATTTGGGCAAGCTACAAACTAGATGGATACGTCCATATGAAATTGAGGAGGTTTATTTTAATGGAGCTGTTAAATTAGCCACTATAGATAATGTCAATTTCAAGCTACTGGTGAATGGACATCATCTGTACCTTTACCATAGGCCAACAAACAAATAGGAGTTCATGCAACAGTTTACAGAATTTAAAACTTCTACTCTTCCTGTAGCAACACATGGTGATCCTCTGGATTCAACACATGTTTAAATTCCATACCCCAAATCTCATAATAAATATTACACATACACATGGAGTCCCTCTACCCATTTTCATTCTACGTCACTTCTTTATTTTTGTTCTTCCCTATTCAACTTTCATATAACATCATTTTGCAGCAATGTAAATTTTTCAAATCTTCATCTCACATGTGCCATACATCTCAGTAGCGTGACAACCTATCTTCTCTACTGTCAAGTATTACATCTTTGAAATTATTATTATTTAAACTACAACTATGTATTGTCTTTTAATAAAGATATATTTAATATTGCATTCATCAAGCTACTCTCCCACATGTGTGGACACTTGCATCTATTTAAGTTGGGGAGGGGAAGGTAGTATAAGATAGTGGTAGTCTAAATTGATAGAAATCTGCCACATGTGGCCATCGTTCAGTTTCCATTAAGTCTAAAACATCAAATTAGGAAATCAAAATTTGAAATAAGGCTATGTGATTTGAGTATCATTCATTTTTCCATATTTGGTTCCTTGTTTTTATCGTTGTACTTTGGTGTTATGTAAAAATTACAACATAATCCAATTCAAGTTAATATCTCTTCCACAAATTGAGCTGAAAAAGGAGAGATTGTGAAACTACAAAGGATTTAGGAGGTTCTTCTTGTAAGGTTGAGAATTTATATTTAGAAAGAAGATAAATTTACAAAAATGGGAGGTCCACCAATTCACCATGAACTAGTAGACCATACTCTTATTCTGCAGGACAAAGATTGCAAACCTCTGTATAGAAATTGTGGATAGATAGACTACATTTTGAATTTGCATGATTTTTATGAAGGAGTAGATCTTGAGTTTTCTCAGTCCTTGAAAAATGACCAAGTAGTGGTCAAGGGTTTAAGAGTGATTGTTATAGAGCATAGGATTTCACAAATCATAGGATTGTCTATGATACGGGAGCCATATCTCAAAGTTCAAGATGCTAGGATATCTAGGGCTCAATTCAAAGAGCATAGTGATCCCCCATTAGATGTTACCCATCAAGAGACATGGTGGTTATCTTTTCCAGAGGTATGAGCCCATAAAGTAAAATATATAATAATGTATCTAACCTGCAAAGGGTGCCATTCTGAGCTTCATGTTGTTCACTTCAAGCTTCTAAGCCATCTCAGGCATGGTCGATCAATGAATGTCCCTAATTTCCTCTACAATATATTGAAGAAAATAGAAAAAGAAGTTAAAAACTGTAGTGTTCAATCTACCTCCCATCACTATTTAATTCAGCTATTAATTGAGAGAACCCTAGAGGAAACAAACCCTAGGATGCCATGGGATAATTTCTTGAAAATAATGGGGGTTGAACCAATAAACCAAGGACCTAGAAATGATGAGATAAAGGGTGATTCTTCTACTAAAATGACTCCTATAGAATTATTTGGTGAAAATTTAGTTGAGGGATCCAGAGGTCCTAGTCCTACTCTTGAGGAGACCCCTATATCACCACCTTTAATAGCTAAGGTTAAGAAGAGGAAAGAAGCGACATAAGAAAAGGCAAGTGGCAAAAAGAAAATTAAACTTCTGGATCCTATTCCTAAAAATCCTGAACCTCAACAACAAAAGGGCACGAAGTCAAAATTACCTACAACCACTAGGGAATCGAAAAGAGATGTTGTGCTAGCAAAGAAACCTGCAAAGAAGACAAAGATGAAGAAGGTTATTAAGAAAATTATGAGGAGGGTTCATAGATTAAAAAAGTGATTTAAAAGAAAGAGTACTGCAGGAGAGGAGATTATCACTCAAAGTTTTGATATAAAAGAAGAGGAAGAACAAGTTCTTGAAACAAACTCCCCTGTCTTGAGAACACCTTCTTCATTGTTCCCTTTCCATACTGAAGAAAATCAAGATGCAAAGAGAACCTCATCAAAAGAAGATGTGGAGGAAATGTCCATTCATTCCAATGAAATTTAGGTTGAACTTGATCTTGAACCAAATGATGAAAATATACAAAGCCAAAAACAACCATTTGATGAGGGACCATCTACCGCCAATTTTGAGGAAGAATCATTTGAGAAGGAGCATGTTGCCCTAGGATTGGAAAATTTGGCAAAAGTAGAAGAGAAAGTCAACAATACGGGTAGAAGAGACAAGGCTATGGTAAGTATGAATGACCTACCTCTATTTTCATGGGCTGCACTTGCATCTGAATTATGAAAGTCAATGGAAAATAAAGAAAAGGAGTGGAAACTAGAGAGAGCAGTTACAAGAAAAAATAAGAGAAAAGGATGCAGAAATTAATAGATTGGAAGATAGATTAGATAACGTTGGCTCTCTAGTACCACAAATTATTGAGTGCAAACCACCTCCAAGGGTATATGCTCTTCATTTGAAAGAGCTATATTTTTTCTATAAATTGTCTAGTTTAAGATCATCCCTCATAAGTTTTGAAGACTTTATGCATGCCTAAAATATATGTACCTATGTGAATTCTATCTCCACAACTATGTTATTCCTTGTTATCCATAGTGGAATCCATTACTGTCAATCGAGGACATCCAGCTTAGGGCATTCATATCCTATATTCAGAATGAGAACAATAGAGGTGAACAAGATCATGAATACCTAGACATGGAGCAAATCATTCCATTGCCTCTTCGAGCCAAAGTAGGATATCCTGATAGAATTTTATACCACTGGAATCAATTGACATATGAATCTAATAGAGGGAGAAAATGATGTCATTAAGGGAAGAGGCTTACAAAGAATATGAAGAAGTGGTAGATACTTCAGCTAGAATAGTGTATAGATATAGGTGGAATTGGTTACCAGAGGATCTAAAGAGGAAAAAACCCCATTCATTGCAAAATTTCCATGCAACACTCATGAGAACAACCACATATATACACCTAGGGAGATCACAACAAGAAAAATGGATACCTTCAATCTTTCAGCCACCGATGTTATGGTGGCTAGCAGTGTCATCATCAAAACCAAAAAAGAAGGGTTTCATTGGAACACCATGCAGAGTAAACCAAATATTGGTATTCATAAGAATACTTTAAAATCACTCCCTAATGGAAGTACATTCCTTTTGCAACCATTGGATGAGAGGCAAAGGAGCAAAGGAAACTTTTTTCTTCTCGTACATATAATCTATGATGTCTCCATCTTCCTCAAGATCATCGTGAACATCAACAAGACCAAAGTTTTTAATTTGCTCAACTATTAACCGACAATAGTCAAGTTTTCTTTCATCATGCTTAGACCTGTAATCAACGCAAATATCTTGAATTTTATGCACATAAACATATGCCTTCTTCAACTTATTTCTCATCCCTCTATAATCAAAGTCCTTACTAGCCTTAAAGAACCCCATGGTGACTCTTTTCATCCCATCTTCCATTGCTTTGGCTTTGTAGATGGAGTTGATGGAATATCTACCAATGGTAAGAGAGAATTTCAAACTTGAATTATGAGAACCTGATTGGGCCTCATGTACTACATTCATTTGACGAGCTAGCTCCATTAACACAATTTTGTCAGAAGGATACCAAGGGAGCATGAAAGGCTCACCATTAAAACAACCAACCCTAAGATATGTGAAGGTCACAAATTATAGAATCATGCACCCATATTGGTTCACCAACTAGCTGAAGAGACCTCGATATCAAAATGTCTCAACAACTAATATCATTCTTGAAAAATACCATCTCACGAACACAAGTGATCACATAAAAGAGCAAATCAAACACCATCCATTAACTATTAATAGAAAAAATATGAGTTCATGAGAGGAAGAAGAGAGAGCATGAATACATGCTAGATGTGTTTATCCAGGTGATCCATGAGAATAAATGATGAAAGAAGGCATGGATTACTCACCCCTAGATGTTTTTATCTAGGTGATCCATGTGGGGATAAGAGTAAGAATAGTCTAGCTATTTTTATCTAGTTTCACCCATCCTCGTGCTTGTGTGCAAGTGATGTTTGGTTTCAAGTGTATAGCACCTTGTGTAAGTCTTTTCTCTATTTTTTAGTGTGCTTCGCCCTATTTAAGACATGTAATGTAAATGTGAATGCCAAGGGGAAATTGTGTGTGTGAAAATGTGTAAATTCCAAGTGGTGAATCAAATGTTGTGTCTAGTTTCAAGTGGGAAGCATCTCACTCTAAGAGTTTGTACTTTGGTTTCGAGAGTGAACACCCCATTTAAGACATATACATGTCTGGTTTCAAGGCCATCTCGTGTAAGAGTCTTTTCTCTGGTTTCAATGATGTGTAACCCCGTCTAAGACATGTTGCGTCTATTTTTGGGTTTGAAGCATCTCGCTCTAAGATTTTTTACTCTAGTTTCGAGAATGAACACCCCATCATGCGAAAATGATATGCAAAAGTGTAGTACAATATGATACAAAGGGAGCGATATGGGTGCCCCCACCCCCCTTGAGATGTCAAGATAGCCCTATGTTGATGTCTTAAGGAAGCTACGAACAAGGATACCTTACCTTCAACACTAAGGAGATATCCTTTAGACAACAATGTCATAAATCCAAGCTAGAGAGGGAATACTATTTAAGCAAGGATAAGATAGTTGGAAAATAGATATCTTACAACAAGTGCAAAGAAGATCCTTGGAGGATAAGAGATATTTGATCAAAAGACATCTACCTCCAAGAGGAGCTATCTTGAACAAATGTAACATCTTCTACCAAAAGAAGGGAAGGAGAAAAAGAATGCATGTCTTCCTCCTATTTCTAGGTGAAAGGGATTCTCAATGAAGGATGACATACTTTTGAGCCAATGTGAGGAGTAAGTTTATGGTAAGTGTACATTTCCAAGTAAATAAGAGGTTGTATCTAAGGACTTACACCTCTTGTATAAGAGAATCATTGACCAAACAATAACTTCATACAAGGAATGACACCAAATCATGAACAAACACCACTCCACAAAGGAAAAGTAGATCCTTAGAGAGGAGAGAGAGAGGAGGAGAAATCACTCATTTCCCCCCAAGTATAAGGATAATGAGAAGAATTACACAATATTCTAAAGAGAGATTATTCATAAGAGATGTACCGTTTCACACAACTAATAGGTCCTAACAAGGGACAAACATGTACGCGCATGAAGGATAACTCAATGTATGAAAGGACATCATGAAAATGAAATGCAAAAGAAGAGGTAATATTCAAAGCGAAAGAGTGAGATAGAAGAAGGATCACAAAACTTCTCTAAGGAGAGATAATTCATAAAATAAATATTGTTTCAAGCAAGGAATAGGTCCTAATCAAGGAACAAACATGTGCTCGCATGAAGGATAACTCAATACAAGAAAGGACATCAAGTTATCCATAGTAAAAATAGTGAAACCTTAGGAAGACAGAAGATTATATTCTTTCCCCCCAAGCATAAAGACAAGAATAAATAGACTATTATTTTTCTCACTAAATATAATTTCACTTGAAATTGTACCACCATGAATGGCAATGAGCCCCCAATAGGTAGGCTGACAATGTCACACAGTGAGGAGCAACATAATAGGACCTTTAATGTTATTTGAAATGATTAGGATAAATATTCCATTCATAAACAAATGTTATTTTTATTACACCATAATCAATATAATGTATTTTTATTTTCAAAGCTCGACACTCATTAGTATAATGGTCATGAATTTGATGATATTTGCAAAAAGAAGAATTTTGAAGATGTTTATGTTTCCTTCTTCTTTTAGGGCAAAGGAGAGAGATTAAATTGGCATGGAGAAGATCAAACAAGAGATTTTCTTGGTGTAACACAAAATTAGAATGAAAAGGTGTGGATTCACTAGACAATGGAGGAGGATTTGTTGACAAAGGAAGAGGTTGGAAACCTGTCTTTTCACTAGAAAAGTGTGATTTTTCATGACTTTCACAAATTTGTTGCACACATCCTAAAACTTGTCCATTGAATCTATGTGTAGGATAAAGAGGGGGTTTTCTCTTACGTGGAATTGTATTGACGTTTAAAGAGGCCCAATAAATTTATAGACATGAGTTAGGAGAAAAATTTTGAGTATTGAATTCCAGCGTCTTAGATTTTCTAGAAAAAGAAGGTGTGAAATCTAAGGGCCCCCAATCATCCTCTAAGAGTTATTCTTTAGGAACTTATTTAGTAGGAGATGGTCTATTTGTTTTAATTGGAGAGAGGATTTTAGTAACTAAGAAATCATACCGTTCTTCAATTCGTATGGTCTCATCTAAATGAAACACCTCATTGTTATATGTGTAAGGCACTGCATAATAATCACGAAGATTTTTTTATTTCTTAGCAATATGAATTTTATTGATTTGATCTTTGTTAGGATCTTCATTTTTGGGAGAGAGAGCATTACAATCATGGGAAATAGCGTCATCTTCTTTCTCTAAGGTATCTTTATGATTAAGACAATCAGTAGGAAAGAGACTATCATATGTAATTAATGCTTCATCTCTAGGAGGGAGGCTATTGAAATGAATAGAAGGTGATGTGTTATAAAAAGAATTCTAAGTCATTTCAAATTCTTTCACCAAAATATCATCCTCTTCCTCCAAGATATTCTCATGAGAGGAACATATTAAGAGAATAATCCACGCCATCCTCCAATGGTACATCCCAAACAGGGAGATCATTGAGAGAAGTTTTAAAAATATCTTCTTGCATCAATATGTCTTCTTTAGGGAGAAATTTTTTGGGAGAGGAATTATTGGTAGGCTCATAAAGGGGGTTTTCGTATATCTTAAATCCTTTCAACTCAATAACCTCCTCTTGTAAAAAGAAATCTGTTTTTTTTACTAATTAAGAAAAGGAAACTTGCAATGAAAGAAGTGAATCTAGATGCAATCCACAAGATAACTTATAAATTAGGGTTTTTATAAATTCAACCACTAAATTTATGTAATTCAAATGAGATCTAGGAGGAAAATTTTGAATTTTGAAATTTGAAATTTGGAACTTGCAAAATAATTGAATAATGTAAAATTCTAGGAAAAATGATTATTCAACTAAATGAAGAAATTGATTAAAAGAATAAATAGCAATAATGTAATCTCCTAGGAAATTGAAAATGAAAATTATCCAAAATAGATTGAATTTAAAAATTAGGGCCTAGTGAAAATAACCTCTTAATTTGAAAATTGGAAAGAGGGAAGATTTAAATATAAAATTAGGGTTGTCCAAAACTAACCTCTTAATTTTAAAATTTAAAATATTGAAATGTTGAAATTTGAGAATTGAAAGGATTAATTTAATTTTAAAAATTAGGGCTCTTTTAATTAACCTCTTAATTTAAAAAAATTAAATTTGAAACTATCCACAAGAGAATTAAATTTAAAATTAGGGTCTTCTAGAAAGAACCACTTTTATTAAAATTTAAATTTGAAAATAGATCTAAGATTGGAATTTGGAAATTGAAAATTTGAAAAATGCACAAGATTAATTTAAATTTAGAAATTAGGGTTTGTTTAATTAACTGCTTAATTTTAACATTTAAATTAGAAATTTGATCCAAAGTTACAATTTTGAATTTGAATTTGAATTTAGCAACTAAATTTGAAGAGGGAAATTCAAAATTTAAACAACCCACAAGCTCAATTTTAAAAATTTAAAAATTAGGGTATTTGAAATTAACCACTTAATTTTAAAAAATTAATTGTGAAATTTGACTTGCAGATGAAAATTTGAATTTGCAAATTGAATGAATGCTCAAATCTGAAATAATTAATCTAAATTAAACAATTGGCAAGCTCAATTTTGAAAATAAAAATTAGGGTATTAATGAAATGAACCTCTAAATTTTTAAAATTTGCAAGGAAATCAAACTTGTAAATGGAAACTTGAATTTTAAATTGCATACACTCAGATCTGAAAATTAAAATCAGATTTAATGGTGTAAGGAGTCGGGCTCACCAAAATGTAAATTGGAAAATTCGGGCTTAGCAAATTCACCACATGGGAGGGGGAAATCTTACTTGGAGGACTTTACATTCAAAAGAGGGTATGAATCCACTAGATCCAATCCTAAGTGACACAAGGATTCAATACTAAGTAGATTGATTGTGTTTGGAATTTGTTTAACCCTCTTTTGTAAGTTTAATAAGTCAAGTGTTGAAATTAAAGACAACATAAGCAGAAACAGTGAGCTACAGATTCAGGATTTCATCGTGCACCTGGATCTGAGAAGTTTCAGATGATTTTGAGCTTCTATGAGAAACTTGTCAAAAGTTGCAGGGACTGTGTGCCTGGACCAGGTCACCCTCCTATCGGTCCTCTAAACTTTTCGCATGTCGAAAAGGGTTTTTCTATCTTTGCAAATAAAGCTTAATTCTAGAGGTACAACTGCGCACCTATTTCCTGCACATAGAAATAAGGTGAAAGGGGTTGGGAATAGGGGTTTTCCTAAGTCAAACCCTAGTTTGGAATCTACCTTAAATGAAATACTACAAATGCTCCAAATAAATGATGGGAAGGTATATCTTCAAATCTGCATTAGATGATGATGATGCTTTGCTTCTTGAATGCAATCACATATGTTGTATGAAATGGCATGAACATGGAAAAACCCTAACCCAAACACATGCTTGCACATTTTTGAAGTAATGTTGCTCCAATGGATGGATGAAGAATATGTAGCCTTGAAGAATGCTTGAACGCTTGAATTCTTGAGATCCAATTTTGCCTTTATGAATGTATATATCCAAATGAGAGGGGAAGACCTCCTTATATACCCGCCTATCGTTAAACATTTAATTTTTTGACATAGGCCGACATGAGGAATCAATTCCCGGTCAAATTTGAGATAGGGCCTAGGGGCCAAAATAGGTCCTAATTAGGGAGGACTATGGCGTGATGCTCTGGTCTTGGTGGGAACCAGGGCATGGCGCCCTAGTCCTACCCTAATTTAGGCTAGGGACAAGGGGTTGTGAAAGTTGTAAGATAGAAAAATGAAGTTTAGTTGCATAGGGGAGGCATAAATGGGTCCCAATCAAGCATGGGGATGAGACTGGTAAGGTGAGGGCCCAAAATACAGTCAAAATTGAAAAGGGTGCAATTTTAGCATGCTACACAATGATACAACTGATCAACCATTTTGTTGATCTGTAATGAACAATCTTTAGAAAACTATGCACTTTAGGTCATTAGGGTTTCCAAAACCCTCTTTGATAACTAAATATCCAGGGTAAATTGGATATAAATTCTCAATTTATGTGTGAGCGATAAGTGAATTTCAAGTTTATATGCTTGAAAATTTCACATACGAAAAAGTATGGATCAGAGATATAATTCGGGTTTCTAAACCCGAAACATAGTTGGGAAGAGCAAGTATAGGTGTAATTCGGGTTTAGAAACCCGAATTACACATAAAAAGTGTAATTATAAAAGAGGTGTAGGGTGGGGTTATAACCCTGCCATACATATTAGTTAACCACTTAAAATGGTGTAGGGCGGGCTTCTAACCCTGCCTCACACCTTGGAGTAAGGCATCATGTTGGTGGAGGGCAGGTTTGAAACTCTACCTTACACCAAGAAAACATAGAATGGCGTCGGTGCTTGGCGGGGTTATAGATGCCATACACCGTGTATGGTATAGGACTTGCGATACAATAAAAGATGGAGGTGGTGGTGGTTGGGGTCACAGACCCACCACACACCACAATATGGTATGTGGTGGGCCTACGACCCCTCCCAACACCACAATGGTATGACAACAAAAAAGGAAACATGGATGATGTGTGACAAGGTTGTAGAGCCATAACGTACTATCATGTATGGTGTGTGGTGGGCCTATGGTCTCGCCACACACCAGTGACAAAGGTAGTAAAGTGCATATAATATAAAATGTGTGTGGGTTGGAATGGTAAACTTGTCCAACACCGTAATGGATTGTGGTCTTTGGTAGGTTTACAATCCCACCAATACCACTATCAAAAGGGTAATACCAATGGAGGAGCAATGTCAGCGGGCCTGCTAACCCAAATGATATCACAAATATGGTGTCGCTTGGGCCAGTAAACCCGTCGATGCCACAATGAACTGTGAATCTTTATCATATGAAAATCATCAAAACTAAAAGGGTTTGGAAACCCTAAAAATAATAAAGAAAGGAAAATAAAACTTACTCGAGGAAAACAACTTTGCTTGAGATGGCAAATACTCCTCCATGCCCTCCAAACAATTTGAAATGAAAAATGAGGGTAAAAGAATGGAGGATAAAATATTTAAACCAAGAGATAGACTCCTAAAAGAATTTTACAAATGGGCATCTAATAACTCAAGTGTAATAAATAAGTGCAAATCGGGTAAGGTGTAAATCCGTTTTACAAACCCAATTTGCACCTTGAGGGGAAAAACAAGTGAAAATAAGTGTAAATTGGGTTTATGTACTTGATTTGCACCTAAAGGTATACTTAGTGTAAATCAAGTTTATAAGCCTGATTCGCGCCTGAATTTCACTTAAGCGAAAAAGGGAATACACGAGGGAAATCACTCTTATGATGATTGAATGTCTCATAAAGCGTGCATAGACCATAAAAACCACAAATAGGCAAAAAAAAAAAATGGGGCAACCTCTTATTTTTGTATTGTGAAAATCAAGGATAACAGAACCATAGGCTCAAAGAACTGTTGAACAAGATGGAGAACTAGCCAGCCAATGGGTTGAAGAAGAGCTGGTTCATTGAGGGATTGATACCCTCATTGTGCAAGAAGATGAAAGTAGTGCCTCCATCCTCATACGTTGATTCTTACACTCAGACAATGGACATCGATAGTGAAAATAAAACCTCCTCCCTAGGGAAGAGGAAGACTGACAATGATGAGAACACTAAAGGTAGCAGTGACGAAGAATCCAAAACCATATGAGCCCTTCGACGATATATGTTGAGAATGATGAATGAATTGAAGGTCGAGAAAATAACCAAGAAAGAAATTAATGAATTATGGTGTATTGAATGCAAAAGCAAGGGGCCCATACAATTTGAAGAGGAGAACTACACAAGTACTCTTAACATAGGGAGAGTCTACTCCATCAGAACCACATAATGCATTTCTAGGTAGTTATTGAGGGTGAAATCAAATACAATATGACTCCAAAGGACGTCCTATTATATAGTGCCAACAACGTAGTGAATGGGCACACATTGCGAGAGACTGCCAGAATAAGAAAGACAACATACAACTATTATGCAAATGGTGTGGACCAGGGAATCATGAAGCCACCAATTGCCCAAATCAAAAGGGTATTAATATGTTGGATGTAAAGGAATAAGACGAGGTATTTTTGGCAATCGCGAGAGCAAAAATGAAGAAGGCAATGTACCTGGATGCTTGTACAAAGAAAGAATGACTACAAGAAGCCAAAGCCAAAGTAGAATGTGTTGGTGAAGGAACAAGTAACGTCTAGTGAAAACAAGAAAAAACATTGCAAGAGTCAGAGAAGAACATAGTTCGACAAATACCACAGACAACCATACCCATCAGGGTGGCAGACCTTCTTCAAACTATGTTGCAACTAAAAATGGCAGTTGCCAACACAGTCAGTGATGACATAATCATCCAAAAACAATGTAAGCCACAAGAGGAGGAACTAAAAGGAAAACCACCACCTAAAGGGAATGAGGCCAATGATCCACTATTGTTGACGGTGAGCATTGGGAG
Organism: Cryptomeria japonica; assembly: GCF_030272615.1. NCBI lineage: Eukaryota > Viridiplantae > Streptophyta > Pinopsida > Cupressales > Cupressaceae > Cryptomeria > Cryptomeria japonica. Next base: position 471,845,245 of record NC_081405.1, read on the forward strand.
GAAGAAGACTATTGTCGAGATGGAAATAATGGGCCAAAAGTTGGAAAACACCATCATCGATAGGGGCTCCAGAGTTAATGTGTTGTTGGAGGACACTTGGAAATGTTTGGGGAAGCTGATAGTCTGGCCACCGACCTTCCACTCGGTAGGTGCCGACTAGCACGACATCAAGTCGTTGGGAACATTGATGGCACAAAAAATAATGATTGAGACACAATATTTTTTCTTGGACTTCATAGTCATCCCGTTGCAAAAGAAGGCATACAACGCACTCCTCGAGAGGGGATGGTTGGTTACTGCCAAGGAAAATCATAATTGGAAGCAAAACACACTCTCGATCAAGAGTGATGAGACTTGAGGAACCAGGCGATGAGTGAAGAACTAACATCCTTCAACTCAGAGTCTGAGGGTGGAGAGTTAGGTATGGACAAAGGAAGGAAAGACATGAAACCAAACAATGAAGGGGTGATCAAACTAGAAGATTACTCTAAAGGTGAGATGAGTTCACTAAATGGACTATTCCACTGGCAAATAAAGGACTATGAGGTATTTTCACCAACATGTGATTTCCTTAAAGCTACAACCCTTGGTGTAGAGAAACCGATGAAAGTGTGTAAATTTATGGACAATGCATCTAACAGTACGAAGATTGAGAATGAAAATGAAATTCAAAAAATAACGGAGTCAATAAAAATTAAAAAAATTAAATGGAGGGCACAACAACATTTGGAGGAAAAAACTATAAGAGTTTGGCCATGGCATTCCTTGACCCTCATGCCAAATGCCAAGAATTTAGATGTAGGATTGTATGCCACAAACAATGATATTCCCAGTCGGTATGGAGGAAGGGATATTTGGCTATACGAGAGTCTTTAACCGTACAAGGAAAAGATTGGTAGGTCATATGTGAGCAAAGCAATATAGTCATATAAAAAGGAGGACCACACATCATACGTTGGGGTGAAAGGAAGTAACCCATATGGAAGGAAGGATCATACATTGTATAAGGACCACACATTCTACGTTGGAGTGAAACGAAGTAACACGTACGTGGAAGGAAGGACCACATGCCATGTGGGGGAGTTAAAAGAAGTGAGTCGTACGAAAGAGATGAAGTACCAGCAAAGCTTGACAAGTCATACCCAAGGGAGTTGTATGAGGGAAGAACAGTATACATAAGGAGGATACTGTATGATCAGAGACCGTACGTAGGGAGAACCAACTAGCCAAGTGTGATAATAAGTAATTCGTATAATGAACAAAAAGTGTAGAGTCCATACAGAGGTGAAAAGGGTGGAAAAACACATTGTACATGGAAGAGGATGAGGTGCTAGGTAAGTCATGTGCGTGTGTGAAAAAGGGTCTGTAGTTGTAAGCACAACACTTCAATTAAGTTATTACATGTATGATTAGTAAATAAATAATCAATAAATAATAAACCATAACAAAGCGACTAATTGCCTTCTAAAAGATGCGAGTATAAGATTGCTCTCAGATTTTTTATAAGCAATACCAGTGACTAGACTACACCAAGACGAAGATTTAATCTATATGATATTAACTATATGGATGCAAAATGGATGAATAATTCAAGCAATAATGAATTCAAGCAATAACGAATTCAAGCAATAATGAATAAACTAAATATGGATACAAATAATAATGAATGCAAATAATCTAGAAAAAAGTGCAATGATCTTCAATGACTCCAGAGCAAATTAGCGTGATAATAATCTCCAAGCGTGTTCTCAAAAATCTCTGGGGTGAATTGGAATGAGAGCTGAAGGCTGAATTTATAGAGAATTACAAGAGAAAAGCTCAATTTAGGATTAATTGAAAATAATTGAGAAATCAGGTTTAGTTAACCTTGAGATAGATTCCAGTTATAGTTTAATTGAAATGCATTTAAATTAGAAGTCCAAGTTGCATTGGAAATAATAATAAATTAATTCCATGCATTTGTGATAAAAATAGATAATTCTTTTATTTATTCAAGAAAAGAGTCTTTTTAATGCAATTGAACTTCTTTTTCTAAAAAGCTTTGAATTCTAATTTTAGAGAGTAATTCAATAATTCAATTTAATTGCTTTTCTAATTTCAAGTTCTAAATTTAGAAAAAGAAATAATATCTTAAGTTTTATTTCTCTCTCAATTCAATTCTTTTATTTTATTTACAATTCAACTCTTGCTTTGTAATTAATTCCTTTTTTTTTGTAATAAATTAATTCCTTTTGTATGATTAAATGGAAAATTTATTAATTAATTAAATATGCAAGGATATTTAATAAATTAAAATAGGATAATTGATCAAAATGATATTCTTGGAAATGATTCAATTAATTAAATATTTAATTAATAATGAGTAATTGATTTGCAATGTGATATTTGGTGATTAAAGAATTAATAATGTTCCCAAGGTTGATTTAATTGCCTTTGGTTAGGACCTTGGTGATGTTGTCGAGATTAGGGGCCCATGGTTTAGATGACCATTTTTAGGGTATTACAAGTCATACATGAGATAGTTGTACATGAAGAAGAGAAGGTCGTATGTGAGTACACTGCCATATGTGAGAGAGATATATGTGAAGAAGAGAAGGTCGTAGTGAGTACACTATACAAGCAAGTGGGGAGGAGGTCATACAAGGAAACCATAAACAAGTCGTATGAGAATGTAATACCGTACGTGGAGCTAACTCACATACTACAGAGATAGGAGAACAGGATGCATGGGTTGAGGTCATACATGGAGCCGCACGTGATAGTGGAGGAGTCAAGTCCATATTAGGTAGAGGAGAAGCCATACAATGCAGAGGAGTTATACTCGAATTCAAAGACACCGTATGAAAACATTATACCGTATATAGAAAACCTATCAAGCCGGTACATGAAAAATGAGTTAAGGCTGCAAGTGAGTAAAAGTTGTAAGCTATACGTGGGAATGCCAGTTGGGTCGGGGTTAAAAACTATGAAATCTCCATTTTCTAGCTTCATCAACAATATTTTGGCATCTTAAAAAAACTTTAAAATCATGTGCGCCATGGAGTTTCGTGTGGTTTTGAAGGTCTTAATTTGTGTCCCTTGACCCCATTGGGGAGGCTGCCCCCAGACCCCCATTTGATTTGGTAGGTACACTACAAGTTTGGGTCGTCCATTCCAAGTCATTGTTTATCATTAGTCTTCCCGAATACCAATTGATGTTTACTTGTCATCTGAAAGATGACTTTTTATTTGGGGGGGATGATTTAGTTGGCATAAAATGCCTATGGTTATATTTGATAATATTTGTTATTTGCCAATGTATTAATTTTTTATATTAAGTGGGTTGTCACTCTTGGGTAGTTAATGTGTCAGTTGCTTCACTCGGTAATTTTCGGGTCCTTTAAATATATTGTGTACAACCAAGGAAGGTAGTACAACATAGTTGAGTGAATTGTAATGCTTAGTTGAATGTCTCTGGTCTTCTCCTCTATAATGGTTGCATGTGCGAATAAAGATATTTTTTACTACCATGTCTAGTATGCATTGTCATGTATATTATTATTTATTAGTTATAGCAACAAAAAATACATTTGAAATGATGTTACCCATTTAATTACTAAGCACGCTAAAGGAAAAGGAGGGGTTGATATGCTCCTAGCCAACAACTAGGGAAATTTGGTATCTAATAATGGGGCATCCCCATGTAATAGATTAGTATGGGTTGTCATTAACTATAATGAATCTAAATCGGGCCTATGCTCCCTGTATTTCTCCAATGACTATAGAGACACGATTGAACTCTGGAAATGACTCTTCAACCTACCTGATATTTCCTAGATATTTGGAGGTGAATTAAACATGGTTCAAGAGCACCAGGAGCATAAGATAATAGGTCTAGAATTTGAGTGGAAAGGAAATGAGAAATTTTACTAGACCAAAATGAAAGAGAAACTCAAACTATTTGATCCCTTGGAAGGAAAAAAGAAAAAATATAAGTCTATGTGGTACTCTTGGTGTAACTTTCAACTAGGAAATAAAAGGGCATATTGTTGCCTTGACAAATTCTACATCAATTAGGATAATTGTTCTTTGAAACAAGATGGGGAGGGTACAATAGTCAGAGTGAGTCCGTACACTCTTCCAAACCATCACCCTGGTAAGGCTATTGTCACTATGAATAATTTTATAACAAAACCTCTGATTAAGAAAGATAATTTTATTCTTAACACTAATTTTATTAAATATTAAGATGTCATGGGTGCAATATATATGATTAGGAAGTTCAATAAATGGGACAACAATACCTCCTTCACCATAGATGAGTGGAATAAGAATGTAAATAGTTGGAACATTTTATTACAGACGATGGGTAGGAAAAAAGCTAAAGATTGTAGGAGAGTAGAGAATGAACTCAATGATAATATACTCACCCTTAAGTCCTTTGTCCAATTGGACCCTACCAGTAGAACAATTGCAAAGCATTTAGTTATAACTAGGAACCAACTAAGGAGTTTTCAAATTAAAAAAATTCAAGGCCTTATGGTAAAGGCTAAAATTAGTTGGCTAATGCGGAGAGATAAAGGTTCAAAATTCTTCTTTAATTTGTCGAGACAAAAGGAGTTTAATGAAAGAATGGATAGAATATAAGAGGATGGTCAAGAATTGATTGATAATGAGGACATTAAAAATGCCTTCCTTAAATTATGAAGTCTTTTTCTCTTTTGAAGACTCCTCACCGAGTAGACAAGAAGCCTGGAAGAAATGAAAAGCTTTCATCTCGAAGAATATTTTTGAAGAGGAGGCTAATATCCTCGAGAAACTAACTATAGTGAAGGAGATCCTTAAGGCTGTCAAAGCCCTCAATAATGAAAAACCTCTTGGCCTTGATGGGTTGTTGATAGAATTCTATAAAGAGGCTAAGAGCCCAATTGGTAGTGATCTCTACCAAGTATATGAAGAAGATTTTATAATAGGCTCTCTGGGTACTAAAATCAATAGAGGTGTTATCAAATTACTCCCCAAAGAAGGGGACAAATCCCTCATCAGTAACTAGAGACCAATCACTCTGTTAAATGTCTCATATATGATACAAAAATTATAGCTCCAAGTCTTGTTAACATACTGCTAAAATTTGTGAGTAGCACACAAACTAGATTTATCAAGGGTATGTACATCCTTGAGAACCTTATCACCAATTGGGAAGCTATTTATTGGGCTAATTGAACTAATCAAGAGGTAGCTATACTCTTATCATATTTTGAAAAGGATTATAATCATATTGAATGGAGTTTTTTTAACCATGATGTTAGAAATATTTGGTTTCTCTATAGAGTTTTGTCGCATTATCCAGGTCCTTCTGAAGGATGCTTCTGCCTAGGTTGAAGTTAATGGTTCTCAAACTACCAACTTCACCCTGGGGAGATCTATTGGATAGGGTTGCCCACTAGCTCCAACCCTTTTTGTCATTGCATCTAATGCTATTTACTACCTTCTAATAAATGCATCCTACTCCTTAAGGATTAAAGGGATCTCCTTTCCTAACAAGGAAGACTTGATAAACATTTAGTTTGTGGATGACATGACCCTCTTCTTGGAAATGGAGGAGTGAAATATGGAGTCTTTATTTTAAAAAATATGGTTGTTTTGTAAAGCATCTGGAGCTAAAATATTCGTTGTTGTCTATCTTTCTAGGCTAGGAGGAATCTCCACCGAATTTGTTCAACAAGTATAATTATCAGTGTGGTAGACCCAACAATCAGGTCAAATACCTTAGAATTCCTTTTGTTCTTAACCTATGTCTGAAGGATATGTGGATGTGGATTAAGGGTAAGATAAAGCATAACCTGAGTAAGTGGAACAAATAATATCTTTCTATGGCTAGGAGAATATAAGTATGTTAGAAAATCTTATCCTCATACAATATATATAATATGCCTCTATATGGTTGTTTAATGATTATCATATCAATGATATCCAAAAGAAGATTAGGGAGTTTCTTTGGTCTACTCAGTTAATTGACAATGGTGTTGGCTGACAAATAATATGAGAGGCTTGGGTCTCAAAGATCTCAAGCTACAAGAAATATTCCTCGCTGAAAAATGGTTTTTTAATGCACTAGATGTTAACGAACCATGGAAGGTTCTCATCAAGAACAACATCAGGTTATCTACTCCCAAAAAAGCTAAACTGTGCACTTTGCTCCCTATTAGTGACTTGATATTTGGTATATTTCTTGTCTCTTTTGTTATCTCTAATGTGTTCAAGGCCATATGGAAGACTTGGGAGGTTATCGAGAATCAAGTTTCCCACAATGGGATTTGCATTGATAATAACACTCTTTAATGGGAAAAATCCATCTGGTGGAACCTTTTACACCAATGTAGACTACTTCCTCTCATCCAAGGTTGCTTGACCAAAAGTTGTAATAGTAAAGGCATCAGTTTCCTTAAAGATATCATTCATAATAGACAATTGGTGTCTTGGAATACCCTTAGTTAACAATTCCAACTCTTCCCCTCCAAATGGAGAACTTACTCCATCCTAAGAGAGGCATGTTCCTCTTTCCTAATCCCCAAAAATTGTACTATGGATGTTGATAGATTTAAGTCTTTTACTTGGAAAGATAGTTATTCTCTCTTGAATGTTGAGGCTAAAATTGTTTATGATTCTCTTTGCTTCTATTATGATTTAATTACTCACCTCAATAAGTTATGGAATCTTAATCTCTCTAAAGAAATTTGGCTTAAAGTTTTCAATAGTATTTGGGGCAACAATATTTATGCCGAAGAGGAAATATTTCAGATGACTGTTACTTCTGTAGAGACTACTTGTTAAAAATATTGAGTAAGGCACAAATGCTTGTAATATTTGCAGGATCCCTGGATCTATCACTCACATCTTCTTTGGTTGCATTGTGGCCAAGGGAATCTGGAAATCATTTGATATTAATCCATATAGTAATATTTCTATTCATGACATTATTTATGGCCATTTAAAGGGTCTCAAGAAGGATTGCAGTCTATTCTATTTTTATTTTATCTAGTGAAATAATACCAGAATAAAGATAGGTTGCTTATCAAGTCTTTAAAAAGACTCATAATCTCTAATGTTGTATCATAGGTTACCATAATCTTGAAGCTAGACAAGGAGAAATTTCAAAGATTCTTACAATATGGTACCATTAAAATATACATCTCAGACCTATCTCATGGTTGGACTTGGTCTCGCTACAAGGAAGAAAGGACTTCATTCATCAACACATTAGAGACTTTCATGTATGAACTTAACGAAGGCAAAAAACTTGACAAACTTTAGCATAGAGGAGTGCTTGGAAAGAGATAGGGAGCCCCAACCAACGTTAGTCTTTGTTGAACACACACCAAACGCTGAGAGGAGGGGTGGTGAATAAGCATAAACAAAATTATGGACGTTAATCTCACATTAACACGTTTATTTCATATAACAAACTTTCATAAACAATCAAATGAAGGCATCATAAGATCATTCACATCAATTGCACATGAACAACATAATTTATATGTGGAAAACCCAAACTGGGAAAAGCCATGGTGAGCACTTGCTCATAGAAATGATCCACTATATAAATGATTTACAAAAGAGGGAGCTCACTGTTACAGACTTATAGACCAAGGTTAATTGCAACAGGGCAAGATACAAAATTACCACTTTAAAAAATAGAACTGTATGAATAAGAGCATCTCAATATGCTAATTACAGTGCCTGTTATAGCATAGTCTCTGACCTAACTCAAATATCTAGATCTCCAAGTCTCTGGCTCTATGCTTTGTTATCAACTGGCATCTCTGCACTGCTGAATTCAACACACACATTTCACACATCTCTCTCTATTTCTTTTCAACAAATCATCAAGTCACATATACTCATTGATATAGCAACTACAAACACATCGACATCTTTACATCAAGTCACATATACTCACAATTTCTTTTCAACAAATCATCAAGTCACATATACTCACTAATATAGCAACTACAAACACATTGACATCCTTACATTAAGTCACATATACTCACTATTGAATTCCACACACACATTTCACACATCTCTCTCTATTTATTTTCAACAAATCATTACATATATATACCAACACAAAATAAAAGATCCTCACCAAGTCGACACAAAAGAAAGATTGTAACATGTAGGCATATTTTAACTCGAGGTATACCACCAGATCAAAATATAAAGTGCATAGAACATAAGCCGGACCTAAAACAACAACACCGTACCAAAATAATACTTCACATGCAATCACCGGACCAAGAAATATATATTACATCTAACTTCGATAACATAACCTGACACATGTACCAATCATGTTATGAAAGAGTCCGAACCAAAACAAACAATACCTAGACCGCAAAGATAAAGCTTCCAACTTTCCTCGCCATCAAATTGATATCAACTATCAATGCAATCAAACCATAGAACCAATCATAGAAACCTCTGGTCCAAAAACATAACTACAAACACTTCAACATTATAGCTTAACTCTGTTGATGTCTAAACCAAAACTTATCCAGATCACACTATTTGACATCAATGACAACAAAGAACACATCTCTATAACAATCTCTCCCTTCATCATCGATAGCAAAAAACAAAAAATGTTTTCACACTCAATAAACTTTTGAATAATAACTTAATAACAACTACCCCTAACAACAACATCTCCAACACATATATAAAAACATTTTTTATTATCCTTCTCCCCCTTTGACATCAAGGATGAAATTCAAACCAAGGAAACATAACTCAAAATCATTAAGAATTACCAAGCCAAATATCTTTGAATTGTTTCTCCAACCTTATTACCGAAGCATTCTAGGCACGAGAAGCAGCAATCAGAATCCTACTCTGGCATTCACAACCAATGCGCTTGTTAACCATATCATCAAAAGAATTTATATTTTTATCATCCTTCTCAACACTCTTTACATCAACCAACATCCTTGAGTAGGAGGAAAGTTTTAATTCAATGTCAACTCACAGTTCTCCAAACATCCTCATATACTCATCTCTTTGATTTCTTCTCAATGCTGACTGAGCATGTAATTCTCGAGCCTTATCTATTTCCTTGCCATAAACATCTTCATAGATGTTGTAATTTTTAACCATTTCAATTAACTGAGACTCAATTCAATCAATATAATCTTTGAACTTATGTGTGGCAAGAAGTCACCTCAAACATAATTTATATAACATTTCAGCTGCTTCCATAAACTTTTTGAAATTCATTAAATTAAGAATTAGCACCTGATGTACCTTCTTGCATTTTTTTGACAACTTCTCTTGGAAATTTGATTTAGTAAGAACTTCCATTGCACTATTGTCATCACCTTTAGCCATTCTCTCGACAAGAATCTCTACAAGCTCCTCTGGAAGAAGACTAGCAACATCGATAGCAACTAGATTATTCTAAACCAAATATTTCATAAATGCATTCTCCACTAATACACTTGGTCTAGAATTCCGATGGAGGTTTCGAATGGAGAAGTTATATTGTGACCAAATTTGATTTTTTTTTGAAAAAATGCTTGAATTCGTCGGAATTCCGATGGTAATTTCACATTTGATTTCGACAAAGAAGGCATTAGCAATGAATTTTTTTATTTTTTTCAAAAAAGTGCCTGCTTTCATCGAAATTTAGACAACAACGGGCATTACTTAAAAAAAAAGAAGGGCAAGTCATTTGTGCATTCAATCTCGCATAGGCTTCCACGTCGACCTCAACCCCTGGCAAGATCAAACAACACACTCACCATTCGAGGTACTTTCACACACTCACCATTTGAGGTAGAATCTTTACCTTCATTTCGGATTTGCATAATATGAGGAATTGATGAATCTTCAGATTTGCATAATATTTGCATGAGGAATTCCAGATTTGCATAATATGAGGAATTGCTTGGGTAGAATCTTCACCATTCGAGGTAGCTAAATCTCCACCTTCATTCATTGATTTGCATATATGAGGAATTGCTTGTGTCCCACCCATTGCTTGAGCTATCCACTGCATTTCACAACTACCCGTGCTTTTCCATTCCTAGATCAACATCATCAGAAATCTTTTAATGTTTCCCCCATGCCTCAGTTGTCAATGTTTAGTCTTCCCCTTTCACCACCATGAATTCTATACGGCCCGGAGGGCAATCAACCTCTCTTTCTCTTTTCTCTCTCTCCCACCTTGCCCCTAACATGGCACTAGGACGTATATCCACTTTTAGTTCCCCCTCATCTTGGAATCCTTTTCCTTCTCTCTATTGCTTGGTTTCCTTGTATTGATGCACCATGATAGGGGAAAGAGGTTGCAATAGGCTTCCCTAGAAGCCATCTCCTCTAGGCCCAAGGGCAGTATGCTTTGTAACCCCTTGCCCACACACAACCATCTAGTCCCCTTATAGAGGTGACATACCTAGAGGAATGCCCCATCACCGTACCACTCTTTCAAGCCTACTTACCTTCTACCATGGTTGGAAGTACTCAAAAAGTATGAAAGATTCTAGTACCAGACATATACTTAGCATAAAATAAATAAGTTCCAAAATTTCACAAATTAGATGCAATTTAATGGCTATTGTGGATACAATCATAGTAACAATGTATTTCTCAATCATTAGTGTGTATAAGTGTATTCATTAATCCAACATCCATTCTATCATATACAAAGGAATTCATACCAAATAGTATTAATTAATCAATATGTTTTATATTCAGTGCCTTATCAAGTATTAAGTGCTTGGTTTGATGATCTTGTAATTGTTGGGCGTGCACTACTTATATCTCTTCATTGGATGCAGAAGTGGTGACCACTCAATAAGGGGTGATTGTTGGAGTGGTGGCGTCCCCTCCTAAACCATGATGTCTCCTCCTAACAACTGGCATGCCTCTTCATATTATTACACACCCTTAATATGTTATCACTCTTAAATATTCACCATCACTAGAGATTAATGGTGAGGGTTGATATTTATTGTCTTTAATCCATATAAGCTTGACTATAGTAAATCAACAATTTCCTCCATGAAATTATGAAGTCTTACCATGTAAGACAATTTCATCATCTGGACCTTCTGTGAAGAAATGTTAGTGTATACACCTAAAAATGGTCTGAAGATAGTTAATTAAATACGCAGTTATTTGATTAATTCCCCTTTCCCAATTAATTGAATTCACAAGCACTTTAATTAATTTCTCTATTCATCTACTAGTAAATAAATCTACATGATTTATTTATATAGTTCATTTCATATCCCCCTTTGATTAATTAATTTTAAATTAATTAATGTCACCTCATATAAATCAATTCTTCTAATCCCTAATTAAGATTAACAAAATCAAGTTTGTTGAGATTATTTATCATTTTCAAATTATTTGAATTTATAAATTAAAATGAGCACATGGCTCCTAACTTTTAACCACCTAACCTAATCATCCCCTAACCTAGCCCATTCCACCTAATCTTGGGTCTAACTAACCCTATCCTATATTGCACATTCTAACCTCCTTATCCTAACCTCCCATGGTGTGGATATTCCCTCCTTGAGACACATGGCACTTTTGCCACATGTCTCATCCCATGGACACTTGCCCTCTCATGAGCAAGGCTCCTTGACACTTGTCACCACAGAGATGACAAGTGTCCCTTCCTCCAACCTCTTCTCCAACTTCCATAATCGTGGCCCTTGATATCCTCAGATCAGATCTGGACCGTCGATTCCTGGCACCTAAGATTTGGCCTTGGAATTCCTATAAATATCCCCCATTTTGGAGCAATAAGGATCCCTTGCATTCATATCTTTAACATAATTACTATAGGCAATTTTCATTTCAATCATCTAGTAATTAACATTTTTAATTAATCATAGCATGTTAATCTAGTTTCTTAAATCATGCATTTCATATCATCTCCATAGCCAATCATGATCAAATAGCTACTCAACTCTTGAGTTGCCACTTTGGAGGTCATTACTCCGTTGAGAGCCTATCAATCCAACACCTTCAAGGTCCTCAAGAATAGAGGAAAATGGGACATTTCAAAGAAGGCTTATGGTTTGTATTTCTAATCTAGTTTTTAATAAAGCTTTTCAATTATGTTTTATTGTCTCATTATATGTGTATGTCTTCTATATACCACATTTTTAGCATCACAGTTAGTTGTTCAAATCGGAGGCATCACAGTCCTCCCCTCCCAAATTTGCTTGTCCTCAAGCAACTTTAGGTTTAGATGATCCAGTATATCAGCCACCTCCCAAGGTTTGTAATATTAAGACAAGTTTTCCTTCATCAATTGTAATCATGAGACAAAATAAGGGCAAACTTTCCATATATTGTCTAGAAGCATGCCACACATCTATGACCTTAAACATAATGTTCTCTTCTGAATAAATTCTTGTTTCTTTTTATTCTCTTAGATGTTAAGCATCATTCTTGAAAATACATTGAGCATGAACCAAGCACGAAGTATACACATTCCAATATATGTATTATTATTAGATCATTCGTATTTAGTAGAATGCATTCACTCTATACTTAACAATGAAACCTTGAGGTTCTATGGAGAGATTTCTTCTGTCATATTTATGAGGGTGTTGTGATTATTGGATTGGTTCCTCCACAAAACTCCATTCGTTAATTGTCCCCTCTTCTTTTGATGGGATTCTCTTATGGTCTCCTTCACCATATCTTTCCTTTTTGCTCAGGTTTCCTTTTGCTTCTTCATCGGATATTGCCTCTATTTTTTGTAGTTGGCCTCCACAAATATGTCCTAGTTCCCATTTTTCTTTGCATTTATAACACAAGTTCATTTTTCAAAGATTACTTGCATTACATTTATGCTTGGGTGCCCATGGATATTTGCACATAAAAACACATCTTTCCCTCTTGTGTTTCATCTTGTTTACAAGTGTGTCCTATTTCCCATTTCTTCCTGCAATCAAAAGATAGGCCTTTCTTCCTTAGTTCTTCTCATTTGTCATGACAGAGTTTCATATTCTTGTATTTTTCCTTCTTGTAGAAGTGCTTATCTCTTCATGCCATTTTCTTAGAGTGATCCTTTTACTTTGCTTGGGTGGAATCCAATCGCGTGGCTTTAAGGATTGTCTCTTGGAGTGTAGTTGGATCCAAGGCACTTACTAGACCTCAAGTGACATCAAATATTCCTTCTATAAATAGGAAAGTGAGTCCGTCCTCAACTATTCTAGAAACCATAACAACTAACCTTTGGAATTTCCTAATGTAGTCTTCCAGGCTTCCCTTTTGCCTATTCTTTAGTTTGAATTTTTTGGGGGGAAGAGTTTGGTCAAATCTTTCAATGATTCTTTTTTGTAAGGCATTATAGATCTTTATACCTTTGTGCTCTTGATAAATTAGGCCATGATGTCACAAATCATGTGCCTCCCCTTCTAGATATAGCATGGTGAATGTAATGGCAACTTTCTCTCTCATGGGGCAAAGAGTTAGGTACATCTCTAGTTTTTGTAACCATGCACGAGTAGTAATTCTTCCCGATCCATCAAAGTTTCAGATGAATGATTTTTCCTTTTTATTTTGTATATCTTAGTTAGGTTGGTTATTTCTCCTATGAATTATTCTTTTGAATTGTATGTCTATTACGAAACATAATATCAAAATATGATTTGGTACATAGTTAGTGACCAAGTTGGTCACTCATTTACAACACAACTAGTAATCCTTCAAAAAAAAATTACATCACAGAGAGCCACATGAAACAGTTCAAACCATGATAATATATACTATAGTGACTAGATCGTGAGTTTCCACAAGCCATAAAACATAAAATATTGTCAAGGCACAAAAAAATTTCAAGTCCAAAACTACATAAAACATCAAACTGGGTTACACATCTTAATCTTCTTCATTTTCTTCTTGTTGATCTTTCTAGTTCTTTTCTTCCTCTTCAACATCTCCCTCTTCGTTAACCTTCTTATTGCTCTTGTCTTTATCCACCTTTGGCTTTGTTCAGCTAGCCTGATAGGAGTCAAATGGCTATCCCAATGAGGGGGAAATTCTTTCCCAGCTAGTTGTATCATAGTTCTGATGTATAATTTCAAGGTCCCTGACTGCTTCATCCCTTCTCTTTTCATATTGATGATCCTTGGACTACTTGTTTTGAAAATCAATTGCACTCTTCCTGGAATTTCCTGTCAATCTGTCTTAAATCTCATGGCCAAAAGTTCACTTTTTGTCCATCTTCCTTATAAATTGGAGTCCCTCCTTCAATCACATTCATGAACCTTTCAACCAGTAGCTTTAATGTGAAAGCTATTTGTTTCACAATTAAGATCAAAGTGAGTCTACATATAAACTTTGTAAGAACCCTCTCTTTCCTTTGGTATACATGCTCATTCCTTCTCTTCCATAGCAACCAATGGATGTTAGTAGACAACAAAAGCCAAAACACATTAGAAACCTTATCCACACCCAAAACAAAGCCCAAAAGAGTTTTAGACCAACAATATTTAGTAGTATCCTTAAACCACATTTTTCTTATCCAATATTGCTAACATTCTCAAAAATGCTTTGTGTATGAGTAAGAATATTATACAAACCTTTAGCTTTAATTGTGAGAAGATGGATCCCATCAACCCACTTAATTTTAGGGATGACGTCACTTTCATTAACATTCTTGATGGGTTGTTTAATAAATTGAATATATTTAGTCAATGTAGAATAAGTTCTTTTACTCATAATACTCGAATTGAATTCTTCTTGAAGTAGTTCCCAAGTTTTTAATTGACTATTTATGAACAATTTTTCTGTATCAGTCACTCCAAGAGAAATAATTCATTGACAATGAAGATTTGGACATAACAATTAGAGAAACCTATAAAATATAAAATAAATGAATAAAAAACAAATAGACAAATACATGAAAGACACAATTTACCTTGTCTTTTACCTTCTCATCTCATGGATTGAGTGGAATTAGAGGTATCCTTCCTCACTTGATTTTTCCTTTAGTGTTGTGTAGTTGGGAGGAATGTGGTTGCACAAACAAGTAGCATGATATTGAGATTATGATAGATTGGATAAAAAACAAACAACATGTAGGTAGAATAAGTATGTATAGATAGAAAATCTGACAACATACACAACGAAGAACGAGCTAACCGGTTAAAGGATCAACCTTTCGCGGGTAGCATTGATGCGTTTCTAGTTCTCATTAGAAGATAGAGTAGGAGATGCCATTGCCAAAATATTTTTGTAGTTATCAACCACAACCCCTCTAACAATGAGGTAGTTCCAGATAGTTACTTGAATTTTTCATGTTTTATGTTAAGGTCTTTAGTTGGAAAACCATCTTCCCTTTCTACTATTTTTTTTGTCTATTGTGTTTCCTTGCACATTTACAAATGTGCATGAGAGTCATCTTGAACCAGTTCTAGGGAGGTATCTAGCAGAGGAAGCTTCATAACATTAGAGTTTGTGTTAATATGTTCCAAACATAAATGTAATTAAGAAATTGACAAATATACCTCAATTTTGAAATTCTTGGTATGAAGTTCCACACAAGCCTTAATGTTTCTATAACATGTTAATGTATGCTTTCATCATGGAAAAAAATAATGTAGTTGATCATAACTGATGTAACAAAGTTGTATCTTTGAATGCTTTGTTCCTTGATTATAGATCTATGCTCAATTGATTTGAATTGATTGATTGAAAAATTGGTAGATGTGGGTTGGAGTTGATAGGGGTTTGAAATGAGAAATAGAATTGTATCTATATGCAACTTGCACCTTTTCAAATTGAACTTTTGGAAAAGTCCAAATTTGGAGAGGAAATTCCTACTATTTGCGAATCCAACATTCATCTTTCAAACTTTAGGTCCAATTTCCATAAATAAGGGTTCCCAAGACCGTATTCCTATAAAATTGGGCCATTAGGAACATCATGAACAAGGGAATGAACCAAATTTATGGAAACATTCTCAAACCTAAGTACAATTAGGCATAAATAAGGCAAAACCACTAAAGTGAGTCCAAACCTAGTGTATATTTATAAAGAGATACAACTTATGACGCAACATTTAGCCCCCTCTTAGAAAGAGTATGAAATTATGCTCATGTACTCTTGGGAAAATATGGAGAAACCAAATATTCTTTCACCAAGATATTGAAGAGTCAATATGACTACAAGTTTAGAAAGGTGGTAGCTCCCAAGACTTATGATATTGTCAATCTACAATATTGAGATAAAAGGGAAGTACAAAGTGAGTAATATGAGTAACATTGGTAACACTCATGGAGCATGCAAAACACAAAGTTATGACATTTAGAGCTAGTAAGATTCATATATTCTCACTAGGAACCATATCAAAAAGACAAGGCATAGATCTAGGACTAGTAAGATCCTTATATAGTTACTAGGAGACCCGTGTTCATGCTATGTATCATATTATGTTGTGTGAAGGGCTCCAAATTAGATTTGGAGCATTTTTGGGCATGAGGACAGTCTGATATCTCTATGTATCAGACAGTAAAAGGCAGTAAGAGTGAAGAATTTGGTGGGAAGACCAAGCGATTGGTATTTTGAAGTGGTTGATGATAGAGAGAGGGGTGAGGGGACCCTATGCAACCTTCAGAAGGGTTTGTGGATCAAAACCAAATGAAATTGATTAAATTTCTATGACTTTCCTAAGGGTATTAATTATCACAGTCATAGTTTTACTAGTGATATTGTTTTTGTTTTGACAGAGTTGTGTTTGTAAGCCCAAGTGTGGACATGTAATGAGATGCCTTAAGACTACATCAATACTTAACAACAACATAGTGTGTAGGAACCTAAAATATGAAAGGACTACATATTGGAAGGAGACAACCATCCATACTTATCACGAGCTTTTGCAACTCATGTAGACTCAAGGTGAGTTGCAAAATGATCATCAATGAGTGTGAACCCTATCTTCACAAATTATGATCAGTTTCCATGATACTTGACCCTATCCTCATGGTGTTGTCTCAATTCATATTAGTTTTCCCAAGCCTAGAAGCCAATTAATGTATCCAAGGGTGTCTAGAAGAATGGACTGTATGATCATTGACTTTGTATGTTGTAACCATTATACATGCCCCTACTTTTGATTCGTACACATGAGTCAAGGATGATAGTGTGGTTTGAAAACATCCTATATGGATAGGACACAATAATCTGTACCAAATAGTGCTAGGTGAAATGTATTTAATATATTAGACTTACATGGACATATGGGGAAGTTTGTGCATGTGATGATGCCATGAAAGGTCTGATATACCTATGTATCAGACTAAGAAAACCAGTGAAAGACAAAAAAAAATGCATTGAGAAGGAAAAAGGTTGAATTGCCTAATGTTTGGTGTTGAAGTGATGTGTGGGGACCCTGCCAAGTCAAATACCTTGTTGTAGTTTCAAAGGGTGAAAAAAGAATAAGCATTTTATTTACTGTCCTAATAGACCATCCATCATAACAATGATTACCAATGATGTGTGCGTTGCAAACAAAGTTCTAGAGGAAGGCTCTTTCTATTGTAATACCAAGCGAGTGTTCATAGACTTTGTGTAGGGTCCTCCAAGCCTAGAGTAAGGAGTTTGAAGCCTAGATACATTGATTTGGCCTTGTGGCCATCAATGAGTGTTGACCCAATAGGAGAAGTCTTGAGAATGACAATTTTGGAAGTGTGGCATTGTTGAGAGCCAACACTTAGATGTGAACCCCGTCTTCACGTATTATGATTAGTTGCCATGATACTTGACCCTATCCTTATGGTGTTGTCTCAATTCATATTAGTTTTTCCAAGCCTAGAAGCCAAGTAATGTATCCAAGGGTGTCTAGAAGAATGGACTATATGATCATTGACTTTGTATGTTGAAACCATTATACATGCCCCTCCATTGAGGGTATTGAGGAAGATTGGGATCAAAATAGTGTGTTTTGTTGAAGATACATGATGTGATAAGTTTGATGCAGAGGCAAGGGTAGAACTTGGTATTTCATATTAGGACAACAACCACATTGATTAGGCAAGTCAAATAAGGTCTCTCCAATGTTTAGGATACACAAGGGTAGAATTAGTCATGTAAGTATGCATGAGCATGGGAATGGATAGTTACTTTCCTTTTAGACTAATTTGGACAGTATTGAGAGGATCCTATAAGGATGACTATCACCATACTCTCGATGACTTCACAACATTGATAATGAATTCACATTAGACACTCATGGATTACCCCAATTAGACATTAGTCAACTTAAGATATGATACAAGGATTGCATACCACAAAGCCATTAGCATATCACCTGCTCTAAATCACCACAAATCCATTAGATATGTTTTGAGATGAAAAAGAAGAGTTAAATGGTTTTGGTTCAATTTGCATAATTTCTATATTCAAGTAATTTAATTTGGTATATTATACTGAAACATGATTTCATAACTAACATTTCAACTTCTATATAACTAGTTCTATAGCCTGATTTTTTTTCCTGTGAAGAAAGACTATGTTAGACAATATCAACGAACAACAAAATAAGGAGACAATTTCTAGATTGTGGTCTAACTTGAAAAGAAAAAGTGATGGAAAATTTTATTGTCCTTGCAAAATTTGTAAGAGGTTAAAGACTAGAAGACTTCTAACCAAAACAACTAAGAAACATTGTAGGCTGCATGGTCACATTGAAGGGGGACATGATTATCATCCATTGGTAAGTTTTTCATTATATCATTTTAACAATTTATATACATAAGAAATCACTTGATGATGAGATCATGATCATGGTTTATTTATGTTTATCAATTTTATATAGGTTGAGCACCCCAGAGCACATGATATGGATCAACACAACCCGAAGAATATGGTTTTCGAAGTGGAGGAACATGGAGGTGTGAATATCGAAGCTGAAGATAATGATCCCATGGAAGGTGATGATCATGAGCCACAAAACACAATTGAAGATTATGGTACAAATACATTGATCCATGACACATTTAGTACTGGTGCAACTGATCATGATGATAAAGATGACCTTGATGTTGTTCATGATTTACCTCTACTCGAGAAGGCATCTGAGGCCCTTTACAAAGGCTCCCAGACAACTCTTCTCTTCGTTGTATTGTTGTTGGTGAACTCGAAGGTTATGAATGGTTTATCCAACATAACAATCTCACGTATGTTAAGGTATGTCATATATGTCATTATAGTTAATAAATGGTGAATCATGTACCATTAATATTCTTTATATTAACAAATTATATTTTTTTGTTGTAGATTGATAGGTGAGTTTTTGTTACCACCATCAAATATTCTACCTCGCTCATACCGAGAATTATCTGTCATTATGAAAGATATTAGAATGGAGTATCAATCAATAGATGCTTGTCCCAATGATCATATTATATATCACAAACAACATGAATTTTGAAGTGAATGCCCTGAATGTCATATCAATAAATATCGAACATATCAAATAACAAAAAAGGTGCCTTGCAAGGTTCTTCGTTATATTCCCATTATTTCACGTATGCAACGATTATTCGAGTGCACTAGCTTGGCACAATTTATGGATTACCATGCACACAATAGAAGTCGAGATGACATTAATCGAATGCCTGCAGATGGTTCAACATTTATGGACATAGAGGAAAAGTGGCCACACTTTAAAGAAGAACCTCGTAATCTCAGGCTTTCATTGGTAGCGGACTGTGTCAATCCATTTGGAGCGCTGAGATCTATTTACTTAGTGTGGCCTGATTTTGTTATCAACAATAACATTCCTCCATGGATGTCAATAAAGAGGGAGCACATAATGTTGGCAATCATTGTTCTAGGTATTTTATCATTTAATTGTCGTCTACATTTAATTATAAATATTGCAGTAAAATGGTCATAATAATTAAGTAATATTTTTGTTCATTCGATTAGGTAGGTACCAAGTTAAAGATATGAATGTATGTATTGAGCCTCTTATCGATGATTTGCTAGAGTTATGGAATGGTGTCACTATGTATGACGTCTCTAGACCAATAGGACAAAGACAATTTCAATTCCATGCGATGCTTGTATGGACAATACACGATGCCCCAGGGCTAACACATTTTTGTGGTAAGTTATAATGTTCAAGTTGTGCATGATAATTATAATTAAAAAAATTAACATATTTAATCCAATTATACATTATCTTGTAGGTCTTCAAACAAAGGGAAAATTTGCATGTCTAGTTTGTGGTCCAAAGATGAAATCTCGTCATTCAAAAAATTTAGTAAAGCAGGTGTTTGATGAGTATAGGCACTTTCTCCACAAAAATCATAAGTATCGAAATACTGAAAAACATCTTTTCAATGGGAAAGAAGAGAATACATCAAAGGCATGGAGAATGACACCTCACCTGTGGAAGTTGGAATATAATAGAATTAATCGTCAAGATAATGTCATTCCATCTAATGGTTTATGTCATAAAAAATCTTTTCTATTGTGTTTTGTTTACTGATGATGTGATTGATGATCGTGAAGGTCGTCAAGGCATTAATGACCACCTTCCTAAGGGACTAAAAAGTTATCCCCAATAATTTAGTAGGTTGTCCTACTATGAGCAGCTACAAATTGTGCATTTGTTTGATACTATGCATATTGGAAAGAATATAATAGAGATATTATTGAAAATATTGGATGGAAGGCGTGACACAGAAAAAAATGTCAAAATTTGTAGTGACATTCAGGAATCCAATCATGCAATGAAAAATGTCATTCAATCAAATAGCCATGGAGACTAGATTAATATAAGTGACCTTCCTTGTTTATTAGTGGACCAAAAAAGCAATGCTATAAAAGAAGTCATATGAAAAATTTGATTTCCCACAGGATTTGCTGCGAACATAAACAATCTCATATCAAAGAAAAGTGAATATGGGCCAGGGATGAAAACACATGATTAGCATACCTTCGTTAAGGTAATTCATGTTCTTTTGTATTTACTATATATTCGTATATTGCACATGTACTTTTCATTGTATTATGTTAGAAAAAAATGAAAAGATAATTTTATAATTGTTGCAGTACGTTCTACCTCTATCTCTCCCATACCACTTCGACAATAATGTCAAGCAAGTCATATATGATCTTGGAAAATACATGAGGTAAGTAGTGATATTTTTTCAGTTCATTGTATAGATATTATATTTGCGATTTGTTTTACTTGTTATGTGATATATATTTTTGCATCTTGAATATCTTGTAGGTGGTTGTCATGTAAAGAAATCCATAAAGAAGATATAAAATATTGGAAGAGAAAAATTCCTCATCTAATGTGTGAAATGCAAAAGTGTCTACCTTCATTTTTTTTCAATGCAAAAGAACACTACCTCATACACCAAGTTGAGGAGATTGAATTGTGTGGACCTGTACACACTAGGTCAATGTGGATGGTTGAGAGGCACTTGAAATTTTTGAAGGCTTTGGTTCAACAAAGAGCATATCCTGAGGGTTCTATGGTGGAGGGATATATGGTATACCAAACTATGGTGTACATTTCTAAATATTTTCCTAAGTTTGCAGCAAAGATCCACATGGATCGCATTTGGGATCCCAACCCCATTAACAAATTTGAAGGGGAGTACTTGATGGGGAAAGGTAGATTGAGGAAAGTGAGAGGTAAGTATAAGATGTTATTGTAGTTAATTAATTCTTAACCTTCAAAATAAATCAGTTGTAAGACGTCTATTTATTTTTTGTACAGTTGGTCGAAAGTGGGATGCACTATATTTGTATATTGCAAACAATCTTGATTGGATGATGGTATGGATTGAACTTTGTCAACATTATGGTTGCACATTCCGTGGCTTCATTTGTTAAAGAAGCTCATCGCAATGGAGATTCCAATGTTACGCAAAGGGAAATTGATTTAGCATATGGTTTAAGAGATAAACAGGTACGTATAAATTTATTAATCACCCATATGTTTATCAACTCACGATGCAATAAATTTTACATGTTTGACATATTGCATGTCAAACACCACAATGCTATGTGTTGCAATGGTCATAAATTTTGCATCAAAAAGTTGGATGACACGAATAAAACTTGTGATTCTGGGATAACTGCAGTCTTTGAGGTGACAAATATTTCATCGAGAAATGAAATACATCCTCAATAGTCTCAAAATCGATATTATGGGATTTTGGATGATATACTTGAGTGTGACTTTAATTCCTTCAAATTATTTTTGATCGTCATCAAATGGTACAGGCTATGATTGAATAAAAATAATCCTGATAGAACTATTATTGAACATGATAATGGTTTTACAATGGTTAATACAAGGTCACTTGAACCAGTTGGGGATGAGCCCTATGTTCTTCTAAGCCAATGTGAGCAGGTATTTTACTCAGAGGTTCCACACAAACCGGGTTGGTCACTTTTTGTTAGACATGATCCAAGAGGAAGGCCGATAAAGTATAATGTGATGGAAGAAGAAGATACCGAAGAAGTAGAAGATGATGTAGATGATGATCATGATCGATAGTTATTCGATGATGATGAAGAAGAAGAAGCCGATGATGATGATGATGATGATGATGATGATGATGATGATGATGATGACGATGATGATGGTGATGATGGTGATGATGGTGATGGTGATGGTGATGACGATGACGAAGACGATGATGGTGGTGGTGGTGGTGGTGGTGATGATGACGACGACGATAACGACGACGACGACGACGACGACGACGACGACGACGACGACGACGACGACGACGACGATGATGATGATGATGATGATGATGATGATGATGATGATGATGATGATGATGATGATGGTGATGATGATGATGATGGTCACGACGATGAGTTGGATGAAGAACAAGATCAATGACATGAATGAAATGTATGAGGTATGCGATTAGTATATTATCTATTTAATATTGATTTCTTGATAGAAATTTATTTGATTTATATGGTTAGATAATTAATTCATTATGTTTTGAATTCTAATGCCATTACATAATTAATTCATGATGCACCTTTTAATGTTTTTAATTCATGTTCCACCTCTAGCAGGTCCTAATAGTAGAACTATGCCACCTTGAGGAGATGGAGATAGGGAGAGTGACTATTTATGTGACATTTTTTAAACTTTGTGTTTATTTATGGAATTTGGATTGTTTATTAGCTATGTGATGGATGTTGATTTAAAATACATATGTGATGGATTACGTGTTTATGATGATACATGTGACATTTTTTGAACTTTGTGTTTATTTATAGAATGTGGATTGTTTATTACCTATGTGATGGATGGTGATTTATGATACATATGTGATGGATTACATGTTTATGATGACACATATGTGATGCTTATGATGCTCAATTACATATATGATGATACATATGTGATGCTTATGATGTTTATGATACATATGTATTTATTGTTTATCAAATTACAAATGTAATGCTTATGATGCTCAATTGATGGTGCTAAGTTCATGTATATATTTTGTGTGATGATGTCACCCTTGGTGGGAACAGGTCATTGACTACATATTATTTAATCAAGCACGAGTGTCACAAGTGTCATTGTCACCCTTTAGTTGAGGCTAGTATTTAATCACCTTGATTTTCTCTGGATCAACATGAATGCAAGTGTGGTTGATTATGTAACCAAGGTGTTAATTTTGTGTGGTGCCAAAATGCATTTATCAAGGTTAGCTTGCAACTTGTGTTGATGAAGTGTATTTAGTACTTGTGCAACATGTAGCATGTATTCTTTTAAGATCTTGTTAAAGATTAGGATGCCATCCATGTAGACAATGATAACATTTTTTATCAAGCACGAGTGTCACAAGAGCATTAGAAGCTATCAAAAGGCATAGCCATCCATTCATAGAGTCCTCACATTTTGAATATATTTCTCCAATTTTTTTTATTGGATCGAAACTTGATGATATGTTGATTTGGTTTAGTGTGCCTAGAGATGACCCAAGTGATTGTTGATGTGTAGAAAGAGATACATGTTCTTCATTGAGATCTTGTTGAGACATAAGAGTTAATGTAGACTCACCATATGTCGTCTTTCTTGGGTGCAAGCATAATCAAACTACCACAAGGATGAACTTGACTTGATACTTCTTGAATCTACTAATTTTTGGACTTTGTGTTGATTTTGTTCTCCTAAAATGTTGTGTTAAAGATATATTTGGAATAAGAGATTTGAGAATCAAGTCAATTTTGTATTGTATGAAGTAGTGCATAGGAAGTCTTATCGATAAAATATCAACGTGGCTTCATGTAGGATTCCAAATGGCATTGAAATTCATCCTAGTATACTTGAAATTGAACTACTTGGGTCCACCTAGTAGGAAATGCTAAAAGGGAACCAACAAGAACCATTGTAATTGGCATGCGTATTATTTAAAAAAAAAAAAATCACCGTCGGAATTCTGACATCGTCCCAACTTTGCACCGACAATAAGATCATCGGACAAACAACATCCTCGTCGGTGCATAGTTCCTGGCAGGCGTCAAAATTTTGACAGCAATTGAAGAAACATTCGACGAGGATGCTGTATGTCTGACGCCACTTTATTGTCGGATGCTCGTCGTAATCGTCGTCGTTGCAAGTTCCTGGTAAGCGTCAAAATTTTGATGTCCATTTGATGAGGATGCTTTATGCCCGACGATAGTCTTTGGCCAGATGAGCGATCATGGCCACTGTTGGAAGAGTTGAGGATGTCGTCGGAATTCCGATGTTAGATGGCACCGTCGGAATTACTGACAACGAGTTTTTGATGGTTTCATTTGTCGGCAGTTCGATGAAAAATAATCAAAATTTTGACAATAGGCCGCCGTAAATCAGCCCCAAATGTACTAGTGCTCGATGACATCTTGCTCATAAGAAACATAATTATGATACAAATCACCAATAGATTGCACTCCACCAGGCTATTTAATCATTTCAAGCACCTTTTCCTCTGTAAGCTCATCATCATCAGATGATTCTTCAAAATTCTACTCCCTTTTTGCTTCCTTACTCTAAGCAACTTTCTATTATGCCTTCATCTCTTCTTCTTCTTCATCATCACTGTCTATAGTTACCAATTCAATAAATTTCTTCTCCAAAACTCTTAAATTTATCCTCCTCTAAATCTTAGAACTAGAGGCAAATGTATCTGCAGATAGCCTTCTAGATTTCTTTACTTTCTTCTCTGATTCCATTATTTTGGACCTTCCAAGAATCTCTTCTCTCGTTCAGAACATTTTTGCATTCAGGTCCTTTGGCATCTTCAAAAGTTTATTTGCTAACCTCATACATTCATCTTTGCAAACTTCATAGTATAACAAAGTTATCCAGGAAACTCTCGTCTGAACCAGAACTTCCAAAAAACAATTATCCTTATCAACCAGAAATACAATGTCATTCTCATACCAACCTATAACCTTAGGAGGTATTTGATTCCTCAAAATCAAATCACTTATGAGCTTTTGAAAGAAATTTCTACAAATTTTTGAGCTATCATCCAATCCATCTAAGTAACCTCTAATTTGACATCCAACAGTCATATCGCCTATTCATGAAACATTCTCAACACCGAGCAAAGCATTCAAAAAATAGGAAACTAAACACAAGATCAAAGAACCATACTAGAACGGATACATTTCACTCTTTGCCATCTTGATATTATTGAACAACTACCACGATAAAATCTCACAAAGATCATATTTTGCATTTTCCTTAACCATCTTGTAATCCACATATACTTTGGTAGACGCACAAGTACCTTCTCTATTCCCGTAATAAACTTTGTATGATATCCCCATTGTTACATACCTAACATCCACATCCCTAATAGTATTAATCTTAACGCTCTTCCATCCAAAATCACTCCATTCAAACAATTCACTTCAACATTCTTTACATATTTCAACATCTACACTTCTCCTGTCGTTCATAACCCTATCACAACTGGCAGCACTCCCTTCGAAATCAAGTATGGTTTATCAAGCCAGACATATTCACCATGAATTCTGCTAAGAACAATTCTAATAAGTTCTTCATTTCCAAACATCAAAAGACAATTCCAAGTGTCCAAACCCTTGTGCCCTAGACTGTCGAATTCACTCTTCAACCTCTACGAACTGTCAACCAAATAATTCTGTTTGAAAGCCCTAATATTTTCATAATCTTACTCTTCTAGATCAACATGAATGCACTAACAAACATTTTCCTTATGAATAACATGATCATCAGTTCCACAAAAAGTTCATTGCCAACCCTTCTGATATAGCAACCACAAACATATCAACATCCTTACATCAAGTCACATATACTCATTGCTGAATTCCACACACACATTTCACACAACTCTCTTTGTTTCTTTTCAACAAATCATCATAAATATATATGAATCCTAAACAAAACATCCTCACCAAGTTGGCCCAAAAGAAAGATTGTAACGTGTATGCATATTTACGACTCAAGGTATACCACCAGACCAAAATATAAAGTGCATAGAACATAAGCCGAACCTAAACAAACAACACCAAACCAAAAGAATACTTCACACACAATCACCAGATTGAGAATATATATTACATCTAACTCCAATAACATAACCTAACACATGTACCAATCACGTGATGAAAGAGTTTGTACCAAAACAAACAATATTCGAACCACAAAGATAAAGCTTCCAACTATCCTCGCCATCAACTGATATCAACTGTCAATGCAATCAAACCATAGAACCAATCATAGCAACCTTTGGTCCAAAAACATAACTACAAACACTGCAACGTTGTAACCTAACTTTGCTGACGTCCATACCAAAATTTATCTAGACCACACTATTTGACATCAATGACAACAAAGCACACATCTTTGTAATAGTCTTGCATACCATTTGGATGGATGGGCCATTGAGATGGACCTCTAGGGTAGAAGAACCGCAAATTCAACAATAGAATAAGCTACAAGTGTTTTTTGAGAAAATATAATATAAAATATGCAATCGATTGTTGTTACTAGCTATGTTTTTTTGTTAAACTGCTCATATGACATGACGATATCTATATCTCATTTATATGTTATATTATTTTGAAAAACTGCCTACTTAAAACCTGAATACCATGATGTATATTGTTATATCTTTATAGTTAATATACAAAAAAAATCATTTGAACATATGTGAAATGAAATTAAAATTAAAAATCAAAATTGATGTAAGATGGTCGAGCATTCAAAACTCAAATAGGTAAAGATACGTATTTTAGTTTTAAGTCTAAATATAAGTATATGAGGCTAAAGATACCAGAAATAAAACAAGTGCCACATAGTGGTGAGTACTTGCCTTTGTTAATTTTTTAATTGAGTGTAATTGAAATCTTAAATAATTTGAGTTGTATATTAGAGGGTTGAAGAATCGCAAGAAATGAATATTGGCATTGTTAGCAATAATCATTTACAATATAAGTGATCATAAAATATAAATGAAGTTGAATATGAATGTACACAATTATTTTAACAACTTAATTTATACCAATAAATTATGCAAAATGTTTTTGTTATTTGAAATGTTTTTACAACATATGTTTTGGTGTGTTGTTTTGTATATAATTTTCACCATACCTTATTGTACTTACTAGTCTAGCCATTCTTTGAGAGCTTGAATAGTAGTGAAAAACTATATTGGATGTAAGATGCCTAGCAATTTTAGGTAAAGGAATAATATTTTAAAATATTAAAATGATTTATAATTAGATCCATACAATCAATGTTGCAAATATGCATAAAAGATGACCTCTACTCTCTTTACGTTTTACAATAATAAATTGATTTATTATTATGTTTTATATTAATTTTGTTATCAAGTAAATTTTCAATATGAATTTTTTATTTAATATTATAAATATATGATAAATTATATATATTTAAAAAAACAAAATTCATAATAGATCATAGTTCAAGTTTAACTGTCATGAGTTTTTAGTTTTTTATGTATATTAATTAAATAAAATAAATTTTATATGATAATATTTTTATAAAAAACATCAATAAAACTAATTAATCTAAATATTTAACACCAAACTATTGATATGCTTGGATTCAAACAGATTTGCACTGCTTGGTAGAGGGGATGAAAGACGAAAGTAGTTTTAGAGCAGCGATAAAAAATATCGGCCCTATCTCCTAAGTACCTATATTCCTGCCATATTCCTGCCTAAATGGTTGTCATGAACATTATTTGTTTTAGATTTCCCAAAAAATCTGCTTATAAGAACAAAAGTTGTATTGGCCAATCAAGGATACAAAAAAATAATTTTTATAATATGTAAACTTAAAAATTGTGTAAGTAACTTTAGAAAATAAAAATATTTTTAAAAACAAAAATAAAACCTTATTTGTAATTGGTTCAAATTAAATTTTGTTAATAACTAATTAAGTGTTAAAAAAAAAAAACTCATTACAATAGTATTATAGTATTTGACTAACGGCAAGTACTAATAAGTAGTGAAATTAAAAATGGTTTGTATGCCAAACGATCCAAATTGTTTGGTCTATAAAGCCAATGGATACTACCGGATGCAAGACCGAGGGAAAAATGCTAGATAGGCACTTCTCGTCTCTACATTGGGTATATTAGGTAGGTAATAGTTTGAAATTCCTATCCGCTGGCGGCCATGGCATAACCTCTTAACACGATGAACATGAGGCGTGGAAGCATCGTCTGATTTAATCATGTTCTCTGAAGTAGAAGTCTAATTTATTACTGGGTAGATTGGCAAATCATCATTTTTGTATTTACAGGGAGAGGGCAGGAGAGCAGAGGGAGTTAAGATGGCGATAGCTATGGCAATCGCGGGGAGAGTAGCTCTGAGACCACTAGTACCATCGACTTCCTTGTGCTTTCATAGCATATCATGTCTATTTCCAACTCCATTTTCTCCTCTGAGGACGAGGAGGAGGACAAGGTCGTGCTGGTATAAAGCAGGAAAGGTGAGGGAGGTGGAGATGGAGATTGAGAAGGAGATGGGGATGGAATGGGTGAGCAGAAAAGAGGGGTGTGGGGAATTGAAGGGAGAAGACATTGGCAAGCGAGTCAGGCTCTGCGGATGGGTTGCTCTTCACCGCCTTCACTCCTCACTTACGTTTTTCAATTTGCGGGATCATACCGGAATAGTACAGGTTTCACCATAAAAACTCTACTTGATGTTTTCTATTTATACAAGCAAAATGGTGTTGAGCACGCCTCGACATTGCATTACCAGCTGGGGATTGAATTTGTCCATTCAAGCATCCAACTGAATGACATATCCAATGGTCTAAACTTCGCTCGATCATTCTTGTCTGTTCCTGTCTAGTATTTTCAGTAACTTTTCAACTGGGTTTCACTTGCTTTACTTGGCTCAAACACAAACTAGACTAAGCCTAAGCCAACAATAGTATGCCCCATTTGAATTTTAGGTGACCAAACAGGTTTGGCCATTCAAACATTCAAGTGATCTTAATCAATAATTTACACTCTATTCAACTATTCTAGTCTAGTCCAATCTAGTATTATCTCTAACTTCTCAATTGGGTTTTGCCTGTTTTACTTTGCTCAAACACAAACCAAGCGCAAGCCCAAGCCCAAGCCGAAGCTCACAGTTTTCTATTCCATTTGAATTTTAGCTTGACATATGGACAGTAGCTTATAGGCGTTTATTTGCCAAGAAAGTTTTTTAGTACTTGCTACCAGACAATCTAATAACACTATCGTTTATAATCCTGTAACAACATTTAAACACTACAATAGGTAGCACGGTGTCACTGAAGATTGGATAGTAGAGTTTTCGAAGTTCCCAACTTTGAATCTTGACTTTCGATGGCCAGCTATGTTTATTCGGTTAGATATTAGATCTTGAGAAATAATTGAATGGTTATAATTTTCAATTGAAACATAACCATTTGGAATAACGTAACTCTTAAGAACAAGTTTTTCCGCAGTATTCTTCAGTGATATAATGAAGGGGTTTTGATAGGCATGGACACTGGGATTTGATGTTTGCATCCTGGGCTTGAATGGATGAATGCTTTTAATCATGTCTACGAGACTAAACAGTCTATGGGACTGAGAGAAACATCCTTAATTTATCTTCTGACTCTTGTCGATGTCGGACCTCCTACTTTTTTCTAGAAAGTTGGCCATCTAGTTAATCCTATCTTTCTTAAATAATTGGTGCATGTTGTCAACCTTCAAGCCATTTTTGCATTGAGTACGGATATCCTCATAAGCTGTACATACCATGATGAAGTGCCATTCCATTTCCACCACCCCTTATTGCAGAATATGCAAGCGCTTTCTTCCCAAGCTTCCTTGAGTATCTTCAACCAACAAGTCTCACATTTAAGATGATGCGAACCCATCTTCAATTGTGCAACTAACAACTTCGTTTTTCCTTTAATAGCTGCCCCTAAATATGTTTTTTTACCATGATCCTTAGCTAGGTTAAATTCTTTGATGTAGTATGCTTTTTTCTGCCCAATCTGTTTTGCCCACATGACAGTTCTGAATTTTTCAGTCACTTAACTCTTTGTTTCTTCATTGGTGTTAGGACATTCTTGCAAACTGATGCCCCACTTGTTCTTCCAGTTGTCATTCAGCTTCATCCAAGTTTTCTTCCTATGGTCTAGCACCTCCTCTACAGCCATTTTGGGCCAATGATGGTTATCCATGTTTTCAACCTTCTTTAAATAACTTATCAACTGGGTTATTGTCGATGTTCTTAATGGAAAAGTTCTTGCTTCAGCCAAAAGAATTTCATATGGGACCTTGGTTTTAACTTTGAGATTGTTTGTGATTAGATGTTTCTGGATTCTTTCTAGCCATCTCCAACTATAGTTTGACATGCTACTTCCCCACACTTCAGAGTCATAAAGGACAACCAATATGACTAGCCAACAAAAAAGGATTTTCTTGGTTTTCCAATCTCAAAAAGGGTTTTCAGCTTTGAATTGATGCTTGAGACTTTTTGGTTTGCTTTTCTAATTAGAAGTTCTTATCATGTTAGAGTGATGTTTGGGATTTCAAACTAATGATTCTAGATAATTAAATATTTGAGGCTTTGCATTGATGCTTGCATGACTCTGTTTTTCTGAGTTTCAGATAGGAGTAAATCATTTAAGAGCATTTTTTAGGTTGATAACTTTTAGTAACCTATATTAACTGTTGAGTAAATTTTTATTCCATTGACACTATCAAGAATTATAATGCTTTGTCATTCAACTAAAAAACTTTGCTGCAATCCTATCAATGAAAAACATATGCTTATATTTATTAATGTCGAGAGGCATTTTACAATGGTAACAAGAGGTGAAGTGTAATGGAGTGAGGTGGTTAACAAAAACTCTAAACTTTTATTTAAATTTGACAATCATTTACATGTCAAAATATTAATATTTAACAATAGACATAATATTTCCAAAATAAGCAGCACATAAAATTTATGTTTCCATGTAAGTAATAAATAAAATAGTTCAAAGTAAAATGAAATAACTTTTAAGTAATAAAATGGCTCCATATCTCTTGACATTTTTTCGATAGATGTATTTCAGTTATCTATACTTGTTTATTGATATTTAAGATTATTAGATCCTTTTGTTTTGTATTTGAAATTCTAGTAATTTTTTGCAAACTTTAATGTCATTTTTTGATATGCTGCAATGAGACTCATTCCGTTTGAGAAGTCAGCTATGCCAAATTCGTACAATGTATTGATGAAGATTGGCAATTGTTGTAGATTACAACCTTGCCCGAGGAATTTCCTGAGGCACATTCAATTGCGAAGAAGTTGAGATTGGAATCCGTAGTTTCTGTTGAAGGGCTTGTAAGGTCTCGACCAAAGGAAGCCTTGAATCCTAAGATGACAACCGGTATGATTGAGGTGTGTTATTCAAATAATTAACTCCTTATATCTTTTCAATATAAATTTAGTGTATTGGACTATATAGATAACTTTTATTTCTTCTCAATATGTCATGTTTCTGATTTAAATACAGCTTTTCTAAATAAAACACCTCAAATCTAAATATATGGAATTTGAATAACAATCTAAAATATGAATATTTGAAAGAGCTATATTCTACTTTGAAAACGAGGTGAAAAATTTCTACATGGTGATAGGATTTGTGTCTCTCTACGAGGATAAAGCAATTCTATATTTTTCATTTGTTTTATTTATTATTAAATTTCAGGAGATATTATTGTTTGTACAAAGGCTTAAGAGGGTCCTTCACTACCTAGAGAAGCAATTACTTATCAAAACCAAAGGTTTTTGGTGCTTCACCTCAGGAATGCATTTACTTTCAAATGGCACGGTCTACATTTGACTTCTGAATTGATTACTACTTTACCTTATGTGCTCCAAACATCTTGAATAATTTTTTTTTGCAGATTAATATCAAGAATACATGACATAAGATGTAGTATTAGCCACAATCTTGACTATATTTAAAATTGAAATGGCAAATTAGGTAGAAATAGACACACCCTTAAGGAAGGAATCACTTCAAGATATCTCCCTCTATGAGATCTAGAGTTACTACCTCAATTTTTATCTCTTTGCCCTTTCACAATCATAGGTGCCTCTATACATAGCCCTTCATATAATAATAGTGGGGGAGGGTAAATCTATTATGCTTGATGATGACTAATTTAATTACCAGCTATAACTTATTGTACATTTGATTCCTTTAATCCAATACATAACTCAATTATTGGTCCATCATACCTAAACGTTGGTCACACATAGCACAAGTTAGCTACTCTATAAGCCATTTATATAATAATACCATAGCCCTAATTGAATGACACTCAAAACCCTCTTGATTCTGAAAGTCCCTTAACATTTATCATCCTCTAAACATGAGAAGTGAAATAATATGATTTCATGGTAATTGATGATGGTATCAATCATGATCATCTATCAATCTATAAGAACTTTAGATATCCTGGTCTTTGATAAATCCACACATCCTACATGCTTCTCTAATTCCACATTCATATATCGATTAATTTTGTTTGAGATTTGGTATCATTGCACTTATTGCTTCTTTGGTTCCATGAATATTCATTGCCTTAACCCTTCTAATGCCAAGAATATCCATAATGTTTACTTCTGATTCCATGTGTGCTCATAATCATTGCCATTCTAATGCTCAACATTTTTATAACCTTTACCTCCTCAATTCCATGTATACCTATAGTCATTTCTCTTTTGATCCTCCATGCTTGATCTCTAAGAATAATTTGAGTGTACTCTCTAAGTACAATTCTTGTGATGCTGCCAAGTCCATTCTCATTGCTTGTGATAGTATTGATACATGTTGCATGGTTTGTGGTACTTCCAAACACATTCCTAAGTATCATTAACTCGTTTTCACTAGATGCTCTATATGCTTTTAAAGTGCCTCATGACAATCTTAGCAGGTTTGATGTGGTTTCATTTAAGTGCCACCAAACCTTATGTGTCCTTCAAAATCATCTTCGTTAGTGTTATAAACATCTATAGATCAAACCACTAAGGTCTACTCTAGTGTTTGGGGATTTGAGGATTTTGAAGGCTTGTACACTTTTTTAAGTACTGTTGTCCCCTAAGGCCTACACTTAAAGAGGGCAGTCAGGAAGTTTCAAATGTGTGGGACCATTATTATGGTCTGTGAAACAACCTTTGGGATTTTAGAAGCCGACTCTTTGGATTTTAGAGGGGGATGGAAAGGGAAGAGAGAATTAAACATAAATCTAGCTACACTAAGGCGATTCGCCAATGCAAAGCTTTTACAACACTTTAAAATCCTCTTAGAAATAACAAGAAACAAACAATTTCAGAAGGAGAGCACAAAACGTCATAGATTCTTCATTGTTGGAAAGAGAACAAGATACATAAGGTCCAAAAGATACAGAGCATAGCATTCAAATCTTCCCTGGAGAAACACCCGCCAAGGCTCGATAAAACCTAGATGTTTCTATTACTTCCCTTTAACAACTAACCATTTATGAATTTTGCTCACCAAGTAGCATAGTTTAATTCCTACCCATAAATCTTTGTAAAAAATAGAAGAGTGCTTGATATGATCCATACTCTGCAAGCTTACACTAGAAATTATAAAAGTAGAGACTTGTAATTATTAGTAGCGATACCCATTTTAAAATGACATAGCTTTGAATCAAAACGTTAAATAGTGATAAAACCCACAGAGAGGCAAACTTGTCATAGTCCGCTGTGTTTGATTTCTATTAAGAACACGTTCATATAATGCAAAGGTTTAAGGTAATTGCTATTAACTTCTAATTGTTCTCTTGAAATACCCCAAAAATGGTGAACCCTTATTACATTGTGGCTGCAGGCTTATATAGAGTAATACTTCTTAATTGGAGATGGTGCTTGTAATTGAACAGGCTCCTACATATTTGTTGTGTGTCCATTGTCATCGTGGAGATCGTTGCAACTGCATTGTGTTAATGATTTTTGCATCATTATTTTCCTTCTATGCTGCAGCATGAATGCCATCTAGACCATCCCTTACATCTGTTGCAACTTGCTTGGCTCAGGCTTTTCTCGTTTCAATACCCTAATATTCCCACACACCGTGTTTTGGTGCTTTTTCGCTTGCAAAACAACCAATGGCACACTTTTGATCCATTCTTGGCCTTCAAACATTTCCAGGCTTCTACGTTGTTGACAAGTGGCATCTTCTGCTTGCAGCACGAGCTCATCTTCTTTCCCTTGCGAAAACTTGCACCCTAGACATGTGGCGCGTTGGCGGAGCTTTTTAGAGTTTTCTTTGCTTCTTTGGAAATTTTGTGGTGCCAACAGGAGGTGGCATGATCTGCGTGAGTGCTTATGAAACCGAAACCTTTGTGGGCATCACACAAGGTTACCACTTGGCACCTTTGCATGCTTTTGAAGGGAAGGACAGGACATAATGAAAATTTGCTCTTCGTCCTTAGGAAGGACAGGACATATAATGAAAATTTGCTCTTTGTCCTTAGGAAGGACATGACCTATAATGA
Organism: Cryptomeria japonica; assembly: GCF_030272615.1. NCBI lineage: Eukaryota > Viridiplantae > Streptophyta > Pinopsida > Cupressales > Cupressaceae > Cryptomeria > Cryptomeria japonica. The sequence continues at coordinate 471,880,305 of NC_081405.1, forward strand.
AAATTTGCTCTTCGTCCTTAGGAAGGACAAGACCTATAATGAAAATTTGCTCTGTGTCCTCTCCAAGGACAAGACTTATAATGAAAATTCGCTTTGTGTCCTCTCCAAGGACAGGCCCTAAAATGGAATTTTTGCTCTGTGTCTTCTCCAAGGATAGGCCCTAAAAACAAAATTCGCTCTTGACCCTTGGCAAGGTACGGGAGCGAAAATGATAAATTCGCTCTAAGACTTCTCTGACGACAAGGTCAAGGTAGGAAGTTGTTTGACAAGTTAGTCTTTCCGTCAGGATTCATATATGGAATATAACATTTAAGTATAAGCTTATACTTTAAGTTATATTCCATATATATTGTCAGGATGTTTGAGAGTGGTTTCGGACCTCCAGGAGTTATAATGCAAAATCTAGTTTTGGAAGATCCTTCAAATTTCCAGACTTAGTCAAATTTCAGAGCATTTCAGGATCAGGATGACATTCCATATTTCTAAAGCGAGTTTGCTCTAACCTTGATGTAAAGGACAGGACCTAGGAGGACACCATGCATTCAACCAAGGTTTGATTTAGCTTCTTGAAGCTTGACCAGATAGTACACAAAACCCTAGGAATGATCTAAATAACCCCTAATCACCCAACAGACTTGATTTCCACTCCACCTTGAGGAGATCCACCTGACTTGATGACCTTTGAGAAACTCAAACCCTTCAATGCAAAGGCTAAGACACTAAAACAACCAGCAACAAAACCAAAAGAGCTAACCCTAGAAAGTGAAAAGTGGGGGGTCCCCATTTGCGATGGGGTGATGTGTGAATACCTCACAACACTTAGTGATGCTGAAGTTCGCCATGCCATAAAGAGAAAAATGTCCAAGAAACTATGAAGTTCGCCAGCACTTGGTATGATAAAGAAGAAGTTCACTCAATAAAAGCAAGGAAGATGTCTTGTGAAACATGAAGTCCACCCCCTCCAAGTTAGTAAGAAATGTGAAGTGGCATGGAAATCATGAACTCCGCCCAAAAGGGAGATTAGAGTGTCCAAGACACAATGAAGTCTGCCTTGGCATTTGGTAAAATGTCTAACCAAAGGTGAAGTCCGCCCATGTTGAAAACAAATGGCACATGACACTCCAAGTCCGCCCAAGGCTAAAATGGCTTAAGCCAAGCAAAGTTCGCCATGCCATGTGTGGCAAATGGCTTGTCGATCATGAAGTTCGCCTTGACACTTTTGGAAGGGTAGAAAGCTCACCAAGAAGAGAGAGAAATTGGCATGATGAAGAGCAAAGTCTGGCTTGCATGAAGGCACATGAAGTCTACCAAAGGGTTAGAACTGGCATGGAAACACTTAAACTCCGCCCATCAAGGAGAAAGAATGGCCTAAGGCCACATGAAGTCCACCATTTTGAAGTTGAAAATAGCATGACCCCACATGAGCTCCGCCAAGGTCATGAAAAGAATGTCCTAACACATGGCAAACTCCGCCATGAATAGAGTTGACTAAGTTTGGAAAGTCAAGAAATTTGCCCAACACTCAGAATTATTTCTCAAAAATTTGCCCAACACTCGGGGAAATTTCTTAAAATTTCAAAAAACTTCCTTGCCAAAACATGGACAAGATGAGGACAAGATGTGAAGTGGCTCCAAGAACAAGAATAGATACTGTCTTTTGAAATCTTTTGAAGGGTTTGAGTTGCCATTTTCAGGAAGATGAGAAGGAGACTAGGTTCGATGAATCTATGAAAGAATGTAAAGATGCTAAAAAGATCGAACTTCTCAAACTTATATTTTTCATTCTCATTCTTTCTCAAGTTTGAAAGTTGAAAGAACTCTCTCTCAATTTCAATGAGGAAAGATTTTTGAAGACAACAAGTGGATTTTTTGAAGCAAGGAAGGAAAGGAATTTCCAAAGTCCGACCCAAGAGTTGGAATTTGCCGAGGGGAAACAAGGAAGAAAAAAATATTAAAAAAATGGCTAAGTGTGGAGTTTTCCACAACAAAAGAGTCAAATTTTGACTAAGTGTTGGAAAGGAAATAGGAAGAATGAAGAAGAATAAAGAGGAAAAGTGAAGAGAAAATGAAATCCTTGTCCAAGGATGGAGTCTGTCCTACTTAGCACAAGCCAAATTCACAATTGAAGGCAAATCCATAGGCAAAGTTCTTCTGAGCATGGAGATGGCCAAAATTTGGCTAGGTGTTTCAAGGTTCACATGAAGGTGTTAGAAAATGAAATTGAATAGCCAAAATTTGGCTATGTATGGGAAATACTTCACAGAGAAAATTCTAGTTTCCTCCATTGTGGTGAAAGCACAAAGGAATTCTTCTCCAAATTCAAGGCACTTGAAAGAATTTCAGGGTATCAAAAAAGAAAAGTCCTCAGACTTGGTGAAAATATAGGAAAGAATTTCAGACTTCTTGGGGGATTTCATCTACAATCCCAGACCTATTGAAGCAATCAGGGCAACTTCTTGAGGGATTTCATCTCTTGATGAATTGAAGACAAGCTCCCAATCAGAATCAGATGGTGACAAGAAGAGTATTCCAAACAAATTTCCATAACAATTTCTTGACACAAATTGGAGAATTCAGAGGAATAACATCAGTCCAGTTCAAGCAGGAGAAATTTCAAAGCAATCAGGAAAGAAAATTTAAATAACTTCCAGTACAGACATTTGCTCCAAGGGGAGACTTCCAAACCTTAAAGATTCAAATGTAGGTGAGAAGAAGAGATCAAAATCTCGAAAGGAATCTGAGATCTAAGCTAGGAAAAAGCAAGCGCAAAGGACATAGTTGTCGGCAAGGAAAGATATTCTAAGGCAAGTACATGGAAAATGAACAAAGTGACCAAGGAGGACATCCAACACGTTGAGGTGGTGCCTCATCATCTTCCAACCAATTAAATTGTTCCAAGTCAATATGTCCAAGTTCAATGAACCTGAATTATCCACAAAAGCTTCTAGAGGGCGTACTCTACAATGCAGCAACTTTCTATTTTATTCTTGGTTTATATTTAATAGAAGGTCAAGTGTCCCTGAATGTAATTTTTTCATTAGTCGAGGGGTAGTTAGTTGTGACAAACCCTAATTAGGGTTTTATTTTTTAATCTCGACCTTTGATTCGAAATCAATCCTGGCCATTGAATTGTAATTGAAGAGCCTATCAATTGAGCTCGCCCCTCATTTGTAAAACATGGGAGCATGTTGCAAAACATGTTGAGATAAGCAAATTGTTGTTTACTACTGCCAAAATAATAAGTAATGCATTGTTTAAATTGATGGTGATTACTTCTCTTATTTTGGACTTTGCATGGTTCTTATCCCTCATCATAGTTTAGATTTTATTTCATATATTTTAGGCGAATGCAAGATCTAATAAGTATTGATTTATGGTGAATCTTCTGCTCATACTTTTGATGAACAAATGATTTTTGTTCATTGTGTAAAGTTAGTCTAAGCTTACTTTGTGGATGCTTAACTTCTGTTTGGCTGAATATTGTTCGATTTGATGGTAGTTATTCATGATGTGAAAATCATTAGCACACCCCTTGAAGATTGCACCCACTTGTGTAGTCCTAGCGTGGCGAAGCAAAGCGTGATTATTGGTTTCACCTAGTCAATACCGTCTCTTAAATTCTTAGGAATAGATTAGAACTTCTAAACCCTTATCTCCTTTTTCAGTTTTCTTGAAGTCCATGATCCAAGACCCAAATGGTAGAGCTTCATTGTCTAGACCTTCATTGCGAATTGAACAAGCCAAGCGTAAGTCCCTTTGTGTACTACTAGCATATCACAACGCTCATTGAGCTTATCCACACGTCAAGACCTGACAAAAGAAGCCCTGGAATCTCCATACGATCTTCTCGCAATCTTAGTATACGTGATGATTTTGTTCAAGAGAGGATAGATTGTCTTTGGACATTTTATTCTATTTTGGGTGGGTAACAAAACACACACCAACATGACCTTTGGCCGAAGGGAGCACAGGGACGAGTCCAAGCCTAGAAGTACCTGGATTGCTGGGGATGCTGGAGGTGGACATGTAGAGGATGCGTGCGCGGTCGAGTGCAAGGAAAGCACCGGGATGTAACGGTCGGAACAATCCACCCAGGTCTGGCACACAAGGGAGTAAGTATACGAGAAACCAATTTGCATGAAGTTGCCCCTCATCAAGGAATTGAGAATAGGGGGGCTTGAGCCGAAGACTCTAGGGAGGAGAGAGTATGGAGATGAAGGCGGCGATCAAGGTGTAGAAGACGCAGAAGGTGGACGCGTAGAGAGCTTGTGCGTGGCTAAGAGTGCAAGAGAGGCATAGGAACACGAGCGAGAGTGAGACGGTGCAATCTGGTTGAATACACACTGTACCTTCCGAGTGAAAACAATGAGGAACACTCAGGAGAAGCAGAAACTCCCTAAATTTACAGGGGATTGATCGAAGGATCTCATATGGCATTGCAAGACCTTCATAACAAATGGGAGTCTGCAAATGGTCAAGACGACTAGGATTATTGGTTGAAGGCATTCCCTGCCACCCTACTGGGAATTGCTATTGATCGGTAGACAGACCTTAAGGCTAAGCACAAGGCGGGATGGACTTAACTAAAGAAGGCATTTCAAGAAGAATTTAAATTGTTGAGAGATGACAATGAGATTGTTGCAAAAATCTAGAACACTAGGCAAGGGAAGAACGAGAACGTGCAAGCATACAATCGTAGGCTCAAAGAATTGCTGAATAGGATGGAGAACCAACCAGTTGATGGGTTGAAGAAGAGGTGGTTTATGAGGGATTGATCCCTTCGCTGCGCACGAAGATGAAAGTAGTGCCTCCGTCCTTGTACGTCGATGCTTACAATTGAGCGATGGACAAAGTGAAACCAAAACATCCTCGTGAGGGAAGAGGAATATTGACGATGATGAGGGCATCAAAGGTAGTAGTGATGAAGAATCCAAAACCGTAGAGGCCCTTCAATGGGATATTTTGAGAATGATGAAAGAATTGAAGGCCGAGAAAGGAACCAATAAAGAATGTAATGAATTATGGTGGACTGAGTGGAAAATTGAGGGGCACACAAAAGGTAATTGTCCTAAAAAGATGTTTTGTGAGATTTGCCAGTTGATGGGTCATTCAATAAATTACTTTTCACACAGGTAGAGTTTAGCCCATCGAAATCACAAAATGTATCGCTAGGTGGTTATGGAAATCAACAAGGGCAAAATCAAATACCGTACGACTCTACAGGATGTCCTATCATACAGTGTCAACAATGTAGTGAATGGGGACACTTTGCTATAGACTGCTAGAATAAGAAAGACAACATACAATTATTGTGCAAATGGTGTGGACAGGGGAATCATGAAGACATTGACTGCCCAAAGCAAAAGGGTATTAATATGTTGGACGTGGTAGAACAAGATGGGGCAGTTCTTGCAATCATGAGAGCACAAATGAAGAAGGTGGTGTACTCGGACCTTTGTACGGAGGAGGAAGGACTCCGAGAAGCTAGAGTAGAAGTCGAACAAGTGTTGGCGAAGGAACGAATAACTTCCAATGGAACTGCAAGAATGTCATTGTGGGATTCAGAGAAGAACATAGTTAGGTAGGTGCTATAGACAACCATACTTATCAAGACGACAAACCACCTTCAAACTATGGCGCAACTGAGAGTGGCAATTACCAACACGGTCAATGATGACACAGTTAGGTAAAGACAATGTAAACCGCAAGAGGAATTGACAAAGCAACCACCATGTGAAGGGAACGAGGCCAATGATCCAATGTTGTTGATGGTGAGCATCAGGATGAAGTCGGTGGTCGTCGAGATAGAAATAACGGGGAAGAAGTTGACAAACACCATTGTGGATGGAGGCTGAGGAGTAAATGTACTACCATAAGATACTTGAAAATGGCTTGGCAGACTAACAGTTTGGCCGCCGACCTTACACTTGGTAGGTGCTGACCAACACAACATCAAGCTGTTGGGAACATTGATGGCACAAACAGTAACGATTGGGACACAACAAATTTTCTTGGACTTCGTAGTCATCTCACTACAGAAGAAGGCGTATGATGCACTCCTTGGGAGAGGATGGTTGATTACTGCCAAGGCGAATAATAATTGGACACGTAACACACTCTCCATCGAGAGTGATTGTAGGAAGTACGTCATTGACCTGAGGAACTAGGTGGTGAGTGAAGAATTGGCATCCTCCGACTTAGAGTCCGAGGGTGGAGATTTTGGGATTGAGGAAGGAAGGAAAGGCATGGAACCAAACGATGAAGGGGTGATCGAACTGGAAGATTGCTCTAAATATGAGACGAGTTCCCTGAATGGACTATTTCACTGGTAGATGGAGGACTACAAAGTCTTCCACCTTGACTGCAACATGCTATAGATTGGTGAAATTGAGGAAGTGCAAAGTCCATACTTAGGCGAAGTCCGAACATTATGTATGGGGTCAAGCTCGAGGGAATTGTATGGGGTTAGGCCATATGAGAAGGTGGAGAGAAGTTGGAGGAGGTTGTATGTGAGTGGAGGTGAGCCGTATGGACAAAGGAATGGAAGACCGTATGTGGGCAGCATCAAAATGTCCTACTAGGGGAAATCGTACAAGTTGAAGTTGTATGCCATAGATGTCCGTAGGGTAACTTGTAGTTCATATGCACGTGACAAGCTGTCCAAAGAGAGAAATTGGCTGCTTGGAGAATGGTTCTACGAGGTGGGTGAGAAATCGCATTGGAAGGAAGTGTCAAGACCGTACGGACAAGAAGTGTCAAGACCATACGAGAAGGAAGAGTCAAGATCGTACGAGAAAGAAATGTCAAGATCGTACAAGAAGGAACTGTCAAGAATGGACGAGAAAGAATTGTCAAGCCTGTATGGGAAGGAACTGTCAAGACCATACGAGAAAGAAGTGTCAAGGCTATACATGGGAAGTATGTCGTACAGGAAGACAAGAATGTGGAGGAACTTGCACGGGTTGAGTAGGTGGCCATACGTGAGCAAGGCAGCCGTACATTTGAGTCTGTACGAACTCAAGAGCAAAAGGTTGAACATCCTACAAACACAGTACGAAGAACAGATGAAGCATGGAAGGTCGTACATCCCACAAACATTGTATTGGCAGACAAGTGGAGCTGTATGAGGACTAGGTATGTTGAAGAAGAGTGTTGTAGTATTGGATGCCATACAGGGGAAGAAAAACAAAGAAATCAGTACGGGTGGCAAGAATGAGTGAAGGGAGAGATGCCGTATGGAGAAGGGAGACATCTGTGCGAGGCACATACTCAGCTGTACGGATATTGTGTGACAAGAGAAGAGGCAGATACGGGCAAGCAACATGTGAAGGAAGTTTGCATAAGGGACTGCGTGGCAATTTGTACGGTCGGGGAGTTCTTACGTGAGACAAGGGGAAGGCAAGAAAAATAGAGCAACTTCTAGTACGACCATCAATTTTGAAGTGGAGAGTACGACTTGATCAGAATTTTGACATCATACGTTGGTTAAACATTGCAAAATCTATAATTCTGTTGACGTTTGACGTGTATTTTGTACACGATCATACACAGAATAAAATACCCAAAGGCATCTTATCCTCTCTTGAATAAAGTCTCTAACTGCTGAAGATTCGCATGAAGGATCAGTTAGGATGACTCCAATGTTCTTTTGGTAGGGTCTCTACGTGTGGATAAGCTCTTCGTGGTGTGATGTGATTTGCTGGAATCACAAGGAGACTTACATCTGATGATTGAACTTCCGATCTGCTTTGCTGGAACACAGGCTCTTACTGGCTTAGATTTGAAAAAATGGAAAAAAGGATGAGGGCGAAGAGAAGATCTAATCCTAATACTAAGAATGTAGGAGCAATGATTTGATTTTTGATGAAACTCTAACTAGGTCTTGTTTTGACATCAATGGACCATCTCCACAAGGCTAGTGCGATCTTCTAAGGGAAGCTTTATGATGTTCAAATCATCACCGCAGGCATAGACACCATCAAGTTGATGCATATCAATGAAGAAGCGACAAATTGAAATTGAGCTTAAGCTGAACGATTCCAGTTGACTACACAAGGCAAGTCTGCAATCAACAAACTGCTAGTAGTATGGATATACGAATTCCACCATTAATCAATCGCATTTCCTCCATTCATCTAATCATCTACCATCTAGGATTGAAGACTCAACAAGAAACCATGCAAATTGCAAGAAACGACATGCTTCACCATTAGTTCAATGAAAATGGAGTTTGTTTACAATCAATGGCAACAATTTCTTGCCTTGTCCTCCTATTCTACTCTAATTGCTATTCTATCAACTTCTAACTACTCTCTATCTACTAACTCTCTAGCTATTGCTAATTAGCCTTTACAAATGAAATGCCTGGGCTTATATAGTGCCCACAATACAATTTGATGGCTTAGATCAATTCAAGATCAATGGCCAAGATTCAACAATGAAAACCCTAATTAGGGTTTGTTACAACCATTACATAACATTTAATGCTTGACCAATGATAAAATTGTATTGCTTGGACACATGTCCCCTCTAGAAAAATCGACCAATGGATAGCCGGGGTAGGTACATCGGAGTTTGTGCCACCTTCCATGAGTTAAGTACATTGAATCTGGACATGCTGAGGTGGACCACACTGACTGGAGGAGTGATGACTAGGATGCCACCTCATCTGACACTTGTAGCTTGCTAGATATTCAATTTGATGTCGTTGAGAGGCTATCTTTAATTAACTCTTGTTCTAACTCCTTGTGTCCTTGATGTGCAAGATGATGATGTACCTCGCCTTGGAACACTGGATTGGAAGAGGTCGCCCTTGTCCTTGCTTGATCGTCCCGGCGGAGACCGTCCTTGATCTGGCTTGATTTTCCTTGAGAGTCGCCATCTTGGTACCTACACAACATTTCAAAATTAGTAATATGATTTTGCAATATATAACATAGATTAGATATTAAATTTAGGAAACTTCATGATAAGTCCTTGAGTTATCATTTCCTAAAAAACGATTGAGCTATTACAATTCAAAATTCAAAATTCAAAATTTAAGCTATGACGATCAAAATTCGAAATCAAAACAATAAATCCATATTGCCATACCTCTCTTGAGAGCTAACTCTAGAATGCAAAATGAAGAAAATTCGCCTAGGCAAAATTGATATTAGATGGCTTCAATGTGATCTCTTGTTCAAATTAGGAACTTCGCCACCTTTGATATGTCCTTGACGTGATCTTCAATGTCCTTGGCAAGTTCGCTCAAGTGGAAACTAAGTTCGCACTCCTTTGATGATGCTTGCACCTTCCCATTGAAATTCGCTCCTCCTCTTGAATGATAATTTCGCACTTCCTTTGTATACTTCAAATCGCATATGAAAGAGGATGCTTGAATAATGATTTAAAAATGAAATAAACACCTCCTTTTATAAGCGCTCACCTCTCACAATTACCTCTAGGCCGACTTTTATAAAATAAGACAATTTAAATGATTTTTAAATAGAAATAAAAGGCCGACCTCCATAAACCAAGCGCTTCATTTAATTTTTTAATTGATTAATAATTAATTATTAAATGCCTTTATTATTTAAATTGTCAAATTCGATTTTTACAAAGGCAAAAATAATTAATAAATATCAAACGCAATATTTAAATGCCATTTTTAATTAAATTTTCAAATTATCGAATTTTCTAGCATTTAAATAAATTCAAAATGTTTGTTTAGCGCAAAAATTGGAAAAGTGGGAAGATTCAAACCTCATCGCCCTGGTCCCTGACTGAGGGACAGGAGCGATCTACCATTTTAGTCTCGATCCTTGTACTTTTGACGTTCAAAATCTTCATTCCTACGTTGAAATTGCCATTTTTGCTAGGGATTTCGAGCTTGATTGACTTGTTTTTGCAAACGAATGCCCTTTAGATGTGATATCGCCATGGTCCCTTGGAGAGGGACAGGAGCGATCTTCATGCTTTCTCCTTGATTTTGCATCTTCGGTCTCCAATCTTCATCATAAGGCGAATAATGACATCATTTCTCCACTCCACGCTTGTTTCATTTGACTTCTACGAGGCATATTTGATGTTTAGAGGATCATCGCCCTGGTCCCTTGGAGAGGGACAGGAGCGAACTTGAAGCCCTAGTCAAAATGCGTCATCTTTCAACCTTGGTTCCTCGTTCATTGCCTCTTAAATAATGTCCTTGATCTTGTGTATCCTTGCAAAACATTGACTTAACGTGATTTTTGCATGAATTGGCCAATATATTCAATATCGCTCTGGTCCCTTCCTGAGGGACAGGAGCGAATTTCAACATTTTGAGCTTGTCCTTGTTTCGGCCAACTTGCAATTACTTTCATCGTGCAAAATAAAGTCCCTTGATCCTTCTTAGTCGCTTGATGCGTGATAAACTTTCAAAATTTATGCCTTTATGCAAATTTCGCTCTAGTCCCTTCCTGAGGGACAGGAGCGAACTGGGATATTTTAGTGCAAATCTTTCAATGTTGGCGACCTTTGATGCTTTGTGCTTGATTGGAACACTTCGAAACGTCCTTGCCACCTTGTTCTCCGTCTTAGAGTATCTTGAATTTGAAGAAGAGGCAATATTATCATTATATCGCCCTGGTCCCTTGGAGAGGGACAGGAGCGATCTTGGTCCTGTAGGCATCATTTCAATTTATCACCTTCAAAACTTATCTTCAACGGATTCGTAATGTACCTTTTCACTCATCCATGCCTTGGAAATCTTTCAAACTTGGCAAAAAAATTTGTCTAAGACAAAAATCGCTCTGGTCCCTGCCTGAGGGACAGGAGCGAATTTGACCTTCTAGGCAAAACTTCATCATTTCATTGTTTTTGATCAAGTCTGGATGCTCTATCATGCTCATTTCGTCCTTCACCATGCTTTTGATGTCTCAATTCGTCCAAACACGGTCAGGAATGGCTCAAATAAGTATTATCGCCCTGGTCCCTTGGTGAGGGAGAGGATCGAAATTCGCTCTGGATCCTCAGTGAAGGACAGGAGCGAAATTTGACTTTTCGAACTCTCTATTAGGATAACTTTTATGGAATATAACATTTAAGTATAAGTGACTTATACTTTAAGTTATATTCCATATATACTTTCAGGATGTTTGAGAGTGGTTTCAGACCTCCAGGAGTTATATTGCAAAATCTAGTTTTTTGAGGTTTTTTAGTTTCTAGACTTAGTCAAATTTCAGGATCAGGACATTCCAGACTTAGCCAAAATTCAGGATCAGGACCTCACTCAAGCCGGACTTGCTACCCTATTGACCTCCTGGGCGACACTCAAAATGCAAAGGCTAACTAACAAAACCCTAAAAGACCCAAAAACAAACCCTAAAAAGCAAAAAAACAAGGGTCCCCATTTGCAATGGGGCGATGTGTGAAAACGTCACAACAGGTATGTTGAAGAAGAGTGTTGTAGTATTGGATGCCATACAGGGGAAGAAAAACAAAGAAATCAGTACGGGTGGCAAGAATGAGTGAAGGGAGAGATGCCGTATGGAGAAGGGAGACATCTGTGCGAGGCACATACTCAGCTGGACGGATATTGTGTGACAAGAGAAGAGGCAGATACGGGCAAGCAACATGTGAAGGAAGTTTGCATAAGGGACAGCGTGGCAATTTGTACGGTCGGGGAGTTCTTACGTGAGACAAGGGGAAGGCAAGAAAAATAGAGCAACTTCTAGTACGACCATCAATTTTGAAGTGGAGAGTATGACTTGATCAGAATTTTGACATCATACGTTGGTTAAACATTGCAAAATCTATAATTTTATGGCTTCATCAACAATGTTTATTGCTTCTCAAAAAATCATAAAATTGATGTGCGCCATGGAGTTCCATGTGGTTTTGAAGGTCTTAATTTGTGCTTGGTGACAAGGGTGTTGCCCCTTGACCCTATACTTGTTGTGTGGAAGACGACTTTTTTCTTGTTTGGGGGGGGGGATGATGTAGTCGACATAAAATGCCTATTGTTATGTTCGATAATATTTGTTATCTGGCAATGTATTAATTGTTTGTATAAGGAAGAGAGTATGGTATAGTCGGATCAATTGTAATCCTTGGCCGACCACCTCTGGTCTTCTGCTTTGTAATAATTGCATGTGTGAATAAAGATATATTTTACTCCAGTATCTGGTAGTAAAATGTAATGGTGGGAAAATGGTGAATGATAAATCAAGAAGGAAACTACTTAGGTTAGCACAATTTTTTTGATTTTACTCATGTAGTGTCGTAAATTGTACACCCTTGCTAGGGTGGTACAATTTCACACTTAGGTTAGCACTCGTCTTAGTGTGTCTTGCATCTTGCATTTCTAATTTCCCTTTAAGCATTTAATTAATTAATTTAATTAAATCTAAAGTTCTGTTTCATCACTTCATACATCATAAAATTGGCCCTTTACCCTAAGTGTGCCCCTTTTTATTTTATTCCTCCAATAAATTATTTAATCATAAACCCTAATTATGTCCTATTTCAACCTTTAAGTCCCGATTCGCATATCAAAACACCTCGAAATTAGCTGTAACTTTGGGATTCGCTCTAATATCATCATATCTAACGACCTTGAAAATTTGGTGAAAAGTTGGTCGGACCGTGGCAGGAATGCACATGGTCCTTGGCTTTTTTCCCGAAATTTCGGGAGCACAATTGTATGATATTATAATGCTTAACCCCAAAATATTGGCGCGAAATTCAATTCCTAGGTCGGCCTAGAGGCGGAATTAAGTCGAAATTAAGATCTAGGGTTTCATACATAAGAGCTTTCTTTCTTGATTTGAAGGCAACTAAGAACTAAGATCTATTTATCTAAGAATCTAAGAGCATGTTTTTGGAGCATAAGGAGCCTTCTATGTAGTGAAAGAGAAGCCTATGTGGAGTCTTCAACAACATTCAACAACATTCATCAAGCATTTGTCAAGCATTCATCATCAATTAGGAGCCTTGAAGACATTGAAGAGTAATAGGAGATCTAGTGGCAATATCTGTCCCTTGGGGATTGGTATGATTTCATGTTATTTTCATGTCTTTGTATGAGCTTCTTTACATCAATTTGCACATCTACATTCATGCTTTAGATCATTTAGTGTATTTGGTTTGAAGCATTCACATTTACATTCACATTTACATTCACATATACATTTAGGGTTTACTCTCATGCGTAGGGTAGCTCTAGTTTCTTATCATTTAGGATCTTGCATACACACAAGGTTCTAGCACACACATTTTCAGTACATTATTGGCTATTTGTGGAGGTGGAAATCACCAACACAGGGGTTTGACTGAGGCAAAACCCCATATAGCCACCCAAACCTTCCCTTTTCAATTGCAAGTACAGAAACAAGCATCCGAAGGCAATTTCAGATTTGGAAAAGGCATCAGAACCATTCAGAAGTCTCAGAAGTGCAGAAATCTGTCAAGGACAAGGGCGTGGCGCCTTGGTCCTGCCCAAGATAGGGGCGTGGTGCCCTGGTCCTGCCCAGGACAGGGGCGTGGCGCCCTAGTCCCTTCATTTTGCAGTCAAATTTGACAGGTTGCAGACTTAGGACCTCCAGTTTGCAGTGTCTCAGTTGCAGCCTCCTGTTTGCAGAAACAGGACAGTGGCATGGCACCCTGGTCCAGGTCAATTTTGTTTAATTTGCAGCATCAGGTACACATCCAAAATCCTCCCCCTTTCATGCTTTCAGTATCTCAGTTTCAGATCTGCAAGTTTGTGCAATTTTGAGTTCATTTATGCTTCATTCTTTATCTCCTAATCTAGTTGATCATTCAAACGTTAGTTTTTCTCATCATTTGCAACAAGAGGAATAGAAACCCTAAGAGATAATCCTTGGCTCTCTCTTTCCCACAAGAAGTAGCCAAAGTGAGCTATCTCCCTAGGCTCTGTCGTATTCCCAATGTGTTGGCAAAAGTGGGATTAGGCCCTAGTCACCCGATCTCGCTTTTCTCGCCACCACAGTTGTCTACCACCAAGGAAGGGAGTATGGTATAGTCGGATCAATTGTAATCCTTGGCCGACCACCTTTGGTCTTCTGCTTTGTAATAATTGCATGTGCGAATAAAGATATATTTTACTCCTGTATCTGGTATGCATTGTTTATTGTTATTTGTAATATTACTCCCTTATTTAATTATCAAATATAGCAGTAAACAACCATGAATGAGGGTTTCCATCCCTGTAAAAAAAACTTTTAGCTCTTTGATGATCGTTGAGTGTGACCACACTTTGAAGCAAAGGGTTTCCGTCCTTGGCTCCAATACACCATTGGGGTTTTCATCCCATAGGCAAGGGTTTGACTCTTTGGCACAAAAATCTGCCCAGAGAAGTAAACAAACATCCCAATCCTGTATATCCCCATAATGAGACCCCCATCCTCCTTTTATAACCTGCCTTGGGAAACTTTTGGAAAGTTATTAATTAAAAGCACTTTATAAAATATTTAACCTTATGTCTCCGGAAAGTGACTTTATTTAAATATTAAATATCTCAACCTTAGTCACTTAAAAATAATTAATTAAAGTTGTCATTAAATATACTTTTGTCCGACAACTTGAAAATTAATAATTTTCTATCGTAAATGGGGACATTACACCAATTAAGGGGGCTGAGATCAGAGGATGGAATAACATTGATGATCCTGCAGGGAGTTTAGAATCCTTGGGTAATGATGAGATCTCAGCAGGGAGATTGAACCCTGATGATGTTAGCATCCCCACTGCCAAAATGTCCCAAACTTTAACGTGGGGAAAAAGCTATTCCCACTGGGAATGGCTGGATAAAAATTACTAAGGATAAAAGGAAAAAGAGGAGCAAGGAAGTGGCAGAACCCTGCTCAAAGAGGAAGGAGATTGAGGACAAGCTTCCTAAATGCTTTGACAAGTTTAGGAATGCTATGGACACCTCCCATTGATATCTTCTAATGATCTTTAATTGCTTCTAATGATCTTTAATTGCTCTTCTTGGAATGTAAGGGGGCTAGAAACCCTTAAGAGGAAATATATTGTTAGGATATATTCAAACATGGATATACACAAAGATGGTGTCCCGCTTTGAGAAATTAAGGCTGTTAATTTTACTCTTGAAACTAGCCTGAATTTTATTTGGAAAGAATCTTCCCATTATTTTACTAATGTAATGTCCCCTTATCTGGGTGACATGAGATGAGTTGGGGTTGACCTACTATTCGAGTTCCCGTAGGTCAATGACATGGTTAGGGGACTCATTCTGAGGGTCATGGAGCTTTGCAGGGGCTCTGTGAGCCATTTTGGTCCTTTAGACGACAGTTCCTATTTTTAGGGAGAATTGGTAGTTGACTGAATGACCACTTGGGGGACCAAGGATGTAGTATCCCTTGGCTAATCTGACCCTGTTTCGCCTATTTGAACCCCAAGGAATATTGTCAAACACTTGGCATACAATGTTTGAAGCCGCTGTAGTGAATTCTTTATTTGTCTTCTTTGGGTTTGTAGGCTGCAAATGAAGTTATGGAAAGCTTCTAACAATGCAAAGTTGTTATAGAAATGATATGCTAGCTGTTTTAGACCTTACACACATGGAATGACTGAAATTAACTAGTACAGCTAGTAGACATTAAGACAAACACTTGTCATGCATCCCAAAGTACACCTACAGCCATTAGGCATTTAAGCAAACAGTTGGCATGAAAGCTAAGTGGCTGATCAATGTTGAATGTCACCTGGAATATCAATCAACCCCAATCTGTAGGTGATGAAGGCGGCTACAGGGGTTTGCAGAATGTAGAAGAAGCAGCCAAAGACTCCTTATTCAATCTTCATTATAAATTTGAACAAACATCTCCAATTTGGTCTCCACAAAGACCACAAAATTGGCAAGGTACTAAAGCATTTACTGTAGCGATTTACTATTCACAGGTATTGTAGCGCACTGTTCACGTGCACTGTAGCAGCAAATAAACCCTCTGTATGATGTTCTCAGTCTGCCATATACATATGCCTTCAGCTATGCCAATAAATCTGAAAATAAATCCCCAATCAGCACAATGTCAACTTCTGGATGAAGCCAACCCTAGGAGCAACTTCAGATGAATATCTCACACCCTCAGATTGCTGATGCAATGAAGTCTTCACGTTCTCCAATGCCGATACTCTGGACAAGCTGCAGAAACCCCAGCTTCTTCTCCAAAGCCAAGAGACAAGTCTTCTCATCAAAAATAACAATGATCAATCTCCCTCCTCTTCTTTTCAAAAGCCTTATATATATTTCCCATGAAGGTTCGATTTTCTCCAATAAGACATTAAATCAATTAATGATATTAAATGACATTTAATGATATAATATTTTCACTTTGTCATTTAATATTTCACCTTGGTAAAAAAAACCACAATTAATTAATTAAATGGTCCCCTTTAATGATACTTGGACCCTTCCTTAAGTTATAATATAAAATTATATTATAACTTAATAATATAAGCTCAAAACATTAATGTTTATTTAAACTAAATAAACATTAATATCTTCATTAATATTCAACATTTTTGAACGCCGTCTGAACTGGGAGTTGACATGATGAAGCTGCATATGACCATACCCCCTTTACTAAAAATAGCAGGGGTCCATCTCTAACATCCCAAGATTTACTAAAAATAGGAAGTAGAGCAAATGATGTCCGAATGATGCCAAACGAAGACCAAACTGAAGCACTCTGAACACTGGAGATGATACCAATCCTCAAAAGACCCTCTATCCAACACATTAGCCTACGAGGGTCAAGATAATAGGCTAATCTCACAAAATCCAAGTCTGCTAAAATGGGGACATTACAAAGGAGTAGAGTAGGATCCTTTTGAGCAGTTACAGGTGTTTGGAGAGAAGTTCCTACTTTTTAGGGTGATTCCCTACTTTTTAGGAGGTTGTGACAGTTTCCATATTTGAGGTTCCACGGGACCATACCATGGTTTCAGTTTCAGGAAGATTGGGTGTGTTTTCTAGTTTCTAGGAGTATCCCTAGATTTTAGGGATGGGACTGCCAGTTGGCCCATCTTGTCCGACATCAGTCACAGACAGGTGACGAAGTCAGATTCATGTTTGGTTGGTTATTTTGGGCTATTATTGGATCTATGGAAATATTTTAATATATTTAAATATTTTTTAAGTTAGCGATTAAATAAATTAAAATAAGGCTATGTATTATAGCCATTTTGGAGTAATAAGGGATTTTTGGCTTCATTTGGTTTGATATGCCTATGTGTTATAGCTCGTTGGAAAGGTCTTGAACTTTGCTACATGATTCTCACCTCCCGGAGTCGTTTTGGATGCTTGAAGGTATTTATTCGCAATAAAGTGATATTTTTCTATAGTTTGACGCCATAATTGGGAAATTGTCACTTTAATTATAAAGCGCAAGCTTTATTATTCTTTAGGGTTCGACTTGCAAAGGGAAAGGAGTTATAAGGAGATGAAAACCTAATTGAGAGCATCTTTGATCATTTTGAAACTTGTGAATTTGGGAATTGCTCTGGAAGAGTGATTTTGGTCTGGGACGTAAACCCTAGGTCTGAACTTGTTGGGACGTAGCGCTCAGTAGGAGTTGATAGTGAATTTATCCAGGATTGCACAGAGATTGTCAGAGGTAGAAGACACATCTTCTTGGCCTGAAGATTCAGCATGCATATTGGGGGTTTCAACAGGGCGGCTGGTCTATTTCAGTTGGCACGTGATTTGCAGCAGCTTCCACGCCTCCTTTGCAACCACACCTTGTTTGTATGTTGGCTTGAAGGGTTGTATTCAACTTATTTGGTCTTCCTTGTTCGTTGCCAGTAATATTCCTCCATCTGGCATCAATCCAGATTGAGAACAACTCCAAATAAATGTATGGATTCTTGCTGAATACAAAACTAGGTTATTTGCCTTGTATGATTTGCCGTATTTTCAGATTGCTTAAGTGTTCTTACATATGAACATTGTTTACTGTTTTATTTCACAGTTGTTGCTATTTATCAATTACTTTACTTATAACATCAAAACCCAAAGAGAAACAATCCCTTTCTGCAACTTCTGTCTACTCTATAAGATCACCGGAAAATCACAAAATATAGTATGTTTAATTAAGAATTTACAGCAGCAACAGCAAAAGGATCCATTTGGGATCTTTCAACTAAGCAACCAAGGGTAAGGGAGGCTCAGCCATCCTTCTATCCAACAAATGGGCTCATTATTTTACAAATTTCTCCTTTGTCAAAGTTGGCTACTTTTGTTAGAGGTCATGCAAATCAGGTTCTATTTTCCTATGTAAGAGGCACTGGGTGATCCTATGAATTTTCTCTGTATCTTGTATCGGGAGATTAAAAATAATTGGATCACATTGTCTTTGAAAATATCTGATGTAAATGCTGTGCATTTGCTGTGTGATGGTCTTCTTTGTTACTAGCATTCCAAATAGAATGGTGTCTGAATTTTGATAATATCCTATCATGTTTCCTTTTCATTAACTGTTCTTTGTTTTGGGCACGCATACTTAATCCCATGCATGACAAGAGTCATCCTAGAGAGCTTTGGTACCACTGTGGGAAAATATTTGATAGAGGAGTAGAATTTGCAGAAAAGAGAAGCATTTTTATTCATAGGGACTCTGCCACATACATTTGATTAAGATATATTTTTATAATAGCTTTAAATCAATTCTGCTAGTTACAATATGTTTCATAAAATTTATAATAAAAATGGCCACATGAGACCCCAACATTATAGGTGATTTTGTGAAACTTACTATATTGTATTTATTACACTTAAAATAGTTATTATTGTGTGTTATATTGTATGAGGATCATTATAAATTCATTGCTTCTAGTGTCATTTAAATCCTTCTTATAAATGTTCCAGTTGTGTGTCATGTGTATAAGCTTTGAATTAACATTTAGTTTGTAGATGGTAAGTGTGTTTATCCTAGATGAAAAATGTTTTCGTACTGGTTGTCTCCACATTTGCCATTGTTTTTTCTCATGCACTATCTTATTTGTGAGGAGTCTGGCAAAGTTTTGGTTTAAGAGTGCAGCCTTTACTAATGGGAATGCATGATGTCTGAAGGGATGAATTTTGTGTGGCTTTCCTCTGGTATTTCAAATTGTGTCTACCAGGTGGCTGCAGAGACAATTCGCTTGTTGAATCCTGTACGGTCAGCTTTGCCATTTCTGGTTACCACTGCAGATGGTGCAAGTGACATCATAACTGAGGAGGTTCGCTTGAGGTAATTCTTCTGGAAAATCCTTGTCCAATGCTTCTCTTCAAGGTCTATCCTCATTTGTGAGTGAATTTGTGTTCAGTTCAATGGTTTGGCAGGTATCGATACATTGATCTACGGCGTCAACAAATGAATAATAATCTACGACTTCGGCACAAAGTTTCAAAGGTTATACGGCAATACTTAGAAGATGTACATGGCTTTGTAGAGGTAGAAAATATATCTTAAGTTTTTCAATTTATATATAGTTTATGCCCATGAGATGGTTTGAGAAGTTAAAATATATATACTTATAAAGAAATTCTGGTTATGTTTGTTCACATTTTGTGGTGGTAGTGTTAATATCATTCTATTTCATCCTGATGGTCTGTAATGATAGTGGTTTGTCTGAGCGGATTTTGAAAAATAACTTGATTTTTCATGATGCTTCTTCTATTAATTTTTTAAAATATTTGATAAATTTTATGCAACAGATTGAAACTCCAATTTTGTCAAAATCTACACCTGAAGGTGCCCGTGACTATCTTGTTCCATCTCGGATTCAGGTATAGCCACTGTTCCGTTTCCAGAATTCATTGGAAATTTTGAAGCTTTGTTATCATCTATGGCTATATTTCATTCATTTATATGCAAGCTAGTTACACTGCACAACTGAATGTATGAAAATAAGAGACTGAGTTAGGAAAGTTTATTCAGAAATCATTTTCTAATGTTTAGAGAGGTCGAATATTCCCTTTTGTACAAGGTTGATAATTTTTTATCAGACTCTTCGTCAAGCAGAATTACATTCATCATTTTTTTAATTTGAGAGGAGGCTCTTATTTTTATCGTGGATGGAACATTTACATTTGTTTTTTCCAATTGACGTCCATACTCTTTTGTTCTGATAGTGCTTTAATTCTTCTGGGTCATGCAAAATATTTCTCCCTTTTGTGTCTCTTGATTTTATAGTTACATTCAAATACACCATGCCATATTGTTCATGAAGATCTATGCCCAATTGCTACGTGGTTCATTGTTGTGATCATATCACATTCATGATTTGACATCGGAAACTTAGCTAATGTTCCTAGATTCTTAAATCTGATATAAACTGGCCCGTCAAAAAAAGAATTTTAATTAAATTAAATCCTTCATGTACAACACAAAACTGTTTTGTTCATGAAGTGTTGCAATAAATTTATTTCTTTCTCATATAGCAGTGATAGCAGCACAACTCAAAAGTGGCGGCCAGCTTTGGTGTCAAGTTTAAATTTCACTCACCAACTTTCAATAGCAATAAGAAGTAAATGAATACCTTGATATTTGGAAATGACATGCCAATGCTTGATTCAAATGTCAGTAAACTTTGAACATTTAAGTGCACTTGTGAATCTTGTGTGAGTCCACAAATAGATTGGCTAGGAGGGTTTTCATCCATAAGGTTTCCATTGTATGTTGAAGATTAACAATTGCTCTCTTCTCCAAAACTAGGGTTTGTAAAAATGAAATGCCAAGAATACCCTTTCCATTCTCAATTTTCCTCTTTATACTCTTTTCAAAAATAATAAAATCTTATTTTTCGTAACCTTTTAATTTTTTGCTGAATTGACCTTTTAATTTTACTTTATTTTTGAGCCCAAAAATAAGTCACTTTTATGTCTCCATATAACAACCCCTTTTTAAATAATTAAACATGGGCTGTCTTCTCCCCTATCAATTGGGCTAGTGGAGTTGAGTCCCACATCTCTTGCAATAAGATTGAGTGGCAACCACCCCAATATGGGTGGTACAAATTGAATTTCAATGGAGTGTCAAGAGGCAATTCGGGTATGTTGGGGGCTCAAAAGGTCAAGTCATATGCAGTTGATTGAGAGTGCTTTCTAGGGGAACAAACAATGAAGCCGAGCATCGGGCTCTCATTTTAGGACTGAGATTGTGTATAGATCTTAGAATAGTTAATCTAATTGTAGGAGATTCAATGATAGTCATTAATGCTCTTAGAGGCAAATCAGTGCAAGGGTGGAAATTAAAAGCTCTCTTGGATATTGCTTTAGAACTGTTATTTAAGTTGAATTATCACATAGCCATTCATATCTATTAGGAGGCTAATGGTGAAGCAGACTCCCTTGCCAATTGGGCTATGACAGTTGGAATCAAGTTTCGATGGGGTCCATTTGACAAGACATCGTGTAATCTTTCGCCCCAAACACATTAAGATATGAGCAAGAAATCATCATTCATTTGGGAAACTTGGCTTCACATGTTTGAATGATTTCGCTAACGGGTGGCTTTTGTGGGAGGAAGGTTGATGACAACATGCGCTTCTCCTACTCCAAGTTGAGTGTCTTGTACCATGCTTAAAAATGATACAAAAGATTATTTTGTACGAGGTAATCTATCCATTCAAGTTTCGGGCGAGTGTAGGATAATTTCAAGATGTGGCCATTATTTCACACATTTGAATTGGTTGCCTTGCATGATATAATTTGGATGGGGCCTTTTTCTTCGGTGATGGTTGGTGAATACCATATGTTCCTGTGCTGGAGAATCACTTGATGATGAACACTCCCATAAGATTAGTTTTCTCTCAAAGATAGATGGTCTTCTTGGGAGAAATATTAGATCTTAGGTTAAAGATGGTGTTCAAAACACACCATGGTCTCATTTTGAGGTAGTTAAGCTTGTGCAGGGGGAAGATTTCATGGTCATCGATAAGCGATACAGAGTAAACACCGACATTTCCTCTGGCTTTGCGGCTCCTTTGCTAGATTTAGGGGAACAAAAGGACATGGTTTGGGCCTTGGCACAAACATTGATCAAGAAGATTTTTCTTGAGGAATCGGAGGAGGTTCTCCAAATGGTGAGATTGGGTGTGGGTATTCCAACATTGAAGGACATCTCAAGGCTTCTGGTTAAAGAGGCTATGGTTGAATGGCATCCCTCTCTATCTAAATTTTGTACCAACATTTTAATGCAACATCGTCATAAGGTAGCGTGGGGGTGTGCTTTTTTGAAAGAGATAACAAACTTGGAGCCCACCTATGGCATGTAGTGGTTGTTTGAATTTGTAAACCAAGAACAGGGGCAGGATATATAGGGTATGGATTCTTGTTACTAGTATTAAATACAACATATATCCTATAAAAGTTCAGTATAGATAGTAGATGAGTTGGGATTTTGATATAATTCGGTGGATTAGCAGTATAGAAAGACATTGATGACATTAGGATTTGTTTTTACCAAATCTCGACCTCATTGGTCTTTGGTTTGTATTGGGTGAGAGCCCAAGAACTCATGTAGATATTTTTATTGACCTATGCTGCAGCTTAAAAAAAAAGATAAGTTCTCTTCTTATTTTCTACTTTATGACAATTTAAATATTTAATTATTTAATAATTTAATTTTTTTCTGCACAACCACCAAAGCTACAAAAAATATTAAAATAGCACAAAATATGAATTTTGACCACACCATCAATGCCAAGTGTATAGGAGATTGATCTATGTGAAAGTTTGCATTCTCCTAAGATGACCGACTTCTCCAAGATGTGTTGGAACAAAGATAAACATGATGCAGCTAAAAGTGCAATTGGAGACTTTTGGTTCTATTGTACCATTCCATTCCACGTAGCTAGGTAATTATTATTATTTTGTTTAAGTTATATAGCTTGATTCTTTGTCTCTTAAATTTTTATATTTACAGGTATGTCAAATTTAAAGTTAAAATCTCCATTTTACAAAGCATAGTGGATACCTTTACCATTTGCATTGTAGGGTTCAAAGCCCCTAATGACGAGGAGATAAAGGGCCCCATTTTGTTTCAAAAGGTGGTTGATGTGAAAGCCACAATTGATGAGGAATGAGGGATATGGAGGAATTAGGGTTGCATCATCATGATTGATGGTTGGATGGATAGAAGAAACAAAACATTTCTTACTTTACTTGTTTCTTCTTCAGGTGATTGTACTTCCTTAAATGCATTGATTTAATAATTAAGATTTTTAATTTATACTTTATTGAATCATTGATTTTGTTTATTTCTTAGGTGGCACAGTGTTCATAAAATCTATTGATGCTTTGTAAAATAGAAAAAATGTTTAATTCCTTTTTGAAGCTTTGGAGGGAATCTTGGGTCAAGTGGGTTAGGAGAATGTGGTGCAAGTAGTTACAAATAATTTGATAAATTGCGTTGCTAGAGGTATACTACTCATGGATAGGCACCCATTATTATTTTGGACTCCTTGTGTTGCTCATTGCCTTGACCTCATATTGGAGGATCTTGGAAAGATTTGATGGACAATAGCATGTGTGGAGATAGCCAAAAATATTTGTAATACAATAATATGTGGGTCCTTGGCCTACGAAGACAATTCATAGGGAAGAAGTTAGCTTGTCTTCGAATAAACCAGTTGGCAACCAATTTTCTTACATTACAATCTTTGTTTTAGGAAAAGGGAGATGTGAGGCGTGTGTTTGTTAGTGAGTGGACTTCCTCATCATATGCTAAGACTAATGTAAGGGTTGGTGTGGGTAATTGGGATTTTGATGAATAAAGCTTCTAGGTACCGATCAAGGAAATCGTAGAGGTAAATCTAATTCTACATTGTATTTTTTTTCATTTTTTTGTTTTATTTGTTTGTTTTTGTTCACACTTATGTTAATGTTTCACAATAATTGTAGTTCACAAAGCCTTTAGTGGTTCTCCTACGAGTTGCTGATAGAGAGAAGTCCACAATGGGCTACATATATGAGGGCATGGTTAGGGCCAAAGAGGTCATTAGATCCATTTATTTGGGAAATCGTTTTTAGACAATAACACCTCCAACATCACAAGCCCGTGCAGGTGTGACTCTCCAATTTCGCTTTGATTTCAAGGCGGATGAGGAGGTTTTGAGTGGGCTCTAGATAGTCATGGAGTGGATGATGTCTAATTATGGTGTTCGAGCACACATAGTCATCGAGATTGAGATTTTTAGACTTGCTCAAGGTGATCTCTTTGCACGAGATATATGCAAAGCAACTCGATAACATGCAACCAAGTAAAAATATATTAAGGGTATAATTTATGTTTATAAAATAAACTTTTGCTTTTTTAAATTATTATTAAATATTGAAATTTAAAATTGGACAATCCGATTTTTTTTTTTTCTCATCTTAGTGCATGGTGGGAAAGATTTGGTGCTAAAGTGCCAAATCTTCAAAGGATTGCGATTCGAGTATTGAGCCAGCCATGCAATATTTCAGGTTGTGAGCACAATTGGAGTATGCTTGAGCATGTACACTCCAAGAAGCACAATAGATTTCCAGTGCAGAGGTTGAATGATCTAGTTTATGTTCATTACAATTTTCCCCTTCGCCACAAACAAATTTTGGGTAGTGACTTATGACCCATCACACTAGAGGAGGTTTATCTATAATCAAATTGGATCATTGAGGTTGAGGATCCTATCTTTAGGTATGAGGACCTTGATTTGGCTGACTAGGTAGATAGAGAGGCAGAGACAATAGCCATCATAGAGAAGGATAAAGTATGAGCAAACACCTTGGATGTTGGTGTGTCACTAAGACACATGTAGATATCATGGTTGCATTGTCATTTTGTACCTATCTTGGTTGCCCATGTAGGAGGGCCAAGTGATGCAGGCTCCTTTGAGCCATACACTTCTATTTTTTGTTTTGAAATTTTTATGCTGTGGATTTCATATTCCATCATTTTTGTATAAGTTTGACAATATTTATATATCTAAATGTGTTATTTCCTTCAACTAAAATATGTGTTTATACTTATGTGATCGATGTATACTTGTGTACATGATCAAAGTAGCTTCTACATAATGAGATTATTGTGTCTTTAAGTTTTATTTATTAAAGGGTGCATGAAACAATTTTTAAATCCTTAAAAGTATTTGCATTTCATGGGTTTTCCAATTTGCCGAGTTTGTATTGGGTTTGGCCATTGAGTTTGTGTCTGGGTCAAAAATCAGCTTGTTGAGTCTGAGTCTTATAACACTAGTGTGGAGTGCTTCTAGAATGTTAGATCTGCACATGGATAGTACCATTGTACTCATCTTGGCTCTAGGAACTCTCTACCACTGTCAAAATATCTTTTCAATAGCGCTAGCACTCTCCAAGAGAGTTTGAGTTTCTAGGGATGTTGGAATGAACCAAAAAAAGGGACATTATGAAACAACTACCAAATTGAGTAGTTTTATAGTCAGCATTTGCCTTTTTCTCCGGAATGATGCTTGCACTCACTTTGTAACACATTCAGTTGTTGTCTTAGAAAGATTTTCTATGGGGGATATCTCTTCCATAGGCTTAATGGGTCGAAAAGATGCCATTCAAAAAGAAATAACATAGTGGTGTGGAGGTGTAGAAGGTGAAGAAAGAACTTCCACTTGAATGGTTATGGATGGTGGAACAAAAAACTATGAACAACCACAAGAGAAACGAAAGAAGAGTAGAATAAAGCTGAATAATTGCAGGTGACCTCATTTGCTTGTTCATTACTAGTTTCAGCTTGCTAACCTTCAGAGTCTCATTTGCTTCATAGAAAGCTTTTAATTTCTTCCTTCTTTCTTCTTCATCATTGCAATCACTCCCTATAGTATTGTTGTGACCTAATCACACATCACCCCATTCCAAATGGGGACCCTCTACTTTTTAGGTCCTCATGGTCTTTTGGTTTTGGTTCTTTGGGTCTTTTCGCAACAATCCCTTCAGTCTCCCTAGTTTGCAAGTGTTTTTGATGAAATTTGATCAAGTCTGCAAGTCATTTGAGTGAATTTGGCTAAGCCTAGAACTCGTTTTGCCTATTTTAGGGTTTTGTTCTTCAGACTTAGGTTTGAGGTCTTTTCCATAGGGTTTTGGAAAATCTGGATGTTGCAATGAAGTCAGAGCCCTTCAAGGAAGCTACTAGTGAAATTTGAGTGAATTCTGAGCACTTACTATTTTTAGTAAGTTCCACCACGTCTCGGATTGGCCTAATTTTGCTAAAAGTCAAACTTACTATTTTTAGCAGTTTCTATTTTTAGTGTCACCCTATCCCGGTTTGCCCTAATTTGATGATTTGAAGTATTTACTATTTTTAGCAAGTCTATTTTTGGAAGGTCCATCTTAGGCAATGGTCAGGACACTAGGGGCATAAGCATTCCTAAAAATTCATGTCTAAATTCGGAAAATTGAAAAAGTAGACTGTTGGTCAGGGAAATGGCTAAGTATGAAGTTCCTTCTTGAAGTGGAAAAAGCATGAAAAATCTTCCAAGGCAGAGAAATCTACTTCATTCTAGTAATGGCATCCAAATTTGGAAAGATCAAAAAATGGACAAGTTAGGAATGATTTCCTAGATTGATCAGAAATCCTTCACTAAGGTAAAAGGGCGCTCAAGTTAGCAAAGAGGGTGCCGGATCCAAGGCAAGGAGGAAAAGTCAAAGAATCTAAAATTCCTCCACAGGGTCCAAATAGTGCCCAAAGAAGGATTGGGGCACCAAACGAGTGTAAAGGAGGAGTTTCTAAAATGAATTTAAAATCCTCCTCAAAGTGGAAAATGTGCTCGAAGTTGAGCAAGGGTGCCAAAATAGGGCGAAAGAGGAATTTTCCTCAACCAAAATTCCTGCACCATGTGAAAACAACGCCCAAACTGGGAGGAGAGCGCTAGAATGACAGAGAGGAGAAATTTTCCTCCAAAGAAAAATTTCCCCCATCATGTAAAATTGCTGCCCAAGTTGAGGATGGAGTGCTAGACAGGGGTTGAGGAAGAATTTTCCTCCATAACATGAATTCCTCCACAAGGTAGAAACGAACCCCAAGGATAGAATTGAGAAAAGAATTCAAAGCAAGGAAGGAATTCAAAATTGCTTTCTCAGAAAGGAAATTTGCCCAAGATGAAGAAATTCCAAGACAGAGGAAAAATTGGCCAAGAGAGAATTCTCTCTCCTAAATTCTAGAGCTCAAAATGGAAAAAAATCCTAAAAAATAGAAAAAGTGATGGATTGATAAAAAATCTCCTTCAGAACGAGATGAACTCATAAACACGAAAAATTCCTTCAAGATGAAAATTTCTCTCTACAAGAATTTTCTCTCTCAAAAAGTCCAGACGAACATGATTCCTGCCAAAGTGGATAAATTTGTCAAAATTCTTTCAAGGAAGGAAAATCTTTCAAAATATCCTTTTGAATCCAAAATGGAAAGATTTTCACAATCAGTGAGTTGGCGACATGCAAAGGGAATATGGTGTAGGGGCACCTCTCATGCAACTATGCCCAATTTTGGGTTTTTGTCTTGTTTTGTAAGGATTGCTATCAATACGGTCATTTTGGACCATTAGAAGTCCTTTTGAATCATTGGTGAAGTTTTTGAGTCATTTGGGTCAAAGTTTTATAAGTTGTTCAAATATTGTCAAAGTTGTAATGACAAGTTTTCAATGTTGTCATGCAACTTTTCAAAATGTTGTTAAGGGACGGTTGTGGACTGGTTAAGGGTGAGCAACTGATTGTAATCACATAAATAGGCCATGTAACCACGACCTCTGGGGTTGGTGACATTGAGGTTGCAATTTTGATCAATAACAAATCATTTTCTGTGCATGTTCTCACGTTTTTTTGCTGCAAAACCAATTTGTACGGACTGTACTTGCAAAGCCATGACTTGAGACCAATTGGGGATGAAAGTGACTGGAGTCTACTTCATTTTGGTTTTGGTTTCATCTCTTTTCATTAAGTATTAAGGGAGATATTGTATTTTCTTTCTAGACTGGTAAAAACCCTAGGTAGGTTAACTTTGTTTCCCACCGGTGAAAAATCACCAAAATGGGTGGGAAGATGTATAGTAAGGTTATGTATCATGTCCTATGTGTGCAGGGCTCAAAGGTCAAGGTTGCGCATGCTGAGGTATGACTGTTAGTCTGATATCTAGATGTATCGGACTGGTGAAACAGTGAAGGGTGGATTTGAAAGACAAAAGTGCATAGTCAGGGCTTCTTATGTTAGGAGAGGGAAGTGGAATGAGTGTAGAGGTTATACAAACCTGTCCCAAAGCATTGTAGATTATTGTGATAGCTAAATGCCAAAAAATGTCATGACTGTCCCAAAGAAATGCATGTGACAGAGCAGCCCACAGTCAGTAACAAGTTAAGACAAAGTTCCTTGTGTGTAGACATCCAATACTCAAAAAATCTCTCTGTAGAAGAGGAGACAAACCCCAAGATGTCTCTAAGGATGAATATGGAGAGAATAGTCAGAGAGGTGAGAGAATCTCTTGCCCAAGAAATGAGAGCCACGAGGGAAAGCCTTGATGCAAGACTCACATCAGTTGAGACAATTCAGAAAAGAGGAGTGGTCACAAGAGATTTGAGTGACCAAGAAGAAGAAGAAGAAGTGGGTGAAGACACCACACCACAAGAAGAACATGAAGCAGAAAGAGATGTTGAGGAGTTGAGAATGGACAGGTTGCTAAAGGCTGTTAAGAATGATGGTTCTAAGGTCAAGATTGATCTTCCAATGTATTCAGGGAGTCTGAATGGAGAAGAACTCCTAGATTGGATAGGAGAGATGGATAAATACTTTGATTTTGAAGAGATACTTGAGGGGCAACAAGTGAAATTGGCAAGGACTAAACTGAAAGGACATGCATCCCTATGGTGGGATTATGTACAAGAAGAGAGAAAGAAGAAAGGTAAGACTAAGATTACATCTTGGGATACAATTGTGGCAAAGTTGAAGGGCAAATTCCTCCCTAGTGATTGTGCCATTCAGTTGTATAGGAAGTTACAAAATTTGAAACAAAAAGACATGGATGTGAAGAACTACACAGAAGAGTTCTACAAATTGAGCATTAGATCAGGCCACATGGAAGAAGATGTTGATAAGGTTGCAAGGTATTTGAATGGGCTAAAGTATAGCCTACAAGATGAATTAAGTCTCAAAAGTCCAAGAACAGTGGAAGAATGCTATCAGTTGGCACTGAAGGCTGAAGCAAAGTTGCAAAGGAAGCAAGAGAAGCAAAGTAGAGGTAGGGGAAGGACAAATTTCAGAGGAAGAGGGACTTTTGCAGGTAGAGGGCAGTCCCAAAGGTCTCAAGGAGAGACAAGTAATTCCCAAGGAAAAACTTCAGACTCAAGGGGCAGTTTTAGAGGAAGAAGATCCAACAATAGAGGCAGATTTGGAAGCCAAAGAGGAGGATCTAGTGGGTTCATTGACAAGTTTTACAAGTGCAACAAATTTGCAAGCATGGCAATGTCCTGAAAATCAGTCCACCACTTCATTTGGAGGTAAAAGAAGAAATCAGATTGCACAAGGAGAGGATAGTGAAAGTGTGAACTCTTCATCATACAATGCTGCTCCAGAAAGTGGAGAATCCTTGCTGCATCTCTGTCATCTCCTCCCCAAACCCAACAGTGTCCTGCAGGAAGTCCATCGCCAACTTCTGCCGTCCCTTCTCCTAATGAGAACTACCCTCATCTAGATCCACAATCTCAGGAAAAGGACGTGGCTGGGGTGAGGCAGCCGGGGGTCCCAGTGGTGGCATAGGATGCATCTCATAGCGACCCAACCACGCATCCATGGTGGCATCATCATCTCTCGCCATTACGGTCACCGTGCCTTTTGTTGCCGACACCTCGGTATGTACAGGTTCCCTCCGTACGGTAGACCCAGTGCAAGGACGTTCATTGGGAACCAATGAAACTGCTAGAGCTCCCTTTGCCACATTCTTTGTCTGAATCACTGGTGTATCCCCTGCCGGAACTGTTGTGGCGACACTAGAGGGTGTAGGCAATGGGGGTCGAGGTCTCAACTGCCCAAATCCTGGAATGGGTATGGTTGGTATGGCTCCCACCATCACCCCCGAAGCTGGGAGAGGTGTCAGTCCTCCATCTGGAGTCAATACTACTAGTGCATACACTAGTTGGCCCACTCCCGCAGGTCTCACTCCACCCGCCGGTAATCCACGGATACCTCTCGTCACGTGCCCAAAAGACACCGCACAACCACTACTCTCCTCTGTACCAGGGGTTTTCTCTACTTCTTTCCGGCTATCAAGGCAGAATGTGTCGTGACTTTGGCTGCTCCTAGAAGAAGTGTCCTCAAAATCCTCCCCTTCCTCTGCACTACTATCATCCTCTTCTTGTGCATCCTCGTGAACTGCCTCTGTCTCTTGCTCATGTTCTGACTCTCCTACATGTGGTGGTCTCCTTCGCTTCCTACTAGAATGGGCTTCCTCGCTACCTGTGACGGTATCTAGGTGGGTCCAATAGAATATGGTTGGCTGTGAAGAGTCCAACGTCTCCCGAGGTTTCCAGACATGCTTTTCCGGATAGACCTGTGCGTGTACAACATCAAGGAATAACCCTATGGCATGGAACGACATGTAAAAAGCTTTGCGTTGTAGGGTCAGGAATTCATGAATTGATTGCAACCCAGTTGTACATCGTCCCATTCCTCAATCCATTCATAAGTGCAATCATGGGTACCGCCGTGTCTGATGCCCTGTTGGCTCCAGTAAGTCTTCTTTTCATAACAACTAGCAGGCATTGCCATTCTCTTGGAACGATGTATGATTTTTTCAACCCTTTGCCCTTAGGTGCCTTAATCGCTGCCCATTCTTGATTTGAGAGATCACTTCGACAAATCAACTGTAGTAGTTGCTCTTTCCTCTCTGGCGACATCTTAGTGGCATTCTTGTCTATTTTCTTCCCCTCATCTAGTATGCCAAAGACCTTGGCAAAATCATCGGGTGCAAAGGATACGGTCACAGTGCTCTGCTGATAAGAGAATGTTGATGCCCTAGTTGCATTGTCGTATGTGGCCACCATCATTCGTAAACATGATTCAAAATCTCTGATCGCAAAGATGGGCATTTGGAATGCCCAGTGCACCCGTGATTTCCTGAGAGATTGCTTAATCCCATTACTATCTCGAGTCTCCAGCCACCAAGTTTTGTATACACTTCCACTTAATCCTTCAAATGTAATAGTGTCAGGTGTGATTTTTATCGGCATTGGCTTCTTTTTGCCCTTTCCTGTGTCTACTGGTCCTGCAATTTTCACTCCAGATTGCAACACTCTCTTTCCCTTGTCCATGCCTGCTATGCTTGCTTCAACCATCTTTCCTGACTTAGACGGTTGCTCTAACTGCTGCAACTATTTTCGCCAATCCAGCTTCCCCAGTCTTGGTTTCCCTAACTCCATTTAAATGACTCTTTTAATTACTAGCCAACACTTAATAAATTTGTGAATTTCGTTATTTCCTACCTTGTACGACGATTTTATCTTTGTCGGTCTCTACCCTGTACGGATTGTATGGAATCTTTGTCTTCTTGACCACGAGTATGAATTTCAAGTCAACGCGACAACTAGGGTGTACAAACTCTCTTCAACTTACAGATTTGCTAAACTCGGCCGCCTGTGTGGGGATTTAACCGTCCGTATGGAATTGATTGTTGCACTGATGCCAAAGAGTGTACGACCCCTTTAGTCACGTGTCTCGCCTGTGTACGAAATCCGTTTTGCAAGTGTACGAAATGTTGCTCGGCGGTACAGATTTCTTCCCTAGCACCAGTGACATGGGATGTACGGCTCGGTTTATACCCGCCGTACTGTGTCCGACCACCGAGTGTACGAGCCGTACATCACTCTTCGTCACCCTTGTTGGCCGTACAACCTTCTTCAGCGTCCGTACGGTTTTCGTCCACCAGATGTAGGGGCCTTCATCACCTTCGTGGTTGTATGGATTTCAATTATCACCTGGTTGTACGGATTCCAAATATCACCTCGCAGTACGGATTTCACGTGGTCTGCTTTTGTGCCGCTGTACGGTTTTTTGCACTACGCTTACTTTTGGGCCAATGTATGGAGTTGATATAATTTGACCGTACGGTTATTTAATGTCTTGGCCGTACGGTGAGTTCTCTAAATTTTTATTTATTTATTTATTTATTGTGTTTTTTAATTATTAAAATAATTACCTTTTCAAATTGGCCGGGTGGGCCCGGCCTTCAGACAAACTGGGTCATTCTGCTGCTGCTTGCGGTGGTAGACTTTTAATTTCGACCTATTTACCGTCTCCTTGATCAGTTGGTTGTCCAATGTGGACAACTTAATCGCTCCATTCTCAGCTACGTCGCAAATTTTATATGGTCCCAGTCATCTGACCTTGAAATTTCCAGGTTTGATCTCATTCCGCCCGTTATACTTCAGCACCCACTGCCCTAGACGAAACTCCATGCGTCGGATATGCTTATCATGCCAAAATTTCTGTCGTTGTTGGGCAGCGCCGGTGGCCCATTGGGCCATCATCCTTCGTTCGTCCAACTTGCCCAACATGTACAGTCGCTCCCGCAAGCTCTCCATATCTCCTAGCCGGTTCTCCATTGCTATCCTTAGACTCAAGACCATGAACTCTGCTGGCACAATGGCCTTTTGGTCGTACATTAACTGAAAAGGTGTCTGACCCGTTGTGACTTTGTAGGTGGTCCGGTATGCCTAGAGTACGGATGGCAATTTCTCTTCCCAATCTTCCTGCTCAACTCCACAGGACTTATAGATCTCGGATACCAATATTTTATTAGTGGCCTCGGCCTGCCCGTTGGCCCTTGGGTAGTACGGGCTGGACAAGTAATGAAGTTTTTTGAATTTCGTCGTGAGCAACTTGAATACATGCTTCACAAAGTGCCCACCGCGATCACTCCTCAGTTGAATTGGAATGCCGTACCTTGTGATGATCTGTATATAAATGAACTTAGCCATACTTGAAGTTGAGTTATCTGGCAGTGCGTGTGCCTCAATCCACTTAGTGAGGTTCTCTGTGGCACCACAATGTAACGACATCTCTGTGTTCTACTAGCCTTCAAGGGTCCACTGAAATCCAGACCCCAGCGTTCAAACAATTCTTGGGCATGTGATGGATTGAGGGGCATAAAGTCTCACTTCAATGGTTTCCCTGCCCTCTGGCAAGTATCACAGCCCGCCACCCATTCTCGTGCATCATTATACAGGGTGGGCCACCATAGTCTGGGCAGCAATACTTTGCATGCCGTGGTGTCTGGACCCATGTGGCCTTCGGCAGGCCCTTCATGTGCTTCCCGTAGCACTCCCAGTATCTCTTCTTCCATCACACACCT
This sequence comes from Cryptomeria japonica, assembly GCF_030272615.1. Lineage (NCBI taxonomy): Eukaryota > Viridiplantae > Streptophyta > Pinopsida > Cupressales > Cupressaceae > Cryptomeria > Cryptomeria japonica. The sequence continues at coordinate 471,913,631 of NC_081405.1, forward strand.
TCTGAGGACTTGGTCGGGTCCCATTTTGTATAGAAACCCATTAATTAGCTGGAATGTCCTGCTTCTCAAGACCAACTTTCTTCTCTCACTTGGTAACATCTTGGCTGGGAACTGAGAGGTGGACAAGTATTCCTTGATGTTTGCATACCACGAAGGTAGTGCCGCAATTTGGAATAGATGTGCGTTTGGAAAGTCATCATTGACTCCCTCTGGCGGCTCTCCCGACTTAATCCGGGACAACTAATCAGCGATCACATGGCTCTTGCCTGGCCGTACAATTATGGTGAATGTGAACTCTTGAAGGGGTAATAGCCACCTGCTTATTCTGCCTTGGATAATGGGTTTATTTACCAGTTACATCAATGCCTGATGATCCACATAGAAAGTGAAAGGTGTTGCCAGCAAGTAGTGCTGAAATTTTTGTACGACATAGACCTTTCCGAGGGCTTCCCTCTCGCTGGTACTATAATTCTTTTTAGCTTTCGACAACAAGCGACTGGCAAAATAGATGGGATGGTCCAACCCATGTCCCTCTTCCTATGCTAGCGTAGCCCCAATGGCATAGTTCGAGGCATCCACATGTACGTGGAATTCTCAGTCCCAGTTTGGATAGGCCAGAATGGGTGCGGCCACTAGTCTCCTCTTGAGTTCATCAAATGCTTCCCCATGTGCCGGTCCCAATATGTACGGTATGCTAGCGTAGCCCCAATGGCATAGTTCGAGGCATCCACATGTACGTGGAATTCTCGGTCCCAGTTTGATAGGCCAGAATGGGTGCAGCCACCAGTCTCCTCTTGGGTTCATCAAATGCTTCCCCCTGTGCCGGTCCCCATATGTACGGTTCGCCCTTCCATGTCAACTTGTCCAATGGGAATGAAAGTTGAGTAAAGTTCTTAATGAACTTCCAGTAGTATCCTATATGTCCCAAGAAGGACGTTACTCCTGTCACATCAGTGGGCGACTCCATCTCCACAATTACCCGTACCTTATCCGGGTCAGTTTTTAATCCAGCTTTACAAACAATGTGGCCCAACAACTCGCCTTGTGGCACCATAAATCTGCATTTCTTCGGATTCAAGGCAAGCCTGGCCCTCCGACATCTCTCCATACATTCCCACAGTGCTACCAAGTGAGTGTCTTCGCTACTAAAAATAGACCAGTCATCCAAGAAGGCCTTAAAGTTTCCCATAGACATTTTGTCGAAGATGTGAAGGACTATCCTTTGAAATGTTGTCGGAGCATTGCACAAACCGAATGGCATTCAGTTGTATGCATAAACTCCATTCTCCACCACAAAGGTGGTCTTTAACTTGTCCTCCTTAGCTATCGAAATTTGATTGTATCCGGAGAAGTCGTCTAGAAATGAGTATATTTCATTGCCAATCACCTCCTTCAGGATGCTATCTATGAAAGGTATAGGGAACGGATCCTTGATGGTGACTGCGTTCAGGCACCGAAAATCCACGCAGATGCGGATTTGGTTGGCCTCCTTTAGCGAGATCACGATCGGCGAGACCCACTCACTTTTCTCCACCCGAAATATGATGCTGGCCTGGAGCATCCACTCGATTTCTTTGTTCACCTTGGCCGCATAGTTTTTATTCATGCGGTACGGCCTCTTCCGTACCGGCTGGGCTCCAAGGACGAATGGTATCCGATGGATGCACAGTTTGGGCGGGATTCCTTTCAGATCTTTGTAGGACCAAGCGAACATGTCCTTGTATTCCTTGAAAATTTTGAATGCTGCAGCCTTCAGCACCGGATTCCAATCGTCTCCCACCCAAATATTTCGAGGGGTGGTAGCATCTCCTAAGTTCGTCTCCTTCATGGTGGGGTTTTCGTACCGCATTGTTTTGTCCTTTGAAAACTCGTATGCTGGAACATCATTCCTTTCGGCGTCTCCCTCCTTATACTCCTTGTATTATGGAGGAAACTCATCTTTCTCGCCTAGCTCTTCTTCAATTTGCAGCATGTGGCACGCAAGATGGAATACTTCATAATCTTCCATTTGCTAGTGGAATAGCCCATTCAACGAGACTCCCTCCTCCTCAGAGCAGTCCTCTAATTGCAGAACACCTTCGTCGTTCGGCTCCCTTTTGTTCTCATCCACTCCGGAATCCCCATCGGAGTCGAAATTTGAAGAAGATGCCATTTCTTCACTCACCAACTGTGTCTGGGGGTCGATGATGAATTTCCGACCCCCCTTCACCATGGACATTGTGTTCTGCTTCCAGTTGTGATTTACTCGGGCTTTAATCAACTAGCCTCTTCCAAGGATTGCATCATAGCCCTTTTTGTTCAAGGGAATCAACACAATGTCGAGAACGAAAGGCTAAGTGCTGATCGCCACCTGCTAAGCAATGAGTGTCCTAATGGGTTTGATACTGTGCTGGTCGACACCCACCAGGTTGAAGGTCGACGGCCATAGTGTTGGCTTGCCCAATTTCCGCCACGTCTCCTCAAGGATTACATTCACCCCGGACCCTCCGTCTATGATGGTGTCCATGAGGATCGTACCCAATATCCGCATTTCCACCACTGCCGGGTGTTTCCCGTTGTTCACCGCCAACAACATGGGGTCAGTCGAGGGGCTGACCGACACCTCTGTGTGAAGTGTTGCTGTATGGATCGACACTTCTACGACATTAGTGATGGCTTCTCTTAATCTCGGCATGGTGTTAAGGAGGTGGAGTTTGACAGGTACCTCGGTCTGCAACACTTGTCGGAGGATGTTTTGTTCGGATTCAGCCGATGTACTTGTCGGGGTTTCTCAGGGCTTCTTCCTCATTTCCCGCTCAATATTAGCCTTGGTTGCCCGTATTCGTTCCTTCTCTGTATGGGGGTCAGGATAAGTAGCCTTCTTTGTTTCTGCTCTAGTGATGGTGAGCGTCTCCCTTTCATTGGACTTTTCAATGGTTAACAAATTTACTCCAGACTTCAGGCAACTCCTGTCGTCGTTATCTCTTGGCCTGCACCACCGACACATATGCTGAGAGGTGTCTCCCTTGGGACAATCATGTGCATAGTGTCCCCATTCATTATAGGCTCGACACTGGATCATTGGGCGGCCTTTTGCATCATACTGCACTTTGTGGGTGCTATTGTTGTTATTCTTTCCTCGTCTATTATTTTTGTACTCGCCAGAAGATGCTGTGGTATTGGCCGATTGCTGTGGGTTAGCAGCTATCGTGGCTGTGGAAGGTTGCTCCTGGGTCAAAAGCACTTGGGTGCTTCTTGTTTTCATATTGTACAGGCACTCCTTGGTGGGGTGTCCCAGTACTTGACAAATGTCACAGAAAGCTTTCTTCGGACATGTACCCTTAGTGTGGCCTTTCTCCTTGCAATCTGCGCACCATAAGTCCCGTTCGTTTTTATTGCTGCTTCCTTTCATTGCTTTGAATTCTTTCATCATCCTATGGATGTCCTTCTATAGAGCGTGAACTTTCTTGCTCGATTCCTCGTCACTACTGCTCTCAGAGGAACCATTGTCACCCGATGATTTATCCTTTTTCCTCTTCGAGGTCTTGCCTTCGCTCTCGAGGTCCATGGTTCGGTTGTATGCGTCCTCGTACGAGGGAGGAGGGACAATCTTCATCTTCTTTCTGAGAGAGGATCTCAGTCCTTCCACGGACCATCGCTTTTTCAATCCATGAGCAGGTTTATTATCCATCTTTCCGAGCAATTCTTTGAGTCTCTGGTTGCATGCTCGTACTTTCTCGTTCTTCCAGTACTTTGTGCACAAGATTTCGGCGACGATTTCATTGTCGTCCCGAAGGAGTCGAAAGTCAGTCTTGAAGGCTTTCTGCAACTCCTCCCAAGTTCCTACCTTCGTCTTGTCTGTATCGGAGTACCAGTCGATGGCTACCCTGCGTAGGGTGGTGGGGAACTGCCCCACCCATTCAACCTTGTCGGTCACTCCATTGGACGACCAAATTGTTTCACACGTACGACAATGCCGTACAGGGTTTTCTTTCTCGTCTCCATTGAACTTACGCAACTTTTGCCTGTTCGACATCAGGCTCCTTGGTTGCGGCCTAGTCTGCCCTCCGGAACTTGACACTCCAAAACTGATCCTCCGGACATTGAACCTCCAGGAATTGATCCTCCGGACACTAAACCTCAAACGGTAAACTGTGCTCCGTACACTGGTCCTCCAGACAGTGCTCTGCTCAGATTTGGTACGTTGGGTCCCACTAGGTTACTTTGACCACCAGGATGTGATAAGCCCGAACCGAACAGATTGCTTCTAGTACCGTGCCCTTGTGTCCTCTCGACACCTTCGGTCGCACTGGTATCTCCCACCCCTTTGTTCTCGGTCTCGGTCCCCTCTTCTCTCTTGGTCTCGATACCTCTAAATGGCGTGTATGACTCTATCGTACTCTTGTCACCAATCTCTTCCAACGTGAGGGAAAGGTCCCCCAACCGCTTTCTAGTGCTTTCTATTAGCACATAAACTTGGCCCTCACCACCTGGGCCATCATTGCCATTTCCGCTTCCTTCTTCAACAAGTTTCTTCAATCGTTGTCGACGTTTGGCTTGTTGCTCCAATCTTAGTGCCTTCGCTGCTGCCTCGTGTTCGTCTTCCTCTTGTCTCTTCGATACACGATTTCGGTCTTTGTTCAGCGTCACGAGCATCAATTCCTACGTTCTGTCGAGTGGAAGGTTCTTCGACGGCCTTCGTGACGTTCCTCCTCCTCTCGTCGACTCCTCTCTTGGAATTGTTGTAAAATTTGTTAACGATTCTCACGGTAGGTTTCCTCTTGACGAGTTTGTAGGGCAAGAAATGCTTGTGCCAACAGGCTAGGCAAGTTATTAATCAACTGGTTCACCGCTAGACTTACACCAAGGGCACTCCACACAACGCTCTTAGGAACGTCCTTCTTGGTGGCTTCCCTTCTTATGTAAGTTTCAATTGATGCTTGTAAGATGCAGGTGAAGTCCCTTGTCAGTGCCCTCTCTCCTTCAAACAACTCCGTCGGCTCTTCCTCGGGATTGCTACTTGTCCCCTCGTTCACTGGTTGTCCAATTATCGTCATGCCATGTAGTACGCTCCCGTCATTCCAGGTTTAATTCGGCAATGATGCCAGATGTTTTGCCCTTGAGGGATGTGTGTGCATTCAATGCATAACATAAGAGGAATATAGAAAAGGTAGCAGCACACAAGGATGCAAGCGAGAAGAACACATATGTCTGTATTCATTGATTCCACAATACTAGTACATTCAAAACATAGTTTCCCTTCCGCCTATCACATATCGAAATCGAAGCCCATGTACATATATATAGGTGTCGATACAGGTTGTTCGATGCCAATTGTCGGCAACCGTCACGTAATCACCGACCTTGAACACACTTAACATTCTAATTACAATATGGCATAATTATCCACAACAGGAAGTCACTCCATGATTTTTAAAATTCCTCCTCCCAATTGAAAGTATGACCAAGGGCAAAAATGACATAGTAATTCATGGCCAAGGAGGAAAAAATTAAAGATTTCAAAAAAATCGTTCCTTGGGATAAAATTATGCCCAAGATGAAGAAATTCCAAGGCATAGAAAAAATTGACTAAGTGAGAATTTTCTCTCTCCTAAATTCCAGAGCTCAGAATGGAAAAAATTCCAAAAAAATAGGGAAAGTGATTGATTGATCAAAAATCCCCTTTAGATTGAGATGAACTCAAAAACACGAAAAAAATTCCCTTAAGATTAAAATTTTTCTCTACAAGAATTTTCTCTCTCCAAAAATCCACACGAATAGAGTTCTTTCTCTACAAGAATTTTCTCTCCAAAAATCCACACGAATAGAATTCCTACTGAAGCGGATAAATTTGTCAAAATTCTTTCAAGGAAGGAAAATCTTTCAAAATATCCTTTTGAATCCAAAATGGAAAGATTTTAACAATCAATGAGTTGGCGACATGCAAAGGGAATATTCTACACTTATGGCACATAACTTAAGAATTTATGGAAATTTCCATTTTTGAACTCAGCGTTGATGACAGGGCCCATTTGCCTGGTGAGTTGTCAAGGGAAACATGATGTATTTTAAATTCAATTGCTAAGTTTAAACTCTTGCCAACTTAGCAACTTGGTAAGGAAATTCTATTTAAACGATAGATTGGAATTCATTTCTCACAACGCTTATTGGAGAAAATCTAAGTTAGAAAGAGGTGGAGAAAAGTCAAAAGCGAAGAGTTTATCATTTTTCCAGAAGTTCTTGTTTGCGAAAGTTTTATTTTATTCCAAGCTTGGAACTTGGTAAGGAAATTCTATTTAAATGATAAATTGGAATTCATTTCTCACAACGCTTATTGGAGAAAATCGAAGTTAGAAAGAGGTGGAGAAAAGTCAAAAGCGAAGAGTTTATTATTTTTCCAGACGTTCTTGTTTGCGAAAGTTTTATTTTATTCCAAGCTTGGAATTTCTTCTCCTTCGTTTTATTAAATTCCTTATGATGATTATAATAATTTATTTTTGTTTTGTAGGAATGGCGGAATTTTGTAAGGCTGCAAGCACTTCTCGACAATCGCAGATCGAGAATGAGATGAAAGGATTCCTTCCAGAGTCAAAAGATTATTTGAAAGTGGAAAGAGATCAGCGACACCAACTTAGGAACTTTCTAGCTACGAGAGTTCCGGAACAAAATTTCTGGAACAATCGGATGTGCTCCGTCAACCCTTTCCATCAAGTTTGTCGAGAGTGAAATTGTCTCAGCTGCCGGTTTCCCTCTAGCCATCCAGTTGTCGGAGCTGCTTTTGGTGTGTGCAAAGCACTATAATGCTGAAAGAAGAGCGATTTTGGCACTAGATGACAAGCTTCTGGCCAACCTAACAGATGAAGCAATTGGAGAGACATTTGGAATCTCGGCATGCCAATCCACAACTTACAAGACCAAAGAGAGAGCAGTGATGATATATGATGCCAACGTGGAAGGATGTGTCAGAATAATTAACACAGTTTGGATGCAGAAGTCAAGACCGCATGTTTCCAAGATGCCTAAGCAGATCACTAGTTTTGACTTCAAGCAAGAGTATGCTGACCTCATGATGGTGTTGAGTAGAATTATGGGATGCCCACATGCCTTCATGTTCGAAACTTGGATGTTTTTTTTCATCAGCAAAGTAATGGAAGGCAATGGAATAGTAGATTGGGCAAGATTGATCAGCCATTACTTGCATGAGTAGCTGAAGAATTTGAAGCGGAAGCAGAACCAATCTTTTTATATGAGTTCATATGTCATCTATTTGCTGGCAAGAATGGGCAAATTCGATGGCTTGCTACGAAAGGGACCCATGGGATGTGGACCAGGGCAGTTAAAAGTTCACTAGTGCTAGCCGCAATTGTACTTGTATAATACTACTTTCAAGTGAGTTAGTGACACCTTCACAATGCACATAACTAGGATGTTACAAGGTGGACTCCACACAAGGTTGTCGTAGGAAGCCAGAAAGCTGATACACAAGTTTGGAGCCTGGTACATTCAATTTCCAAAGTTTTTCTGCATCCGAGTCCAAGGGTTTTCTTTTCAGCTGCATAAGTTACCAAGGTATCCAACAAACAAGATGGTGCTTCTAGAGCTCACTAGGTAGTTGACCGCCTACGACAAAATCCAAAAGAAGAAGAAACTATCCATTGAATTTCCAATTGTCCTAGGCGATTATGCGGAGATGTGTCCGACATTGGCGGTAGCTAAAAAGTCCATAGATGAACTCTCATTTTATCAGTTGGCATCCCATACAGCTAGGTCTTACTTTGATCCGTACAACAAAATTAGGATGGTTACCGGAGTGAAGCAAAAGCCTAAAATCCAGTTGGAGGATTACTAGGCAAATGCTAGGGATGATTTTGAAATTAGCAAAAGAATGTTCTCCAAATTGTCCTTTGACATGATAAGACTTTGTGAAGTTATTCAGGTGCCAGATCAAGTCAAGGAAGATGAGAATGTGGTTCAATCGCAATATGAAAATCTAAAGGATAGGCCTATTTAGGCTTCAGATTGGTTAGAGCTGGAGGTTGATGATTTGATTATTTTAAGTAGGTTAGTTCTAAAATCCACATGGTACTGGGTTGAACAACACATCGCGAAGTTAAAGGCAAGTAATGCTTGCTTGACTTACCAGTTGATGACAAACCTAGATTCCCATAGTGAAGCAATTGAGGGGTCATCAGCTGCCCAAACCGGAGAAGAAGAAATTCCGTAGGAAGGGACAGAGCAAAGTAAAGAGAAGAATGTTCCTAAGAAGTCAAGAACAAAGAAGAGAAAAGAAGTCCAACTGAAAGAGCCACAACAGAAAAGGCCAAGGGTGGAGGAAACACAATCACCGGCTAGTTCTTCTAGCGTGCAAGAAATTGAAATGTTCGCACAGGAAGTTGCAAGGAGCCAGTCACAAGAAAATGATAATGTCACTGCACAGGCTCAGAATATTCTTGGCATTGGTGCCTTTCATAGACCTGTTCAGCTGGAAAGTCTAGGGTAGGAACTTCCTCCCAATCCAAAACAATAGGATCAGGATGGTTTCATCGAAACAATTCTTAGAGACTTGGAGGAAGTTTCGTAGGAACAAATGCACATTGAGGTTCAAAATCAGCTAATAGCTGCTCCAGACTGGTTGAAGGAAAGGATGAGGACAGAGCCGGAAGAAGAAATGGATCCTGCACAGGGATTGGAGAAACTTCTCAATAAAATAGACAAACCAGCAGAGAAGTAGGCAGCTAGGAAGTTTTCAAAGATTACAAGAATTGAGTCGGGATCTAGAACGTTGCATTTGGCTGATCCTAGAGTAGATAAAGACAAAAGTGAAATCATGCCCGATGAATATGTGATCAGAAAAGTCAATTTAGGGCGTGCTTCCACAACACAGGTGGTGGAAGATTTCGATGAATCATCCTTAGCACTGAAAGAGCAAATGAAAAGGATGGAGAAGAATAAGAGGCAAAAGAGCTAAAATAGGGCCTTGTGTGAATTTGTGTGGAGCCTAAAGCATCCACTCAGAGAGGAAGATTCATCATTTGTTCCTCTTTCCAGAGAATCCGTAAGTGACGTTGAAAAAATATGGAGAAGGGCTCAATATGCTAAGGAATGGGTGGAAGATGTCTTCGCTTCGACTGGAAAATTCAAGACTTAGCTCAAATTCAATGGAGAATTCAGGCTATCTTGAATAGGCTTGAATTGTGGATAGTTAATGGGAAGATGTGCAAATTTATCAGCATTTGACTATTCTGTGACTAAGAGCATTGATGAAAGTTCCCAAACAGGCTTTTGATTAATGGGAAGTTTGTCTAGGAAAATGAAATTTATGACTTCCCACGATGGTTCTATGCCGTCTGCATTGGAAAAGAATCTTTTGAAAGATTCAAGATGGAATCTACATCATTAAAAGACTCAGTTAGGAAGATACAAGAAGTCCTCAACGTAGTTGAGGCATTATTTGCTAGAAGGTTGACTGAGGAGGAGCTGACAGTTGACTTCTTGAAGAACAGATTGTACGAGTACTTCTTTGTGGAATCCTTTTCCAAGGCACATTTAGAAAATGTTTCCTTGTTCTCCGACACGATGCGAAGGACTTAGGAAATGGCAGCAAGTTGGGAGCAATTTTTCTCTAAGTGCGAAGAAGATATTTCCTTGCTTGAATTCAAGATGGAGAATGTGCCAAGTGTCTTCGTAGGAGAATTGGAGGTCGTCATTGCTAAATTCATTGCATTTGCCATTAATGAGAGAGATAGTAGTCGTCCAATTTTGGACGAGAATCTTTTGACCGCATGACGACATGGTGGTGCATTCATTGCTGGAATATTTGGCCAAGTGGCAGCTGATTCAATGCATGGTAGTCGTCGTATTTAATGAGATAATGGAGCATCTTTTGCGTGTGGCCGATTTTGGAGATAGTGGTGCATTCATTTCACAATGGGTGAATTTTAGCATTGTGGTGCATTTATTACATGTTGGGCGAGTTTGAAAGAACTGGTGCATTTAATATACAATGGGTGCCATTTTTAGCAAGAAGGAATTAATTGATAATGGGCGTAGTGCATCATTAATGTATTTTCCCTCTATGTGGTGTCATAAACTTGGAATCTTTGGTCAAACTCTAATTAGGGTTTGCACGTTGAATCTTAGTGGTTGATCGGTTTGTAATCTAGGCCGTCTATTTTCAAGCTGGAGGGCTATATAGAGGGGTTACCCCTTCATTTGTGAAGGGGGGAGATTTTCATGAAATTGTTGTGATAAGCTATTGAAGTAATAAACTGTGATACATTGTTCTCTGATGGTGTACACTTGTGTTATTTCTTGGTTTGCATGGTTTTGCTTTCCTCACTTAGAGTAGATTTATTTCAAGCATTTAGATGAACAAGGTTGATTGCAATGTTTTAAGGTGAAGATTGGTTGCTCATACCTTTTGTTGATAGATGATTTTTTATCAATAGTGCAAGGTTGGACCGACCTATTATATATTTGCACTTAATTTAAATTGTTAGGTGAATATTGTTCTCTGATGGTGTTCATTGATAGTTTAAAATCACTAAAACACGACCCTGAAGATTGCACCTGCTTCATGTAGTTGTCATCAAGTGGTGAAGTGAAGTGTGGTTGATCTCATCGGAAGCATTGCCATCTATTGAGTTGTAGAATTAGAGTAGTTTTGTAAACACTCTCCCTTTTACTTTCAGTATTATCCAATCAATAAGTCTCAAAAAGAGCCATTCATAGTCAAATAATTTGTGTAAAATCTGCTTGAAAGTTATAAATTTTTCAATGGCTTCTTCGAAGTGTGCGTAAGTTCCCTTGGATTACTAGTAACATCACCACACGAGCCTATATCCACATAAAGTCGTTAGTACGCAATCGAAGCCTTGGAGTCATTGTATGATCTTCCTGCAATCTTACCATACATTTGACTTTGATCAAGAGAGGATAAGGTAGCCAATGGGAAACTTTATTCTGTGTTGGTGCGGTCACAAAACGCCCGTCAACATGATTGGCACTAGAAGGAGGGCCACTGTAGAAATTTCATTGAAGAAGAAATCCATTTTTCAAGGAAAAGTATTCAGATGAACTGAGATGTTGTTGCTGCCTAGATGATCACCTCTTGTTCTGCAGCTGAATTTGGGATTCAACAATCATCAAGAATATATGATCTCAGGACTAGCCGATCTTTCTTGGAAATTGATGACAAGTGCACCTCAGTATATGGGAGTTAGCTTTGTGTTGTGAGAAGAAGAGAAAGCCATCGAGATTGGAGTAGCAATTGACAGAGAACTTCTCAACCAAAGATTTCCACTCGCTCCACTTCCTCCTCGTCAGTAAGTTAAGAAGCTAAATTTGAAGAGACATTGGATCACATTAACTCTTTCTCACCAAAAAGGCATCAAAGAATTTTGAGATCGACTTTAGGAGCGAAGGAATTACAAGAGTTGAAATTGGTTACTAAGCCAAGATGTGGGAAGAAAGAAGCTTCAACAAGTTAGGATTCACCAAGTGTGGAAGATCTTACTCGTCTATTTCAGACTCCACCACCTCAGCGACCAGTGAAAGGAGTAGCTCGTGCAAGTAATCGACAAGGACCCGTTCAAATACCAGCACCAACAATTGTTCAGCAACAACCAGTTCAAGCAATGGCTGCTTGGCATCTAGCAAATGCTTCTCCTCTCACGACATTCACTTCTTATCATGATATGCCCAAGAACCTAGTACATTTTTGTTCCAAATTCTATGTCAATCATGTCAACCACATTTCTAATGAGCATATCAAAGTGTTTGAGGATACTCTCCAGAATAGAGATATCCAGAATGAGGATGTCGCTTGCAGATTATTTCCATATTCATTAGGTGAGGAAGCATTTTATTGGTATATCAATCTGCTAGTGGATTGAATTTCAACATGGCAACAATTGAAGGATACGTTCCTAGGGAAGTTCAAATTGCCTATTTCTCTTACAGAGATATATCGATAGTTCATTGAAGTGAGAAGGGAAGAATGGGAACCAATTGGTGCCTTCAAGCATAGATTTCAAAGGGCCTATTCAAGACTGTGTACGCCGTACAACGTGAATGATGAAGCGGCCGGATAAATCTATTATGCAACCTTGGATTGTTTTACTTCTATTTTTGCTCAACAAGCCAATCCAAATGATTTGAAAGCGGCCTATGACGAAGCTGTCAAGATCGGTCTCCGATAGCCAGTAATTGTTGTAGGGACGCCCACTTACTTTGGACAAATGGGCACAACTAATTATGCCCTTGCTATCAATCGAGTTCCCGCTCCTGCAAATCAATTAGTGCCACATCCAGGAGCTCTAATGTCACAAGTGCTGCCACCACAACCGCTTTATCTGCAGAACACAATGTCTTCCTCCAGTTTTCAAGAAGAAAAGGATGAGATAAAAGAACTTATTGAGCAAGTGAAGAAGTTTTCAACTGAGGTGACTTACCTCAAAAATTAGAATAGCTAGATGCAGAATATGCAAAGGAATTATTAGGCACATCAAGGTGCCAACAAAGGATATCAAATTAATCCTCCCAATCACCAAGAAAACCGTTAAGGGCACAATTCACGACAGCAAGATAATAATCATGGTTTTCAGAATAACAATAATAATCAAGGATTCCACAAAGAGAACGTGGAATACATCACCAAACAATGGAGGAGTACCTTCATCGGTGGATAATCCACCACCCTCCGAGAACCGATCGATAGACAAAGTTTTCCTTGTAGAAGCTGCCTTGTCAAATTGGTGTAGACTTCACAATACAGATCAACACTTTGAGCTACAATGCTGTGAATTCCAAGTAGCTGCTGGTATCTTCAGAAGGGAAATGAAAAATTATGAAGTACCTGAAAATCCTCTGACATTGGGTTATGAGTTAGTCCCAACACCAAGCTATGATCAAGCATTAATCATAGAGGATTTTAGATTTCCACTTGAATTCCAAGATTACACGCTACCACAGGGTAATAAGAAATTTCCTCCAACATCAGCAAATGGCCCTGTGGAGGCGCCAAAATATCAATCTGTCTCTCCAAATGAACCTCTTGAAAAATATGGATATGTTTTTCCTCCACTCTACAATAGTGTGCTGGTGGAAGGAACAAGTGAGGTTCAAGCGTTTCAGCAGTGGTCTGGAAACGCAAATATGAAGGCATAACAGAGAAATTATTGGAATCATCCATTGACCACTTCAATTCCTCCGAATAATTTCTCAACTCCTCCAAATCCTAATGGAAGCAATGTTCGAAGTCTTTCGAGGGGTTCACTGGAATATAGACAAGAAGTTGTCCCACAGAACGAGAGAGGACAATCATTTGCTCAACAAGTAGAAAGGAGACAACAGGAGAATCCTCCTTGGGAGGAACTCAAAAGGGTAAGCTTTTATGTGTTAGAAGAGTTCAAGAAGATAAAGGTGAGCTTGCCTTTGTTTGAGTTGATGAGAGTTCCGGAGATCCGGGATATTTTATTAGGGAGCTTGAATGATGCTCCCCTGACAAGAAGTATTCCTCAAAGCACACTGAATACTCAGAGGAATATGCCTAATAACTCCCAGTCTAATCAGGTGCATAATACAAATGTGGTTCAAGATGTGCCACTGATGCCCTACAACACGTTTGATGCACTGCAACAACCTGTGAACTTCATAGGGATGGTGCAAAGCTCACTTGATGCTCCAAAGAATCAGAATACTCTGACCAGTGAATGTGCGCCACAAAATGATCCTGCAACAGAAAGGTAAGAAATAGTAAAGGGAGTTAGTGAACCTGTAAGGCAAGCCTTTGCCAATACCATTCAAGCACAAGTTGGGAACAAAGAAACTCAACAAGAAATAAGGAGTTGAGGTCAACAATACAAGTGACCAAAGAAGAAAACCTGCAATCTTTTACCAAGGAAGGGATGAACTTGTTCCTTTCTTGGTTTCAATCAAAATCTTTGGTAAACTCCTACACAACTATCTAATAGATTCTTGTGCTTCAAGCAATGTAATGCCTTTGGCCATGTGTAGAAAGTTGGGATTGATGCCTATCTAGACGAAAAAGGAGGTCACCCAACTGGACAAGATAGAAGTACCAGTTGTTGGAGAGTTGAATAATATTCAAATGCAGTTAGCTGCCGACCCAAGAGTTCAAAGTTGCATCGACATTCCAGATGGGTGTAGTTGGCATAAAATGCATATGGTTATGTTTGATAATTTTGGTCACCTGACATTGTATTAATTAATTGTATTAAGTGGTTGTCACTCTCGGTAGTTATGTGTCGGTTGGTTGACGGTTGTGTACCTCTCTACAACCGTCGGGTTCTTTAAATATATTGTATACCGCCAAGGAAGGGAGTACGGTATTGTCAGATCTGTGTAATGCTTGGCCAACCATCTCTGGTCTTCTTCTCTGTAAAGATTGCATTTTCAGTGGTGCTACCTACCAAATTTACAATAAAAAATTAATTTCTGCTTTTATTAACTTGTTGCCTGTCCGTTCTATGTGAAAATTCTTGATGCCCATATATATTACAGTTAATGCTTTGTTTGAGTTGCCATGTTATAACTTTAAAATCACTATCTTTGTATTCTGGGAAAATCTTACTATGCCTTACCAGTTGGATTTGTTGGGTTGAGTTATTAATATTTTCTTTTGTAGATTTATTAAAACTCTTGTTTGGAAATCCATTTATGCCCAATTATAATGAATGAGTTATATGCCAATGGGGGAGTCTGGGGAATGAAAGGTAGTTGGCAGGCCATCTTGAAAAACAAGTGATCTACCATGTGATATGAAAAAACTCTGGAAATTCTTAGAAGGTGATGGTATGTAGGAATAAAGTGGTATAGCATGAGTAGGCTGAGGGGTTTGGTATGGGGAAAAGATTAGACAGAAAGTGCAAGGGACAAAGAAACATAAATAAGTACATATAGAAAGACAATTTATAAAAGAGGGAGCAGGTGCATGACATAAGTGTAGAAATCATGTAGTATGTTGGGAGAAGGGTAATGAGAAACAAAAATGATAGAATGATTAGATACTGACAGATTGACCCAATAACCTAGTTGGTAACCAAGATAGGTTTTGGTGTGGAAGATGAAGTTGGTGTTTTACTCATTTTTATTATAATTAGTGGCATAAGTCTCCAATGCTACAAGATTTTGAATATGTTCTGGAAGGATTCACTCTGGGTTCTAGATTGTTACCTCTTCTGTTCTTAAAATCTTAATATTGGACAAAGTGAATTAATCAGGCAGTTGGTAGTCTATCATAAAATATGCATAGTCAATAGATCTGTTGAAGTTATGAGTATAGAATGCTAATTCTGGTAACCAAGAAGGTGAAATCTATGATTTTATCTTTTGGCAAAAAGAGTATTTGTTTGAATTTGCTAATTTGTGTCATTTCTGGCTGATAAATATGCATCGTAACTTATTGAACTGTAGGATGGGACCATATTCCGTTCTTGTTTGAGTAGAGCTGTAGAACATTAAATAATGAAAACACCTTTCAACATATTAAGCATGGTTAAAGAGAGCTGATCTAAGATATGGAGAGATGCCTCAGTAGTTTGTGGCCTCCATTTTCATTACCTTACACGAGAAACTTATTGTATGAATAGGATGTTAGGAAGGGGGTAATCATTTTGTTGTGGCAATCTACCATAGGTTATAGCAGGAACTTTGTGAAAACATCTTAAATCATGATTAAAGGATAAGCTCAACTAGAAATCTGAACTGTGTAATTTAATGAACATATGTGAGAAGCAAGATGGTTTTTTGATTATGTGCTTTCCTGCAGGGAATTGGAATAAGTCTTGGCAGGGTAACTTCCATTTTTATTCTTGTATAACTCTACTTTGTGTTATGCTTTATGAAGCCAGGAGAATTTTATGCCTTGCCACAAAGTCCCCAGCTGTTCAAACAGATGTTAATGGTCTCAGGCTACGATAGATACTATCAAATTGCAAGGTGATGCCTATGACTCAATAATTATGGATATTAATATGCAGGTTCCCATTTTTTTGTCTATTTCAAAGAACTTTCTAAGCTGTTTAAATCACAGTCAATAGTGGTTTTCGCTTTCTCTTTCTGATTCATCTATAATCAACTTTCAAGCTGGTTAAAACTTGAGCGCTACCAGTCACTGAATGATTTTTTTGGCATGATAACAGTTAATAAGCTACTTGCTGACTGCAAAGAAAGTATTGCATTATGCATTGAACTTAAATTTTGTTTATAATTTCTATTTCAGGTGTTTTCGGGATGAAGACTTGAGAGCAGATAGGCAGCCTGAATTTACACAACTGGATATGGAGTTGGCTTTCACACCAATGGATGACATGTTGAAGCTCAATGAAGATTTGATAAGACATGTCCGTAGTTTAATTGGGCTGGTGGTTGAGAGTAATGAGCCTATAAGGGTGTACTCAAATTGCTTCTATTTATTGTGATTTTTTTAAGACTAAATTTGTATGGGTGTATCACAAATTATTATTGCAGGTTTTCCATGAGATTCTAGGGATTGGACTTCCAGTTTCTTTTCCAAGGGTTACTTATACTGAAGCAATGGATCAGTATGGATCTGATCGACCAGACCTCCGCATCAAGATGAAATTAGCAAATGTGAGTATTTCATTTTTGAGAATCTAACAGACTAGTGAAAGTTGATGCTTCAAACAATTTGATGTGACCATTTACTCTAAATGAATGTTTTATTTTCAGACATGATTCTGTCAATGAATAGGTAATGAAAACAGGTACAGTCTCAGAAAAAAAAGGTGGTATTAGAAACTACCTCTAAAACAACCATGGAATTCCCTAAGGGATATTCATTAATTCTCATCTTTTCCATGATGACACGTGCTTTAATTATGGCCTTTCTCAAGCCATTTAGTTCCAAGTTCCCAATAACCCACCATAATGCCTTTTTTGGCTGACAATAAGTAATGACCCTTAGCTAAATGCTCATGTAAAATGCTTAGATCTAAAATACTCATGACAAATATTTATGTGAAATGCTCAGATCTGGAATACTCACAAAAATATTTTGGCATTAAGTGCATTGACAGAAAAGAAACATTCACACACACATGCTCAAAGTGGATATTCATTCTAATATTTTCTTTAATGTATTTCTGCTTCAAATGATTGTAAAATCTGCTGGAAGATTTTTTGATTAAGATTGCAAATATTTTCAGAAAATACCCCAAATCACTGAAATGTCCAAATTGCTGAAATTCTCCAAGCTTGAAGTGCAGGTGCAACCTCTATATGAAGATGCTGCCCTCAAGAAACTAGAGGGATTTTGTTCTCCAACCTCTAGGAAATCAATGGGGTTGAATCTAATGATCTCTAGATCCAAGGGCTTTCATCCTCAAATCATATAGTTGAACTTAAGTGCTTGAACTAGGGTTAGGTTTTGTTGATATGATGTCAAAAGCAAAGATGTAAATATCTTAATCAGCAATAAATCTTTTGGCTGAAAATTTTTAAAAACTCGGGAATCAACAAAAAATTGGCAATTAATCGGCACTAAATTGGCAAAATTATCGAACATTTGAAAATATATAATTTCTTAAAATATTCTTAAAAAACACATATACACATATTATTAATAATTAAAATTATAAAAAATCTATTTCAAAATATTATTTTTTAATGTGTAATGTTATAATACATTAAAAAAGATAAAAACAAAATAAAACAATATTGATACATTTTAATATATTAAATTTTATAAAAAATGGAAAATGGGGGCACCTATTCCGTTAATTAAAAGTTGCACTCACATTATTTAATTTCAAAGCTTGGAGGACATCGCGTGTCTTTTTATAAAGAAAAGAACATTAAACATAACTTAGTTTAATAGCGAAGAGAAAAACATAAAAAATAAAGATTTTATTCAGCGGACGAATTTTTCAGTTTTTTATGAAGGTCGACGTATTTCGGATTTCTTCCGTGAGATTCAGCAAATGCTATGGCTAAGCCTAAACGTATTTAGATGCCTATTTTCTCCTGCGTGCCTAATTTCGCCTTCTTTGGGGGTAAAAAAATTTAAAATTTCACGTGATCTTTTTAGGGTTTTTATAAAAAAATGAAATGACTTTTTTAAATGCGATTTTTCGGCATTTGTTCGCAATTTTCTCGTGATTGTTTCTCTGGAAAAACTCGCGATTTTTAGCTAAAAGTCATTGCCGATTTTTTCGAAGATTAAATTGTTTTGGGTTTTAACTCTCGATAAATTGCGATTCATACGATTTATCGGCAATTTTTTCATCCTTGGTCAAAAGATCTCAAAAATGTTGAAGCTACCTAAATTTATAAGGGTGAAGGCCTGGCATGGGGTTCAGATGTGTGAAGAGGTGTTTATGAGTTTCTGTCCACAATTTGTATTCAAATGAGGTCATTAATTGCATCCTTGAATGTGCATGGTGGTACATGAAATTCTTCATTTAAATGGTAGGAGTTTGGTCAAAGTCATGCTCAAAGGCGAGGGTCTAGGGAAATGCATGCCATAAGGATGCATAGATAATATTTCGAGGTCCAAAGTCAGGAGCTTGGGAATTTGTGTGTGAAGGGGTGCAATACGGCAGGAGTCTAGGGATCTGCATGTTGAGGGGTGCAAATGCAAGAGGAAGTAGTGATCAAGCTCCTATAATACTTGATGCTGGAGGGAGTGGGGATTAGACTTTGGGTATACTCGATGTAGAGGGGAGCAATGGTTGAGCTTCTAAGATACTTGATGCAGAAGGGAGTGAGGATTGGGCTTTGAAGATACTTGATGTTGAAGCGAGTGGGGATTGGGAATGTGACTTACATGGTACTAAGATAATTGAGGAGAGGTAAATCCAAGCTCTACATACTTGAGAGTAACCAAGGAGTAGAGGTCAGAGCTTAGGATTCTATGATATTAGATAATATTTTGGTATGGTGGGAGGGAAATATCTAGGAGCTTGTGATATAGTGGAGATCAACACTCATGGATATTTGATATGGCGAGGATTAGGGATTAGGAATACAATTTCCTTTAGACTTGAGTGCAAAGAGGGAAATGGGACTTTAAAAGAATATGGGATAGAAGGGAGTAGGTTTGTGGGGGCAAGGAATGTTGATAATGAAAGGTTCAAGGATTTGAAACACGGGAACCATGGAACTTGGGACTTAGGTAAGAGAAGTCCCAAAATCCTGTATAAGGCAAAGGATTGGGAAGCGGATGATGAAGGAAAGGTAGTATGAAATGGTCCAAAATCTTGCCCAAGGCTAGAATGTGAATGAGACACTCTCATACTTAAGAATTTGGGATGTTACATGACACTCTAGAGCCTTTATTGCCACATAAAACCATATGCCTTTATATGTGGATATGGTGATTTTGTTTGGGCTGGGTAAGTTCCTGGCAAGTCTTTAAAATGAACATAAATATATGCATATTTGCAGTCTAGAAACAAGAATTAAGGTCAGAATACCACATATCATGCATATGCTAAACAAAATTTCCATAAATAGTTTTAAATACAATATACTGATTCAAAATCAATTTGTTAAACTCAAATGCCATGATAGATATTCTTTGTTCGATATAAATATTAATTCAATGTAATGTCCCCTTTTGGGATTTACCTTAATTTGGTTCTGAGACAACAATTCTAACTCAATGTGAGAAATGTAAAATATAATTTCATCAATTCTGAAGACATTTTATTATAATATTTAATTTATAATACTAAGAGGAGTTTGAAATATAGAACTTATCTTGCTAGCTCCCTCTGATCTGTATATTTGGAATATATGCCTCAACGTTATAAATTGCTGCTGCTCAACTGTGCCTTCAGATTAGAGTAAATAAAATAGATCCTTCATACCTTATGCTGTAGTTCTCCCTTTTAACTGGTCCTTCAGTGCTATGTAGTGACTATGGGTCTGCCACACGGTTTGTAGTGTCCCTTCTAAGATCTCCTCTGATTTGCAGTTAATTGAGTCTTTTATGCTTCTGGTTCTTATGGTCTTGATTGGAAATATATGATGGAAATATTGCTAAGTAAAACTTATATCAAGAATACTCCAATAAGTGCCTAATTAGTGAGCCTGAAGTGTTCTTTCAGATTGTAATATCTAATTCCCTATGTAGTAATTTCTGATACCAATTTCTATGTATTGTTCTCAGAGAAGTTAGATCTAGATCCTATTGTAAATTCCAATCCCACAGAAGTTCTGTGATTACAGATTAGGAGAATGTATTTGCAAGATGTGCTATGGAGTCTCATGATTCACCTGGCGTATAACCGGCATAAGAATATACGGTCTGATCCTTATTGATTGCTGCCTCTTGTAATGAATCTAAATTCTCTGTAATTTACAAAGTATAGTTTTAGATCTTGAGCAAATAAGATTGCTGTCCCTGCTTTAGCTTAATGATGATGCGAATTGCTTGGTCTTGAGTATGATCTAACTTGGAGTTTCTGTTGCCTTTCCTGATATAATCTTGTAATCATGCACCTTTAACCTTGCAATGGAATGGGCTATCACCCTTCCTGTACTAGGTTGACAATAGGCTCGAATGGGCACTGCAGATAGATAGGTGTGTAAAAACTAATTTTTTCCCACCCGTTAGTGAATGATTGTAAATGCCTTCTTATATCATATTATTGGAATGGTAAGTCACGATGCCAAAAGACATGTCTTAATAGCATCTCCTTTCCTTTATGCTAATCACACCATTTCAATGCTAATTCGCTGTATTGTGATCCTTTATGTTAACCGCTTCCTTTCATTATGTTATCGATTAGCCTTCTTACTAATCGTTGTCTTCTTAAACAGATCGCTAACCATAATATCGATATTATTATGTCCTTTCTAGTTATCGGTTAGATAATATAGTTAAATGATGTGGAGTTGTAAACATCTGATGGTAATCGACACAGTAAGTGCCTCGCGGCCATCAGAAGAGGTTGTCAGTGTCGATCTTACAATATTCCCCTAATTCTGCATAAACAATCACTCTTTCCTTAAATCGATAGTCTCTATGACTAATCAATGATATTCAACACTAATCTTAATCACTCCTAGTAATGTCTGAATCACTATTAATGTCTTTCGTATCAATATCGCTGCTCATGACAATAATATCATTCCTTACTTGCTGACCACATGGGAATCGGTCACTGTCTATCAATTATATTAAAAATATTATTATAACTGGTCAAGGGTGACATTCCTTAGCAATACTGAGTTCGGTCATTCTCTTCAACATAGATATGGAAGATGGTTCTGTTAATTCTTATGATTGTCGATACATATGTGGACTGAGCTATTTACCGTTTCTGTTTGAAACTCTTTCCTGGTCTATTGTAATGGTTTATTCATGTCTTCTATCATCTATAAAGATAATACAAGGAGCTTTCTTTTAATTGTTTGGCGCTAGAGATTTAGCATTGGGATGGGCACATCACATTCAATCACTAATCAGCGTCATATAATGCACTGCATATTGAATACTTAAGCAATATTAATGTAGGACTAATTAGAGTAATATTAATTATTGAAGCAAAAATGTCTCTCAACTTGGGACTCTAGAGGGGTTTCTTTCTTGGTAGTATGATGGTAAATTTGACACTCCAACTTATAGAGAAAGTCTTAATGACTATTTCTTTAGTATTACCCTGGATGTGCAATGATAGCAAACTTTCACAATTACAAACATATCACTAGTCTTGTCTATCTTTCCAAGAAACATATGTGCTAATTCCATATAGCCCTTTGTTTATAAGTGAGAATGTTGAGAATATTCTGCTCACAAGGTTTAACAGAGATTAATTTCTGCCAGGCCCAATATTATAAGAAATGAATCTAGGTACAAGTCTGAACAAATTTGAAGAAACCCTTCGATATTTAACACTATGGCAAATAAAAAACATGGGAATATTTTTCCTTGCAACGAAGTTTTTTTATTCAAATGATCATAGCATACACCTTTAACCTGCATTCATTTTTTTAATATTTCTTTTTGTTTAGTGCCTTCTACACCATTGATTATTGCACAGTAAACAATATGATAAGCAGAAACAAATAATAATTTACAACAACAATTCCATTAAGATTTGTTGATTCATTTCATTCTTGAGATATTACAATATTATTCAAGAACTCTACATATGTAGCCCCCAATCAGGTTTCCAAGAGAAATATGTAAAAGATGGCCGAGGGTTGTTGAGGACTACCAACCGTTAGCAATTGTCAACCATTTTATCATTGGGAACTAAGTTTTGCTGATTGATAAACTAATTACTTTAATGCTGGCTACATCGACTTCCCCAAAATAAATTTGTCTTCTAGATTACTGACAAACAAAATTGGGAGTCAAACAACAAAATTAAAATTTATTGAATCTAATGAGGAGGTGGGTGAGAGGATGTCCTTGGAGTTGGATAGATTGATGATGGAGTGGACATCTGAGAACTGTTATGCTGCAACCTATAAACCCCCTCTGAATGAAGCTAGAGGTGATTAGCCACTTATAGTTCCCATTCCTGAGCAAACTTCACCATTTGTACAACCTCAGCTAGCTGGCATTTTGTCTCCTCAATCTCCTTATCTTTGTTGGCTAGTTGGCAATCTTTCTCAGTTAATTCTCCATCCTTTGTTGCCACTGTAGCCTGTTCAATTTCTATAAGTTGTGCTTGCTGAACCAATTGCTCTTTGAAACTTTTGAGTGAGCTCATCAGCTTCAGCATGCACCTTCTGCGACATGCATATGGACTAATCTACTTGGTCCTTAAACTGGTGATTGGAAATCAATTGGCATTGCAATTGATAGAATACCTCTTAGAATGTGATCTCCTTACAGAAAAGAGTGTAAGCATCTTGCCACCCCTTCCCCCAAAGGTAGGCCTGGCAAGTTGCCATGCTGTTGTCATCTTGGGAAGCTTGATCTCCGGCCATCCTTTGGAAATGAATATGCTATTGAACTCCTTCTCGCACTCTTCCTGCATGAATTTCAGAATACGGTGGGCCTCTTGCTAGACTAGAGGGGAATACACATGATCCCAACTACCTAGAAATATCTTGCTAGCTCTTGCTGATGAGGGCTACTAGCTCAAAGTCTTGAACATAACATCGAATGGAGCCTAGGGGGATCCTCCTTATTAGGTTTAGAGATTGGAATTGTAAGTCCTTCCTAGCGACTAGAATTATCATCATATGTAGGTGAATCAACAAGAACATCGATAGGCAGTTCTTGAGTAGCTGAAGGCAATTGCTGTGCAGGGAAGGACCACCTTCTTGTATTGGCTCAACAATAGGCATCGTTGCCTACGTGGATCATGGCTGAACACTCTCATCAGTGGACTGAAGCATCATAGGATGGTCTATAATAATATACTAAGGTGGGTGGAGTGGGGGATAGTCCTGTATCTCATTTGGAGTCCCTAGAAACTTCAACCAACTATCAATCTATTCGAAGGTGTCAAGCAAGTCAGCTGGAACTGATGAAGTAGGAATGCCACTGCCTATGGGAATGGCCTCATCTCGTGCAACTAGGGACTAGGTCTCGGCAGTTGTATGCACAACTTTTGTTGGAAGGAGTATCCATGGGTTTAGTGCTTGATGTAGATTACAAATCTATTAGCTCATAGTCATCTTTATTACTTTTTTCGGCTTCTCTTGGCATATTCTTATGGTTTCGTTTCTTTCGTGTAGGCTTGGTGTCTTCTTCTGCTGAGCTTGAATGTCTAATACCATCCACCTGAAATTTGTAACCCAAGAATAGTTGTAATCAGAAGCTGGCTGAAACTTGTCCAACTTATTTGTAGGAACTTGGTTGAAAATACCGTCCAAGAATAACGCAATAGCATGTTGCGTCATGTAGAAGGCCTTATTTTTAAGAGATAAGAATTCCCTTATGCATTTTGATAAAAGTAATGCCCAATTGTAAAATTTTCTTAGGATAAGGCCGATCATATAATTGACCATCCAAATGGCAATATCTGATGCATGGCTAGCACTTGTCAACCTGCATTTGAGAAAATCCAAGAGGCATTTCCATTATGTGTTTGACAACATTTGCTCGCTTAGTCCTTTGTTTCTTGCATTCTAAATAGTGTCTTTCTCTTTTGGGTTAAATTAGTTCTATAGATCTTTTGAAGGGAATCTTCCTTCTATTTGGCTGTTATTTTTCTTGTAGGTTTGGAAGCAATGGTTCCTGAGGATGGTAAGCCAAATACCATTTTAAAATCAACTAGCTGAAAGGAGGTGTTGATCGAACATCCCATATATTCAATCACTAATTTATGTGTGTTGATTGTAATTGGCCACCATCAATTTTAAATAGGGTCGAAATTCCCAATAATTAACTAATATAAGTTATCTACCTAGGCATGATGCAGGCAAGTTTTAATGGATGACCATTGGCATTGCTCAACCACCATGTGCGACATTCGTTACTTGTGAGGCTTTCCCAGGATATGGAATCGATTGTATTCTCTTTGTCCTCTTTCCCATTTATCCTTGATGACAGCTGACTTGCAAGCATCCAAGCTCATATTGTCATGAAGGTGACCATGCTAATTAACCATCTTATAGGTGTATGAATTTGATCTTCTATCAAAAGAGGATTTCAAGAATATGCAACATACCAAGGTACAAGAAGCCAGGCAGTTGTTCGCTATGACAATCATCATGGCATCCCAGCATACAATCAGAAGTTAGTCATCCAAGTCTTCATGAGCACCGATCTAATAGTAATCAATAACTGATTAAGTGGAGAACAGTAATGTTATCAAAAGTCATTATGATAGTTAGCAGCATTATTAATCGGAAACATAAGAATGAACGATATTCACAGTGATTATCCATATCAATGGAATTGTAAAGAGTTCGATGATTGTAGGTGGCGGATGATGTTAGATTTCAATTATGATCTCTATCAAGGAATGAAGATCGAATACAATTACCAGGATATCGACTAACGTATGGACAAATATCAGTAAAAGATGTCAACTTATTAAAGGTATGAAGGATCGAACATGGTCCTAAGGATATCTGCTAAACAAATGCCAATGGAAGTCAGCAACTAATATAATGACTAAATGATATCAACGGTGATTGGATGGATATCCATCCTGAGGCTAACACAGTTAATTAAAGATTGTTAATTATTGATTACAATATATATATCCACTAATCAACATCTTCATAAAGAGGCACAACATCAAACAGTTGTTATGAAGATAATTAATAGTAGCAATCTACAAAGAGACTAATTGGTAGTCATAACATAACTGATTACATATGAAAGGATGTGATTAGCATAAGATCAGATCCATTAATAATGCAAGTCTAATCAATAACAATCATAGTCATGAAATGGTGCGTTCAGGAGGTGATTATGGATAGGCAAGAGTTGTCTTTTGCAACGTGACTTATCATTCCCATTACAAGATATAAGAAGGCATTCAAAATCATTCAACCAGGCATCGATTTGAGTTTATATATTTGATTTCTTAATCCACTTTGGATAGCTCGTAAAGAGAAGAGGCTGAAGGCCCATGATCAGGTGCATAGCTGAATTGTCTCCAATCAGAAACAGCTTCTCTCCGTTGAAAGCATTTAAATATCTATCAGGAACAGCAATAGATCATTATTTAGTGATACCAAAATATTAACTTCTTACAACATTGACTAATCAGACATAGCAGCATAATAAGGAGCAGGAAGACATCATTTGCATGCAACCAAAGGCCAATTCAGAGACAGCATATAGATATTATCGAGTTGCAGACTTGTGACAGCAACCTCTTGCTCAAGAAATTCTATATTTGCATGTGTATCTCGTTATCCATCAGACAAAGCATTGTATCAGGAACTAATACTTATTTCTTAATCCATTTGTTATCAGATCTATCACATTGCAGACAATAAAAGTAATAAATCAGAAATTGCATTTGATTTATATCAATTGATTCCATTGCAATTTATGTACAAAGTAAGAAGATTGAATTAAGTAATTGTCTCCTAAGGGTTAGAATCCAAAAAGGGACATTACATATCGTCAAGTTTGTGAGGAGATCACCTTTGATTTTCCATACTGAACAAATGAAGTTTGTTTACTCCCTACCGTGAGTTAATTAAGTTTCCAGAATGAACAAGAAATAAGCACAAAACATATGATAACAGTTCAGTTATCTACAGAGCATGGAAGTAACAATCAGATGGTAGAAAGATGTTCTTTTATTGCATCCCAAAATGTTCAGTACATCAACATTATTGCCGGGGTTCCCTTACATGGCAATATATACTATCTGGCAGTTGGCCGAGGTACCAATCGCCAATCGTCGTAACTGACACGAGAACCAACACGGCTGACTCCAAAACATAACAATAACTCAAAAGTTTTATTCCTAATTACGGCCTAACATCAGCCCCCCCAAAAAAGAAGTCGTCTTCCAGACGACAAACAAATGGAAGCTGATGGAAGCAATTGAAACTAATGTGAAGGATGAGAGGGCGTCCCTGGAAGTACAGATGACTGAGATGTGCCCGCTCGCTGGAGTCGCTGTGTGGCTGCCAGTTCCCGCTCTCATGCCAAATTAACCATACGAGCAGCCTCAACAATTTTGTTGTGGGCTCTCTGAAGCTCCTGTCCTTGCTCCTGCAACTGCTGCTCCTTCTCGGCCAGTCTAGCCTTCAAGCCTGCCACCTTAGCTATCAGCTCATCCTTCGCCTTGCCACTTACTTCCAACTCCTGCACGTTCTTGGCGACTGTCTCCTCCAATGCGGTAATCCGAGAGTGCTCCTGAGCCAATTGTGACTGACCCTTCTGAATGTGGTGGGCAATGTTTTCCTGACACCCTCTGCTTCCTGCACTACTTGATCCCGCTGGGCCTTCATGGCTTCCATCCTTACCACTGCCGTCCTTCGATACTTCAAGACTAGGTCTCGGAAGGCCGTCTCCATTCCACGCATGGAACCATAAATCCCAGTCTCTTCTATCACAATCATGTTCCTCATCCAGGCATCCGTCATCTCCGAGGTCTCTGACTTCGGCCATCCTTTGGCCGTGAAGCATCGAAAGAATTCCCCCTCATAGTCCTCCTTGACAAAGGACAAAAGGCGACAAAAGGCGCTCGACCACTTGAGGTATCCTCGGATCCTATCCAACTTCCACACCCTTCACAACATGGCCGACATCATTGAGGAACTTCACCATTCCCTCCAACTGGAACGCTGTTGACGTGTATTTTATACACAATCATACACAGAATAAAATACCAATAGGCATCTTATCCTCTCTTGAGAAAATAGTCTCTAACTGCTGAAGATTCGCGTAAAGGATCAGTTAGGTAGACTCCAAGGTTCTTTTAGTGGGGTCTCCACGTGTGGATAAGCTCGCTGTGGTATGATGTGATTTGCTGGAATCACAAGGGGACTTACATGTGATGATTGAACTTCCGATCTGCTTAGCTGGACACAGGCTCTGACTAACTTGGATTAAAAAAAAATGGAAAAAGGATTGGGGGGGTGAAGAGAGGATCTAATCCTAACACTAAGAATGTAGGAGCAATGACTTGACTTTTGATGAAACTCTAACTAGATCTTGTTTTGACATCAATGGAACATCTACACAAGGCTAGTGCAATCTTCTAAGGGGAGCTTTATGATGTTCAAATTATCACCGCAGGCATAGATACCATCCAAGTTGATGCATATCAATGAAGAGGCAACAAATTGAAATTGAGCTTAAGCTGAACAATTCCAGTTGACTACACAAGGCAAGTTTGCAATCAACAAACTGCTAGTAGTATGGATGTACGAATTCCACCATTAATCAATCGCATTTCCTCCATTCATCTAATCATCTACCATCTAGGATTGAAGACTCAACAAGAAACCATGCAAATTGCAAGAAAACGACATATTTCACCATTACTTCAATGAAAATGGAATTTGTTTACAATCAATGGCAACAATTTCTTGCCTTGTCCTCCTATTCTATTCTCTAACTACTAACTACTTTCAACTATTTCTAACTATCTCTCTCTAATTCTCTCTAATTCTAATTCTCTTTTACAAATGAAATGTCTGGGCTTATATAGTGCCCACAATACAATTTGATGGCTTAGATCAATTCAAGATCAATGGCCAAGATTTTACAATGAAAACCCTAATTAGGGTTTGTTACAACCATTACATAACATTTAATGCTTGACCAATGATAAAATTGTATTGTTTGGACACATGTCCTCTTTGGAAAAAATCGACCAATGGATAGCCGGGGTAGGTACATCGGAGTTTGTGCCACCTTCCATGAGTTAAGTACATTGAATCTGGACATGCTGAGATGGACCTCACTGATTGGAGGAGTGATGACTGGGATGCCACCTCATCTGACACTTGTAGCTTGCTAGATATTCAATTTGATGTCGTTGAGAGGCTATCTTTAATTAACTCTTGTTCCAACTCCTTTTGTCCTTGATGTGTAAGATGATGATGAACCTCGCCTTGGAACGTTGGATTGAAAGAGGTCGCCCATGTCTTGGCTTGATCGTCCTGGCGAAGACCGTCCTGGCGAAGACCGTCCTTGATCCGGCTTGATTTTCCTTGAAGAGACCTCCATTTGATGCCTACACAACATTTCAAAATTAGTAACATGATTTTGCAATATAAATTAGAGAGCAAATTTTTAGGAAACTTAATGATAAGTCCTTTATTAATCATTTCCTAAAAATGACTGAGCCAAGGCAAAACAAAATTCCAAAATTCAAAATTAAGGAAATGACGATCAACGTTCAAAATCAAAACAATAAATCCATATCGTCATACCTCTTTGAGAGCTTAACTCTAAAATGCAAAATAAAGGAATTCGCCTAGGCAAAATTTGAAATTCGATAGTCTTGATGTGATCTTCAAAAGAACGTTCCTCTTATCAACTTCGCCACCCTTCAAATCTTAGACGTGATTTCCTCTTCAAGTTAGCAATTTCGCCATCTTTGATATGTCTTTGACGTCCTAGGCAACTTCGCTCAAATGGAAACTTCAAGTTCGCACCACCTTGCTTTGAAATAAAATTCGCTCCTTCAAACACACTCGCACTTCTCCCTTTGATCGCATTTGAATGATAAAATGGTGATGTGAAAATGAAGATCTTTCACCCTCCCTTTATAGCGCTCACCTCATACTTGCCTTAAGGCCGACTTTGTGAAAATAAAGCAAATTAAACGATTTTTTAATTAAATAATAAAGGCCGACCTCCCTATCTAAGCGCTCCTCTTGATTTTTATTAATTAATAAATAATTAATTAAATGCCTTTATCATTTAAATTGACAAATTCGATTTTTACAAGGCAAAATAATTAATTAACATTAAGCGCAATATTTAAATGCTATTTTTAATAAAATATCGATTTTGTTAGCATTTAAATAAATTAAAAAAATGTGTTTTAAGCGCCAAAATAAAAAAGTGAGAAGATACGTACCTCATCGCCCTGGTCCCTGACTGGGGGACAGGAGCGATCCATCAACTTTGTCATGACTCTTGCAATTTTTACGTCCAAGGTCCTCATCTTCACGTTGGAATTGCCATTTTCGCTAGGTCCTTTGAGCTTAATTGACTTGTTCTTGCAAATGAATATCCTTTAGATATGATATCGCCCTGGTCCCTTGGAGAGGGACAGGAGCGATCTCCATTGTTTCTCCTTGATCTTGCATCTTTGAACTTCAATCTTCATTGTGGGGACAAACAACGTTATTCCTTCATTCCTTTCTCATTTCACTTGAATTTTACAAGGCGCTTTGATGTTTAGAAGATCATCGCCCTGGTCCCTTGGAGAGGGACAGGAGCGAATTTCAAGATTTTGAGCTTGTCTTTGCCTTTTTCAACTTGCCATTGTCTTCATTGGGTAAAACGTGGTCCCTTGATCCTCCTCAATCACTTGATGCGTGATAAACTTTCAAAATTTAGAGCCTTTATACAAATTTCGCTCTGGTCCCTTCCTGAGGGACAGGAGCGAACTGGGAGTCTTAGTGCAAATCTTTCAATGTGACGACCTTTGTAACTTGTTGCTTGATGGAAATGCCTTGAGACGTCCTTGCCACCTTGTTCTTCGCCTTGGAGTGGTTTTGAACTTGAAGAAAAGGCAACATACTTATTGTATCGCCCTGGTCCCTTGGAGAGGGACAGGAGCGAACTTAAGCATTTTGGTCCTTTGTTGACGTTTGATAATCTTCAATTTGTCTTCAACGGGTTCGATTGACCTCCTTTCTTGCCCTCGAACATAAAATTTGCTTGGTCTTTGTTCAGGACGTACCTTATGAAGAACTTCAGTCTGGTCCTTCAGTGAGGGACAGGAGCGAAATTGACCCTCTAGGCAAGGACTTCATCATTTCATTGTTTTTGATCAAGTCTGGATGTTCTATCATGCTCATTTCGTCCTTCACCATGCCTTTGATGTCTCGATTCGTCCAAACAAGGTCAGGAATGGCTCAACTAAGCATTTTCGCTCTGGACCCTTGGTGAGGGACACGAGCGATTCGCCTTGGTCCCTTGGAGAGGGACAGGAGCGCTTTTCGCTCTGGACCCTTGGAGAAGGACACGAGCGAAATTTGACTTTTCGCACTCTCGATCAGGACATTTCCCTTTATGTTTCTTCTTTCTTATACTTTAAGTTATATTCCATATATACTTTCAGGATGTTTGAGAGTGGTTTCAGACCTCCAGGAGTTATATTGCAAAATCTAGTTTTTGGAGGTTTTTCAGTTTCCAGACTTAGTCAAATTTCAGGATCAGGACATTCCAGACTTAGCCAAATTTCAGGATCAGGACTTCACTCAAGCCGGACCTGCTACCCTGTTGATC
The DNA here is from genome assembly GCF_030272615.1 of Cryptomeria japonica. Lineage (NCBI taxonomy): Eukaryota > Viridiplantae > Streptophyta > Pinopsida > Cupressales > Cupressaceae > Cryptomeria > Cryptomeria japonica. Next base: position 471,944,448 of record NC_081405.1, read on the forward strand.
TCCCCGACAGCGCTTCAAGTTATATTCATTTGATAAAATGCACCTCTTTAGACCTTTTCACATCGTCAAGACGTTAAAATCTTGCAAGGACAAAGCAATATTGGATTTGTAGCTCCGGTCCTTCACTGAGGGACAGGAGCGATTTTGCTCCTGGAGGCATTTCTGTGCTCATGAAAATCTTCAATTTATATTCAATGGAAAGATCTCGCCTTTCTCCATCACTTCCAATTCGTAATTCATCTTGACCCTGCAGGAATAGTAAGATATTTGAAAACGAGCTCCCGTCCTTCACTGAGGGACAGGAGCGATTTTGCTCCTACAGGCCAAAATATCATGATTTTACACATTTTATCACTTCACAAGGCGAAAACAAATCATTTCCAATGCCCAGGATCAAATATCAAAAAAGTCAAAATTTGGTCAAAAATATTCAATTGGACAAAATTCATGTTTCATCATCAACACTTAGACAAATTTAGACTCTGCGTTCAAAATTCCAATTGAAAATAGACCATTCTGGCGAATTCATTTCATTCAAAATTACATCCTACAAAAGGTAAGCTCAAAAAGCTCTCAAAACTGACTGGATTCTGGCCTGAAAAGACGGTAATTAAAACCCTAAGGCTTGACCCTAAATCCAGACAACTAACAAACTAACAAAACCCTAAAAAAGCAAAGTGAAAACGAACAAAACGAGCAAAAAACATGGGTCCCCATTTGCAATGGGGCGATGTGTGAAAACGTCACAACAAACGCACATCGCTGCAAAGTGCCAAATTGGTTTGTAGGGTCGGGCTTCTCTAGTCGAAGTATCAATTCTTCTGTGTGAGGAGAGGAAGATTTCCCCTCCCTTCCTGAACTTACCTGTGCAATGTAAGCTCTCCAGTAGTCCTATGAGTCTGGAGGCAGATTGCTGGTATCAAGTCCTCCATCTACGCCAGGTGACGGTGGCAATTCTGGCAATTTCTCCACCCATACCCCGAGGGTCTCCAGCAGCCAAGAGTCGATTGTCTGCTCTTGGTGGCCATTAGCATGGGTGGGACTCAACTGTGGGACGACGTCCTCTTGTCCAGAGGTCACCCTAGGTGGTGGTGGCGGTGATGCCTCCACATCCACTGCATCAATCACCTGGGTTGGTACATCCTTCGTTTGCTCAACCACGTGGTCTATCAAGAGAGTTCTCGGCCACCATCACTTCCACGGCCATGCCATTGTCTCCTACCCCTTCTGTCACCTCCTCGGCCACTAGATTATCACCACCCCTTATTCCAACCTCAACTGGCAGTCGGCCTAGGGCTGGAGCCAAGCGAAAAATTTCATCATCTTCACTCTCATCATCTGATGAGGATGCCTCCACGACATCTTCCTCACTATTCCCGCTGCCTGCACTGGGAGATTGCCCCACATCTTGCTGTCACCTCTTCCTCTGTGGTTCCTCGTGCGTTGTCATGATGTCCAGATTCGCCCAGTAAAAGATGGGGGGTTTGTATGGCTCTAGTTTGGCTAATGGTTGCAAGTCACCCCTCTTCTCAGGTGGCACTCCTGTACGAACAACATCCAGAAACATGGCAATGGCATGATGTGACATATAAAAAACCTTGTGCTGCAGCCCTAGGCATTCGCGGATGCACTCAGAAAGGAATGATGCCCAATTGAAGACCGTGCCATTCCGCGACCCGTTCATCAAATACAACATCCACATGACGATGTCCGACCCTCGACTGGCTCCTGCCAGTCTGCTTTTGATGATGTCCATGATACATCACCACTCCGCATTCGCCAGAAATGTCCACTTCGCACCGCGGCTACTGCCAGATTTCCATATACTGTCCTGTTCGCCTTGTGTCAGGTCCCCTCGGCAAACTAATAGAACCAATTGCTGCTTTTGTTCTAATGTCATCTTCCTTTTAATGACAAGGCTGCCTTGGTTGGGAATCCCAAAATTTTTGGCAAACTCAGGGGCGGAATAAGAAATGGTGAGATGACATCCCCCATATTGTACGATAGACCTGTGTGTATGCCGATCATATCTTGCCACCATTCCCTTCAGTACAGGCTCAAATTCCTTAATGTTAAAGACTGGCATGGTCAGAATGTGGTCGACCTCTGCCCTCTTCAAATTCATTTTAATAATATTGGTATCATCCGTCTCCTCCCACCATGTCATGTAGTCGCTGCCATTTAACCCCTCCCATGTCAAAGACTGCACAGTCACGGGCTCATCTTTCTGCACACGCGCCCGCACCTTCTTCCCTTTGCTGCTTCCTGGTGTGGCCATGTTCTCTACGAAAATGACTGTGCCTTTGTCGCTGGGGTTTCCAAAACTCATCCGTGGCATACCTGGATCAATTTGTATAAGTTGCAATTCCTTGTTCAATTCTCCTGCCGAATCTGCCCTGTTGCTGTCAAAGCCGTTAGTCCAACTGTTTCCGCAACTGACTGAATTCTGCTAGCTGTTTTTGGCGTACGAAATTTTTTCTTGCCTCCAACCGTACGGTGTGCACTCCCCGTACGGATGTTGCATGTACAGATTCCCAGTGGACGATCTTCCTTCTTCGGCCAACCACGTACGGATTTCACCCAGTTTCGTACGAATCTTTTCAACGTGTCTCCTTACCTCCTTGCGTTTGATCTGGATGACCATACAAACTTTAGCTATCTTTGTACGAAATCTGTTCGGATTTCTTATGATCAGACTATGCTCTTCCTCTGCAATTTCCGTACGGCTACCGTACAAATTCCCTTGATCTTTGCCTCTTGCACTGTCGTACGAACACCGTACGGACTTCTATCTTTGGTAGTGGCTGTACGGAAATTGTACTAAAGTGTTCGGTTTGTTCTGTGCTGTGCAATTCTCCTCCTTTGTCCTCCCCGTACGATCACCGTACGAGTCTTGATTTTCTCCCTCTGCAATGCAAGTCGTACGAAACCCGTACGAATGTCCCCGTGTGCCAAATTTCGTACGGAAATTGTCGTACAGGTATACTTCCACCACTGTCTCTTCCGTACGGTTGCTTCCCTCGTGCTAGTTTAGGTTGTATAGATCCGTACAAAGCTGCCTGCCCAATGTTGCGTAGATTGAAATCCTCTTGCTTCCCAATTCCTCCTGCTTCTTTCTTGCGCAATGTGCTTAGAATGGCTGGGTAGAGATTCTTGTACAACTTTTTGTTTTTAGGGTTAGGCCCTACTTTGTCAATTTTTTATAAAATAATCTTTTTTCCACTTCATACACCTTTTCTTTTTGTAACTTTATAATAATTGTCCTTTGTTTTAATTTTTGAATTTTTCCTAACCCCTTCTCTTTAATTTTCAAGTCATGCCTTACTCTTTCTATTTTTAGTATTCTTCTTTTAAACTAAGTTACCGGTTCGGGTTCGGATTTGGGTACGGATTAGGCAATTTTTTTTCTTTCTTGGGTACGGGTACGGGCTCGTCCGTACATATATACATATATTAATTATAAATTTATATATATATACACATATATTATATATATGTTCAAAATATACAATCCATACAAAAATAAAATATACAATGTGACTTTCCATACATAAATGATAAATCCATTATTGCCAATGCCAATAAATATTCATATATCGCAAATGTTATCAGTAAACTAATAACTAAAGTCTAATATCATATTCATTATTTGCAAAAAAGATAATATTCAAGTTTCAAGTTTCAAAATGTGAATATGTCATGACATAATAAAAATTCAAATTACAAGCCATCTATGAGATTTAAATTCCATATTCATCTTCATCTGAACCATCCAACCCAAGCCCAAGGTCATCAAGTGGTTCAAAACCAACATCAATTGAACCACTATCGAATGGAATGTCACTCCCACTAGCCAAGTCTCTCTCAAATTCCGTAGCTGCCTCGTCTATAGAGACTTGGGCAAGTTGTGCAACTGTAGCATCTAAATCAGCACACTCAGGGGCTAGATCCCAATTCCTTGTTGCACCCACATTATATTCAGGGTCCTTATGTGACAACAAACAAAGGTTGGAGTGTACGTAGACCAAATCCTCAGCTCTCTTTGCACCCAAACGATTACGTTTGACTGAGTGGATGAAGGAGTATGTACTCCAATTCCGCTCAGCTGAAGAAGAACTTGCAACCTGTTAAAAGTTAAAACATAATTAGAAATTTATAAATTATAAAATAAAAATATGATAGCATCAAATGGAATTGGAAAACTATAAAAATAAAAAGATACATACTTTGGAGAGAAGTTTAATTGCAAGAGGCTGCAAGTAAACGAAGCCTTGACCATGTACATACCACCACTCATCAGCATCCATCCCATATCTAGCATTGAGAGATACAACATCATGATTTTTTGTGGATACAAATTGGCCAAACTCCTTCATGACAACATTTCTTGTCTCGTCATCTTGATATATCTTTTTAAAGGCAGCTCTATAGCCAGAAGCAACCTCTGCATCTCTATATGGTGGTACCCTCCTTGGTGTTGCAAGCATCTCTGCACTATAAAATTTTGGTGTCAAAGCAAATGCTAAGAGATGTAAGGGATTGGTCATCTTGTTCCAACGGTCAACAATAATATTCTGTACAACTTTGAAAAATGTTTTCGTTGGGTCATTTACTTTTCTTTTTATTATTTCTCTTATTTTCTCCACCATGCAATCCATGCCATCATAAATCTCACCCAAACATGGGCGATCGGTATCGGCATACCTAATCATGCTCATGATGGGCTCAGTGAAATTCAAAACATATTCCACATTATCCCACCATTTCTCATCAAGGATCAATGCTCTTACTTTTAGAGCTCTTTCTGTTTGGGCTTGCTTCCATACACTCCAAAATCCGTTGATGACCATAGAACTCAAGGCCTCTCGCACCTTCACAAGTTGTCTTAAGACGAGTGTGTGAGATGCAAATCGTGTTTCAGCTACCTAACATGACATGAAAAAATACACAACATATATCAATTATAAAAACTAAAAGACTAAATAATTAAAAAATAAAATTTAAATTAGTAATTACCTTCAACAACTCCAACTTGGAGAAGGTCCTAAAAATGGCTTGTGACATATGATGATTAGTCACAAACATTTAAATCTCCTCGCCCTCGTACAGTTTTTTCACCCAATCAATTTGTGTGCCAATCTTTTGCATGATTAAATTGAGTGAGTGGATTGCACATGGTGTCCAAAAGATGTGACCCTATGTAGCCTCTGATGAATCAATGATGAACAGTTAATACCAAACCGGTACTGAGAGGGGGGGGGAGGTGAATCAGTACTGAGAGAAATATCTTTTCCTTGAACCGGTTTGACTGAGAACACTACACTTGACTGGCAAGCAATATCACTGGTCTAAACCAGATTACTACCGGTTGAACACAGTAAGAATGTGACAGACATAAACCGGTAACTCTTAGGTTTCCACACAATCTAACATCTTATTTCCATTTCACCCATATGCATACACTAGTAATACATCAACAGAAATGTAAAGACTTACTGGTCAACACGCTTTACCGCTTGATAGAGAATAACAAAGCATCACACATAACACATATTTTTCACGTGGAAACCCAACTGGGAAAAACCACGGTGGGGATGAATACCCACAAGTTGTTCTTTGAACCCTTTTGAAGTCCGCTCTGTTAGGAGCCTAGTCCGGTTAAAGACTTTACAATAGGTTCTCTTAGGAACCGATCCTGCTAGGGATCACCCGGTTAAGGGATGGCTAAAATACCCGGTTAAGGGTTAAACCCTATTAAAGGTTACCTTGTTAGAGGATTTTAAGAACTCAATGATTTTGAGTCACCCTGTTAAAGGATTTAGAGCAAGCCGGTTAAAGCTACCGTGTTAAGGGATTTTCCAACTATTGAAGTGGTTAGAGGTCAACAGGTATTACAATGATCTGGTAACAACACTTCAATGCCAATGCAAATCCGCTTTAGTTCCTTCCTTTTGCAATCACACTCTGCAGATATCTATCCTCTTATCTGGTCTGGCAAGAATCACGTATCTCTGCACTTAGATACACACAACATTTGCTAACAACCTCAACATGAAAATCAACATCGACCTTATAGGAAACAGATAGGTCGGTAGCATAAACCCTAAACCCTAAACATTTAGGTTAAGCAATTTAGTCGGTTCAATCCTAACCGTCGAACATATTGCATTGATTACAACAGTCTTGAACAGATCTCAAGACATTCTCCATTCGTTCTTCACCGCTTCTTGGAGGCTGATAACCCATCACGCGTTCTCCATCGTTTACAGAGACTTAGCACATTCCCGAGGTAGATAGGGTCAATCTCCTTCGTGCAAGATCCTTCACGCGCACAAGGTTGACGTGGCAACACAATCTGTTCTTCATTACAATGCTAACTCATCACACGATGTCATCGGTTGAATCACACAGGCATAGAACACTTCAACCTGAAACCCTGAAGCTAAGACTACCAACTGGTAGTCATACCATATGAAACCTTGATGCAAGACATTCCATATACCGGTTCACATTCCAACATACCGGTTCACTTGGACAGGCATACCGCTTCACTTTTTCACATATACCAGTTCACAACATCATACCGGTTCTCTTGCAAGTTGCTTACTTCAATATACCGGTTCACTCTTCAGCATATTGACATCAATGACAACATACAATATCATCATGTCATCATACTCTGGACATATGCCAACAGCCTCCACTATAGTCCCCGCTGCCCTACAATTTTTAGCATTGTCCTTTATGACTTGGACAACATTTTGAGGCCCCACCATGTCAATGCATTCTATGAGGGTATTGGTGGTGCAGGAGCACCTAACACAAAGGCATAAAATGAGTCTATAAGAGGATAAAAATAAATTCATAAGTATTCAATTACATTTTCATTTGTAATGTCATTTTGAGTCAATATGAATCAATATGTAAGGCTAAAAGAGCCCATTGTAATGAGTTGTCCAAGTTGTCCTAATAAGGTCTTGAATTGGTCATTTGGTAAAATTTGTATAAAATAACCTTGGAGGGGTAAAATGGTGACAAAAATACATCATTATTCCATCCTAATATGTTTTGAAGGTTTAAAGTCATTTGAGTCAAAAGTTGTAAAAGTTGTAAAATGCAACTTTTCAAAAGTTGTAAAAAGACCAAAATGGGAAGTTGTATGGTTATAAGAGGAAGTTGGGTAGTTGTAACTTCCATGTGAAGATGAAAAGGCTATAAAACCTATGTAATGGTCTTTCATAAGGGTAGGTAAAAGTTGGAGAAGGAATTGGAAAGCATTGGAAACATTGTATTAATGATGATTTAAGTTATAACTAAGTCTCTTCTTTCATTTGGTTCATGTGGCATTTATTTTCATGAAGATTTGAGTAAGCTACATTGTTTTTTGTCAAAACCGTTTGTAACTGCCAGACCCCTGACCTAGGTAACCAGTTTTAGAAATATCGCCATAACTTTTGATTCAGCCGTTGGATCGGGTTATAATTTGGACAAAAGTTTCATATCTCTGAAATCTACAATCCAAATGGAGCGATTGGCTCTGTGAGCAATATATAAAAAGTTATTAACGACTGTACATGACTGTATTTTTCTTGTTCCCTGGTATTGGACAGTGTACTTTCAGTTCTTTGCATGTATACTCATGAATGCAGGTTATGTATGGCTGTGGAAGGCACTTGGAGATAGTATGGAATATGTTAAAACAATCACACTATGGTGGTATAGTGTTTGGATAAAACAAGAAGCCTAAACAAGACTTTTGTTGACAGTTTCCATACAAGTTGTACTGAGAAGAAGTCTTGTTGCTACTACAGTGAATGAACTTTGTGATTGCCATCCAAATGTGAATGACACCATGAACGGTTAAAGGTTGTATTGTGAATCTTGTTGAGGAAGTGGATTAAGAACCTTGAGTATGAATCCAAGTAATGTGTTGGTCAATGTGAAATTGTTGCCTTAAAACAAGTTGTCTTGAGTTGTTTTGCCATATTTGATAGAAGTTGTGCCACTTTTAGGTATGAAAGTTGGTTTTGAAATGATGCTCTGCATCAATTGGCAATGAAACTTGCATCTTTCACTTGCTCCTCACAATCCACCGCTTTCAAAAACATTGCCCCTTTAGGGCACACTGCTATAACATTGATCAATGGCCTATTTTTTCAATCTTTCCCAAAGATGTAAATATCTTAATCGGCAATAAATCTTTTGACCGAAATTTTTTAGAAAATCGGGAATCGGCAAAAAAATCGACAATAAATTGACAAAATTATCGAACATTTGAAAATATATAATTACTTAAAATATTCTAAAAACACACACATATACACTAAATTTATAAAACACAATATAGTCTCTTTACTTAAATTAATTTAAATCTGTTAAGTTTTATAGATTTGTAATTTTAAAAAAAAATTAAGCATTTAAAAATTTTAAATTTTAATTTATCAAATACTAATATTAAAAATAAAACAATAAAATAAAGTAACTGTATACGATTTAATTTTTTATAAATGCCCATTATTAAAATTTAAAATACATATTTGAAATTTTATAAAAGAAAGAAATAAGCTAATTTAAAAAAAACCTAAATAAATTAAACACTAAGCAAACAATTGTAAAAATCATTTTTTTTCGGCAGCCTTCTTGGAGGTTGCGGTACGAGAGGCGACGCCCAACACAGTTCATGCAGGCTTTGTGCAGGTCGACGCCTAGCATGAGTCGCTCAACTTTTTACAAGTTGACGATTCGAAAAGAAGTTTGAAGTCAACATACGCGATTTTTTACATTTAACTCACGATTTTATTGCGATTTTTAACCTACGAAAATCGCGATTTAAAAAAAAAAAATCATTTGCGATTTTTTGGCTGATTAAATCGGTAGGGCAAATGACTCCGGATTTATCGCGATTTAAACGATTTTGACCTGATTTTTTCATCTATGATCTTTCCATCCATTAGAAACGATGGTCAAACTTGTTTCCGGCCATGTATCTTTGATGACTTTCAACTGTGACTCTACGGATGCTTTCTCCTTTGCCAATAAGGTGGTTCTCACCTTTTCATACCCTGGACAAACATAATCAGAAGGTGTGTTGCAAAGGGTATGTACCATGTCCCGAAAGTAAGGTGATCTAACAAGGTTGAAAGGAAGCCCATTGCCATAAGGGCAACGCCCAATGCTTTGATCTACAATCTCTCTCATTTCATTTTTGAAGGCAGTATCCAATGGGCCTCTTTTCCGTGAAGCCACAACATTTTGATTCTCTAGTGGAGCAACTGGTGGTTTTGGCATGAAAGGATGCGAACCGGCTATTCTTGTGGAGCCAATACTACTAGAAGGCCTCGTAGTCTTCGAGCTTGACTGGACAAGAGGATGATCAGTCTTTGCTTTGCCACTTCTCCTATCAGCTTCCTCCTGTTCTCTAATATATTCCAAAACTAGAGCTTTTGACAGCCCCTTGCCATCTGATCCCTTACAAAATTTTATTCCACGCTCGGGGATGAAACGAAGGTGGCCTTTCACTCAATAGTATGAGCTGGTATACTCAGTGCCACAATGGTTACACTTCCAAACAAAACCCCGACCACCAGACACTTGCTTGATCATTGTTGTATAATGCCAAAGTGGTGAATCTTGATCAATTTTAAAGGGGTTATTTTCAGTTCGGGTATGGCCAATCGAACTAGAGTTTGCACTTGCACTTCCAATTTCAACCATTATGTATGATTATATGAATAATGCACCTAAAATAAAAAGAGAAAACACAACATTATTGAAAAAAATTCATAAAATTTCGGCATTATAACCCCATACTATGCATACAAAGTGTAAAAAAATATACAAAACTTATTTAAAAAAATTTAGAAAAATTAAAAAAAAAAAATTAAAAAATTTGAAAAAAACTTTAAGAAATTCTTGAAAACTAGTAAAAAATTCAGATTCACTCACCTTTGATGGCTAAATCTTTCTTCTCCAGTGATTCCTATGCCTTTTATGCATGTCTCACATCTTGATAGTCTCTACCTTCGAAGAAAAATGCAAAAACTAAGAAACCTAGCTTTAGAGAAAAAATCTTCAAAAATGTAAATAGAATGAGTTGAATGAATGTTCTGATGCATGAAATGCATCATAAAGGGGCGAATTAGGGTTTAATTATTAAAAAGCTATTTTTTAAAGTCCTTTTTTATTGTTTTTTGACCCGTGGGCCCCATTTTTGGGAACCCACGGGCCTGGGTTCACCTGGGTCCTCTTGGGTTCGACCTGGGTTCCACCCGGGTTCTTCCCAGGTGGCCGGGTTCCTTGTGGGTCTTGCAGGGAACCCGACCACCTGGGAAGGACCCTGGTGGAACCCAGGTCAAACCCGGGCGGGACTAGGACCGCGCACGAACTAGGACCCGGACCCAAGCCAAAAGGACAAGAACCAGTAACTTAGGATACCTTTTTAATTTTGTATCTTGACAAATATATTTAAATTTCAATCCTTGTACCTTTAAGTGGCCATGGTACTGGATCCCTCGACTGCTTGCTTTTTTTGTTTTCTGTACCTTTGAGGGTCCCACCTGATTTTCTGGTGCCTTTACTATCTTCTGTAGCGTGCATAATTTGGCTTTTCTTGTTGGATGTTTGGCTCTTCTACTTGGTTTTACCCAATTATCTACTCCTTTTTTCATCCTTTTGCTGGATCCTTTAGTATCAGTTTCGTCATCAGAATCCTTCATTTTCCTCTTTACCCCGGTCGGATCCTCATGAGGTCGGACTTTAATCTTCGAGTCGTGGAGCCATGCACACACGTGCGGTAGTCTCCTGTAACATCCCTCAGGACAACACGTGCCCACATATTCTAGGTCCCATATTTTATCTACCAGTGGTGCCGGTCCCACCCCTTTATATCTTCCATCTATGTACCGACCTCCATACTGCTGGTACCATGTTACTTTTTCGCCATCCACCTGCGGTGAGCCCACGGGGTTGGGGATCACCCAACAGAGTGCATTGGCGCCGGCTTCCAACTCACTAGGTTGTAGCGCTATCACAAAAAGATCTTCGGCTTTTAGTACCATTTTCAGGCACGGTCCCAAGGTTGCACCGTACTCCTCCAAGTCTACCTCTTCCAAGTCAACTGGCTCCTCTTCCTTTCCAGCAAGTTCCGCCTTCTGTTTGGCTTCCGCTTCGTCGTCAATATCATACGCAATATAGCCTTCGCAGAGTCCTTCATATGGGGCCCTCTTTCTCCAGTGTCCCCTGATCCTTATCCATGTTGCCAGATCACCAAAATAGGCGTTTGTTAGGTGCTTGTGAATTCTGGGCACCACGATGTCTTCAACTTGCTTCAGTACCAGTCGCTCTTCTATGAACGTAAGAGGGTTAGCCCAATCTTTGTCGTGTCTATAAGGTTGTTTACCGTTACAATAGGTAAATTAAATACAGGAAATAATGATGTACATGACAGTGCATACCAGACACGACAGTAAAATATATCTTTATTTGCACATTCAATTATTACAGAGAAGAGACCAAAGATGGTCGGCCAAGGATTACAATAGATCCGACAATACCATCCCCTTCCTTGATAGTACACGACATATTTAAAGGACCCGACGGTTGCCAAGAGGTACACAACCGTCAACCAACCAACACATAACCACTCGAGACTGACAACCCACTCAATACAATTAATTAATACCTTGTCAGATAACAAATATTATCAAACATAACAATAGGCAATTTATGCCGACAACATCATCCCCCCCAAAAGAAAAAGTTGTCATCCAGACGACAAGCAAACATCAAGTAATATTCGGGAAGACTAATGACAGACAGCGACTTCGACTGGACAACCCCAACTTGTAGTGTACCTGCCAAATCAAATGGGGGTTTGGGGGCAGCGCCCCTTGCGGGGTCGAGGGGCAGTGCCCCTCATAGGGTCCCGGGGCAGCGCCAACACCAAATTGCAACCTTCAAAACCGCACGAAACTCCATGGCGTGCATCAATTTTCTGCTTTTTAAAGATGTCAGGAACGATGCCTATGAAGTCAAAATTTTGATCAAGGCGTATTCTCCCGTACGGGTATTGTGTTTTCTGACTTGTTCTCCTTCCATATGGGCTTATCCTCCTTGCGTACAGACTTGTTCTTTCGTACAAGCTTGTGCTTTTCTCTTGGTTGTACGATGCATAGGTGTGTGGCTTGAGACTCCCTTCATCCAACTCAACACTTCCACCATACGGTACGATACTTCCGTTGTACGGCTCAAGAATTATCTCGTACGGTGCAACTCTTCCTTCGTACGACCTAGCAATCCTTGCATACGGTTCAACTTTTCTCTCCTACGGTGCAACTCTTCCTCCGTACGGCCTAGCAATCCTTGCGTACGGTTCAACTTTTCCTTCGTATAGGCTAGCAATCCTTGCGTACGGTTCAACTTTTCCTCTGTATGACGTGTTTATGGTTTTTCTATACGACCTCCACACTTGCCCGCCGTACGGCATGTTTATGGTTTCTTTGTACAACCTTCTCCACACTTGCTCGTACCATGTACTCACGCACGACCTTCTCTTCTTCACGTACGGTATACTTATGGGTTTTCTATACGGCCGCCTCCACACTTGCTCGTACGGCCACACAACTTTTTGATCGTAGCACTTACTCATACGGATTGGCCTATGGGTACCAACTGTATGGGGTACGGTATCATTGCTCTGCAATTTGGCTCCCTTGATCGTACGGATCTCCAACACTCTGCTTCTCTAGTTTGTACGTTGTAGCTAGGGCTCTTAGCTTCGTGTGGTAACCTCATCACATCGACGCAACCTCGACCCTCAGGAGCCAACTTGCTCTTGTCTGCTCTGAACCGTACGGCGTACGGTATGGACTTAGTCAATCGTTCGACAACTTTACTCTCCGTGTACGGTGACAATTCTTCAAAAACTTTACTCTTGGTGTACAGTGACAATCCTTCGACAACTTTACTCTGTGTTCCTGTGGACCGTACGCTCCATGTACTCTTGACTCTTATGGGTTATATGGTCAACTTACTCTCGGCTGATTTGAACCATACAGCTGAATTACTTTCGGCTGATGTGAACCGTTTAGCGTATAGTATTAACTTCTTTGGTGCATCTCCACTAGGCTCTACAACATCCAATTTCTGATCCTCGCCTTGTGAATCTTCTTCGTACACCTTAGATACTTCCCGATTCCCACTCGGCGGCCTCTGTTCATATGGTACAGGCTCACTTGGCAATTGTTCGTACAACCCAGACACACCAACGCAGGATGTGCATAGATGAATATTGTACGACAAACTTTGCACTTCCTCAATTCGGCCAATTTGTAGCATGTTACAGTCGGGGTGGAAGACTTCATAATCCTCTATCTGCCAGTGAAATCATTCAGAGAACTCATCTCATCCTCAGAGCAATGTTCTAGTTTGAGCACCCCTTCATCGTTGGGTTTCATGCCTGTCCTTCCTCCGTCCATACCTAACTCTCCACCCTCAGACTCAGAGTTCGAGGTTGCCAATTCTTCACTCACCACCTGGTTCCTCAAGTCAATGACGTGCTTCCTCCCATCACTCTCGATCGAGAGTGTGTTTCGCTTCCAGTTATGATTCGCCTTGGCAATAACCAACCATCCCCTCCCGAGGAGTGCATTGTACGCCTTCTTCTGTAACCGGATTACTACAAAGTCCAAGAAATTTTTTTGTGTCCCAATTATTACTTTTTGTTCCATCAATGATCCCAACGGCTGGATGCCGTGCTGGTCGGCACCTAGCAAGTGGAAGCTTGGCGGCGAAAAATTCGGCTTCCCCAGACATTTCCTCGTGTCTTCTGGTAGCATGTTAACTCCCGAGCCTCCATCGACAATGGTGTTTGTCAACTTCTTCCCCATTATTTCCATCTCGACGATCGTCGGCTTCTTCTTGATGCTCACCGTCAGCAACTTTGGATCACTGGACTCATTCCCTTTGGGTGATGGTTTTCTCGTCAGTTCCTCCTTGTGTGGCTTACATTGTTTCTGGGTAACTATGTCGTCACTGATTGTATTGGCAATTGCCATTCTCAGTTGCGACATAGTTTGAAGAAGGTCTACCATCTTGATGGGTACGGTTGTTTGTAGCACCTATCGGACTATGTTCTTCTCAGACTCCCGCAATGACATACTTGCAATTCCATTGGAAGTTACTCATTCCTTCGCCAACACTTGTTCTACTTTGTCTTGTTCCTTTTCCGTACTAGAGTTTGAATACATAGCCTTCTTTGTTTGTGCTCTTGTGATTGCTAAAACTGCGGCCTCTTGTTACTCCACATCCAGCATATTAATACCCTTCTGATTTGGGCAGTTGGTGTCTTCATGGTCACCTGGTCCACACCATTTGCACAATAATTGTATGTTGTCTTTCTTGTTATGGCAGTCTCTCGCAAAGTGTCCCCATTCACTACATTGTCGACATTGTATGATAGGATGTCCTCTGGAGTTGTACTGTATTTGGTTTTGCTCTTGTTGATTTCCATAACCACCTGGCGATACATTCTGTGATTTCGATGGGCTGGACTCTCCCTGTGTGAAGAGTTCTTGTGTACTTCCCATCTTCAAATTGTACGGGCACTCCTTGATTGAATGCCCCAACACTTGGCAAATTTCATGAAACATATTTCTAGGACAATTACCTTTCGTGTGCCCCTCTCTTTTGCACTCAATACACCATAGTTCATTACCTTCTTTGCTGGTTCCTTTCTCAACCTTCAATTTTTTCATCATTCTCAACATATCCCGTTGAAGGGCTCGTACGATTTTGGATTCCTCGTCATTGCTACCTTCGGTGCTCTCATCATCATCGGTCTTCCTCTTCTCTCGGGAGGAGGTTTTATTTTCACTCTTGATGTCGATTGGTCGATTGTACGGATCGACATATGAGGACGGAGGCACTACTTTCATCTTCTTGCGCAGTGCGGGTATCAATCCCTCCGTGAACCACCTCTTCTTCAACCTATCGGCTGGCTGGTTCTCCATCTTCTTCAATTGTTCTTTGAGCCTACGGTTGTAAGTGCGTACATTCTCTTTTTTGCCTTGCTTAGTATTATAGATTTCGGCCACGATCTTATTGTCATCCCTCAAGAGTGTGAATTCCTCCTAGAACGCCCTCTTTAGATCACTCCATCTTGTCTTGTGCTAGGCGTCGAGGTTTGTGTACTAGTCAATGGCAATCCTCCGAAGGGTGGTGGGAAATGCCTTCAGCCAGTAGTCCCTGTCATCTTGGCCATTTGCCTCCCAAATGGTTATGCATGTTTTGCAATGCCGTATCGGGTCCTTCGACTCGTCTCCCATGAACTTCGGCAGTTTCTACTTCTCCTGGGTGTTCAACATTGTTTTCACTCGGAAGGTACGTGTGTATTCGCCTTGTGTGCCGGACCTGGGTGGATTGTTTCGACCGGTACGTTCCGGTGCTTTCCCTGCACTGTTGGCCACACAAGCGTCCTCTACACGTCCACCTTCAGCGTCCCCAACACCTAGAGTACTTTCAAGTGTGTCGGACCTGAGTGCACTGTTCTGACCGCTACGTTCCGGTGCTTTCTTTGCACTCTCAGACACGCGCGTGTCCTCTACACGTCCATCTCCAGCGTTCCAACACTTCGAGTACTTCCAGGCATAGTTGAAAATCTCGGATTCGCCACGGACTTAGCAAACCAAAAATTTGGACTCGGACTCGGACTTGGACTCGTGAAAGACTCGCGAAAGACTCGGCAAAAAAAAAAACCGTAGTTTTACAAAAAAAGCATTAAGAAATTAATGCATTTAGAGAACATAAGTGCCATAATTGAAACATTACACATGTCATATGATCTACAAACACACAATATTTGAGATTTCATCATTCATGGCAGCATATTCAAGTTTTGCGGCACATTCAAGTTTCAAGTTTCAACTCTAAAATGTATAATGGCAGCATAATTATATAAATGTTCACAAAATTACATATAATGATATGTCCAAGTCCAACTCCAAATGTGAAAAACAACAATGTGAATGAACAAACCAAAGAGAAGACTACATCTTCCTCTTTGTATTTTTCCTAATATAGCTCAATTTTTCAGGCCTTGAGCTAGAAGTAGTAGCAGTGGGTGTTGTGGTATCTAAATGGTGAGATGATTCTTCTTCAAAGTCAAAGTCCTCATCATCGTCCTCATCTTCATCCTCATCTTCATCCTCCATTTCATCTAATCTTGCTCCTTCTGCATGTTGTGCTGCTCCTCTCTCTATTTCTGCAATTTCTTCTTCGGTAAGGAGGACATTGTCACCATCATTTTGTTCATTCATGGTCCAATCACTATATGGATCAATTTCGTCCAAGTCAATGGCCTCATGTGAAACACCCTCCACCTGTCTAACTAGAAGGCGAAGGTTGTACCGAACAAATACTAGATCATTGAGCCGCTTTTGTGACAATCTATTTCTCTTCTTTGTGTGAATGCTCTCAAATACACTCCAATTTCGTTCACACCCAGAAGCATTGCATGGCTGAGACAAAACACGGATAGCTATCTTTTGAAGATTAGGCGTGCCCGCACCATAATTCTCCCACCATAAATCTACAAAAAACATTTAGAAATATTAGAATTGAGAAAAAAATGTAACAATCAAATTTGTAGGTTTTTTCTTGCACTATTGAACTAAGTTACTAAATTTTTTACCTGGTTGTTGTTTTCCTCTCCTATCAATTGCTAGTTGTGATGAGAAGAGTCTCCCCTCTGAACTTTTGTAGATCTTGAACAATGAACATTTCTAAATTCAGAAATAGATAGTCAAAGTGTCAAACTCAAATTCAATAATGAACATTTCCAAATTCATAAATAAAGATAGAGCAATTGCAAATGTCAAATCTCACCTCCAACTCATCAAGAACCTTGTCTCTCAACTCAAGATCAGGTGTCATGTTATCAATGCATGTAATAACACCTGCCATGACCTCCTCATCAGCCCTAAATGAATCAGAGAAGTAGAATTTCGGGTTCAAAAAGTAGGCGAAGGCATGTATCGGTTGGTGGAGTTGGTTTGTCCACCTACGATCAATGATGCGCCGAAGGATTTCACATTTTCTTGTATTCCACGATAGCAATGTGAAATGGCCTCTTTGGCCCTATCCATGGCCTCATAAATGAAACCCATTGGCGTGCCCTCTCCATCCACCATACGAAGAACCCTTACCAAAGGTTCTGTCACCTAACAAATTGAAAACAAATTTTAAATTAGTACACAATCAACCCCTAAAAAATAAAATCAGCAAATAGACAAGATTGTATAAAGTTATAAACTTTACTTTTGTGTTTGTTACTTACCACAGTCAACTCCTCTCCACTTTTATTGAACCCTTCATCAAAAACAATGCTCACAATCTTCTCTGCTTGAGGTCTTTTGGAGTATGCAGACCCAAACCAAGCATTTGACACAAACATCTGCTTAAGATGAGGAATGACACTAAGAATGCTTTGGAAAGTGATGAAGTGGCTAGCAAATCGTGTCACTCCAGGTCGCACAAGGTCCTTGCCATTTGTGTGTTTTCTCATCAAAACAAGCACCCAAGTATGGTTGTAGATGAATTTGGTGACACTTCTTGCATCTTCAACCACCTTCTTCACCCATCCAATCTTCCCAATGTCCTCTAGCATCAAGTCCAAGCAATGTGCAGCACAAGGACTCCATGTAATCAAAGGATGCCTCTCCATAAGCATTCTACTTGCAGATACATATGCAACTGCGTTGTCTGTGATAATTTGGACAACATTCTCAACTCCAACTTCTTGAACCACACCATCCAACAGATTATTTAAAGTCTCTGCATTTTTTATTTCATTTGAGGCATCAACAGACTTTATGAATACCAGTGCACTATTTGAAGCCACGAAGAAGTTGAGAAGAGTCCTATTCTGTCCATCTGTCCATCCATCAGATAAAATGCTGTATCCTTTTCTCTTCCAATACCTTTTCTGATCCTCAACCAAACCTTGTGTATTTTGCACAGCTTTCTCTAGCAATGGCCCATTGAAGTCATAACCTATTGGGGCCTTAAACCCCTTACCCGCAACTGTTACTGCATTAACAAAACCTTCCCAATACACATTGTTTGCTGCATTGAAAGTTAGATTATTGTAAAACCAAAAGTTTGAAGCTGCTATCCGTGCTTGTTCATGCTTCTCTCTATTCTATCCTGTACCTTCAAGTGAAGGTTGTGCACCTGGAACATTGCGTGGTACAAAAAAATTAGGGTCTGATCTAACAGGAGTGCCACTAGCCTCACCCTCATTGTCACCAAAAGATGAAAGTGACTGACGACCCTGAGTGTGACCGATGGGACCTGAAGTGGACAATGTGGGATTTATTGCAGCTGCCATGGCTTCTTTTTTTTTTGCCTTTCTTCCTTATGCATATCATTCTCAACAAGAATGACCTTCATCTCTCTAATAATCTCAGGAGTCGATTTGGGGCATGCCTCCACACCATATCCAGGTATTTGTGCAAGGTGGTATTTTAATCTATTGATTCCACGAGTCATCCATTTTGTACATTCGGTGCAAGTGACCTCCCCCTTTTTGCTTCTTGCAATCCCATATTTCCATGCTATCTCTGTCTTCCTGACCTTGGGGTTGCCCTTGGAGTTGAACTTGCCATTGCTGATTTAACATGAAAAAAAAAAAAATCAGCAGGGTTTTATGGAAAATCAACAAAAAAAATGACAATGAATCATCTGGGAAAAATTGCATTCAAAAACAAGAAAAAAAAATGAGGAAATAACATAGGAAAGGAAATAGAAAAAAATTTGGCAGCATATCCCCTTGATTTTCAAGATTTTTTTGAGTTTCAAAACATTGAAATGATTCAAATGAAAAAAAAAGAAAGAGAAAAAATCCTTATCTAGATCTCTTTTGCTGATTTTTTCTTCTTCCCTCTACTCCTTCAAACCCTACAACCTGCTCTAACCAAAGAAAAACAAAAATGAGTTGAAAAATTAAAAAAAAAGTGTGTTTTAATCCTTTAGCGGCGTATTTTTTGGGCCTGCGAGTCCCTGCAAAAGACTTGCTAGTCCGAGCAAAAGACTCGCACGAGTCTTGCGAGAGACTCGCGAGTCTTTCGTAGGGACTTGCTTGGACTCGCCTCGCGAGTCCTTGGCGAGTCGACTCGCGGCTCCCAAGGACTCGCGAATCCGTGGCGAGTCCGCGAGTTTTTAAACTATGCTTCCAGGCTTCGATTCGTCTTTGTGCTCCTTCGGCCGAGGGTCGACGAATCACCTAATCGCTTGGTCTTGACCACGCTGTGGCCTCTTCTCACCTTTGGTGGGATCTACGGACACAAATCACTCAAGGCTGACCCGATTTCTTTCAAGGCAACAACGCCAAAATGTTTACCGTTACAACTGGTAAATTAAATACAGGAAATAATAATGTACATGACAGTGCATACCAGACACGATAGTAAAATATATCTTTATTCGCACATTCAATTATTACAGAGAAGAGACCAAAGATGGTCGGCCAAGGATTACAATAGATTTGACAATACCATCCCCTTCCTTGATAGTACACGACATAGTTAAAGGACCCGACTGTTGCCGAGAGGTACACAACCGTCAACCAACCGACACATAACCACTCGAGACTGACAACCCACTCAATACAATTAATTAATACCTTGTCGGATAACAAATATTATCAAACATAATAATAGGCAATTTATGTCGACAACAAAGGTTCTGCATTGACCACGGGGTCCTCCTCTATTTCTTTGCTTCTTCCAATAGTCTAGTCTCCTTTTATGGCATATCCCAACATGTTGATTGATAGGACTGGTTTATCACGCTCTTGATACAATTTCAACTTTGAGCCGTTGACAGGTTCGCGAATTGGATTATCATCCAGGGTAGACAGTTTCACTGCTCCATTCTTCCCCACTTCCCTGATTTTATAGGGCCCCAACCAACGAACTTTGAACTTCCCAGGACGAAGTGCGTTGCGGCTGTTATACTTGAGGACCAACTATCCGGGACAAAAGTTTGTTCGTCGGAGATGTTTGTCGTGCCAGTACTTCCGCCGATGTTGGACCACTTCCGTCGCCCGTTGTGCCATCATTCGACATTCATCTAGCTTGGTGAGGTTCGTAAGTTGAGTATGCAAACTCTCCGCATCTCCCAACTGGTTATCAACAACTATGCGTAGGCTTGGTACGGTGTACTCTGCCGGTACCACCGCCTCTTGGCCGTACATGAGCTGGAACGATGTATGGCTCGTGGTCACATTGTACGTGGTGCGGTACGCCCATAGTACCGCTGGCATACGTTCTTCCCAGTCCTCCCGTTCCATTCCACAAGATTTATAAATGATAGACACGAGCACCTTATTTGTGGCTTCTGCCTGGCCATTCACTTGAGGGTAGTAGGGGCTTGAAAGGTTGTGAAAATTTTTAAAGTCGGCCGTCATTGTTCGGATGACCTGGTTAACAAAGTGAACCCCTCTATCACTTGTGATCTGAATTGGGATCTTGAACTTCGTCACAATCTGTTTGTACAGGAACCTCGCCGTACTTATGGCAGTGTTGTCCGACAGAGCTCGAGCCTCGACCCACTTTGTCAAGTACTCTGTGGCTACCACAATGTACCAACATATATGCATATTGCTCACCCTGAGAGGTCCTACGAAATCCAATCCCCATCTTTCAGATAGTTCCTGCAGATGGGAGGGGAATAGGGGCATGAAATCTTGTTTAAGAGGCTTCCCCGTACGTTTGCATGTGTCACATCCAACCACCCATTCGTGCGCATCAGTGGGCAAGGTCGGCCACCACAGTCCTGCCAACAAAACCTTACGTGCGGTAGCATCAGGCCCCATGTGGCCCCCGACCAATCCGTCATGAGCTTCCTTCAGTACACTTGGAATTTCTTCCTGCATCACGCATCTTCGCAAGATTTGGTTTGGTCCCATCTTGTACAGTAAGCCATTGATCAGTTGAATGGTTTTACTTTTCAGTGCCAGCTTACGTCGTTCCGCTGGTGGCATGTCTTGTGGAAACGTAGAGGTAGATAGGTACTCGCCAATGCTCTCGTACCAAGGAGGTAGTACGACTATTTGGAACAAGTGGGCATCGGGAAAATCCTCATTTATTCCTTCCCCAGGCTCTCCGGATTTGATTCTTGATAGTTGGTCCGCTATGACATGACTCTTCCCAGGGTGTACGCTGATTGTAAAGGTGAATTCTTGGAGCAGTAACAACCATTGACTTACCCATCCTTGGATTATCGGTTTGTTCACCAGGCACATCAAGGCTTGATGGTCTACGTAGAAGGTGAATGGTGTCACCAAGAGGTAGTGGCAAAACTTCTGCACTGAGTACACCATCCCAATTGCCTCCCTCTCTATCGTACTATAGTTCCGTTCGGCCTTGGAGAGCAGGAGGCTAGCGAAGAAAATAGGGTGGTCCAACCCCTGTTCGCCTACTTGTGCCAGAGTGGCGCCAATGGCGAAGTTGGAGGCGTCCACGTGGACATGGAACTCCTTGTCCCAATCTGGGTACGCCAGGATTGGTGCACTCACCAATCGGGATTTCAATTCCTTGAATGCTTCCTCCTATTCTGCTCCCCATGTGAATGGTTCACCTTTTCTCGTCAACTTATCCAGAGGGCATGACGCCTGTGCAAAACTTTTGATAAATCTCCTGTAATAGCGTACATGTCCCAGGAAGGATTTTACCCCCGTGACATCCGTCAAACTCTCCATATTTACAATAACCCCTACCTTGTCGGGGTCTGTCTTCAACCCTTCCTTGCACACAATGTGCCCCAATAGCTTACCTTGCGGTACCATGAATCGACACTTGTTGGGATTTAGGGCCAGCTGGGCCCGCCTACACCTCTTTATGCACTCCCAGAGTGCGTTCAAATGAGTTTCCTGCTTGCTGTAAATAGACCAATCATCCAAAAATGCCTTGAAGCTTCCGACCGACATCCCATCAAAGATGTGCAATATAATCCGGTGGAAGGTGGCTGAAGCATTACATAGTCTGAACAACATGTGCTTGTATGCATATACTCCATCCTCTACTATAAATGTTGTTTTCAGTTTATCATCTTCAACAATGCTGATTTGGTTGTATCCAGAAAATCCGTCCAAGAATGAGTAAATCTCGTGGTCTGCTACCTCCTCCAAAATGTTTTCAGTGAACGGAATTGGGAACAGATCCTTGATAGTCACGACATTCAAGCATCGGAAGTCCACACATATCCTGATCTGATTTGCCTCCTTCTTTAGGGAGATGACAATTGGCGATACCCACTCGATGGTTCCTACCTTAAAGATGATTTCGGCCTCCAACATCTTTTCAATTTCTTCATTTACCTTTGCTGCATAGTTATTCATTCTATACGACCTCCTTCGTAAGGGTTGGGCACCCGATACGAGAGGTATCCTGTGTACGCACAGTTCTGGGGGTATCCCTTTTAGGTCCTTGTACGCCCATGCGAACACATCTTTGTACTCTAGGAAGATTTTAAATGCCGCTGCTTTCAGCACGGGGTTCCAATCGTCCTCGACCAAAATTACCTTCAGATCGACATCATTTCCCAAATTCACTTTCTTCACGTTGTACTCCTTGTACTTGATGACATTGTCCCATTTGAACCGGTGTGTGGGTGTATCATCTACCTGTGCTACCCCTTCACGGTACTCCCCATACTCTAGAGGAAAAGTTGCATCTTCCGTACTTGCACTTGATTCCCCGATCTCGCAGATTTGCAACATGTGGCAATCGAGGTGAAATCGAGGTGAAATACTTCACAGTCTTCCATCTGCCAATGGAAGAGTTCGGCGAGGGAACTTGTTTCATCCTCTGAGCATCCCTCTAGTTCCAAAACCCCCTCGTCATCAGGTTCCATCTGTTCCCGGCCGTTCTGTGAGCCCCATTCCCAACTGTGCGAGTCATCTGAGTTCGAATCAGACGACGCCAATTCCTTGCTTACGGCTTGATTCCTCAAGTCGATCACATACTTCCGGCCTTCGAGAGTGTGTTTTTCTTCTAGTTGTGGTTCGGCTTCGCCATAATTAGCCAACCCGTTCCTAGAAGGGCGTCATAGGCCTTCTTCTCCAATGGTATGACCACGAAGTCAAGGAAAAAGTGTTGGGTACCGACAACAACTTTTTTTGCCATGAGTGTCCCCAGGGGCTTGATTCCATGCTGGTTGACACCGACCAGGTGGAATGTTGGTGGCTAGAGAGTTGGCTTGCCTAGACCCCTCCATGTCTCCTTCGATAACACGTTCACTCCGCAGCTGTCGTCAACAATGATGTTCATCAATTTATGTCCCATTATCTCCATCTCGACCACGGCCGACTTCCGATCAATGCTTACGGTGAGCAGCATGGGGTCTGTAGCAGACGTACCATGTAATTTTGTTGCCGCCATGGGGTCTGTGCCAGATGGTTTTGCTGCTATCTGACGGTGTTCCTGGTTGACAGTGTTGTCACCAATTATGTTTGTAATAGCCATCTTCAATTGTGGCATTGTTTGCAGAAGGTCAGACACGCGTACGAGTACGGTGGTTTGCAACATCTCTTTGATGATGGTTTTCTCGGACTTTGATCGGAGTGGGGTATTGGTAGTATTGTGTGAGGGTCTATGCTCTTCCGCCATCGCCCGCTCCACATCAACCTTTGCTTCCCGGAGTCTCTCTTTCTTCGTACGAGGATCGGGGTATACCGCCTTCTTACTTTGCAATCTTGTGATTGCCAGTACCTCCTCGTCTAGCTCCTTTACGTCCAACATGTGTACTCCCTTCTGTTTGGGGCAGTCAGTGTCCTCATGGTTTCCAGGACCACACCATTTGCACAACAAACCTCCACCATTGTTCCTGTTCTGACATTCCCGAGCAAAGTGGCCCCACTCGTAACATTTCCGACACTGGATCATGGGCCGCCCTTTTGCATCGTACTGAATTTTACTCCTTGGCATGTTACTATTGGAACGGTTGTTTCCGAGCCGATTATTACGGTATCCTCCTGGTGAAGCCTCCGAGTTTGCTGATTGTTTAGGTGGTGTGACTGGTGGAGTAGCTTGCTCGCCTTGAGTGTAGAGCACTTGTTTGCTCTGTGGTTTTAAATTGTATGGGCATTCCTTGGTGGAATGGCCCAGTACTTGACAGATGTCACAAAAAACTTTCTTTGAACATATCCCCTTCGTATGCCCTTCTGCCTTACAGTCGGTGCACCAAATTTCCTTGCCGTCTCTGCCACTTTCTTTATCAGCCTTCAACTCCATCATTCGCAACATGTCCTTCCGAAGAGCTTGTACGGTTTTGGACTCGCCGTTGCTACTTCCGTTCGTACTGTCATTGTCACTTGCCCTGCGTTTCCCCTTCAATGTTTTGCTCTCACTTTCAATATCCATTGCTTGGTTGTAAGCTCGTCATATGACGACGGAGGGACGACCTTCATCTTCCGTCTAAGGGGCGGTACCAGCCTTTCGACAAACCATCTCTTCTTCAACCCATCTGTCGGTTGGTTCTCCATTTTGTTTAGTAGTTCCTTCAACCTTCGGTTATAAGCCTGAACACTTTCACTTTTTCCTTGCTTGGTATTGTAAATCTCCGCCACAATTTCATTGTTGTCACGTAGGAGTTTGAATTCCTCCTGGAAGGCCTTCTTCAAATTGTTCCATGATGCTCTATGCTGAGCATCAAGGTCCGTGTAGCAATCAATTGCTATCACTCGAAGGGTGGCCGAAAATGCCTTCAACCAGTAATCCTGGTTGTCTTGGCCATTTGCCTCCCAGATGGTTATGCATGTCTTGCAATGTCGTACGGAGTGCTCCGACCTGTCTCCCATGAATTTTGGAAGCTTCTGTTTCTTTGGGGTGTGTGCCATTGTCTTCGTTCGGAGGGTTTTATGTACCGCTTGGAAGGTATTATATGTCTGGAAGGTACCATACGTGTTTGACCAAATCAGACTGTATTGCTCCGTCACGAGTCCTCTACGCACCCACTCGTGTCCTTCGCGCTTTGGTCAACCTCACTCCTATATTCCCTCCTTCTTGGGATTTCTGGGTCTGACCCTCCTATTTTTGAGTCTTCTTGAGCGATAAATTTCCAATTCGGTACACCTCATTCTCTAAGAGTTTGGCGACCTCACCTTGCAAGTCCCGTACGACTCCTTTGTCGTGGTCAGAGTGCTCTGATGGATTTCTCTTGGACTAAGTTCTAGACTCTTCACTAGACGTCGAGTGAGTGGCTTGGTCGGCAAGATCGTCCTCCGCTATGTCTTGCAGTGGCAGGGTCCAGGCGACTCCTACCAACTCGTTCCATGTACATGGTTTCTGTCTCTCCCAATTGCGGCTCCGACTCACACTTCGACTCTTGCTTCGCCTTTCTGGACTCTCCGACCCTTCGGCAATCTCTCGCAGTTGAAGTCTCCGTTTGTTTTGTTCTCTGATCTGTAGGGATCTCCGTACGGACCCCTCACCTACCTCTTTGTTGGTACTAGTATGTCGTTGGTCCTTGTTGGGACGTAGGGGCATTAATTGTGGGGGGTACGACATCTGCTCATATCCCTCTCTTCTTATTACTTGTGGCTCCTTTCTTTGTATTGCTGCTGGATTTGCTGCCAACGACATTTCCTATTGGTTTCTTCCCTCTGCTCTTGCTGTTCAATGAGGTTCTGTGCCAGTAGTCTAGGAAGGCTCCCCAGACGATCAAACACGACATAATTTACTGTGGGTTCCTCACGTACCGTGCCCTTAGGGACAGCTCTCTCCCAAGCTTCCCTCTGCACGTACTGGGTGACGGAAACGTCCCACAGTTCCACCAAATCCCCCGTCAGTTGATCTTTCTTGGCTTCCGCCTGCGTGGGCTCCTCATGTGTATCACCTTTAGTGACTATTAACTGTTGTTGAAATGGTCGACCCGTTAGTGGTTACCGCCTGTCGCCATATTGATCTCCGGAATTCGAATCGACAACGACGCCAAAATGTTTACTCCCTATCGTGAGTTAATTAAGTTTCCAGAATGAACAAGAAATAAGCACATAACATATGATAACAATTCAATTATCTACAGAGCATGGAAGTAACAATCAGATGGCAGAAAGATGTTCTTTTATTGCATCCCAAAATGTTCAGTACATCAATATTATTGCTGGGATTCCCTTATATGGCAATATATACTATCTGGCGGTTGGCCGAGGTACTGTTATCACAAAAGCTTGCACCCTTGCTAAGCTATCAACTCAGCAACCTTGTAAAACATGGAAACAACCCTGAAGTGTGGGACCTTGCGCAAGGGGGTTGAATCTCCGGAGAAGGCCGACTTCCTTCTCAATCTAGGTGCAGGTGTTGAACCAACTCAACACTTCAAAACTAACTCCTAGACTTGTCCTAACAATTTTGCAGAGGTAAAGGGAAGAAAAAACGCTTGAAATAAAAGGAGGTGATGCGCCAAGATAAGAGATTGTTCCTCTCCCCACCCGAAATGGCACAAGGAATCAACTGAAATACCTAAGAGATGCACAAACTTCAGTTGCATAAGTAACTCAGACGCATGTATGGAGGTTGGAATTTTGCTAAGTGTCAAGAGGGGAGAAGGATTCCCACAAGTCACACTCAGAAAACTAGTCAACACAGCATATATAGAGAGAAGAGTCACAACATACACCTATGATGAAGATAAGAAAGCATATACAACATAAGTTGACAGAAAGCAAGAATGGTGATCTTCAATTAATCATAAGTCCATAAGCCAATCTTGCAGTTGCAGAAATGCAAAAGATTACAAGTCTTCAAGAGAAGAGAAAAGCATAAGAAAGCTCAAGGCAGCAGGGAGAGAACCCTTTACAATGAGGCTTAACAGCCTTATATAGAAAAATGGGTTACAATGGTGATCATGACCCTTGCATGTCAGTTTGGAAGTGCAGGGAAGTGCATGCACTTGACTTGTACATGCAAGCAACCTAGCCCTACCTCCAAAGGCAATTCTGAGGAAGATAGATTGACTGAGCTTCCAAAGTTAGACATGACATAAGTCATCCAGCATGCCCCCGTACCTCCCTTGATGGAATTCCTGCCAAAAACATTAAATGCACCCTTGTGGCTCCACAAAAAAAGTGCATAAGTCACCAAAACTGTCGGAGCATTTAAAGCCTTGAGTATCGATCACGCCATCCGGAAGCAAGTTTAGAAGACTTCGGGGACCGGGGTCACCGTAGTTGGGGAACTTCGGAGACCGGGGTCATCGTAGTTGGACAAGGAACTTGGGAACCTGGGGGTTCCGGAGTTCCGGGGTAGAAGGACTAGGAACTTCAGAACCTGGGGGTTCCGGAGTTCCGGGGTTAAAGAACTAGGAACTTCGGAACCTGGGTGTTTCGGAGTTTCGGGGTTGAAGAACAAGGAACTTCGGAACCTGGGGGTTTCGGAGTTTCGGGCTAGAAGGACTAGGAACTTTGGAACCTAGGGATTCCGGAGTTTCGGGGTTGAAGGACTAGGAACTTCTGAACCTGGGGGTTCCGGAGTTTCGGGCTAGAAGGACTAGGAACTTCAGAACCTGGGAGTTCGGGAGTTCCGGGGTAGAAGGACAAGGAACTTGGGAATCTGGGGGTTTCGGAGTTCCGGGGTTGAAGAACAAGGAACTTGGGAACCTGGGGGTTCTAGAGTTCCGGGGTTGAAAAACTAGGAACTTCGAAACTTGGGGGTTTCGGAGTTCCGGGCTTGAAGAACAAGGAACTTCGGAACTTGGGGGTTTCGGAGTTCCAGGGTTAAGAGAAAGAGAGGGCCAAGGAACTTCCGACAAGGCAACACTTCAAACCATGATTTCACTGCTTTTCTCCTTGATCAATTGGGCAGTGCTGGTCCATGGAACATATCTCTGATCGGTTCTCACTGATGGACGAAGGGTGTCATAAAATGACAACAGGTACCAACCGTCGTCACTGACATGGGAACCCACACGTCCGACTCCAAAACATAACAAAATGACATAACAATAACTTGAAAGTTTTATTCCTAATTACGGCCTAACAAAGTTTCTAGGAATCTAAAAGCCACTTGATAGAATTCTTCTTCTATGGCACTGTTCGGTTACCAATAGGGGACTTGAGAAGTTTCCTCACTTTTATAATGATTAGCAAATCCCCATTAGTTTCTACTTCACTCAAGCTCCTTTTCAGGCCTGGGTTAGGGATCTTGCTTCTGCCTTGTATTTTGTAGCTTTTGGGATATTTAGTGTGTAAGGTATGGTCATACTGCATTTATCATATTGAATGATACTCCATCCCTTGAACATCTTGGGTTTTTCTTTTTGAGACTAACAATATTTAGTTTGACCCATACTAGCTTTGGGGGCCACCATTTTGCCTCTTTCCACTTTTGTTTCTTGCATCTTGTCATTTTACCGGAAGAACTCTTAGAATTGTATTAATGTCTTGCCAAACAATTAAATTAGCGAGTTTTGCATCCATTAATTATACATACTAGATTAGTTAGGGAATATGATGAGATAACTGCTTTTTTATTCATCAAGTTCGAGGGTAGTGATTATGTATGGTTTGGATATGACAGTCCTATTTGTGCCATGTTTGGATGACACATATACTTTGGTGATCAGATACATATCTATGAATTGCCTTTATCCAGATATGCATTCGATAGAACAGGGATTTGTCTAGAATTCCAAGGTCTAAGACTTTCATCATGTAGCTGTATCTACCTTTAAAATGGCACCATAGTAAAGTATCCCAAACTGCAGTTCCATCATATATCTTATGAACTTGGTTTGAACTTTATTAATAATAATTCAAGAGATTTCACCAGAAATGATTTTGTCATTGGATTGGAGAGATATGATACATCGATAACAGCTAATTTTAAATGTAACCAGTTTATAGAAAATAAATCTTCAACAGGAATCAGTCCTTACAAACTAATCTGGAGACATAGCTGCAGTTAATCAGAGATTAGACCAATAAAATTAGCTTATTTAATCATCAGCTGTGTTGTATAGGTGGTAAAATATAAATTTCTAAGATAATGATGATTTATTTCTGTATTTCTTAATTTTCTCAGTCAATTCTGCTGCAAGAATCAAGAATGATTTTGTAGAGACGTGTTTAATGTTGATTCTCTCATTTGTTTTCTAGAATGTGCTTTTTAAATCTCCTTCTGTAGTTGTAATGTTTTGATTCCTTGTTTATTTTGGATTAGCTTCTTATATTTATAAGCATTACTTTGTTTCTCATTTCATTATTTATGGTTTTTCTTTTCCTGCTCAAACTTCTTGATATCTATTTATACTTGCTGCTAGTTGTGAAAATGGTGTAATTACTCAGGTGTCGGAAGTATTTCGTGGATCAAATTTCCAAATTTTCGCTGATACCCTGGCATCTGGTGGAGTTATTAAGGCTTTGGCTGTGCCTTCTGGATCAAGCAAATATTCAAACATGAATCTGAAGAAAGGGGATATTTATAAGGAAGCAGTTAAGTCTGGGGCCAAAGGTCTACCTTTTCTCAAGGTTCTTGACAACGGTATGTCCATAAGTACTTGATCTTTCAGTTCACCCAATAATTAGCAAATGTATATTCATTTGTTGGAAAGTATGTAGCATCTATATGAAGCTTGTGATACCAAACAGAACTTAGCATGGAAACGAAATTCTTAGTGGTATCATCTAGATATGATAACCATCGTGTTATTGTTCTGTAAAGAAGAGTTTTTCTGTATTAAATGATAATTGAATGCCTGGAAATCCTTGTTAGGTCAGCTTGAAGGAATTACAGCTTTGACATCAAGCTTGGAAAATGGAAAAAGGGAGGAATTTCTTAATCTGTGTTCTGCAAAACCAGGAGATTTGATTCTTTTTGCATTAGGCCATCCTTCAACTGTGAACAAAACGCTCGGTCACCTGAGAACATTCATTGCTCATGATTTAGGACTTATCGACAATGTTAGTGAATCATTCTTTGACGTTATTCATTATATTCAAATAATTTTTGGCCATTTGTATAATTTGTCAAAGGCAAATCATTCCAATTTATTTGATTAAAGTTTCATAGCTCCGATTGTATATACCATGCTTTGTGGTAGAAAGGTGCACTCACATACAACTTTATTGCATTGATTTAATTGAAAATTCTGACTGTCTTGTTTTCATATCAGACCTCTTATTTCATGCAGTTGTTTTGTATTTTTCTATGGCAATATAATTATAGCATTGTTTTAGAGAACCAATTTCTATTTCTGTTGCTTAGTGTATAGTTGTTTTCTTTTCTCTTTGCTTTTAACGTCTGATCATTTGTTTTGTGATTTCTGTTTTGTAGTCTGCACATTCAATTTTATGGGTGACAGAATTTCCCATGTTCGAGTGGAATGATTCTGAGCAGAGGTTTGAGGTGAGCATTACAAACTTGGATTGGTATGTTCATTTTATATGCTGATGAATTTTTAAGCATTTTAACGCATTATTTTGAAGTAGCTAGCATACAACTATACTTCTAGTGAGATAGGCAAAGGGGTTGGCAAGAACCATAGTTGGACTACTCGCCGAAAACTCGGCGAGTAGTTAAAAACTTGCGAGTTTTGCTTCAAGGCGAGTTTTTATGACTTTTACTCGCCATAAAAACTTGCCGAGTTTTTGGCGAGTTTTTCACAAAAACTCGGTGAGTTTCTATAAAAAACTCGGCAACACTAAAAAAAGAGGCCCAAACATGTCAAAAAATTATCTAATTTTTGTTTTTTCAGGTCAGCTTTTTTCTCTATCCCTCTCTTTCTCACCCTCAGACCTCGACGAGGGGTGCTACCCTCAACCTAATTTTAATTTGCAGATGCTTGGTGGAAAAGTTTGGGTGGACATACCCCAAATCTCAAAAAAATTGCCCTCAAAATCTTATGTCAACCTTGTAGTTCATCTAGTTGTGAGCACAATTGGAGCTTGTTTGAGGCCATCAACACGAAGAAGAGGAGCAAGTTAGCTCAAAAACGCCTCAATGACCTTGTCTTTGTGCAATATAATCTTCAGTTGCGCATAAGGAAGGTAGAGGAAGCACTACCTAGTCCAATTGATTTGGATGATATAGAACCTTACATTAACTAGATATCACAGGAGCAACCTCCATTGTTTATAGAGGATGACATCAATGATTTGGAGAGGTACGCTATGGAGGAGGGGGGTGGATTTGGTTTCACACTGGATGACATTAAGGAGGATGAGGATTCATTGCCAATGCCGGAAGTAGGTGGAGACATAGCTTCATCCAGGATGGAGGATGACCCAGCCATACCGAGTGAGGAGGCATAGTCACGCCCACTGCAGACTTCTAGGATTAGACCCTCTAGTTCTACCTCTCCCTGAGTTTTTGCTAGAGCTGGGAAGAGAAAGTAGTAATTGTAATTTGTAATGATGTATTTACTTTTGGTTTTACAAAAACTATTTACTATATTGCTTTCAGGCTTCTAGCCATCAGCATTCCTCATGAGGATGCGATTTTGTAGACACTTTGCATTTAAATATATCATGAATCAACTTGTTTCTTTTGTGTTATCATTTATTGACTCATTGGATGCATCTTCTCATTAAATTTTGCAAAAAAAATGCATTTTTTATTAAATTTAAGCGTGTTTTTAAGTTGCCGAGTTTTTTGCCGAGTTTTTCAGAGTTTATCCCGAGTTTTTTTCCCAAGGGCTTGGCGAGTTGAGCCGAGTCGCGAGTAGTCCAACTATGGCAAGAACTTTGCAAATTACTGAATATTACCTACAAATTTTTCATCCCATTTTGTTTACAGTATTGCTTTCGTATTGTTCTCCTGGTTTCTTTAACTTTTGGTTGGATCAGTTCAACTGTTATGGATTAGCCACAAACAAAAAATTGTAGCCACTTTTATTTTTGTTTTTTATTTGCTAACTTGGAACAAAAGTTGATTGAATTATGTTTATAAACTTGGAAAAGAAAGGTTTTAGGTGGGTCTTTTCATTAAGTCAAGAGTCATGTCACAGTCTGTCATATTGTTTCTGTCATCTTTCTTCTGTATCTTTGCGGAGTCAATGAAAACAAGCTTTCACATGCATTCGCCAAAGCAACAAATGGGGTCTGAATGGTGAAGATGTTGCAAGGATACATTGACGCATAAGCATTTCCTCACAGTTAACAGAAGTTTGCCAGAAGGGAAGAGAAATAAATGTGTTCCGAGAAATTTGCAGACTGTGAATAGGTGTGTGAAGTGAATGCAAGGTCAGCTTTTTGTGTTACAAACTGCTGGGGCATACCTGAGCTCTCACCCTATAATAGAAAAGACAAATGTTTAATAGAAAAAGCTATGTTGCTGGTTCCAGTTTGGGCTCGGGTTTGGATTTGAGCGTTTGGTTCACGGGTTTGGGCAAAATTTTTTTGGGGGTTGGGTTTGTCCATACAAAAACTTATAAAAATCTGAAATATTTACATTTTTGCAGCAGTAATTAAGTTCAAAATACACCACCATATTTATAGTCAAGTAACATAGCAAAATACACCACCATATTAATAGTCAAATTTTAGTCAAACTCAAATGTCATGATATATATTAAAGTTAAAAAATAATAATGTCAAGTGTCAACAATCAGCCATCATTGATCATTGATCAAATATCACATGGGTCATAAAAAATATCGTCATCATTATCCGTATTAGATGACTATCTTCCTGTAGTTCATTTGACTTGGGTTTACTTGACGTGACAATCATTTGTGATTATGAGCTCTATAGACTATAGTCTGAATAAACTATGAATGATGTTTCATAGATAACAAATTGTTGACTATCATATCCATGGCTCTTCTTAGAACACTGTGATACATAGGATACTCTTCATAGAACTCTATGATCTGTCTTTTGATACCACTATCATTTGAAGTTTACTATGACTCTCATGATGGCTTATTTGTACACTGTCTTTGTTTGGTGTTGTCCTTGTTTGTAAATTCATGACACTTCAAGGTCCTGTAAACTCAAAAAGAAGCAATCTTAATATGTGTAAAGTTCTTATTAGAAGATATAAAAATAAATAAGTTGACAACTATAGATATTGGAATAATTGACATGGTCCTATACCCTATTGTCCGCCTAATCTAAGAATTCTAGTCATGCTTTTGATCCAAATGGCAATTGACCTCTTCGTGTTGATGACGTTCTTTCTGCTACTGTGGGTATCTAAGTTGCAGGATTTGCTGGTCTGAGGGCCTGGTACTGGTCCGGTTCGGTTCTAGTACTGGTCTTGGTCTTGGTCACCGATGGGTTCAGCGAGGGTTTGTGCCCGGGCAAGCTTTTTCGTACGGGGCAAACCCAGATGCTTGGGCGCCCAAAAACATTTTTTTTTGCAATCAGCCACTTGAAATCTGCTTGTACCTCAAAATCTTACAAATATGTCTCTGACTTGACTGATAGCATTAAATTTGTGGTGAGGATTGGATTGTGAAGGATGCATACATAACCATGTTCAAGTGCAAAGGACCCATTTCCAAGTTACAAAACACACCCAGTTTGATCAAGGTGTTGAATACCACCAACATGCACCCTTATATAAAACAACCTTATTGCTCCTTACCACAGGGTTTACAGTTAATCTTGTATACCCTCAATCCTCCAGAAGTTTGTTTTTGCCTTACTATATACCAAAAAGTGGCAGCGTTGACTCCCAAATGTTAAAAGAGTACCACCAAGGGCTTCAGAACATCCTCAATATCCCAAACTGGAGCATTATTAATCAATGTGAATGGGCATCAGATATATTAGTTTAATGATCAGAGAACAACATTGGGGTGAAGAACATTCAAATCAGAATGGTAGTGCTAGATGACCATAGAAAAGGCTGTAACACAAGGCATAGGAGGTGTCAACACAAGTTAATCAACCAGAGTACAGTTGGCAGGTAGCAGTGGTTTCCTCTAAGAGCTCCAGTTTGCTAGGTCTTCCTCTAATATATACATTATCAATTGCATCTTAGAGCAGATATTTAATTGTTGAAACAATGATACTTGAACTTGATACTATTATTTTGATATTGAACTTGATGTGCGTGTGTGTGTGTGTGTGTGTGTGTGTATAGTTTTTGTAATAACGATCCCAAACCCCTTTTCAAATTTTTGCCGTACCGGCGTTCCGGTTCTTCGAACCCAAATTGGTGCCCAAACTTGAACCAGCAACTTAGGTGGGTATTCATGGGCCTGGTTGTTAGAAAATTTCGAGCCATATATTACAAATCTCCACATAACCCAAATAGAGAGATCTATGTAACAAGTATGTACAATTCATATGCAAAGGAATAGACAACATACCATCAAAGATGACACAAGCTATATTGTAGGAAAGCCTTCAAAAGGGAAAACCTAGCCTCCAAAAGCTCCATCAGTCATGTATTATTCAGCAATGAAATCATTACAACTCATCTTCATAGTTCTCCATGAACACTTTTGAAACACAAGCTCTCTACAAGAACTCCATGTGAACAAGCATGTAACCACACATCCCATGCCATGCTTCAAACCCTGATATATTCGACAAGAGATTCTCTCAACCCCTTAGCCAATTCGGCTAACTAGACAACCTTAGACAACTACCCATGTTCTTGCTTTTATAGAATCAAGTTCACAAAACCACCAAGTGGTATTACCATAAAATCATGTTACTAATACCACGAGATTACAAAATCATTAACTCGTTTAATATTGGGTACTAAGTTTTCAATTTATTAAACATGCATGAGCTCAAGATAACTGTAGCTCAAGATCCACAAGCATGAGAAGACAAAGCATCAAACATAATACAAACCATTGAGTAAACTAAGAGTGGGGAATGAGAATGCTCCTCCAAGATATGCAAGTCCTCATGACTCGTCCAAGAGCGATCTCCTCATAGGTCCATGTTGAACTCATGCCCAACCAAGGTGTAGGCTCCTCAGTCTTTCTTGCTGAAATCTCATCAAGAGTAGTTATCTCAACACATATCTCTAATCATAAGAGAACTCTAAGCCTCACTTGTGTCTTCAAGTATCCATGGACACTTGTAACTGATCAATTGATGCCAAACTCCAAATTGCAACATAGCATCATCTTGAAGAAATCGAACAAACGATCAAGTACTCAATACCAAGACAACCAAACAAGATCAATGTCAAAATCCCAACCAAGGAATCAGGTACTCATCATGACATCTTTATCTCACATCTCCTAAAATATCATATGCTCAAATGAACATATCAAGCACCTATATCATGCCGAAAAACTCTAAATGCGTAATCAAGAGTACACCATAACATAATAACAAATGTCCTATCAAACAAGGATAACATGTCAAATGGCAAAGCATAAACAAAACCTCAACCAATGATTTCAAGAGTCCTCCACGACTCCAAGATGTCAAACATCTACAAATCATCTGAAGATAACATTCTCATGGCAATGAAGCCAATGATGTCAAAGAACCATCACTGCATAGAAGAAACAAAATCAAAGAGTCCATTCATTACACCAACAAGCACTGCAGAAGATCACCCACCATTAACTGGTGAAGCCAACATCACTACCACAATCTCCCACTGAATCGTGATATCGAGATCTCCATGGCATCATGACAAGCCATCCTCTTATTGAAGATCATCGGTGGCCCCAACAAGATCAAATAAGTCTACACCAAGAGCCCCCAAAAGGAAGAGTCAAACCATGATCTCCAAACCAAAAAGATACAACACCACCAAACATCACTATCACAAGCTCCCATTGAAGTGTGTAAACAAGCTTTTCATGACATTGTGATTACAATCTTCAATTAACCAAGGCCCTCACACAATCAAAGAACTAAATTGCAACAACATGAGCTCCCAAAAGGCAAAGTAAAACCATGATCCTTAAACGAGAAAATACACCGCCATAACCAATCAGGAAACAATCCAACGCTACCAAAACAGGTACCTGTAGAAACAATCATGTCCTGCTAAAATCCCAAAAGCAAGGGACATCCATGACACCATGATCACCACCAATTGTACCAACATCAAACTCCCATGGTGTCACACTTTTCTGCATCACACAATCAACAACATATGTCCCACATCATGATTGTACCTGGTAACAACATCTATCCTTGTCAACATAACAAACAAACCAACAAACAAGTGACGAAACCCAGCCACCAATCTAAATCTGCATCGACATTGAATGGTCTGTGAGTATAGACAACCCACATCCAAGTCATATTTACAACTTGTAAGTATAGACCACCTACAACACTGCACAACTTGCAGACCCAACAATGCAACATACAAATCTAACAATATATGTAATGTCCCCTCTTTCCTAGTGGTCACTCAGGAGACAAAGATTTGCTTGTTACCCATCTCCGTAGGTGAATTCAGTGGATAGGAGATGTTTGTCTAGCAAAGGAGATTCATACTTAGCCAATTTTGGCCTTGGGCAACTTATTTTATAAGCACTTATGTTATTTTATTTCCCAAGTCACTTTTTTCTAAAAATAGACATTAATTTTCTGACTTTATTAAGTTGAAAATTAAAGTTCAATGTTAAAACATAAAGTGACCCCTCCTTTTGCACGCCTACTTAGGCAAGTTGTATTTTAATTAAAGTGGGCCCATTTATTAATGAAATAAGACCCTCTAATAATGTACGCCCAAGTTCAGGAGAATATTCCAAGTTGTCATAGCATCTAGAACCCTAAAGTGGCGCCTAGGGTTGGAGGTTAATTAAAAAGGTTGAAGGCTCTCATTTTGGTATTCGGTGATTCATTTTTTAGGCATTCTATGGGAATTGGAGCTCTGCAAATTCAGAAATGCAGCAGATCTACATTGGGGAACAAAACCTCCTCAATTCTAGGTGAGCTTGGATGAAACCCCAAGTCACAAAACTGAGGAATTCATCCAAAATTCTTGTTTGGGCTTCAATAATCAAACTTTATCAGCAATTGTAGTCCTGAAGCAGCAAGGGAATTAGATCTGGGAAGCAATTAAAGGCAGCCACAACCTTTCCCAGCACCTACGTGGCCTCTTCTAGCCAGCCATACCACTTTGGAGGTATTTGGGGTATCAAATAATTCATACAATAGTGATTAGGGTTGGAATAAGGAAGGAAATTCATTGTCAGCACAGCAAATAAAGTGATTTGTCAGACTTATCCAAGCATATGTGATTAATATGAGTGATTCTTTGTGGAAAATTAGGCAAATTCAGTGATCTTGCCTGGGAGCCTGGAGGAATCAGTAGCATAACTGTCAACTCTTGCAATAGTTGTTTTTGATAATTATAGTTAGTGCAAATAAACCTCATTAGAGGCATTGGTCTACCTTGGACGCCCTTATATTCCAATTAATTTGAATTCATCAATAAAACACATCATTCTAGGCTTGACGTGGGACCCCTGGTATGCTATTTGTCCCTCTATTGAAATAAATCTTTCAAAATTGCAATTGTTGTTTGCTGTAATAAAAATCAGAATTTTGATTTCCTGATCAGTCAATTATTTCATAGTAGAAAAGGTCCAAAAAAGTGTCATTGTTGTGTTTATTTCCTTTTCAAGCATTGTATCACCATTTGGCATCAAAAATTCAAAAACACAAAACCAAACCAAACACTTCCTTTTGCTGGTCAAAGAAAAATCAGAAAAGAGAACTATCCAAAAATCAGAAAATTTAGTTCAATTTTCAGATAAGCTGGAGAAGGGATCTTTCAATATACTGATAACCATGTCAAATGAGAGTTTTTGAAATTTACATGCGAGTAGACAATGACTCAAACATCAAAGTACTAAGATTTGATTTGTCATAAGCTCATAGAATCACCATAGTCACAAGAAACCATAAACAGCTCAAATGGAAATAATAGCAAATATATCATGGCAAAACAACTCCAAACTTGATCCACTATGTAGTGCTCCGAACAAGCTTTCCGTTGATTATGAGAAGTCCAAAATCCAACTTTGTTTTCACAAGTTATGACCACTCCAAGATCGAAAGGAAAATCTGATTTTCAACAAGCATTTCATTGTCAAAATGGAAAAACCTAGAAAAACCAATCACACCATTGTGTAGTGCTCAAAACCATCTTTCCAATGACTATAAGAAGTTGAAAAACTGACACTTTGGGTAGAAGTTATGCCCACTAGGAAAAATCTGCACAATTTTGCTATAAACCAAACCAATGGTAGCAATAGGGTGGCTCCTAGAGGGCCCCTTCGGTGGCGCCTGAGAAGTGCTCTGGTTGAGTAGGGGTGGTGGACCACTAATGGGCAGACCCGATGCCAAATAAACTCTAGTTTAATTTAAATTTTCTTGGTGGATTTTTTTTTTTTTTTTTTTTCTAACATCCAAGTGGTGATCTTGATGGTCACCCATAGAATTGGGGTCTTGCACCAGGGAGGCTAAGCCTCTATTGGTGACAGGACTTGTTGGTTGAGGGCCCATGAATTTGACAACGCGTATGTGTGACTATAGTGATGCAGAGGGGTACGGGGTTGGGGTAGGTTCTAAAACCCCCCCACGACCTAAAATATATATATATATATATATACTTTTTTTTTTTTCATTAATTTAAATAAACCTATGAAAACTTTTTGTGTAGGAAAAATTAAATATTTTTTCCTTTGGCCTCTTTGCAACTTTTACAACCATGCAAAGGGGGCAAGGGGCAATTTTTTTGCCTTTGTTTTCAACTTTTCCCAAATTGGGTGAATTATTTGTCAATCTTTGTGTCTCAGGCCTCTTGGATCCAATGGTGAGGTATGTTTTGGCCCAAGAGGTCATTTGTGATTTTTTTTCTCCAAAACCTTCATCATGAAACACCCATAAAAACCTTTTTCCAACTCAGATTCATAAACCTAGATCTGCAAAAAATAGCCACAAATCTACAACTTCAAAACTGCAAATTTGCAAAGAATGACCTGCACAAAACCTTCATACCTTGCCATGTGTTCATTTTTTTCTGCAAGTTCTAGATTCAATTTATCACCAAATTTACTCCAACAAACGTTATACAACCGCAACCATCGCTTTGATACCAAATGTTAGGAAATTTCTAGCTATATGAAAAATCTCAATAACCCATATAGAGAAATCTATACAAACAAGTATCTAGAATCTATATGCAAAAGAATAGACAATATACCATAAAAAAATGACACAGGGTATGCCCTGGGAAAAGCCTAACCTCCAAAAGCATCCATCAGTCATCTGTTATTCAACAATGGAATCATTGCAATACATCTTTAGAGTTCTCCTTAAACACTTTTGAAACACAAGCTCTCTACAAGCACTTCATGTGAACAAGCGTGTAACCACATGTTCCATGCCATGCTTCAAATCCTCACAAATGCAAAGAGATGCTCTCAACCTGTTAGCCAAAATGGCCAACTAGCCAACATTAAACAACTACCCATGTGCTTGCTTTTATAGAATCAAGCTCACACAAAACCACTAAGTGGTATTGTATAAAACCATGTGACCAATACCATGAGATTACAAAACCATTAACCCTTCATTTAATATTGGGTATTAAGTTTTCACTTTATTAAATATATTTCCCCAATATTAAGTTAAATACTTTTCCCATGTGATGTAATGTCTCGTTTTAGGAACAATGCAATATAATTACAAAATGCAATACTCTGATACCACTTGTAATGTACCCTTATGTTATCCTTTATGAATTATGGAACAATTAACTTGCAAAGATCAATTGCAAGAGATTTCTTTCCTCAAAACTTATAAGAATCAATTGCAAGAGACTTCTTTCCTTGAAAATCTCAGTAATACTATAAATATTGATCTTTGATACCACTTATAAATGTTTAGATAATGCAATTGATCAGCTATATATAGATAATGATAATATTATTCAAAGAACAAAATATATATTGGATATTGATCACTGCTGTATCTGATATAACTGATAACAATTATGCAAGGATGATCTTGATGTTCAATATGATATTAGCCTTCTGATTTGACAAGGGAGAGTATGCTATATTGTCTTCCTATCGCCTATAGTGATGAATTGTTATTTCTGATTTCAATCCTTAAATATATGCAATGTATATATGATGATATCATGTGTAGCTGTTGCTGTTTCAGATATGAATATGTATTCTTGCAACGATGATAATGATGCTGTTTCTGATATGATCGATTTCCACTTGCAACAATGGTTCTGTCCCTGAATATTGCTTTCAAATTATGCAACCGAAATATGCCCAAAGGCTGATGCTCTACGAGCAAATCCAATAAAGGATACAGATGAATAAAGGTTTCCAAAATACCACAGGGACGGGTTCACTAGCATAATCCCGCTCCTGATTGGATTCCCCCACCCTGTCTCTTTAGCTGCCTTTCTCCTTTCTGGATGGGGTTTTTCCTTTTCCCTCCTTTCTCCACATCATCCCAGTGCTAGGGATTCTTCTATGGATCCTCTCCATCGGGCTGATGAGTGTAGGTGTTCAAATCGCTAGCCTTCCTCCCTTAAAGTGTGATTAATGGCCTTCTTATATCTTGCAAATCAAATGGTTTGTACTTCTTTATGAACGAGGAGATACATCTTATTCCCAACACGTATCTTCATAACTAATGCCAATTGCTCTTTTATGTTAAGGCATAACAAATCGGGTTTGTCTCTCTAATTAATGATTAATCATTATACTGATCGCTGTTGACTTGCTTACAATTATCCTTAATCGTGCCTCTTCAAGGTATATCAAATGATCGATTAGATTACTTGTCTAATCGCTGTTATCAATCGATGTTTAGCATTAATCTATGCTTGTCTACGCTTGTCAAATTGATGCTTATCATTCCTAATTGCTACCATCAATTACTCCCATTGTAAATGCCTTAGTCGATCTTCTTTGTTACTGATCACTGATCTGCATATTGTATTTTACTTGATATCTTCTTCGACTAATGATAATATATCTGGCTTTATATGATTGGTCTGATCATAGCAATCGGATGTTTGTAGCATCTTCTGTTATTGGATATCGATGGGGACTGATTGATCTGCCTATTCAATAATGATGGATCATCGATATGTCTTGCTGTGATTATCTTTATGGGATCATTAATTGCTGCTTTCAGTCACCTTCTGTCTTGTATGCTTGGATGGTTGATATGGCTCTGCTAATATCAAGTCTATAGTTATCATGCTGACTGATGTATCGATCACTTGTATCTTCACTATTTCTTGATTGATAACTTACCGATCTAAAATCTGCTTTCATGATGATGATCTTCTTACTTGGTATAATAGAAGTATCAAAGAGCACTTGTCCTTGTGAGCTCAGTGGTACTTGATGGAGATATCTGTCATCTGACTCATCCTTATATCACATGTGAAG
This sequence comes from Cryptomeria japonica, assembly GCF_030272615.1. Classification (NCBI taxonomy): domain Eukaryota; kingdom Viridiplantae; phylum Streptophyta; class Pinopsida; order Cupressales; family Cupressaceae; genus Cryptomeria; species Cryptomeria japonica. The sequence goes on from NC_081405.1 coordinate 471,985,815, forward strand.
CACCACATTAAATATTTACCAATGTTACATACAGCACATAAAGTGGCCCCAAGAATGTTAATTCTATGTGATGCACATATCCCCAGGCGCCCTAGGTGTATCACAAATAATAATAAATTAACTGTTATAACATTATGCAAGGTGTACAAAACCCGATATCCTAACAATGGATGATCTTCAGTGCGGAGGTAATTGTATAACAGAAAAATTGGCAGATGTAGGCACTTCTAGAATGAAAGTCATGGTCATGTAATATGTTATCCTTATGGGTTAGTTTGGATGAAACAAGAACTCAGACTTCCAATCCTGCTTCTTATCCAAAGGCAATGGACATCCTCATGTTGATGACATGCTGTCTGCTACTGCTGGTTAAGTACAAGAATCAAGTTTATCTCCTCTGCCTCCAGGAAATGATCTGCAATATTGAAAGAACTTTGATATGTTATCATTAAAGGAAGATTTATAGATAAGAGTTAAAAAATGCTTCTAGGCTAAAAACTGAAACTAAAACAACACGAAGAGAAAGATCTATGGCAGGTACCATTGCCATTTTCTGAGACATGATGGTGTAAACCAACAATCTAGACCACAAATGTCAAAACTGAAGTTATGAAACCAGGCCTAAAGTCCATAGTAACAAAGATAACGTAAACAAGATCAAAATTGAGGCCCTCCAATATTTGTATGTAAATATGCCTGTGTAATTGAACTTCATGTTAGGTTTGATTTTGGGAAGCTAGCAAACTCTCCTATATCAGAAAAGTTGAAAACTATGTTTTTATCATTACAGCTTTATGGATCCCCAATAATTACTCTTTTATGTCCAGAGTGATCTATTTAGCCTCAAGGAGTGTGGAATTCTTTTGACATTTTAAATAGAAATTTATAAGGAGCTATGCTCATGATCCCTGCTGTAAGTATAAAGTGCACAATAGTGGTGCTAGCATTTAAGATGGATTTATCAGAACCATTTTTCTTGCTAGAGATAAATCTATTTTATAATGTACATTCATTTCACAGTTTTTTTAAATTCCATTGCCACATAAACTGTATAATTTTGTGGCTGGGGGCCTTCATTTTTCTGTCCAGTCAGTTATGAAATGATAGGTTTGTATGATGAGTCAGTATGCTTGTTGGATATGAAGTTCAGGAATATATAACTTTCTTTGTAGGAAGTTAACAATACACATGTCAAATATCCACTTGGTAGGTCCAGATGTGTGATCAATTCTATTGAACTACTTTTTCTCTTCGAGTGTCAACTTTTGTTGGATGCAAATATCCTAGAGGGAGTTGATAGTACCAAGAGATATATGAACCTAGATTATCAATCATAACAACTGAATCATGGATCCACTTTTCATTTTTTTCTTTTAGAGGATCGGTAGAAACATACTCTAGAATTCTTTATTGTGTTCTCAAGATCAACTGTTTCACTTTCTCAGTAAATGGGTTGGACAGGTTAGAGGCCTCTGCTTCTGCTGGCTCGAGAAGCTTTTTTAGAGTACCTACTGCAGTTGAACAGTGAAGTTCCATGATATTATAATCTATTAGTGGAAGTTGTCATAAGAATTGCTTGTAGGCATCAGCAGTTCCATTCATTATATATGATTTACCTCATGTAGGCACATGGCTGTATTATTTTTGTACATGTATTATTTTGATTGTTTTATTTACTTCTCTATCTTCTATAGACTCTAGATTTTTCATTTATTTCACTTAAAATATTCTTCAATAAATTTGATAAAAATTATCATTAGAATGAATTGAATTTCTTTATCTATGGAGATTAACCTTTTGATTCTTTTCATTTTTAGATTCATTTTTTATTCTAATAAACACTTCTGTGCAAAGGTATCTTACTAAAAGTAGCATGCATTCATTTGGATTCTAATAAGCACCACTATGAAGAGGCATCTTAGTTATAGTAGCATGCATCAAAAAAGTGCTGCTAACATGGTTTATACTAAAACCTTAGTGTATTAAGCTAGAATCACTGCTAAAAGATCAACTGATATTCTAAACCTTAATGCTCGTGTAATCTCAAACCCCTTTTGTTTCTTATTCTAAAGTACTCATAAGCATATTTAAATTTACTGAGAAATTTAGCTCCTGCTGTATGTATTTGTTAATTGTCAAGTTTCAATGTTGCTCGCTTATTTGAATTGGGTATGCAGGCTCTCCATCATCCTTTCACTGCACCAAATCCAAATGATATGTCTGATCTTTCCACAGCTCGGGCTCTGGCATATGACATGGTGTACAATGGAATGGAGGTAATCAAAGAAGTTAATGTCACTGGTTCCGCTTGTAGATAGAAGTCAAAATAGATATGTAATGCCCGCCAAAATACCCTAGGGAATATACACTAAACTAGCCTTGAATGGAACAATTTTTTTTTTTTTTTTGGTTAACTAACTAATGTTTCGCTTAGCACTAGGAAACATGTTGAGCAATTGTTTACTTAGTTTCTACTTAGTGTTATTAACTTAAGCATAGGTTATCTTATTAGGTTCTTACGCAAGCATAATATTCTTTATGACACCACACTAACTCCCTAGGGTACATTAGCACTATTACTTTAATATCAGCAACAACCCTTATTTACTAATCCACTAGTCATTACTTTAAGATCCATTAATCATCATGAATATGCATATATGCAGCCCACTAAATTAGTCCATCACGAAATGCATCTACAAGTTATTTAATGCAGTGTTGTCCTCATTTTTGAAGATCCATTAATCATCATGAATATGCATATATGCAGCCCACTAAATTAGTCCATCACGAAATGCATCTACAAGTTATTTAATGCAGTGTTGTCCTCATTTTTGAAGATCCATTAATCATCATGAATATGCATATATGCAGCCCACTAAATTAGTCCATCACGAAATGCATCTACAAGTTTTTTAATGCAGTGTTGTCCTCATTTTTGAATATTCAAAAATGTGACAATTGTTACAAAATTTTTGCTCAAAATGTGTAATTTTTTGTCTCCAAGGCATGTTTTACGAGGTCCAAAACTCACATTTGTTAGTGTCAAGTCATTAGGGGGTGTCTTTGCCATCATTGTCCAAATTTTGGTGAGTTCTGGTCTTCTTTTTTCTAGCCTTTTGTGCAATTTTGGGTTTCAAAGTAGTCACTGTAGGTTGAAGATTTTACTCTTAAGGCACACTTCTCGAGGCACAATTTTCGTTTCTGGTTAAACTGGGCTGATCTTCGATCCATCCTTGATCCACGCTTCAAATTTCATCACTTTTTGAGTTTGTTTGCTATGTTTTTCCTTCAATTTCGGGTTTTTTCTTCCTGACTGTGGGTGGAAAATTTCCTTTTGATTGCAAGTTTTATTTTTCTCTTGTTTTAGTGTTGTAGGGAAATTTTAAAACAATTACAAGTGCACTTTATTTAAAACTTGTAACTAGTAACTTACTTTTTATTTCCCCATTGCTTTTTATGTCTTTAAGTCATTGTAGGAACTTTTTGGACAAATTGCAAGTGAATTTAAAATTATAAGTTTAAAAAGAAATTGTAATTTCTTTTAAAAGTTCTTACTTAAGTGATTTTAAGTTGTAACAGGGATTTTATTTCCCTATTACAAGTTTTTATGTGTTGCTTTTAGTTGTAATAGGGATTTTATTTCCCTATTTACAAGTCTTTTATGTTCTATTTTTACTTGTAATGGGAACTTTATTTCCCTATTACAAGTTTTTAAGTTTTTATTTCTTTTAAGTTGTGTTTTTTTAAAACTTGTAATGGGGATTTTATTTTCCTATTACAAGTAGTTTTGCTCTTTCTTTTTGTCATTTCTTCCCTAAAACTTGAATTTGCCTTAGGAGTTGAAAAAGTGAAACAATTAAAACTTGTAAAAGGGTTTTTAAAACCCGATTACATGTCTTTTGCAAGCATTTTAAACTTGTTCCTTCTCTCCAAGAACCCGACCTGAGTTTTTCCCAAGAAGTTCAAATTTGAATCCATTTCTTTTGCTTTGAATCTGGATTTGATGGTGCCAAGTGTTGAGGGGAAGAGGCGTGGGAGTTTTTTGCTTCCATTTTTGGTGGTTTTCTTGCCACGTTTTTGCCCTTTCTTAGGCATTTTGAAACAGCAAGTCATGGCCCTTTTTGCGACGTTTTTGGCACCCTATCAATCCGTATTTACAACATTAATGGAGGCGTTTTTGGTTTCCTTGCTTCCATACGTGGTTTGCTGGGCCTATTGATCCTATTTTCTTCCTTTTTGGATGTCATTTTTGAAGGAGGTTGAATCAAAATCCGTTTTTGGCTGCCAAGGGTTTTCAGCATGTCTATTTATAGAGCATTTCAGTTCTTCTCAAGCTCATTTGTTTTGGTCTAGGGCCTTTGGCCAAGCGAGGATTCGGGTTTCTAAGTGATCTTCCCAAATGGATAAGTTCTTTGAATGCAATTTGTAAATTTGCATGATTTTCCCTCTTTCAGATTTTTCCCATTCATTTGATTTCGGGTTTTACAAATCTGATTGCAAACAAGAGTTTTTCCCATTTTCCAAGTTTGCGATTACTGGTTGGTATCATCCTTTCCATTATCCCCTCATGTCAAAACCCTATTTCATCCATTCATTTCACCTTCATTAATTTTTTCTCACTTAAAGTCTACTTGCGGTCGGAATTTTAAAACCCGATTGCAGCTGTGTCTTCACTTGTAATGCAACTTCCAAAACCCGAAATTCACTTGTGAGCCCAATTTGGCATCAATTTATCCCTTCCCTTGTCAGTCCGGTTTGCACACACGACCTACCAAATCAATCAATTAAGGCATGGGCCTTATTTTGCAAGCAAATTTCAAGATTGGAGGATGATACAAAGAAAAGATACAACAATTGATGGATGCAAATTATAGAATGCTTTCAAGACAGAGATAGTCATGACATGAAAAGAGGAAGGCAACTCTTTCCCTCCTGAATGAATTGTACTACCCCAAGCAAGAAAACAATATTGAAGTTCGTTGGGGAAAGACATAAAGACTATCAAGGGTGCAAGTTCTTGTTCCGATTCGAGATGTCTTCACCAATCTAGAATACTTAAAGTTCTAACATCTTGTAGCAGCATGAAGATCATCACAAACAAAGGATGATGTAGTTAGAGTCGTGTCTTCAAACACATAGAATAATCTCAATTATGCATTTGTAATTTTGTTTTGACAAATTACATATAATGTCAAATTTGTAATTGGTCACTTGCACTTTTGTAAAAATGTAATTACATGTAAGGCAACTACAAGTTGAGTTCAATTAGGACTGTAGTTGGAATAAGTCATGGTGGTTGAGAGAATTTCTCAAGTTAGTTAGGATCCTCCCACCTTTTTCTCAAGGTTCCTCTCCTATAAATACTTGAGGGTGTCTATTGTAATTGAAATCTTTTGGCAATGCAACAAAATTCTACCAGTTTGTATGTGCACTCTAAGACTTTGAGCTTAGATGTAAATCAGATTGCTTTTAATAAAAGAGGCAAGTTGTGTTGAGACTTTGTGCCAATTCAAGTTGTCATGTGATGACATTTTCTGGAGTTGATTGTGATTTTTATTCTATTGTTCAAGAGAGATTTAAATTCAATCTTGCAGACTTTGAGTTGCTAATTGTATTTAGAGTTATATGTTTGGTTTTCAGATTTGGTCTTGCAGACTTTGAGTTGCTTATCATATTTGAAGCTAGTGTGGAAAGCTCAAGAGGGAAGATAGCTTGTAGACTTTGTGCTGGTTCTATTTTTAAGACTTGTGCACGTAAGGTGAAGTGCATCATGTAGTCAGACTTTGAGCTTCTACGTACTGTGCTTGGTTCTAGAAAATCATCTAAAAAGGTTGATAGGAGAATAGATAGTTGAAGACTTTGAGCTTTCTTTCTGTTTTCCCGTCCCGGGGAAGTGACGGATGTCTTTATGCCTTCATGGAAACTTTGCTTCCCTTTATGTTCTAAAAATCCTACCAAAAAGTCTCATTTCTGTATTTGCTGTTATTTATTTCCAATTGCTATTGCTTTTCTGTGAAGAGAAAAGAGTATAGTTTTTCTTGAAAGAAGAAGAAAGACTGCTGTCTCACCCATATTAGATTAGTTTAGTTTGTAGATAGGTGGAGCCTTTCCTAAATTAGGAGAGTATCATACTCACACTGTGGCTGAAACCACAATTTTGCACATTCCCCAGGTGTACAAAATTTTCAGCCAACATGCAGCCTGAACTATCATTGTTCTCATGTGCAAGGTGAAATAACACATGACATTCACTAACTTATCTATGCACATATGCAAGTACACCATTAGCTATCCTCATGATGAATCCTACTAACCTCATTAAGTCATATGATAAATGCAAGACTAATCCCCATTATCTAGTGTTAATTTTAAACATGAAATCCAAATATTCCTAGTCCCATATCCATTCATCATCTATATGAGCGATATGCATCTACCATAATTATCCATCTCTTAATGCATCATTATTAATCCATTAACTCTTATCATGTCCTATTATGATCTTTTCCTATCACCATTCATATATGTGTAATGCATCATATAAAGGCTTTCTTCAATCCTTACTTAATGCATAACATGAAATGCATACATTTCTATCATTTACATGCTTACTATGAGAATCCTATTCCTAGCATGATCTATTCCTTCATGCACCTATTTGCTTAATGCATAAGTCTACATGTCATATTGATTAATCTTTACTTAGGACATGCATGCTTACTAACATGATAATGCATCTATGAACATGATGTTATTCTTAACCCATGATATGATTCTATGTCACTGTATCCAATATGCATCTTTAGTAATAACATCATATATTATCCCTATTACAATTTCAGCATTATGACATATTTAGTCTCCATGTTGCTATCTAAGGATCATGGTTACATAGTATGTTTCTATCTCTATTCATTATATGAATTCTACTATGTTTTCCCTCTAGTTTCATGTCACTTGTTTAAGGTTATTGTATGTGGATTCTAACATTTAGTTTGCATATCATTATCATTTCTAATGATGCTATTCCATTTCCATGATCTAAGTTTGTTTCCAACATAAAAGCATAACGTGATAGAATCAACTTAAGGATCATTTCCTTATTCCATTAAGAACATAAACCATACATCATATACATTACACATAACAATGTCACCTAATGATTACATAATTTGTCTAAGTTTAAACATAATCAAGAGTACATTATGATTGCAAGCTCATTACATGTCTCTTACAACATGAGCATAGTTCATCTAGAACGAGTACAAATGATCTCCTACAACTATTACAAATGCTTACATCACTTATACATAAACATCAATATACATTACAAGGGTATCATCATTTCAAATCTATGAATCATAATACATATATCTGCTGCCATAAACATCCAATGCCATCATGATGAAGACCCAAATCCATGCATGAAGAAGAGCACCAACAAGAAGGAAAAACCCCAATGGTAAAAAGCACCAACCACCCGACCAATGTGGAACCTACAAGGATCCACCCCCCGTGCTAGGAGATGACGTAAGGTCCCAACACACACTCTACATCTAGGCTGACACTTAATACCAAAGGACAAGACTACACAAGACTCTCATGCATGAATCCATCACAAGCAAGCACATTAAGAAACTACCAGAGGCTAACAATACACATAACATAATGCAATGCAAATCAAGGGAACACATGTAGGGGTGGAGTGTCATCACATGCCATCCACATAACATAACAACAAGGCACAAGCCTTATGGACATGTGGAGCCATCTCAACCTATGAGAGACTAAGGGAGAGTAGCTTGCCATCTTCATGGCCTTCTCATGCTTATCCTAAAACATCCTCCCTAGGACTAAAGACATGAGGTTCAATTCAGTTATTATCTTACTAATTATCTAACTACGCATCTCATATTCATTTTAGGTTATCACTTGTATTACAATGCAAGGTAAACTCCCATGTGCCCTGGCGGTTTAGACTTCATGCATCCTTACAAGGAACCTCATGAGAGCCTATCTCTCATGACCCCCGGTCATCACAAGGAAGCCCACTCCCCCTAACATGGACCCATACAACAAAGGTATACATGCTCAAGAGGCCCTAAAACCAAGTATGAAAATCTAAAATAAAAACTCATAACATGCAGCCCAAACACTCATACATAAACATATACATGAAACGAGACTACAACGTCAAAGAGAATAGGAAAGGAGCCTCTTGGCAACAAACATAAATCAAAGGCTATACAATAGGGCCACCATAATCTGCCGCATACATAAAAGCAAAACCACAGCAAGGCCATTCACTTGCTGGAAACACAAACATCAAATTGCGACCTTCTCTCATGGCATCTCCACATGAGAGGAATCCAAATAATAACCAATACATGAAGGCAAATGCTCATAAAGCATCATAAAACCTCAAATTTGATAATAAGCAAATCTGGAACACAATAACATATCATAAACTAGCCTCTGGTATGGAAGTTAACTGAGGAAATCAAGTCAAGATAAGCAAATATACCAGAAAACTCTAAATACATAGTCATAGTGTTTTAGTTGTATCTTAAAAACCCAGTTCGCGATTTTCACGAAATTTACACAGAAATTAGAAGACATCAAGGCGAAAAAACCCAATAAAATTTGTGCCAACCCAGTTTATACTTTTTGAGATACGTTCATCAGAAAGTTGCAGACCTGTACATGAGAGCAGTTGTTAAATCGGGCTAAACAACTTCTACATAATCAATCAATCAAAGCTAAACACTCTGGAAAAGAAAAGTCACAAGGACAACCAAGCAATCCACAAAGAATGCACAGGTGGGGAAATCATTGCTGTGAACAACATAGAGAGAATCATAAAGATATATTGCAGATAAATCTATACATTATACACCATAAGCAACTCTATTTCCCCATTCATTAAGCTATGCAAATAAGTTACATCAGTAAATAGAATCTACCCAGCAACAACAAAGAAATGCACAAAGGAGAAGCCATTGCTGTGAGCTCACTCTATAGGAAAATCTATGAATGCATACAGCGAAGCCAACATAATAAAAAAGAAATCTTTTCCCCATTCTCTTTAATCTAATACTATATAAAATAAAACTATTCCCAGCTCCCAACAAACAATCATTCACGGTTAGACACAGGAAAGATTTTAAAACCAAAACAAAAGTTTCAGACTGTAATGTCCCCTCTTCTTTAGTTGCCATTCAGTTGCTTAGATTCACTTGTCATCCATCTCCACAGGTGAAGTTCGGTGTTGGGAGATGAATTCGCTAGCCAAAGGGTACCTAGACTTAGTCATCTTATGACTTTGGTGGAAATAATAAAGTAACTTTATAATATAAAGTTACATAAGTTACTTAATTTAAAAGATGTTTAATAAAGACTTTATTAAGTTACCTTGCACACATCCCTAGGTGGTAAAGTAACTTTGTTATGGCCCCTTCTTAATGACTAATTATCCCCTCATTGCTGATCAAACTTCTTTAAGGAGAAAAGATTCCTTTGGAATCTTTAAATGATGGCAAATAGTACGATGAGGGTTTGAGGGGTAAAAAGGAGGCTTGGAGTTGGAAAGAGGCATCATTTTTGTTTTGGAAATTATTCATTTGGTCTCTGCAGCAGTCTGCCATAGCAGGTACAGCTTGTGGAAGCTTGATTGAGGACGAAACCCTTCAATCTTGGACTGGTTGGACGTTAACCTAGCCTTCTACATCACTCCAACACTCATATTTATGCACTTATTAGGCCATTGGGGGCTCGAATTCGTTTGTTTCAGACATCAGATTGGAAAGTGGAATTGATCAGATCTAGGCAGTTTTGGAGAGAGTTCTTTGCAGATCATTAGTAATCAATGCCAACCGTACCATTTTCCAGCCAGTCGTACCCTAGCTTGGAGGTGTGGTTGCCAAATAAATAAACTAGGGGTATTTAGGAGCTGGAATTGGGATTAATTTTATTGTTAGCAATAAGGAAGAACAAATCCATGGTTTATTCAGAGGAATTCCAGCACATGTGGTCTACATAAGCAATTCGTTGAGGAAAAGGGACATAATTTGGGAATCTTGCCTGGCAAGAATTTGGAATTCCAACTGGGTCTGAATAATTCTTCAGTATTAGTTTTTGGTAATTATGCTAGAGTTAAATAAAGTCATTTACATTTGCAACCCTTAGTAGCAGCTGGAGGCTTAGAGCAGCCATTGCTTCAGTTCAGGCTCAAATTCTACCTTCAAACCCCAGCGTTGGACTCCTAGTAGGCCTTGAACGGCTTATTTCTATCAAGAATCCTCTTTATTAATTATTTGTACTTGCTGCAATTAATAATCAGAAGTCTGGAAACTATTATCAGTTCTATATTTATTGTATTGCATTTATTATTTTTTATATATTGTCAAAAATCCAAAAAACTACAAAAAAATTGAAAATACAATAAACTTTCAAAAACACTTTTCACTGGTCAAAGAATTAGAATTTGTAAACAATCAGCAGTTTGGATAAGAATTCTAGTCAGGGATCTTTCACAGACTCCTGGAATTCCGTGTGAAGCCAATGGGAGTTGAAGAAGAGTTCCAGCAATCCTCAATCCAACAACAAGAGTCAACACTCCAATCGCAAGCTCCACCAAAGCCAAAGAAAAGTTGCAGACAAAATTTGCAGAGAGAATATTTTGTAGAGAGAAGATGAAGAACTAGAAGAATCCAGAAAGCTTCATGGCAACAAATAAAAAACCAAATGAAAAGCTCCAAAACCCTACTCTCTAATCCGGCCAATCAAATTATTTTATTTTGAAATACAAAGTTCCTAGACTCGGACTCGGCTCTGACTCGGCAAGGCTGACTCGGCTCGTGACTTGGCTCGTGACTCGGCTCGTGACTCGGCTCAGACTCGGCAAAATAAGAAAACCCTTGAAATTTAGAGATTTTTAACGATTTAAAACTTGTTTCATACATCCATTATTGAATTAAATTTGAAGACACTATAACATCATCAAATAGAAGCTAATTTGATCACATACATAAACATACACCCATCACATGCGTAGAAATGTAAATTGTAGTTGAAGGAATTAGAAAACATAGTGTCAAAATTTGAAAAACAATACAAAATATAACCTGGCCAACCTCCCTTTGCAAGAGAAACAATTGTTTTGAATGCCTACAAATACAAAATCAAAGGAACCATAATACATAATTCAATTCAAAGCAGAAATAAGTCAGAGCAGAGATGAATTCAGGCAGAGAGGTGCGAATTCAAGAGTAGATGAGGTGAATTTGTGTAAATTGCAAGTGTAGGGTTCAACAATGAATGCATAAGTAATGTAAAATCCATGGTGGTGAATGTCAAAATCAGATCATAGCAGAATGCAAAAGCAATCAGATCAGAGCAGAAAAAAGGTGCGACTTTAAGCAGAGGGTTTGATTTTGATGCAAAGGGAATTAGCATTCAAACTAAGTATTAATTGAAAATCAGAAGAGAGTTAATATTAACAGCAGAAAAGAAGAAGTAAAGCAAATGAATTCAATCAAGGAACAATTCACAGCAAAGAAGGTGAATTCAACGGCAGATAGAGATAAGTTTGGTCAAGAAAATCAGATTCCAACTCAAATGACGCCGGGTCACGACCCTCGGACTCGGCAAGTCAGGGAGTGACTCGCTGACTCGGCGAGTCAGGTGAGTCACACCCCTTGACCCGTCCGACCCTGGGTCAGAGTCATCGTGACCCGGTAGGGGTCACCCGGCCCGCTGACTCGCGTGACTCGCATGACTTGCCGCGAGTCACGGAACTTGTCTCCCTCCAAACTTTATATTATATTTTATTATTTCTCATTGGCTTTTCTCAATGAGATTTTAAAAATCAAAAGGGAGAATAATAATAATATTCCAATGCATTAATATATATCAAGTGGGGGTTTATATTTTATTTTAACCTATGGTTTTCCCTCAAATAATATTTAAACAACTATACCTTATAAATTAGACACACTTAATTAAATAAAACAAGGGAAAGTTCATTAATTAAATAATCAAGACTCCACAATATTGAATTAAATAAAGATTAAATTAAACACTAAATAAATAAAATAAACTATAAACAATAAATAAACACAAATAAATAAATTATATTATAAACAATTAAATATTAAATAAAACCTTATGCAACTTTTAATAATAATTATCAATTACCAAATAATCAAAAATCATTAAATCTAATAAATCAAAATAAACATTATAACTATATAATCACTAATTGAATTTAAATAATCAATCTAGCACCAATTGGCAACACGCACACACAAGTGACTGCCTACACCTAGAGTGTGTAAGGGGAACCTACGTCAACTCCGAAACCACATATTACCATTGGGATTAAGGGGAGCTTGCACCTGTAAAGCCAGGGGAGCTTGCACCTGGTTACCCAGGGGGAATAAATGCCTAGTACCTACAAGTCCTTCAACCACAAATAACTATGCGCACACACACACACACACACATATAACAGGCAAGTGGAAGAATATCGCAATGGCATATCCCGCTCGCAATGAGTGATGTGACGTTGATTCTCCACAAAGACAGTCGAACAATATACAAGCAATAATTATACATCTCATCATCATATATAATTAAGGATTAGGGCCAATACATCTAATCATCATCAATGCATAATCAGTGTAACTCATTAGCACATATGAATACATGTAAAATCCATTGAGTCATATAATCAGTAAGATAACATCATCACAAGATAGCATGAATCCACATAGTATCTAACATCATGCTAATCGACTGAAACATATAAAGAGTCATAACTGATCACGAACATAATCCATAGCATCAATAAGTCTAATCAAGTCTAAACATATCCATGGTGCATAAGATAAAGGTCTAAACATGTCTATCAAAATGAAATGAAAGTCCAATCAAGGGTGGACACTACAAGATATTTGTTTATGAGTACATGTGTCTGGAAAGATAAAAGAAAATGTCTTAATAAGTAATTTAGGAAATTTGAATTTAAATTTCAAATTTTACAGCCAACATACAAAAGAAATCTTGTAGTTGGCACAAACAGATGCAATATGGGCTAAATTAGCTAGGCAGAATTTTTAGTGCTACCCAAATTGGATATTTATTGGTAAGACAAACACTATGTCGTTTGGGATATTTTCCAAGCATATCATCATGTCTGCTCAAAGTTGTTGGATACTTTTCTTGCCCTGTCTCAGTAGACTTACCTGCATATTGGAACCTCGATACTGATATGATATTGCTGGATATGGTCTGTGGCTGTAACCATATGTATCGGATGCAGCTCAAACATAGGCACATATATGGATCATGGATGCATCGGGATACAGTATCCATGCCATATCCAGCAATATCATCTTTATCTAGATTCCAATATGCGGGTACGTGTACTCAGACAGGGCAAGAAAAGTAGCTGACAACTCTGAGCAGACATGATGATAAGCTTGGAAAATATCCCAAAAGATATAGTGCTTGTTTTCCATTTAAATATCCTGTTTAGCCACCATTCAAAGTATACCCCCCCCCAAAAATAAATGCAACTCCACATCTGGAGTATCCTCTCTGCAGAAATATGATGAACCAGTTTATGTTTGGTATATTTTAATCTCTTAATTTTTTTTTATTGCCATATACACGTGTTTCTGAATTTCAAGTTATTGATTAGATTGGTGGAGGAAGCCTGAGAATTTACAAGCGGGAGATCCAGGAAAAAGTGCTGGAAATAGTTGGAATCACATCTAAAGAGGTAATAGGTTAACGTGCTACTACAATCATTTAGTTTAACATTAACCAATGATTAATATGTTAGCTATCTTCAGGCAGAAGAAAAGTTTGGCTATTTACTTGAAGCTTTGGATATGGGTGCTCCACCTCATGGTAAACTTTCCTTTCTGTAGCTTATATTCGAATCCTGGTATATGATAATTGCTTAATTGCTTGTCCATGGTTCCTACTTCTCAAAGACTTTCGCTCATTTGTATTTGATTCTTCATCTTATTGGCTAGGAGGTATTGCCTATGGGCTTGATCGCTTGGTTATGCTTTTGGCTGGTGAAACTTCTATAAGAGATGTCATTGCATTTCCGAAGACAACTACAGCTCAATGCTCTTTGACAAAGGCACCATCAACAGTTAATCGAGAACAGCTGAGAGAACTTTCATTGTCCATTGAGAGAACTGACAGCACCGCTGGCAGCTTGAGCAGGTCATAATCTTCAGGATCTTGATTGGCATCTCCAATTTGAAAGAGCAGGTTTGTTTATCTGCAACCCTTTCTTGATATGTAAGGATTCTGTTGCCAAGTGTTTACTTAGTTACTATTCTTTAGGGATGCTCGTGTTTAAACTTGATGCTCCAGAGACTAATTGATACAAGTGATTTTTCTCAGATGAATTTGCATTATGGTGTACGATTGAGTTGCTATGGCGGGCAAAAATAGATTTCTTGCTTCTTGGATTCTGATAAAAAAGCCATGTCAGTGTGGCTTAATTTTGGCTCTCTGTTGTTATACAATTAGGAAGGTAGCTCAAAACAGATCTTGCTGAACTGATCTGAACATTCAGAAGGTAATGATAAATGTTACCAGTACAAATTATTAGAAGAAATCATAGATATAGAGGATCACCATGTATCTACACATGCATACATTCTCTAAGCGGAGTGCACGGAGAAAAATCTCATTTCAATTGTTCGGCTATGTAAAATTATTTTTGTCTAATATTTAAGCTTCCAATTTTTAGAACAAAAACTTGTACAATAAATTTGATAGCCTATCCACTGTTTCTGGTGTTAAATGTACCTTTTTAAAAATTAGAGGGAGGGATTGCATTTTAATGCAATGGACTCTCACAATCATCTTTGGTTCCTACAATTCCCATGTGTACGTTGTTTATCATTTTGATATGTATCACAGCTTTGTTACAGGGCAATGTATATTCAATTTTCTTCCTTTATTATGAGAACTAGAAAAATAGAAATTTGCCAGCTGTAGTAGCTTAAACCATTTAAAAAATGGTTTAAAAACTTGAAATAAGACCATCAAAAGATATAGAAACTAGGTGCCCGACTAGTATAAAATTGCTACGACGAGCACAAATAATGTATGGTTGTTTACTGCTATAACTGATAAATTAAATACAAGAAATAATAATGTACTTGACAATGCATACCAGAAACAGTAGTAAAATATATCTTTATTTGCACATGCAATTATTACAGTGAAGAAGATTAGAGATGGTCGGCCAAGGATTATAATAGATTTGACTATACTATACTCTATTCTTTGGCGGTACACAACATATTTAAAGGACTCGATGGCTGTGTAGAGGTACACAACCGTCAACCAACCGACACCTACCTAACTGAGAGTGACAACCCATTTAATACAATTAATTAATACATTGCGAGATAACAAATTTTATCAAATATATCCATAGACAATTTATGTCGACTACAATGGTTCAACATTGCCATTCTAGAGTATCAATGTCAAGAGGGTCGTCGAAGCAGGCATGGGGCTATGAGTGCCACTGTAGGTGTTTGGGCCCCCCAAATTTTAGAAATGAGAATGTGACTATGTATGGAATCATCAACTATTTAATTAGAGAAATCTCAGAAGTCTAGAAATTACATAAAGTGAGACTTGATTTATTAAATATTGAATATATATGCTATATTGGGCTGCAAGGGGAATCAGATATTTACCTTACGTATTTGACTTTCAAAGGTTGGGTTGATACAACTGAATATAAGGGAAATATGAACTTCAAATATTCTATAGACATGGTTGGTTGGCTTGTTATAGATGTTGTCTTTGCTCTTGGGAATTTTGTAATTTAAACTCGTCAACATCTTGTTACCATTGTCAAGATTTTGAAATTGAAGAAATAGTAGATGAGGAAAATGAACGGATTTTAGAATCCATTGATGAATTTTCAGGTTAACCCTATTTTGATTTAGTCAACCGGGCTTGATAGCATACCAAACTTGTGGTTCAACATTATCAATTCTTGAGAATAAATTTTAAGAAGTTACTCAAAATATGTATTAGGGTGTAGTTGTGTGGGGTCTCCCAAGTTTTTGAAATGAGGATTCAATAATGTATAGAATGAAAATAAAAAATAAAAGTGAGATTTGATTTATTAGCAGTTGAAATAAGCACGCCATATTGATTTGCAAGAATATGAATTCAAGTAAATATCCAAACAAATAATAAAATCTAGATAATAGGAATACATTAGCAATTAAAATATACCATAAAAAGTTTCAAAACTATTGCTTCCAATTTTTTTTGTCAAAAGGTTTCAAAGGCTATTACTCAAACTAGGGGCTTCAATGTTTAGACCCTTGACCCTTTAGTTATCAAAGTCACTATTGACATAATCTACCAGTGTATGGGCTATATATGGTTTGCCCAATTTGACGAGTGCAAAACTAGAATCATTATCAAATGCCACAACATTGGGAATGAAAATGTGAGGGAGCTCCTATTGACAGCCTAGCTAATAAATTTATATCAATACCAAGGTCTCTATCTTCAAGATTAAGTGATATGAAGCAAGTCACCTGTTCACTCTTATAATGCTCTATTATGTTTTGTAACTCCTTGACATGTATTGTCATTGGAATTACCAATGTTTCATGATTACTAGAGATGCTTTAGCCTTATCTATAGAACCTAGGATTAATGTTATTTACGTGCACAACTCAATTTGACCTACACAATGACACACAACATTGGCACTTCCGGTGGGTTTAATACGTCACGTTGGACATTCATGCAATGTTAGATCACGTCTCCACAACCTACCTCACAAATGCATAGTTGTATAAGTCCTAATAAGAAGTCCTTGTGGGCAAGGAATGTGAGATTCTACGAGAAGCGAGAATCGAGCCAAGATTTGATGTCGGTCGTAGATCACATGCAACTCCTCACACAACGGATGATCGAAGATCAAAATAGTTGAATGAAGATAATTTCAATATGAGAGAGAAATATAGACAAAGAGGAGAATTTGGAGAAGACTTTCACCGAGCTATCACTCCACTAACTTAACTAGTGAAGGTGAGAGTATAGTGCTTATTATATAGAAAAATATAATCATATACATCCAAGGGGTGCATTAAATCCTATTCCCCATAAAAAGTGGGAGTTTTTACCTTCTTGGTAAATGCCAAAACATGTGGCATAACCTCCTTACATGAAGACAAAAAAGGAGTTGAGAAAGTTGGCACATAAGGGCAAAAGAGGGTGTGAAACCCAACTACCCCATAACCCACTTAGGAAATGACAAAATAGTGGTTATGAGAGGTGGCACAACAAGCCAAAAGAGGGTGTGTAATTCAACTATCCATGTGAGGTGGAGAGTTACACATGTAGCTGAAGTATTTTGCCACGTGTTCTCATATAAACCACTCCTATTAACCTAAGCAAGCTTAAATAATATATGTGTAGGAAAAAAATAAATACCCCCTAACATAAGGAAAATAAAAAACCTACACTAACACCCCCCCTTAAGCGTAGCTTAGGTGGGTGAAAATATGGGTCCCGACAAATGCAACCATGTTAGGTACCCATGTACATAGATAGCCCCCCCAAAACAAGAAGCCCCCCATAAGAGGAATAGCCCCCCCCTTAATAAGGAGAGAAAGAAAGAAAGAAAGAAGGACTAAGAAGTCCCTCCTGAAGTAGACACCTGCCGTATCCCAAGCAGAGATCGCAAATGAAGGAACTTGCTTTCGGTGAAGGGTTTGGTGAAGATGTCCGCAGTTTGCGCCGTTGTAGAACAATACTTAAGATCAATGATGCCTTTCTGATGAACTGGATTTCTTGAGATCTGTATAGCACTTTGATTATCACAAAAGATGATAGTAGGCTTCCTAACTGGAATACCAAACTCAGTGAGAATATTCTGAAGCCAAATAGCCTCAGTGGTGGCATTAACTGCCCCTTGATACTCAGCCTCTGTTGATGAAAGAGCAATTGCAGACTGCTTCTTACTCGACCAACAAACTGGGCCAGAACCAAGTGAGAAGCAATACCGGAAGTGGACTTGCAATCTTGAGAATCACCCACCCAATCTAAATCCGTATATCCCACCAAGTCAATATCCATGCTTGCTGCATACTGAATTCCATAATTGTGAGTACCTTGAATGTAGTGGAGAATCTGCTTAGCTGCTTTCCAATGCAACTCATGTGGCTCCTGCATGAATCTAGAGACCATGCCCACCGCATATGAAATGTCAGGTCTCGTATGAGTCAAGTAGATGAGGCTCCCAACAATTTGTCGATATAAAGTGCTACCAACCAAGGGTGAAGAGCACTTAGCCTCAAGTTTGACCCCAGACAAAAAAGGAGTAGGTGCAGGCTTACAATCAGCCATGCAAAATCTAGAGAGCATATCGAGTGCATACTTGGGTTGTCCAAGGAAGATGCCTGAAGAAGATTGAGTAATCTCAATTCCCAAGAAGTAATGTAGAAGACCCAAGTCTGACATCAGAAATCTATCATTTAGAGCAGTTTTCACCACCTTGATGGTGGATGAATGACTCTTTGTGATCAACAAGTCATCAACATAGAGAACTAGAAATGTGAGAGTATCATCCTGGTGCAGAATGTAGACGTTTGGATCAGAATGGCATCGAGTAAAACCAACTGTCAGAAGGAAGAAGTCCATCTTGGCATACCAAGCTCGAGGAGCTTGTTTGAGGCCATAGAGAGACTTTCGAAGTCGACACACAAGTGAAGGATCTTGAACAAACCCTTGTGCTGCTCCATGTAGATTTCTTCCTGAAGGTCACCATGAAGAAATGCACTCTTGACATCCATCTGATGAACTTCCCAACGATGGGTTGCAGCAATAGCGAGGACTAGTCGGATGGAATTCATCTTAGCAACTGGAGCAAAAGTCTCAGAGTAATCAACCCTTGGAACTTGGGAAAAACCTTTTGCTACCAAGCGAGCCTTATACTTATCAACCGACCCATCTGCTGCAAATTTTGTTCGATAGATCCACTTGCATCGAACAAGTTTCCTTCCCTTAGGAAGAGGAACTAAATCCCATGTGTGATTCCTTTCCAAGAAATTAAACTCTTCTTGCATTGCAGTATCCCATTCGGGAACACCTGTAGCTTCTCGAAAAGACTATGGATCAGAAGCTGAAGCAATGAAGAGATGTGGAGCTTGCTGAAATTGTG
Source organism: Cryptomeria japonica (assembly GCF_030272615.1). NCBI lineage: Eukaryota > Viridiplantae > Streptophyta > Pinopsida > Cupressales > Cupressaceae > Cryptomeria > Cryptomeria japonica. The sequence goes on from NC_081405.1 coordinate 472,005,052, forward strand.
ACCTAGTTCTTCTAGTATCTGATGGATCACTAAGCCAATCTCCTGCTGACTCAAAAGTTTGTCGAGCCCAAAGAGGCACTGAAGCTGGAGAGTCCGGGGGAGAATCATCAACCTCTGAAGGATGACTATGCGAAGAATGTGAATCCTCACCATCACTGTCACCATCTGAAGTGGAGGAAGAAGACTCCTTAACAGGATTAGGAGGATTAAGATCCTCAGCAGAACTGTCATCATCATGCAATGTCTCCAATGTAATAGTGGATGGAGAAGTGGTATGAGAAGAAATAGAAGAACTCTCCTCAAAACGAACACTCCTCTCAATGAACAACTCATGTGTAGAGGGATGGAGAAGTCTATACCCTTTGACATCATTTGGATACCCAACAAATATGCAAGGCTTGCTCTGCGGATCCATAGCCTTGCGTTTCTCTGCTGGAATGTGGGCCTATGCAAGAGAACCAAACACTCTGAAATGCTTAACTGTAGGTTTTCGATCGGTCCAAGCTTGAAAAGGAGTTACCCCCTTCACAACTTTATGAGGAACTCGGTTCTGGATGTAACATGCACAATTGATGGCCTCTGCCCAATACTGAGGTGCCAAAGGCTTGGAGTGGATCATACAATTTGCCATCTCCTTCAAGGACCTATTCTTCCATTTTGCGACACCATTGTGCTGAGGACTGTATGGAACTGTGTGCTGCATGTTGATACCTTCTGAAGCACAAAATTGTTCAAACTGATTATTAACATATTCACCCCCATTATCTGTACGTAGAATCTTTATGAACTTCCCAGATTGTTTCTCTGCAAAAACTTTGAAATGTAGAAAATTCTCAAATACCTCAGACTTTTGTTTGATAAAGTAAATCCATGTAAATCTGGAAAAGTCATTAATAAATGTTAAGACATATCTAGCCTTGCTGAAGATGGTTGTGGAAATGGTCCTGCCAAGTCACTATGTACCAACTCCAATAGCTGTGGAGCTCTCCATGCTTTGCCTTTATCATACTTCTCCTCAGGATGCTTACCAAGAATACATCCCTGGCAAACTCCATCAGAAAATCGAATAGAAGGCAACCCTGAAACCATGTCCTGTTGACTGAGTTGTTGCAAGTAATGATAGTTCAAGTGGCCAAATCGTTGATGCCACAAACAACTAATCTCATCTGCATGAGCGAGTAAAACTGTCGAAGGAGAGTCAGGAACAAAGCGAGAAAACTGATATAATTTGGATTGATGATTTGCTTTTCCCACAACAATAGTAGACCCATTATGCATTTCACTGATTACCACTATATCTGGTGTGAACTCAACTCGCTTGCTAGAACCAGTGTGAGTGATCTGATAAACAGATAGGAGATTAGTTGATAAAGATGGAACACAAAGGACATCCTTAAATGTTCCTTCGCCCACATCAACAGACCCTCTCCCATGCACTTCAACAAGAGTGTCATCACCCATTAGTATGGAAGGCATAGAACATGGTTCTAAAGAGGTGAAATCATCTTTTGAAGAAGCCATGTGGTGCGAAGCACCCAAGTCAATTATCCAAGAATTGGGTTGTGAAGCAACAACAACTAGGGCCTTACCCTTTCCTTTCCCTTTACTCTTATATGTGTCCTTAGAAGATCCTTCTGATGAACTTTGTTTGACTGAATCAGGCACCTTGATATTATTCTTTTCAAGAAGATTTGAAAGGTGATCAATTTGTTTCTTTAAACACTTATGTTCATCATGACCACGCCTCTTACAATAAGAACACTTGACCTTCTCCTTCTTAGGTTGTTCACCTCTTGATGAAGAGGTCTGATTATCTGCTTTTGAAGTAGCAGATTTTTGATATTTTTTCTTCTCTCCTTGGTTCTTTTGTTTCTTATCTTTCTTACTAGACCCTTTTTGTTCTTTTGTGCCTTGATTTACAACTAAGGCATGTGACTTAGAGTGTTTTATTGTACCCATTTGAACCAATTTGTCTTGCTCCCTAGTGAGTTTTGCAACAAATTCATCCAGAGAAGACATTTTGAATGTGGTACCTAGGACACATTTTGTAGCATAGAATGTAGAAACAAACACTGAATAGTTAGGACCAAGCTTAGAATGAATACTCATGATCAATTGCTTATCATCTTTCTTAGTTCCACATCGTTCCAACTGCAATCTTAAAGACTGAAGTTTAGTGAAGAAGTCTTGTATAGTATCAAAATTAGTTGGATTCAACCCTATGAGTTCATTCTCTAACTGATGACCTCTTAGCTCATCCTGCTTACCAAAAAGGTTTTCCAAAGTGGTCCACACTGCATTTGATGTAGTGGTAGATTCAATGTGAAAAAGAAGGTCTGGAGAGACTGACATACATAGAGTACCAAAAGCTTCATCACATTTATTAAACCATTTAATCTTTTCTGTAGCATCTTGAGGTTCAATTTCAAGTCCCATAGTGACATGATGATATCCATGTCTTTTCAGATATATTATCATCATAGATTTCCATTCAAAATAATTATATGGTGTTAAAAGTGGAACTATAGATGCATCCATGATAGTAGAAAAGAAGATTGCAAAGAATTAGGAAAAGTGCAAGAAAGAAGGCACAAGAGACACCCCCCCTTTTCACTAGTCTCAAAAATCACCCCCCCCAAATATTACAAGGTTGACACTTTATAATTAGTGCATTTACAAGGCTTTTTATCAGATTACAATTCTTATAAGAAACCAATAGAGATTTTAAATATAAATAATTTGAGACAAGATCTGAAACAAATTAGCCTTATAACTGCTTAATTTATCTCAATACCTTTCCAACAACTATTAGCTTTTGAAAAACAGAGTTGTGAGGAGAAAGATATGACCAGTTGAAGAGAAAATGAAGTAGCTGATACAACCTTCAATATATGATAGACAAAGGCAAAAAAATTCAATAAGACCTGCAATAATGAAGAGTGCTCATTTCCAGCTTTCCATCAAGTATTTGTTTGCAAAAATCTGACACCCGAGGCAAAAGTTGTGCAACTTTTAAGAATGTTGTTGAATTTCCCTGATAGAAAAATGGCTTAGGCCCTATTCAAGCTTGATTTCTGCAATATTTATTAATTTTCTGGAAATACCATCCGAAACCCAAAAGTTTTTCGATGCTGGAAAGAAAACCCAGAAATCGTTTTTCGTGAAAGTAAACAAAAATTGGAACACTAAAGCCGAAATGAAAACAGCTCCAGTAAAAAAAAATTACTCTGATTTTGGTGAAGTAAAAGTCACTTTTGACTTTGTCAAGCCTTATGGACACTCTGGAAATTCTTATTAAGCTTCCAATATTACCACAAAGCTGCAGTCACCCAGATCTTACAAGAACACATACATGTAAATCAGATTGCTATTTTCCTTTAAACTATTCTGATTCTCCAAATCACATGAGAATGCAGGAGAAGAGCATACTTAGTTTTTAAGGAAAATATTAGCTATATAAAAGTTTCAAATCCCTCAAATAAATTAAAAAAAAAACAATGAGCTATACCAGACAATAAGCTCTGATACCATGTGAGATTCTGCAAGAAGCGAGAATTGAGCCAAGATCTGATGTCGGTCGTAGATCACATGCAACTCCTTACACAACAGATGATCGAAGATCAAAATAGTTGAATGAAGATAATTTCAATATGAGAGAGAAAAAGAGACGAAGAGGAGAATTTGGAGAAGACTCTCACCGAGCTATCACTCCACTAACTTAACTAGTGAAGGTGAGAGTATAGTGCTTATTATATAGAAAAATATAAGCATATACATTCAAGGGGTGCATTAAATCCTATTCCCCATAAAAAGTGGGAGGTTTTACCTTCTTGGTAAATGCCAAAACATGTGGCATAACCTCCTTACATGAAGACAAAAAAGGAGTTGAGAAAGTTGGCACATAAGGGCAAAAGAGGGTGTGAAACCCAACTACCCCATAACCCACTTAGGAAATGACAAAATAGTGGTTATGAGAGGTGGCACAACAAGCCAAAAGAGGGCGTGTAACTCAACTACCCATGTGGAGTGGAGAGTTACACATGTAGCTGAAGTATTTCATCACGTGTCCTCATATAAACCACTCCTATTAACCTAAGCAAGCTTAAATAATATATGTGTAGGAAAAAAATAAATACCCCCTAACATAAGAAAAATAAGAAACCTACACTAACAAGGAAAACAAGTGTTTTCCTTAAGTTGAGCTAATACAATTGAATATAAGGAAAATTTCAACATTAAGTTTTTGATTAGCATGGTTAGTTAAATGTTTGTATTATTCTTGAGCTCTTTGATATCTAAATTGTTGTGGTCTCATAAATATTATCAAGGACTTGAAACTGAGGAACCACTAGCTGGGGAAAGTTGGTAGATCTTGGAACCATGCAGTAGGAAGTTAGCACTATTTGCTTGTAGTCAAGAGGGTTTGATTGCATAAACTATATGATCCTTCAAACTTATAGGGATGATCTTGCCTTGGAAACAACATTTCATGATGGTATGTTTAGAGGTAGCTAAGCAACTAGACCTCTCAAGGAACTAGATGAGAAAGATGTGATTGAAAATGATTTAAAAAATGGACAAAGTAGCATTTGTTCAAAGTAGTGTACTGCCTCTTTGTTCAAATCTGATTGCTAGTATACTTTGTAAGAAATTTAAACGTAGATATATCATTTTTGACTAAGCAAACTTCGATATTTTATTATAACTGAATAACATAAAATAAGCAAGCACAATTTGTGTGAGAAAACTAAAACTAGGTTAATTTGACATAAAATGAATTGAGCACTTAATCCAAGATTGATAAAGTGGAACACTTAAGCTAGTTGCATTGCAATAAACTAATTATCAATTAGGTAATCGCTATTTGGAATGCATAAAAAAAATGAATAAATAACCATCACACATTTAGAAATAGTTTAGATAAAACCAAAACAAACAAGCAATGTGCTAATAACGGTAAAAATTACAAGAAACAAACAATATACAAGTGGAAATTCATGATATATTTGTGAAAGATAAAAAAATAATCAAGAATGACAAAGTGTGGGGAGAGGTGAAGGAGAGGGGAAAGTTAAATGGAAGGGTTTGACAACAAGAAATAGACATTGAATGATTTAAAATAAATAATAAACTAGCCAAGAAAATGCATGGAAGAGGAAAACTAATATCAAAATTTTACAAAAAAGGGTGGTTGTATGCATGAAAACATTAAGTTATTTAACGTTGACAGTATTTTAACGAATCCAAAAATAGTACAAGACAAATTATAGTAACTGTTAAGCATGAAAGGTGAGAAGAAGATAAAGAATATAAGAATTTTGTTAAAAAAGTTTTGATTAGATAAGCACGGATAGGGCCCAAACTCAATATAGTTTAGCCATCAAGGCGAATGAAGTGAATCTCACAAGACATGAGATTGGGAAAAAAACAACTAACAAGAGAACTAAAGCTTTTGATTGGAGGAAAGAACCAACGGGAAACAAGGGTATCAACCTTATATAGAAGGCTTCTATTTTGCAACACATGAAAGAGAAAGAAGAGAAGAAACAAAGCCTTTCCTCTTACTAACAATAGCTCTAGCAATACTATTTTTCAACAACCCATTATTATGGGAAACAATAGAAGACTCCTCATTAGGGATTCAACATCATCCAAGGGAGTAATGACATGATGTCCAGTTCGGAGACAAGTAACAAGTGTGGGAGAAGATTGAGGCTACGATGAAGCAATTGGAAGAGTTGAACACTTAGTAGGAGGATCCTTTGTCGGGGCAAATTAAAATGAAGTAACAGGATCCACAATAGGAGTAGTAGGGGTCCCTTGCGTAGCCAGAGATAGACAAGAAGCAAGAGGAATCACGATGGGAACATCAGGGCACGACAAAACCACACCCAAAGTAGGAAGCTCAATAGAGTCCCAGGCAGAGCCATCCTTAGAGGAGGTAGGAACTTCAATGGTTAAATGATCTTCCTTTGCATCCTTCCACTAGATAGTTGAACTTTTCCAACATGATAAAGAGCAATTTGAAGTCAGATGACAGGTAGGAAAGTAACAATGACAACAAAAAGGAAGGCCCTCATAATCAAGTGGTTGCATCCAAGCTCTGTCCCCAACCATCAAAACCACTTCCCCATGAAAAGGTTTGGAGATGTCAATGTCAACTAGAATGTTGATGAGGTGGAGTGACCTATGTGGGAGGTAGAAACATCTACCTTCAAGAAACAACCACCTGAGTTGGTGATGGCCTTGTAGCAAGACTCCTCCCCAAATTGGAGGGAAAAAATCGATAGTTTGACCTAGACCAAACACAAAAAAAGTGGTTTAGTGATGGGATCAAAGGAAGGAGTCCAAGATTTAAGGAAGGAGAATGCTCCCCCCAAGCCCAAGTTTGTCCTATCACCAAATATTTGTCTTCAAATGAAGAAAAAGAAGGAATGAAAAAGTCCTTGTCACAAGGAAATAACTCAATCTTATCAGTTACAATTAACTTCCAAGAGTCTTGGACCCAATTGCACAGGTTAGGCAGAGTAGTCTAGAGGGTGGAGAACTAGCACACTAGACCACACCTTAGGTAGAAATCCTCATTGGCAATGACATCCTTTCCACAAGCTATGATGGGAGAAGATTTAGTGTAGGAAAGTGGTCTAAACACTCGCTAGGGGCGAGCATGCTCAAACCTAGTAGCATGGGCATAGTTGCAAGGATTTGTAGAGGACCGCAAGGGAGGGCTATGATGAACAACACTTTTCACAACACCCTGCACCAAACAAGTCACATTCTCGAGCATAGGAGAGCCTGAGCCAAAAGGGAGCACTTGCATGGAAGCAGTTGAAACATTCCCCCATAGGGTATTTGCTACTAAGAACCTAAAAGATGATTTTTTTAACCTCCCAAGATAAGTTGAAATTGAACCTCCAATAGACCTTACAAAACTAATGAAAACCATTAGAAAAGGGATAAAACAAAATTGAAACAATTATGGAAATAAAGAAATAACGACATAACAAAATCTAGGGATAATAATAGCATGTAAGGGAAGGCTATGGATAAGTCTTACCTGAACCTCTTACAATTTATTTAAATAAAATAACAATAAAAAGTATTAAATATGCTAATGAAAGCTAACCTAATATTAATCCAAGAATTGAAATGTATCAATTGAAACCCTTGACCTTGTGATATGGTGTATCACGAACCAAGGTCAATGATGATTGGTTATTGGATATTCTCATGGTGTATCCTCTAAGAAGTTGATTTTATGTGCTTGTCTTGAAAAGCTCACATAGGTGATAAGTTTATGCTCAAAAAATTTAAATCAAACTCTATTTTAAATGGTGAGACTGTGTCAATATTATGGCTACATAATGCAAGATGATAGATAACATGTATGAATATATTATTGATCCTTGGAATTGACCTAAAGAGGTGTATATATAGGTGCAAGAGATATAGAAAGGCTATTTTGCGAAATATAGATTGAGTTGGAAATGCAATCTAATGGTAAAAAGAATTGAATTGAAATGTCTTTGAATCTTGCACCTTTGTTTTCTTTTTGGTCATGGTTACCCAATTTCTTAGGTAGTTAATTAAATGTCTTATAGTTTTTTAAGAAACTCTTTAAATAGGGGTCATTACACAACCTTTCTTGCATAAAGAAATGGTTTTGGCACCATGAAGGAAGAAAGAGTAAAGGCCAAATAATAAACAAACATTATTGCAGGACACATGGGAACTTAATAGTATAGGGGTAAAATAGTCAATAATTGAACACAATATTGCATTACAAGAAAATGGGCACTTAATACTAAGATAAGCATCTTGTCATGAATTGAAGATGCATTTTTTCTCAAAATAGGTGTGACCTTGACAACTAAAGGGATTTCGAGATGTATGTTAGTGTAGTAATGAAGCACAAACAATGGATGAAGTTAATTGAGTCATTGGACCAAAGACAACACACAAAGACATGAAATAAATACTAGAGATGACAATAATAAACATAATTGATTTGTAAATTAAATGACCAAACCATATATGCAAATAAAATAGGAGTACCTATATTTTAGGGTTTTATGGGAAATTGCCTCATGGAGTGCTCCAAGTTGAATTATGTTAGTCCAAATGAGTTAGAAATGCATGAAATAAATAACATTACAACATCTATGAGTTACTTTGACATAATCAAAGATTCCCTAACCTCACAACTTTATACAATAGGACTTGTACCATTCGGTGCAACTTCAATTTATGTGCAAAATTTGATTAGGGCAAGCAAAGTTGGTGCATAATACCCGCATTATTTCTTTGCAATGTCTCCTATTTGGGGAATGCCTGAATTTGCCCAAAAAGCAACAACTCCAACAATATAATTCATTTTTTAAATAGCATTTTATAATTAAATCATCTGATAGTTATTGAACTTAAGATTAAATAAACAATTAACGTTATTGAATGATGAATAATATCACCTACTTGGGTCTAATCTATAGTTCATTTCTAAAAGCCAGCCATAGTAGGGATTGAAAAGGAAAGTACGATAGGGTGCCCAAAAACTATTCAACACAATTATGCCTAAGAACATGACATAAGACCCCTTGGCCCACAAGTGCAAGGAACTCTCGTCCATCCAACATGGGGTGGCCTACTTAATTCATGAGAACTAGTCTGCTACATCTCACAATCATGTCTCCTTACTTATCCATACATAATTAATTTTAGACTATGGCTATACTTCCAACAATCAACCATTGTACCGATTGGAGGGAAAAGCATGATAGGGTGCTCATAACATTTGCTGCAACTAAGCTAAAGGGCGTGATGTAACACCCTTTGGCCCACAAGTGGCAAGAACTCTTGTCCATCCAACATGGGGTGGCCTACTTAGATGGGGAATTTATCTCTACCCTCTCAGTTGTGTTTCCTTATTGACCTTTACATGATTCTTTTTAGGAGAATAAATAGATTAAATAAATAATCTAGAAAGATTAGCAATTATCATAATTTATCATATCAAAGACTACTGTATACCAAATGCAGATTGCTTATATCCTAAATTGATCACCTTTGATACACAAACTAACTAAATTCAAGCTAGTAATATTAGATTAGGTTCCGCTCTTCATTTTCTTGTTTTCTGATACTGTCTTTCTCCTCTTTTTTGCCTTTTCCCCCTCCCTAAATATATTCTTAATTATCCTTTTATATCCCCATGTATCTATGGAGAGATGTATCTGTTTGAAAAGAGAACCTTTTAAATGGATATGACTCTTTGTTACCAACATTGCCTTTAAAGTAATTATTGCTTCTAAAACTGATCATTTCCCTTTTTATTATCTTCTCTACACTAATTACAAATGCTACCTTCTATGTATGCTATTAACTTGGGTGCCAAAATAATGAAGGTCAACTTGATTTTATCTTATATTAAATCCTGCAAGGTTGAAGACCATGCCAAGTGAGTCAACCTCTATTATAATTGCCTTGGGTTGGCCTTCATTTAAATAATTGTTACAATTATTATTTATTTATTTTATGTATTTTATAGTCGTCGGCCATAAAAATTTAGTTGCCTAGAAACTATTATGTATAAGCTACATTTATTGTTGTGAGGGTTGTAATTTTTATTTGTAAGGGTAGTGCTAATTTATTAGGTTGTGACCCCTTTCAAATTGGTAGGGGCATGACATTCTTTGATTAACATGACATGTTGGACCTTTGTACCACATCATGCCATGTGAGAATTTGTATCAATTCCTACATGAAAACATCCTTGTCTATGCAACATCTTAAGGTCAATTTTCACACCTATCTAAACATGATAGGTTAGTTGTTTCTTATATCATAACTGCCTTGCAACCAATCTATTGTAATTATCATTATTGTAATATAACATGTACATTTATGATATATACAAAATAAAGATCCATAGTTATCCTTTACACACAAAGTTGTTCATAGATATAACATATTTGTAGCTAAAGGATGAATAATAATGTCTTTCTCAAGACTATTCCATGCATACAACTATACAAATTGATGACATTTGTTGTTTTAATTCTGTAACTTTCTTGCATGTCTCAATCTTGTCTTTTATGACTTGTCAATATTGCTCTTGATTATAACACCTAGATATTTCCACAATATGGAGTGACGAGTCTTAGTGTTTCCTTGAAATATGGATCATTTAAATTTCTTAGTTTTAAGGTCCCTCTTAACACTCACCTTTTGATTGTGTTATAAGGAAAATATTCAAATGAACAAGTATTAGATCCAATTCCATTGCAAGGCAATCTTTACTCCATTCTATTGAATATCAAACACATAGTAGCTCCATCATTAAATGTTAGGATTCCCACAGATACTGAGAGGGGGGGGGGGTGAATCAGTATCTAACCGGTGATAAGATTTTCTTAACTTAATACATGTAGAGCATATGAATAATGTGTATTGGTAAACATAAAGTAATGCAATGAACAGAGACAAAAGCAACCACATGAAATACACACCATAACACAATATTTTAACGAGGAAACGCAGTGTGGGAAAAACCTCGGTGGGATTTGTGACCCACAATATTCACTTACTGGCCAATAAGAGAATATTACTGCTACAAGAGGGGCCTGCACATGCAGGAAGGCCATGTGCCTAGAGCTCACTACTCAATTACAAAATGGGAAGTCTCACTGACTTACAAAATGGATTATATAAATCCAGTGTCTTGTACTGCTTCAAAATAACATCTATAATGCCAGATCCAGTATCGGTTTTTGCTCTGCTTCTTACATAAACCCTTAACCTATAATTCGCATAATAGGTTTGCCTTATTTCGCCTAATTACATACCTCTATCTATTACAAAATGTTCTACAATGATCTCTCTTATATAAGAGTCATTTTACAACTTGCCAAGTTAGCTTACAATGATTTTACAATAATAAACAAAATATATTAATAACAAAATTCCTGTCGGCTTCTATGTCGGTATGCTTCCTTTCACTGCCGGTGTCGGTGGTTTGTGTGCCTGGGTAGAATCTAACTTTATTGGTGCCGGTAGATTGCCTTGTTGGTGACATAGGATTGTAAGGTTGCCATCAATGACAAAACCTTCAATCACGTACAATGTCTCATTGTAGTGTGCATTTGCCAACATAAATTAGCCCCACTAAGACTTTATAATAGACTATCTATGCCCTTAATGATTCATTACTACTCAAATGAGAAAAATGTTTACATATCTTAGGGGTTGCATCATGATCACATGACATCTTTGCAAGTTTCTATGGAGGTAGCCTTTTAATCTCACATTTTCTCAAGTAGCCTCATATTGTTTAGAATGTTTAGTATGTTCTAATCGTTGTAAGAAATTGTTGTACACCTACTACTCATTGTTGTAATGAATAGTTTCATCCTACTTTAGATAATTTTCTTTCAGATTATATTAGACTCTCAAACATATATTTAAACCCCAATAATCCCTATATTTGTATTATTAAATTAGACTAATTCAACTAAATGATTCATGTGAAACATGAAACTCCACTATGCACCATTTTCCTTCCTCAAGATTGGTGATCCTAATTTGAGTTAAGTTTATAGTGTATATTTTTCCTCTTTTGGTGCTACATCTCACTGAATCCTACAAAACTATGACATAGTGGGATGCAAATTGGGTTCTCTCATATTTAATAGCTAAAATGTTTGTAATATATTGTAAATTGTTGAATTTACTAGCTTGTTCATATTCCATTGATCTAATTTCCTTGCACATGTTATGGAACCCAAATTTTAATCACCGACTAGACATAGAATCATAAATGTTATGTCAAACTATGAGGAACACTGCATCATATGCATGTACATTGTTTGTTGCATGTTGACAACTGAAATCCGAACACCTAAATTTCTCCTTTGGAATTGATAACAAGGTTGTCATTTTATCTTAAATTGTCGAAGGAATATGGGCCTAAAGTCCTAATCAAGATTATGTTTATTGATGACCTATGAGATATGTCTTCACCTATTTGTTAGAGTTATGAAACTAGTTTGACCAAGTCCATTAAAGCTATTAATGTTGTGGTATACACAAGTAGGATAAATATAAGGACATTAGGCATTGGCTATTTTTGTAGTATTAACAATAATTATATAAACAAGGTTTATGTCCTCACCAATATCCATATCTTCTCATTCATTTTGTCTTTTGAATTAATTATATTACATTTGGGGTCCTCAAAACAATTGTTCTAGACTATTGTTACTTGTAAGGAGTTCTTTTTGTCAATCAAATGACCATGTACTTAATTTTCACATGGCATCAAACCATAGGGCTTAAACCTTGTAGGTTTTCATTTTAAGATATGCATTGGCTTGGTCATAACACATGGGAGTTTTTGGTTACATTTAATAATCTATAGGGTGTTTCTTATATCTAGAGAAGATGAGATTGGCAAAGTAATAGAGAAAATGACTTTTTCTTTAGTGAAGGATATCCTATACTTGTGATCTTTGATCTTTTATTTATATTTAATTTTTTAGGGAATGATATGATGGGGTTAAAAAGACATCCATTTTTATTATCAGTTGGAAAATTTGTGGCTTTTTATTTTGAATGCTTTAAAAATGTCATGTAGATTGTATTTGACCTCTTGTTAGAAATATTTGCAAGATATTTAATAGATTTGTACATTAGTGTTATTTTTAATAGAATCTGGATACCTTTATACATTATTTACCATACCAAAATATAGTTATGGTTATAATTAGGGTTTGATAGTAAGTGACAATGTTTGATTGAATTTTGTAACATGTTATTGTTAGAATTCGTGAAATGCGAATCCCACAAGCCCAAATATCTTCTGCAAGAATACCTGTCACACATAAAGAGAAAATTGAACAACAAAGAGAATTGAAGACAATTAACAATAATTGAGTGTATTGCTTTGAAATTGCTTAATTACAATAAAGGATATTCCATCCTTATAAAGAAATCTAACTCTAAAGATAGAAACCCTAAATGGTGAAGTCTACAAGATAGACTGAGAGTTGAAACACAATGCATGAATCAGTCATGTATGCACAAAAAGCATACTAGACTAATTAATGCCATGCAACTCACCAAATATAAACATAGCTTGCTTTCCTAGTTTGCATTATGCATGGAGATAAATATTAATTAGTTATTCGTAATTAATTAATTAACTAACTACTAAATGCCAATAATTAATTACTAAGCCATTGATTATTTAGTGAATTAATATAATTAAGTGAATAATTAATATATGAATTATTTATTCCAACATCCCCCTGAATGCACAAGTGGGAGAGAGGCAAAGATATAGGAAAAAGCATGCAAAGATGAATGCATGATGAGTCCCAGCCTAAAGCTTGATGAGGAACCCATGAACAAACATGCAAGTTTCTCAGAAATGGAGCAAAGGAGAAAACCTAGCGGGAACAAAACTCCTCCCCAAAAGAGAAACAAAAAAGAAAGTACAAAACCAATGTCTCAAGAGACTCTTTCAAGAACATATGTACTACTAACCCCCCATGAGATAGGATCGAAGCTCCAAAGCCCCCTTAGAATGATAGAACCCCTGTGCCGATGATCAAACCAATGTGGCTCCAATGTGGAGGAAACAAAGTCAACGAACAAAGAAGAGGAAAAACCTGTATGTAAGGCAAAACTGGAAGGCTTGGATGTTGATCAAAGGAGAACGCATGATGATCTTGTAAAGGAAGATCCAATGATGGTGGGATAACAGATGTGATGAATCTGTCATGTGAGAGGGAATGAACATCCTTTGATATTTCCTCAACAACTGCAATAGTGGGCTCAATGCATGGAGCTACAATGTTTGGTGGTGCTGAAGAGGAATCCTGCTGAAAAGATGCAAACTCAACAGGAGGTGGAGGTGTAGAAGTCACAACGCTGGTCTTAGAAACAACACATAAGTTAAAGTGACCTGAATTCACCTCAACATGCTCTCTTGAGAAAAGAGAGGAATTCTCAGACAATGGAGAAGATGGACCTATTGTCATTGACTTCAACTAGCCTGAATCGTGGGACAACCCCTACGAAACTTGTCTGCTTCGTAGCCCGCATCCTCCAAAGTAGGCGGACTTCCCTCATAAGTCAGGCCATTTTGTGTCTTTGTTTTTGTCGTTTTCATGTTTTTGCCTTAGTCTTATTTCATCTTTTGATTGCACTTTAGGTTTTAAAACCCGACATGCATGAAAACACAAGAACCAGTGCATTTCGGGTTTTAAAACCCGAAGTGCAATCAAAAGATAAAATAAGACTAAGGCAAAAACATGAAAACAACAAAAATAAAGACACAAAATGACCTAACTTATGAGAGAAGTCAACCTACTTTGGAGGACACGGGCTATGAAGCAGACAAGTCTCGTAGGGGTTGTCCCACGATTAAGGTTAGTTTAAGTCGGTGATAACTTGACCAAAATGAGAAAAGGAGTACAATCGAGAAGAATGATCAATTGTCCATGTAGCAACAATGTCTCCAATCATGCTATCTCTAATGTGCACTGAAACTCGTGTGAACTCAACTATCTTCCCTGTCCCACTTTGAGCAATCTGATAAATAGAGAGAAGGTTTGAAGACAAAGATGGTACACAAAGTACATAATTAAAAGTACCATCATCAATGTCAATAGAAACCTTCCCACATATTGTCATAACAATGTTGTTTCCCATCAATATGTGTGGTGTAGGAGAAGCCTGAAAAGATGAGAAAATATCTTGAGAAGATGCCATATGGTGTGAAGCACCTAAATCCAGTAGCCATCGAGAAGAGGGTGAACAAGTGGTTGCACATAATGCATGACCCTTTCCATTGTATTGTCCATCTGTCTGGAATGAAGGAGAAGAAGAAGACCTGTCAGAAGAACAAGAAGGAATATTTCTCTTTGTAAGAAGAGAAGTCAAATCTGAAATCTGTTTCTCATATCCATCAAACTTCTTCTGATGACAATATGTCTCATTATGCCCTTCCTTTTTACAATAAGAACAAATAGGTCTTTCTCTCTTTGATGATTATTCCTTAGAAGAAGGTGAACCAAAGGTGTTCTGTGAAGTGGAATCCTTTCCTTGCCTTGTGGTCTTTGGATTATGTTTCTTACCTTTGCTAGATGAAGCCTTCGTGTCCGTCTGAGTTGGTGTAGTAAGAAGAGATGAAGCTTTTGAAGGCTTCAATGTACCCATATAAATCAACTTGGACCATTCTGGCATGAGTTGAATGAAAAACTCATCAAGAGAATGCATGGTGTAGTCGGAGCCCATAACATCCTTTGTAGCATAGATGACATAAACAAAGATACAATAATTTGGACCAAACTTTGCAAGAATAGAAAGGATTAATTGATCGTCTTTCTTCTTAATACTTGACTGCTTTAGTTGAAGCCTCAAGGACTTAATCTTTGTGAAGAGGTCCTGGATCGTGTCAAAACCAGAAGGATTAAGACATTCTCCAACTGATAACTCCTGAGTGTGTCCTTCTTACCAAATAGAAGCTCAAGTTGTGCCCAAACTTCTTGTGGTGTATTGCAAGACTCAACATGAAACAAGAGATCAAGAGAGATACTCATGCAAAGAGTGCCAAAGGCCTCATCAAATCCATTTAACCATTTCCTCTTTTCTGCAACACCCGTAGGTTCGAGTTTTGTACCCTTGGTGATTCAATATAACCCCAACTTCTTAAGAGTGATCGCAATGTGAGACTTCCACTCGAGAAAATTAGAAGTGGTAAGTAGAGGCACATTGCTTTTATCCATGATGTTGGAAAAAGTACAAAACTGAGACAAGAAAATATACAATAATAGAGCCCAAAAATCAAAACTTAATACCTCTGAGAACAAGTATTGCGGAGCTCGGATCACAGGAAGGCAGAATAGGAATAGAACATGCACTGTTGAATTTGGAAGGAAGAAACATAAATTTTGTAAAAAAAACTTCAAAAAATGACTTGATATCTTGATAGATCTCTAAATCAGCTTTTCGACGATATTTTGTTTGTGAAAAATGGAGTCCGGATGCACAAGATATGCCCCCGGGAGTGCAAACTGCAACCTCTGACTTCAACTGGCAAAAAATCCTGCGAAATGAAAAAAATGAAAAATAAAAAACCTCCAGAAATGAATTCGTCTCAGAAAGATCTTTTTGACGATATATGGTTTGTCCAATTTTGCCTCCTTTTTCTCAAGTTATCGCAAAAAAACCACCTAACTATCAAGTAGGTCTTAGGAAAAAAAATATCCCCCCTCTGGTGGCGGTTCGGTGGCTTCCTGGTGGAGCGGTGGAGCGCGGGTGGTGCACGAGTGGAGCAGAGCCAAGGCGGCTTGGAGGCCGACGGTTTGTACAACTGCTAACGATTTTTTGGAATTGTCGGGCGGTTGTCAGTTATCGCGGCCGTGAGCGGCTAGGACTCCTTGGCGGCGGGGTTGCTGCAACTTTGTGAGGCTGCTAGCGGCTCCCCTCTAGCGGCTTGTTGATCGCGAGGGGTATTAAAACCATCAGCGCATTAAAAAAAAATGATTTTTTTTTTTAATAATTTTTTTTGACGAAATTCCTAAAAATTTTGTACGGTACGACCTGTGTGGCCAAAAATATTTTTTTTCTACCTCTGAGATCCCTACTCAAAAATATATCAAATTATATATCAAAATTCGTCAAATCAGCCTCTTGAAGCCAACTATGAGGTCCTTTTGGGCCCAAAATGCTCCAACTTTTCAGGTACCCTCTGGAACAGAGAAAACCCCTCGAACTTTGAACCCTTGCAAAATGGACTCTGTATATCAGATTTCAGCGAAACAAAATGTGATCTTGAATTTCTCGAGCCTTCTGGAACTGATGGTGATCTCCAAATTAACCCAAGATAAACAATTTTTCTGTGTAAATGCAAATAATCACCAAAAAAGCGAACATGAATCTTCAGATTTGGAGCTCTGATACCATGTTAGAATTCATGAAATGCAAATCCCACAAGCCCAAATATCTTTTGAAAGAATACCTATCACACATAAAGAGAAAATTGAACAACAAAGAGAATTTAAGACAATTAACAATAATTGAATGTATTGATTTGAAATTGCTTAATTACAATAAAGGATATGGCATCCTTATAAAGAAATCTAACTCACAAGATAGAAACCCTAAATGGTGGAGTCTACAAGATAGAATGAGAGTTGAAACACAATGCTTGAATAAGTCATGTATGCACAAAAAGTATAATAGACTAATTAATGCATGAAACTCTCCAAATCTAAACATAGCTTGCTTTTCTTAGTTTGCATTATGCATGGAGATAAATATTAATTAATTATTCATAATTAATTAACTAACTAGCTAATAAATGTCGATAATTAATTACTAAATAAGGCATCGATTATTTAGTGAATTAATATAACTAAGTGAATAATTAATAGATGAATTATTTATTCCAATAGTTATCACATCTCTTGGGGATTTTAATCTAGGGATGCACTTTGAAAACTTAAATGGTTTTACCACTTAAGCTCATTCTTTGATTGAATTATCTAACACGTAATCACGTATCATGAATATTTTAATGTAGGGCTGCATTTGGAAAGCTTCAATAATTTTACCACTTACACTCATTAATTATACTCTATATTTTCTTATAGAAAGGTGGTACGCAGTATTTTGAATCTTGGGGTATCTCTAAAGAGTTCTATTAAACATTATATCACATCTTCACACTATAATAACTAAATGCTATTAGAGAAATAGAACTTGGATTAACATCCAATTTAGTATCATCTACTCCTTCAATATTATATGCTTGTCATCAAGCTTCATTAATTTTCCTTATTTTACTATTGCTTGCTCATGCAATCCCAATGCTTTTAATATTTGAGCTTATCTCATTCAACACAGTATAATATGATTTTATTGAAAAGCAGTGTGTCACGCCCCACTATGAGGCCCAAAGGACTAAAACAATAAAAACAATGGAAAGACGAATCATTTTTTTTAAAACAAAAGAGCAAACTATAATCATGCATCGAGATATATACGACAATATAAATTAAGATACACAATTAACAACTAGCATTCATCCTCAAGGCCCCATAACAGTGTAACTCAATGAAGAACAATATCCAAATAGACAAACAAGGAACTACTGTACATCATCGTTCATTTACAAAGGTACTGTTGGCATATGATGAAGCGGTGATAATATATGTTGTCATTGATGTCAATAAGTGCTCAAGCAGGTGAACCGATATGCACCAGTATGAATATTGGAAGTGGTTATGGTCAACTGAGATGGAGTGGACTAGTGTCAGGGCTCACTAAGTATGACTACCGGTTGGTAGTCTTAGTTCAGCTCTAGGGATTCCGGTTTGGCTTGTGCAGTGCAACCAATGATGTTTTGTGATGAGCTAGTTAAAAACAAGGATAAGGATTAAGATGCCACGTCAGCTATGTGCATGTGAAGTATTTCTTCGAGGATCTTGCATATGAAGATCAAATGTATTGAATGTCTACCTCGAGAATGTGCGTTTTTCTTAGAGGTATGCAAAAAGCGCGTGATGGGTTATTGTTTTCCAGATGCGGTGAAGATTGGACGATGCAAAATGACTTGTGATATGTTTTAGATCGTTTCACTCTATGTAATGTATTTGATTGTCAGAATTGGACCACTTGTAATTGTAAACCTAAAATGTTTAGGGTTTAGGGTTTATGCTACCAACCTAATTATTGTCTATAAGGTCGATGAGTTTTGTTATTGAAGTGTTGGCAAAAGTTGTATTTGAGTCCGCATGTTGGAGATTTGATACTTGCCAAACCAGAGTGAGGAATCTGCAAAGTGTGATTATAGAAGAGAGGAACTGAAAAGGATCTGCCTTAGCAAGGAGTGTTGTTATCAGATCAAGTTTTACCTGTTGTCTTCTAACCATTTCAACAGAAGGTAAATCCCTTGATCGGGTAGCTTTAATAGGCTTTGTTGTAAATCCTCTAAACAGGTGGCTTAAGTTCATTCAGTTATTTAAATCCTCTAGCGAGGTAACTCTTAACAGGGTTTCAACCTTTAACAGGGTATATAGCCATCCCTTAATCGGGTGATCCCTAACAAGACCGGTTCCTAACAAAACCTTTATTATGTAGTCTTTAACCAGACTAGGCTCCTAATAGAGCGGACTTCAAAAGAGTTCTCAAACAAGCTTGTGGGTATTCATCCCCACCGCAGTTTTTCCCATTTGGGTTTCCACGTGAAAAATCTATGTGTTATGGGTTGTGATTTTTTCATGAGATGATTGTGCGATTATGATTAAGTTAGATATGCATGCAGTGTTAAATGATTGTGGTATTATTGATATAATTCATGCATGATTATATCGGTGAAGTAGTCATCAAGATTTGAGATCTGTTGAATGCTGTCTGAAGTATTTCCATTTAACCTGTATTGCTATGGTTAAGTACAGTGGTATATGACGACCAATTATTTGTGTTTTGATTTGTCAAAGTATTTGAGAAAGTTTTTGTGTGTACTAATTCACCCCCCCTCTCAGTACTAGTTAGGACCTTAGTAGTTCATCATTATTCATCAATTGGTATTAGAGCACATCCAGGTCCTCGGTGATATAAGCTTAACCGCTTGAGGCAAAAGATCTCATTTTAATGATGAAGAGGGAAGGTCCTAAGTTCAACAAGGACAACTTTACAATATGGAAGGACAGGATGAAGATATATATCAGGAGTTTGGGTGCACAACATTGGGGCTATGTTGAGAATACCTATGTAATCCCCACTGGAACTCTAACCGATGATCAGAAAAGAGAGATACAAGAAAATGGGCAAGTCATGGAATCCCTTATTAGCAACTTGTTCGATATAGAGTTTATTGATGTACAAGATAAGGACAATCTGAAAGATGTGTGGGACAAGCTGGAATCCATTTATGGTAGTGATGAACATGTCAAGCTTCTTAGGAAGAAAGCCTTAGAGGAAAGTTTAAAGATACGAGGATGGTTGAAGGAGAGACCATTCAACAGTATGGCATAAGAATCAAGACAATGGTTGGAGAGATCAAGAGCACTGGTGGAACAATTGATGATGCCACTGTTGTCAGTAAAGTTCTGAGATCACTTTTACCGGTCTATGCAATCAGGGTTGTTGCTATTCAAGAGCTAAGGTCTATCGACAAAACCAAGGTATCTTTAGACTCTATTATTGCAAAGTTGACTGCATATGAATTGAATAGCTATGATGGTAGTGTTCAGAAGACCGAGTCAGCCTTTAGAGTGTCTGTTTCCTCCACACCAACCAGGAAAGGAAAAGAGGTCAGTACCAGTTATGAACCCAGGCTAAGCAGAGATATGGACGATGAGGAGATTCTGATGGAGTTTGAAGCTCTTCTTGCCAAGAGACTTCCAAAAGGCACCGGAAAATAAAGAGGCAAGCTTCCTCTGAAGTGTTTTTCCTACAATAAGATAGGACATATAACTGTTAACTATCCTAACAATGACAATAAGGATAAACCGGAGAGGTTTAGGAAGTATAAAGGAGTAGGTAGGAGAAATTATCTTGTTGCAGTGGATGAAGGTGTTACCGATGAGGAATCTGAGGATGAAGAGAATGAGGACATAGTTTTTGTGGCTATCAAGGAAGAGTTGCCTGACCAAAAAGCTCTTGTCTCACACATTGACAACTCTAATGAGTGGATCATTGATAGCGGGTGTTCTCACCACATGACCGGTGACCAGAGAAAGTTTTTGACTCTTGAAGAATATGATGGTGGTGTTGTCCAGTTTGGTAATGATGCACCTTGCATGGTGAAAGGACAAGAATCCATCTCACTGAATGGAAAGAGCAGTGCAGATGATGTCTACTGGGTGGAAGGCCTTTAGCACAACCTTTTGAGTGTTGCTCAGCTGAACGACAAAGGACTCATTCTAGAGTTCAAAGGTGGAGTCTGCAGAATAATTGGAAAGAGTGGTGAACTTATTGCCACCGGTAAGCAGACCAGAGGAAACCTGTTTCAGCTGAATGCCAAGATTAGTCAGTGCCTGATGGAAAAATTTGAAGGCAGTTGGATATGGCATAGGAGACTTTGTCATATGAATTTTGACAATATTGTAAAGGCTAGTAAGATCAAGGCAGTAAGAGGATTGCCTTTGCTAAACAAACTGAAGAATGCTTTGTTTAGAGAATGTCAACTTGGGAAGATGTCTTCCTCAACATTCAAAGGTAAGTTTTTTTCAGCAGAGAACTTACTTGATCTAGTGCACAATGATTTGTGTGGTCAAATGAAAACTAGAAGTATTCAGAGAGATCGATACTTCATGATTCTTACCGATGATTGCTCAAGAATGATGTGGGTCACATTCTTGAAAGACAAGTCTGAGGCATTTGGAAAGTTCAAAGCCTTTAGATCATTGGTGGAGGAGAGCGATAGAAGGATAAAATACCTAAGAAATGATCAGGGAGGTGAATTTACTTTTGATGAATTCAATAAGTACTAGGAGGAGAACAGTATCAAGAAGCAATTGTCTACCCCAAGGACACCACAACGGAATGACATAGCAGAAAGAAACAACAGGACTATGGTTGAAGTGGCAAGAATTATGTTGATCCAAGGAAATGTAGCTCACACATTTTGGAGAGAAGCGGTGAGCACTGCAGTTTATACCATGAACCGAGTACTCATTAAGAAAGGTAAAGACAAAACCCCTTATGAGTACTGGAACAGGAGAAATCCCAATGTGAGCTATTTCAAAGTGTTTGGGAGTAAATGCTATATCAGGAGAGGTGAGTACCTGAGCAAGTTTGATGCTAAGAGTGATGAAGGAATATTTCTAGGATATTCGACTAAAAGCAAAGCTCTCAAGTGCTACAACAGGAGGAATCAGAAGATTGTTGAGAGTATCAATGTCAGGGTTGATGAATCCCTTGAGAAGCCTCAGGAAACCAACAACAAGAAAATAGAAGATGAACTGGGTTTAGCCTTCTGGGAACCGGTTAAGAAAGAAACAAGTGACAAACACTCCAAAGACCTCAGTGTTTCTGTACCGGTAGAAGCTTTAGTAGGTGAAGAAAAAGATGAAGCAGAAAAAGAAGAGGAAAAGCAAGCTGAACCAGCTATGGTCATTCCTAGGTATGTAAGACTGCATCATGATCTGAAGCAGATCATAGGAGACAAAGATGCAGGAATACTTACAAGGAGAAAGGTGAAAGAAAATTCTTGCATGATTTCATAATTTGAGCCTAAGACAGCTAGAGAGGCTCTTACTGATGAAGACTAGATAAAGGCAATGGACGAGGAGTTGGACCAAATAGAGAAGAATGCAACATGGTCCTTGGTACCTAGACCGAAACACAAGAATGTCATAGGTACCGAATGGGTCTTCAGGAATAAGCTGAATGAAGAAGGCATAGTGGTAAGGAACAAGGCAAGACTTGTATGCAAGGGATATGCTTAGGAAGAAGGAGAAGACTATGGAGAAACCTTTGCTCCAATGGCTAGACTGGAAGGTGTCCAAATGCTACTGGCATTTGCAACATTCAAAGGATTTAAGGTATACCAGATGGATGTGAAGTCTATCTTCTTGAATGGAATCCTGGAGGAAGAAGTGTATATTGAGCAACCAGATGGGTTTTCTTTGTCAAAAGATAGTGACATGGTGTGTATATTACACAAGGCCCTGTATGGATTAAAACAGGCACCAAGGGCATGGTATGAATGGTTACACTCTCATCTTGTGAAGATAGGATTTTAGAGAACAAGTAAGGACAACAACATCTACCTGAAATATGAAGGTGATCAGATTCTAATATGTGAATTATTTGTAGATGATATAATCTTCGGTGGAGATGATCATATGAGTCATGCATTTGCAGATGTGATGAAAAAGGAGTTCGAGATGTCTGTGATTGGAGAGAAAAATTTTCATTGGTCTACAAATTCAGCAGATGAAAGAAGGTATCTTCATTACCCAGTCCAAGTATATCAAAGAGGTATTGAAGACCTTTGGCATGGAGGAGAGAAAACCAGTTGGAACGCCGATGGTGACTGACTGTAAACTAACAAAGGAGGATGATTACAATGTTGGTGGATGAGAAGGAGTACTGGTCAATGATCGATAAGTTGCACTATGTGGTGCACAACAGACCGAATATTGCTCATGCAGTGGGCATAGTGGCCCATTTTCAGAAGAGTCCAAGAGAATCCCACTTGGTAGCGGTAAAGACGATTCTTAGGTATATGAAAGGGATAGTTGATTATGGATTGTGGTATCCATACAATGATGACTTTGATCTCAAATTGTTTACTGATGCAGATTGGGTAGGTAGTGTGGACAACCGCAAGAGCACAACTGGTGGAGCGTTCTTCCTTGGTGGAAGTCTAGTCTCATGGACGAGCAAGAAGCAGAGCTATATTTACCAGTCTACAACTGAAGCAGAGTATGTGGCAACATTTATGAACTGCACTCAGGCAATATGGATGAAGCATGTACTGGATGGCTTCAAAGTGACTATATCTGAACATATGAGTATTTTCTGTGATAATACTAGTGCAATCAATATTTCCAAAAATCTGGTATTGCATGCTAGGACAAAGCATATTGAGCTCAAGTATCATTTCTTGAGAGAAAAGGTTCAGAATAAAGAGGTTGTATTAGAACATGTTTCTAGTAAGGAGCATCTAGCAAACATATTCACTAAGCCCTTACCGAAGGCTACATTTACCTATTTGAGAGGTGAATTAGGGGTTGTGCCCCTTCATGAAGTAAACTAAAGTTGTGTGCTCCACATCAGTCAGGTACTACCATGTCAGATCTTACATGATTGATGTGTTGAAGGATGCTACTCCATAGGGGGAGCAACATAGTGGAGCTTGGAAGCTTGTGCCTCCACTTTGGCATTGCTGTCAAAGGGGGAGATAAAGATATCTGATGGTGAAGATATATGGGGGAGAAGATATATGGCTAAGTGCACACTAACTAGTCTAGGTGGTGGTGGTGATCTTTCAAGTTGAACCAGTATATGTCAACCAGTATATGTTATTAAGCATGGTGCAGATACTGAGCAATGATACATTGAGTATTGCCATCAATGCCAAAGGGGGAGATTGTTGGCATATGATGAAGTGGTGATAATGTATGTTGTCATTGATGTCAATAAGTGCTCAAGCAGGTAAATCAATATGCACCGGTATGAAGATTGGAAGCGGTTATGGTCAACCGGGATGGAGTGGACTGGTGTTGGGGTTCACTAAGTATTGACTATCAGTTGGTAGTCTCAGTTAATCTCTAGGGTTTCGGGTTTGGCTTGTGCGGTGCAACTGATGATGTTTTGTGATGAGTTAGTTAAGAACAAGGATAAGGATTAAGATGCCATGTCAGCTATGTGCACGTGAAGGATTTCTTCAAGGATCTTGCGCATGAAGATCAAATGCATTGAATGTCTACCTCAGGAATGTGCATTTTTCTTAGAGGTATGCAAAAAGCATGTGATGGGTTACTATTTTCCAGATGCGGTGAAGATTGGACAATGCATAATGATTTGTGATCTATTTTAGATTGTTTCACTCTATGTAATGTATTTGACAGTCAGGATTAGACCACTTGTAATTTTAAACCTAAAATATTTAGGGTTTAGGGTTTATGCTACTGACCTAATTGTTGTCTATAAGGTCGATGAGTTTTGTTATTGAAGTGTTGGCAAAAGTTGTGTTTGAGTCCACATGTTGGAGATTTGTTACTTGCCAAACCAGAGTGAGGAATCTGCAGAGTGTGATTGCAGAAGAGAGGAAGTGAAAAGGATCTGCCTTAGCAAGGAGTGTTATTATCAGATCGAAGTTTTACCTATTGTCTTCTAACCATTTCAACAAAAGGTAAATCCCTTGACCGGGTAGCTTTAACAGGCTTTGTTGTAAATCCTCTAACCAGGCGGCTCAAGTTCATTGAGTTATTTAAATCCTCTAGTGAGGTAACTCTTAACAGGGTTTCAACATTTAATAGGGTATATAGCCATCCCTTAACCGAGTGATCATAACAGGATTGGTTCCTAACAAAACCTTTATTGTAAAGTCTTTAACTGGACTAGGCTCCTAACAAGGCGGACTTCAAAAGAGTTCTCAAACAAGCTTGTGGGTATTCATCCCCACCATGGTTTTCCCCATTTGGGTTTCCACATGAAAAATCAGTGTTATGGGTTGTGAGTTTTTCATGTGATGATTGTGTGATTATGATTAAGTTAGATATGCATGCAGTGTTAAATGATTGTGGTATTATTGATATAACTCATGCATGATTATATCAATGAAGTAGTCATCAAGATTTGAGATCTGTTGAATGTTGTCTGAAGTATTTCTATTTAACCGACATTGCTATGGTTAAGTACAATGGTATATGACAACCGGTTATCTATGTTTTGATTTGTAAAAGTATCTGAGCATGTTTTTGTGTGTACTGATTCACCCCCTCCTCTCATTACCGGTTAGGACCTTAGTAGTTCATCATTATTCATCAGGTACAAGTTACATATTACAGTGCTTGAGAATATACATAAGATCATAAAATGATACAATCTCCAAGAGTCCCATGATGGGAAGAATACATAAATCTGGAACATAATGGAAGTCTTAATCTCCTCACAATCCTCCTTGAACATGATGCAGAAAGAGAAAAAACCCAATGGGTACAAAAATCACTCCACCCAACTGTGTGGTACCATAAGGTCCACCCCCCGTGCTAGGAGGTATAAGCCAGACTTACAAGGCAGAAAAAAACATACAAGGGTACCAACATGACCCTCAAGAGCACCAACAGATTATACGCACAAGAGGCTAACAAGAGATTCAACCAAATATAAAACACATGAGGCTCACAAGAGTAAAATCACAAGAGACACATAAGTAAATGAACCAACTTCCAGAGGCTCAAAGCAATCCACATAAGGATAACAAAACATAAGTTATCACTAGGTAGCAATAGGGAAGAGTGTCATCACTAGGTTGTCATGAGCTACCCTGGTAGGTCTTCACTAAGTCCTAACCCCCATCCTGGGTTACCTTGGTGACCTCTCCCGACCTCCAGCCCCCATACAAACACTAGTGGACCACACCAACCTTTCAAAGGGACACGATTGGTGGATGCCATTCCAGGCCTTCTCTACTTACCCCAAACCTATACGAGCATTTGCAGGCAAACGAGGCAACAATTATTCTTTATTAATGTGAACTAACTACCCACCCAAATTCATTAATTAGGTTTTCACTTGATTACAAAACTCTTATTGAGTTACCCTAGTGACCACTTTCGGTCCTGACCCCTAATGAAAGCCACTCCCCCAAGATTGCACCTAGGAATTAAAAAAAAATCACAAGGCCATGACACCTAAAAGATGAGGTGCCTAGGTACCAACCATAGCAAGGCTTATCCCACTTTCTAGAAAATGATAACAAATAAGAGTCTAGACTTCTCTACCATAGCAAGGTTGACTGGCCCACTAGAAAAAGATAATAACAAGGGGAATCAATGCAACAAACATAGAGAACATGTAGGACACAATTCTCATTACATTCAAAGATGAAGGATGAAATGCACAAGAAGAGATCAAACATAGGCCTAGCCTCTGGAATCTAAAAGCATTAAAACAACATGATCATAAATCCCACAATGATACCATGGTCTCAAAAATTCAAACATAAAGGAATACAATGAATACCCAGAAGACCATATTAATTCAACTTTAACATTAATATCTAATATCTCAAATTCAATCACTATTATTCCTTCTATTTCTATAAATTTGCAAAATAAAGTTACCATTTCATTATTCAATCAATAGCGATAACAAAATATATTTTTACCATTTGACTATCATGATTTGATCTTAAACAATCAAAGTTTCCATATATTTATAAACCAAAACTTTTAAGCATAAACAATTCTGAATTTGAAAACATATTCAGTAAACTACATTATTCCACCTATTGATTAATCATGTATGAATCTCTTATATATGTATATAAAATTACATTTATTAATACAAGGATTTCATTAAACAATTTCTGATTGACAAAGGCAATATAAATAAATTAGCAAGCGTTGAACAAAGCTTTTTTTTGTAACTGCCAAAGAGGATGACTCACGACATGCAATGTGGGGAAAGTTGTGGGTTTCACCCATGATTGTGGATGAGCCCCCACAGTCGTGGGCTTCCCACGGTTGTGGGAATAGCTACCCACAATCGTGGGTGAACCGACGATCACTGAGGTAGCTGTGGGGTATCAACCATGACTGTGGGAATGGATACCCACGGAAGCAAAGCAACACGAAGATAAAACAAGTTTGATTGCCGAGGATATATCAATATAGTTATATATATATATATATATATATATATATATATATATATATATATATATATATATATATGTATATATATGTATACATATGTATGCACATATATATATGTGTATATATGTATATACAATTTAACTGAATCACTTACATTCATCTATTTAATTAAGTCAATTACTCAATTTATTTAAATTAAATTCACTAAGTCTCTTTTACCATTTAATGGGATAAATCATTTTATTCAATTAAATCCCTTCTACCCACTTTTTAATTAAATTCAAATTTAATTAATAGTTTACCCTAAATTGAATAAATCTAATTTATTCAATTTCCCCAATTGCAACCAAATTGAATTAAATTAACTTTATTTCATTTAAATCCTATTATCTCTCCATCCACTTGCAAAATCCTACATCTCTTACTTGCCTCCTAAACCCTATTCCTAACCCCCTTCTAGACTCTTCTAATCACTTCTAAATTAACCTAACCCATCTCCTAAATATTGTCACATCCCTAAGCAAGGGGAAGTCACTTCTCAAACCCTCAAAGTCTTTGAAAACCATTAAAGGCTTCAACAACTTAACTTTGAAAGTCTTCCAAACCATTAATGGTTAACTCAACCCTCCAACATGATTAAAGACTTTCTCTAAATTCAACCTCCATGTAACCCAAAGGTCTCATCAAGCATTTATTGCTTTGACCATGGTTAGTCCTTAATCCTTTGCACAAGAGTTTATCCTTTGGGTAAAAGCTTTATCCAATGGGTAATCCTAACCTAACCTCAACCTTTACCCCCTAAGGTAACCATGAGGTATTCTCAAGCATTTAATGCTTCCTACCTCTCTTCTCAACCCAACCTTATGTTGACAATTGTCACCATTTCATTGGTGCAAATTGCAAACATGGATTGAGCAACTTTCAAACTCAACCCTTGATTAGCTCTTTCAATCCTGGCCATCCATTGCCCTATTTTTGCTATAAATAGAGCTCTCATTCTTCCATTTTCAAAAAGGCAAGTTTTTAGTATCATACTTATGCTCAATTTTATTACATTTAGTCTCTCTTTGCAAATAAGAAGTAATCTATTAATCATTTTATATTGTTTCTTTTATCAATAGCATAAATACATAACTAGTATATCATGTTAGGATAGTATCACTACTAATCTTGTCATCTTATAATCTAGTTCATTTCATTTGTAGGATCATACATAGATAGGTTGCATTCTCATGTTACAATCAACCAAAGCATCCCTCGTTCTTGCATTTGTCATCCCTAAACCACTTTTCTCTATAATCTGAGAGCAAAGACATTGGTTTGAGGGACCTTGTGAGATAAAGAACCATGGAACCAACCTTGGGAAGCTGAGTCATCCTTCATGACTCCATGGCTTGCACCAAGAAGTCTTGTGGGTGTGTGGACAAGGCTCCTTAGACTTCATTTTTCACATTTTAAGTTCTATTGACCTGCTTTTTCCACATACATTTTTGGTGCCCACCGTGGGGCTCGAACACATATATCAAATCAGTTTTTGAATTTGACCACTTTTGCAGGTATGCGGGAAACAAGAATCAGCGCGTAAGAAGCATTCCCTAGCGCATCTGGTTAACAGTCTAGTGCATCCCGCTTTATGTTTAGCGCGTGGGGTCTATTTGATAGTGCGTGTAGTCTTTACTATAACGCATTATCCCACTAACATTTTCCTGTAGGTCTCAACGCGGGAGAAAAATAGAGCAGCGCATCGTTGTCATCTTTTAGCGCATCGCTGTTATATTGTAGCACGTACAGTTTGTTCTGTAGCGCATCACAAACAGAGACAAAAAAACAAAACTAAAATGTACAACCAGGGATAAAATTAGACTTGTTGAAATCCACGAGTTATCTAACCTTTTTACTTGTTATTGTGCAGGGTTCTAACAATTTTCTTGTAGATAGGAGCTTAGTTTTATGACCGTTAGGGTAGTTTAGAGTTTTTACTAACTTAGATAAGTTAGTTAAAATTTGAACTTCTTTCAATTTTCTTAAAATTGAACTCATATTTCATTTGGGTACCTAAAAAGAACCACAAATCCAAAATCTTTTCTTACTTTTCTGGGAGGGAAATTCTTAATTTGGGCTCTAAAAAGAACAAGATGAATTTTCATTTTGCAAAGGGCTTAAAAAGAATCTCACCATCCTTTGGTGCATAAAAGGATTCATCTTTAAATTTGGGCAAAGTAAAGAATCACAAAAGTCAGTTACAACTAAAAGAGGGAAGATCTTCCCCTTTTTATTGCTTTATTTTATTGACCACACATCGCTTTTGTTTTGTTGACCAAACAATCGATTTATTTTGTTGACCCTTTCTATTCAATAGATCAGAAAATCATTGCCATAAAAGGTTGAAATAAACACCATGTTTTTGTGGAGCAACATCTCCATATAGATTTTAGGAAATCACTGATTTGAAAGGATAAAAAGAACAACTTGATTGCCTTGTCTCGAAAGTAGAAGGTATATGCTCTCCCCTTACCTGGGTGATCAAAAAGCCAGACTACTCTTACGCTTTTGGTCATTTAAAGCATTTACATCCTTTAGCAGACCTGCCTTCCCAAGGGGTTGAAAAACTCTTAAAGCCATTCGTGGCCGGTGTGAAAGGAACGACCTAAGTGGGAAACGACTTTGATGCCAAGTGTTCCAACCCACTATAATCAAAAGTGGAAAGTGATGAAAGTCCTTTTCAACGGTTGCGCGCAGTGATTAGCCTTCCCCTAGTATCCTTGAGATACGTAAAGCCTTTGTTCTAAAGTTTGGGAAGCCTCCTGAGGGTGTTTATCACTGACGGCCGAACAAGAAGCCTGATTACAAACCTTAGAAATAGAAACCTTGAGCCGAGTCAGTAACCAGACATTTGTAATATCATAGTGCAAGGGTGGGGAAGAATCCGCCCACAAGATTACTCACCATATATCTCCCAAGATAACAACTCAATTGTGAAGCAATTCACTTTGAGTTAATTTCTGACAAAAGGCAAAAAAAGGGGCGCCCTCTAGGGGGTGACATGGTTGTTTGAGCTGATGGAGTATCGAGACTAGTGGGCTATGGTATTACTTATGACCCTTGAATAAAGATTCTTTTTGAAATATATTCTTTGTAACCAAACCTGTTGAAACATTGGGGATTTGAACACATCCTCGTAGAATATACACTTATTGTTTAGATTAGGCAAAATGGTTATGTATTTTGTGTTGTGTTTACACTTGTTACATCAGAAAATCATCCATCAGCATTAAAAACTTAAGGCAAAACACCAAAATCACAGAAAATAGTCAAAACAGGGCAGTTTAGTGCGTAAGAGCAACATCTTAGTGCATATCAACCATAACTTAGTGCATCACAATTTATCCTTAGCGCATCAAGTATTCACAATAGCGTTTTGCAAAATTTGGAAACAGTCAGAAACAGTTAGCACGTCCGGAAAATAACCTAGCGCGTTGAAACATTAGATTAGCATGTGGGAGTCAAACACTAGCGCATAGGGTTTATCAGTTAGCATGTGGAAGGCCCATACTAGCGCATGATCTTTTGAGCAAAACAAAAAACAAAATTAAACAGTCTTAACCAGTTAGCACGTAGACTGGGGCAGCCTAGCATGGGGTATTTTGCTTAGCACATCGAAGAACTTTTGTAGCGCATAGGGTCTCTGTTTGAGGGCGTGATCAAAACTAGAAAAACAGGGGGCAAAACAGTGATAAATTTAGAAAATTTTGAAAACATTTTTGGAAACCTCCTTTCATCAACTTCATTTTTTCGTCAAAACAGAATATCAAAAATAGAGTATAAAAAAAAAAAAAACTATTTCTAGAGCAAATTTCTAGTCAAACAAAAGTTGTCCAGAACCCAAAACTGGTTGCACGATAAACATATCTATCCTATCAAAATCAAGAAATATCATCACAAGTGACGAATAGGTCCTTTATTATCTCATGAATTTTATCCCAAAAACACTTGTTCAAAAAATTTAGGTTGTCAAATCAGGTTTCCATATCGGGAAACTTTATCCATATCATTTGACACGCTTTGTCGTGAGGGGGCATCTAAACCTTCACTTTGATAAAGTAAAACTTGAGTCTTCAAAACAAGATAAACTGAATCCAAAACAACTCAAAGGAAACCATTAATCACTTATGCATGACTAATCCTCATATTCTGAGAAGAAAGAATATTTATCGTAATACTAAGTTGAAGAAACAACAACCAAGTTTTTCCAAATTTGTCAAAAGAAATAAATTTTTATACATCAATCGTCAACTCTTCAAATCTCATCGAACATTTCTTCATCATGTCAAACTTATCCAGAACAAATCTAACGAATTTGACAAAGAACCTTTGAAGACTAGGGCATATTGTCAAAAATCCGCATTCAGTCAAATCATAAACCGTGGAGGAAAGGTCAATCCTGCATTCTTTCCCGACGAGTGCATCACTTACAACATACCCCGATTTGAACCACCAACCCCTGAGCAACACATCAAAGAGGATTTTATCCCCTTTATCATAGAAAGCTTCTACTAGATGCCTATTGTTACTCGCTCTCAACAAAACAAACAAAGCGAAATGCAATCAGAATCCAACATGAATCGGAGATTATCAAATCCTTTCGAGAATCCGAGTCTAGAGGACACTGAAATTTCTAAGGAACTTCTTCGAGAATGTCAAGAGAGTGCTTCATTTCAAAAACTTATGGAAAGACTCATGGAAAATGATAAATAAAAATACCTACTCATGCTTACAAGCAAAGGGGTTAAACTTCCTGAAGACTTTGACATAGACATGTGTAGAACAAGATCTCAACATTACGAATATCAAGAACGATAATGAGAAGGGGAAGCACGCGACCCTGAGCAAGATATTCTTGAACAAAACATACCAAAAAAAATAACACTAGGGCAGAACATCCCTGAGCAACACATCCTTGAGCAAAACATACCGTTCCATACACCATTTCAACCTAGGATTAATGCAAGGGAAGAAGTCTTCCCTCGGCAAAACAATGCGCCTTTGGTTGCCCTTACTCAACAAATGCAAATGTTACAAAGACAAATGCAAGACATGCAACAAGGGACAACAATATAGTATTCACTAAATGAAATTTGTCCTTATCCTTTTGATAGAAGTTTGCACATGGTCCCTTTTCCTCCAAACTCAGAGGTTCCAAAATTTGACAAATACGATGGGAAAAGCGATCCTCGTGATCATGTTCGAGAATTCTACACCATGAGCCTTGAATTTTTTCACAATGACACCTATCTGATGAGGTTGTTCCCAAGAAGTTTGGGAGGACAAACAATGGAATGGTTATCCAAAATCACACCTCTTGTCAGATCATTTGGTGAACTAGTCAACAAATTCATAACTCAATATTCCTATAACATTCAACATGCTATTACCATGCTAGATGTCTGTAATACAAAACAGAAAAACAATGAAACATTCATGGTATTCCTTCAACATTGGCGACGTATGGTTTCACGATATCCTTGAGATATTCCTGAAAAGGAGAAAATGGAAATTTTCATCGATAACTTGAATAGTGAGATGAGTTATAGGCTCAAGCTCCAATGCATACCGTCTTTCGCTAAACTAATTGAAAATGACATTCAAGTAGAAGAAGCATGTGTCAAGAAAGGAATGCTCAAATTCTTCAAAGAAGGAATAGGTTCATCAAACTACAATAACCAAAACAACAACTTAGACAAATCTAGATTCTAGACCAGAAATAAGAACAATGGAAACGAAGGAGGCAATGAACCACATGATCCAAGATCTAAGCAACCTATGCTCGCATTATCAAGTAATCCTCAAGCTACAAAGAACCCCAAAGGTGCTAACCCAGACGCTAACACATATGCACCGAATACGAATCAAGGTCAACCCAACACAAACAACACCAACAATGCTCAAAACAATCACGCAAATCGAGGACCTAATAAGAATTCACGAGGTAGCACCAACAATTTCCAAAAACATGTCTACACACCTCTGGGAAAATCACTGGAGTCAGCATTCAGAGAACTCCTGGCAAACAAAATTATCTCTTTACCAGCAATCAACAACTATGAATCACAAATCAAACCACCTTGGTGGAATGACTCGCACTTTTGTGATTTTCATCGCAACAAAGGTCATCAAACAAATGATTGCATGAGACTGAAAAACATTGTTCAGGACATGATTGATAGAGGTGATTTAACGGTAGATGGTCTCAAGACAAATGGTGACCATGGAGCCTTTATAAATCCTCTTCCAAACTACAGCAAAGATGGAGCTTCAACCACGAACGATACACGTGGAGCTCATATCAATCACATTTACAATAACACCATCAATCATATATTCGCTGAAGACAATCAAGTCAATGTCATCACAATCCGAGATCAACGTGATCATGAATCTGTCAATGTAACAACAAGAGCTCAAAAATATGTCTTGAAGGGACATACATCAACAACAAACGCTATACCCAAAATTCAATATGATCTAGTTAGCCAACTGCGCAAAACTCTTGCTCAAATATCTATACTGGAGTTACTGAAACTTTCGCCGAAACACAAAGACATATTGGAACAAGCGCTATTGGAAACAAATGTACCTCAAGATCTGGATGCTGACAAATTCCAAGCCATGGTCGCTCATATGATAGGGCCTCATAATCTCACTTTTTCGGAGCATGATAATATCTCATTAAGTCATCCACATAACACTCCTCTCCATATTGAAGTCATTGTCTATAAACACCGAGTAAAACAAGTATTGATAGATGGAGGAGTTGGGCTTAATATATGTACCTTAAAACTTATCCGTGCATTAGGCTTCTCAGAGGAGTCTATTGATCCATGCAAAAAGATTACTATAAAGCCATATGATGATGAAGAAAGATCCTCTAAGGGAACAATGGTGTTGCTGATTCAAGTCAGACAAATACAAAGAGATACAATGTGCCAAGTCTTAGACATAGACCTCACCTACAATATCTTATTGGGTCAACCCTGGATAGATGAAATGCAAGCAGTACCCTCCACATATCACCAGTGTGTCAAATTCCCCTATAATGGGCAGGAGGTTTCTATATCTGCTGATCACAATCCATTTCAACATTGTAATGCAATGGGGGCAACCTAGGACAGTTTGGTTCCACATAATAGAGAGAAATAGAGTCCCTCAACATTAGATCTTCAACAAGAGAAGTCTAAATCATTACCTAGAGATTTCAAGCAGAAACTGAAAATCAAAGAACAAGGCATGGGAGAATACTCTTTGGAATCCATGTGTTCGACTAGCTTACCCACATCACCTAGATCTCATGGGTTACCTACAACATCAACACATCAAGCAACTCAGCCCATCACCAACTTCGATGGCACATTCATTCAACTCGACACTTTAGCACATGAATCCGAGGAAAAGGATATCCTTAGTTGGCTATACAAAGATGAGGAAGAAGACATAGCAGCTACTATGGAAGTAGCTATACCCACACACCTATATGGAAAAGGCTACTTAATCATGCAACAAATGGGATACAATGGCAAAGGACCTATTAGTAAGCGTTAGGAAGGTGTCACAAAACTATTGGATCCTCCTTCACAATTTAGTAAAGACAAAAAAGGATTGGGATTTGAATTCACTCTACTACTAAAGAAAATACCACGCAAATATAAAAAACCTTAGTGGAAAGAAAAGAAGAAGTACAAAGAAGAATCCTGGCAAGAAGCACTATTTGATTCAGCAGAGACAATCCGTAAGGAACGTGAACATCAAGAAAAGACGCAACATTAGGAGAAGCCCATCATTCACAAGAAGGCAACATCTACAGCAGTAGCTCATATTCATGAACAAATATCCAACAAAGCAGAATCACCTCAGGGCAACATCATTCCTCCTTGAGAAGAAACAGTCTATGAACAAATTCACAAAATAGAAGCAGGATCTGACGCATAATTAAAAAAAAACCAGCAGAATAGTATCAATTATCAAAGATCTATTTTCACCATTCAACATACCTATTTACAACACTAAAAAGATCTGGGATGATAACTCTGAGACTGATTCCAATGAATATGAATGGGGTAGCTGCTCAAATGCTACTGAAAGTACAACTAAAAATACTAGTTCTATATTCCTTTCTCAAGAAGAACATAGCACATAAATTAGGTTACTTGAATTTGGACCATGGAATATCTATGATGCTAAGGAAAGCGAGAAGAAACATTATGAACAAGTCTATATGGAGGAGGATACCATCGAAGACCTCGACGGAATCCTGGACTTCTTTAACACCCGAACCAATCACAATGAAACATCTATCCTGACACTTACCGCAACAAAACTTGATCCACCAAACAATTCCTTACCACTTGTCTTTCCTGACCTCATCGATTGGGATGAACCCGAAATACATGATATGCCGATTTTCCCAAACGAATATATTATTCACTACCTATGTACTGTTAACCCAGAAACAGGCTCTACCAGTGAACAAAGTAACGATGTCTGCAACCAAGGGAGTGCCAAGTCTCTCAATCGCAAAAATAAACCAAATAAAGGATCTGATGCTGAAAACTAGTCAATGGCAGCTCTAGATCACAAAAAAGTAAAAATAAAGGACACATCTGAGGGTGAAAACCTTTTTAAGGCACCTAAAGATGGGAGACTTGACACTCTTCCTGATCATTTTCATGAGCGATCACCCATATTGATTGAGCCCACTCAATCAATCAATATTGGTACTACAGAAGCAGCCAAAAATATACACCTTGCAGAATCTTTGACAGAAGCAGAAAGATCAGAATTTATCAAATTTTTTAAAGAAAAGCAAATCAACTTTGCTTGGGCATACGCAGATATGCCTAGGATTGATCCACAATTATCATGCATCACTTGTCTATGGCTCCAAGAGCTAAACCGGTTAAGAAAAAACTACGAAAGATGAATCCACATGTGGCACTCATGGTCAAAGCTGAACTAAAGAAACTATTAGATGTCGGATTCATCTGACCCATCGACTATGCAAAATGGATTTCCAACATCATACCAGTTTCAAAACCAGATGGCAATATCAAAATATGCACAAATTTTAGAGATGTCAACAACGCCTATTGAAAGGATGACTTTCCTTTACCCAGTATTGACATCATTGTAGACCTCACAGCAGGCCATGCAATATTGTCACTAATGGATGGTTTTTCAGGATATAACCAAATCAAGATCGCTCCAGAGGATCAAGATAAAACAACATTCACCTGTCCTTGGGGAACATATTGTTGGAATGTCATGCCTTTTGGCTTGAAGAATGCAGGAGCAACTTATCAACGAGCAATGACAACAATATTTCATGATATGATGTATACCTTCATGGAAGACTATGTGGATTATTTACTAGCTAAATCCTTCACTAGAGTGGAACATCTAAGCATCTTAGAAAAGATTTTTGAACGATTGGAAAAATTCCAAGTCAGGCTCAACCCTAAGAAGTGTGTCTTCGAGGTTACATCAAGTAAATTGTTAGGCTACATAGTCTCAGAAAAGGGAATTGAAGTGGATCCAGCAAAGGTATAAGCCATTATGGAGATGCCCCCACCGAAGAACATCAACCAACTTAGGTCGCTACAAGGATAACTCCAATCAATTAGGCGATTCATTACTCAACTAGCAGATAAGAGTCTCCTATTTAATCATTTACTACATAAAAATGTACCGTTCAGATAGGAAGCCAAGTGTGCCAAATCCTTCTATCAAATCAAGCAATATTTGATGAACCCACTAGTTCTGGTACCACCGATAGTAGGAAAGCCACTTATTCTCTACATTTCAACAACATATAAATCTCTGGGGGCACTGTTAGCACAAGAAGATCAACAAGGCAAGGAACGAGCAATATACTACATCAGCAGGACATTGAACGACTATGAGCTAAATTACACCTTTATTGAGAAAGCCTGTTTAGCTGTGGTCTTCGCCTCTCAAAAATTCTGCCACTACATGCTAGCTCACACAATTAAGCTAGTTGCAAAAAATAATCCTCTCAAATATTTACTTAGCAAGGCAGCTCTTATAGGCCAATTGGCTAAATGGGTCATGATACTCAGTGAATTTGATATCCACTATACAGAGTGAAGAGCTATCAAGGGACAAGTAATAGCAGATCAACTAGCAGAAGCGCCACTACCGGGAAAACAAACTATGGAGATTGAATTTCTAGACAGGGACATTCTTGCTATCTCTACCAAACAATGGACCCTATACTTTGACAGATCCTACACATAGCATGGTTCACGTGCTAGCATTCTATTCATCACTCCTGAAGGATACACTATACCAAGATCATATAGGCTTATGTTCCCATGCACAAATAATGTGGCTGAATATGACGCATTGGTTATAGGCATCAAAATGGCCGTAGAATGGAAAATCACAGAGTTAAAGGTCTACAGAGACTCACAATTAGTCGTCAATCAAATCAATAATGACTATCAGATAAAGGATGACAAGCTGCTACCCTATAAGTGAATAGTGGATGACTTCAAGCAATATTTTGCACACATCACCTTCGAGCAAATACCAAGATTGAACAACAAAACAGCCGATGCAATGGCTACTATCGCTTCATTACTACAAATTCCAGAACAACAGAGTCGTTACGAGTTTCTGGTAGAGCAACTATTCTCCCCAACCTATGACCACTCAGAATCCCAGGTTATCTACGCCTTAACTAGTTCAGACTCCCACTTATATGGAATGACATATGAGTATCTTAAGACCAATATCCTATCCATTGACTTGTCCCGAAACCAAAAATGTAACTTTATTTGACAAGCTGCCCGTTATACCCTTACTGCTGATACTTTGTACTGTCAAGGTCTAGATGGTACTCTTCTTCATTGCCTTGATCATAATGAATCTGACTCTGCTTTACATGAGCTTCATGAAGGTATTTGTGGCACACATTCCAGTGGTTCTACTCTTTCTAAAAGGATTCTAAGGATGGGATACTACTGGCCTACAATGGAAAAAGATTCTTATCACTTTGCAAAAAAGTGTCCTATATGCCAGATCCATGGCAATCTTATACATGCACCAGCATAGGAATTGCAGCCATTCACAACATCCTGGCCCTTTTGTCAGTGGGGACTAGACTTAGCCAGAAAAATTCATCCTTCATCTTCAAATGGACACAAATTCATTATAACTGCAACAGAGTACTTTACCAAGTGGATTGAAGCAGTCCCCATGACCATAGTGACTGGGAAACAAATTGCCTCTTTTATCCTTAATTATCTAATCTGCAGATATGGTATTCCTAGTTCCATCATCACTGATAATGGATGACCTTTCAAAAACTAAGATGTCCAAGAACTATGTGAAAAATTCAAAATACAACATCGTTTCTCTACACCATACTATCCCTAGGGAAATGGTCAAGCAGAAGCATCCAACAAGACAATATTGAAAATCCTAAAGAAAATAGTGAATGATGCAGGCAAAGATTGGCATGTGTAGCTTAATCCAACACTTTGGGCATACAAAACTAGCATCCACACACCTACAGGAGCAACACCATACTCATTGGTATATGGATCAGAAGCTATTTTACCCCTGGAAGTAGAAATTCCATCTCTCAGAGTCTCTATGAAAGGCTTAATCTTAGATGAAGAGTATCGAGTTAACCGACTGCAAGAACTTGAACTATTAGATGAAAGACATCAACATGCTTATACTCATCTCAAAGCATATTAGCAATGCATGTGTAGAAGCTACAACCACAAGGTAATTCCCAGGAATTTTAAAACTGGTGACCTAGTACTCAAGGAAAATCCTAGAAATCAGCAAGATCGGGAAAAGAAAGGGAAATTTGAACCTAACTGGTTAGGTCCCTATGTCATCATATCAGTCTATGGATCAGGTACTTATCAGCTAACAACTTCAGAAGGAGATGTGCTCGACGAACCAACTAACAACATCCATCTGAAGAAATACTACACTTGGGTAGTCTAATGCACGGAAAAAGTCAAAAAAAATAAAATCAAGAAAAAGTACATAACAAGGTATAATAAAAGCAACTGGTGAAAACTTGGTAACGAGCGCTATTGTGAAAGAACAGCTCCTCTATCTATATCCATATCCTTATCTCCGCAGTAAAGCACTATCAACCATCACCCGACATTTTATCACAAATATCCATTCAGGACATACTTAGCATAGTCACTATCCTGATCTATCCATCTAGCCTTTCACCACATCTCACCATGGCTTGGCAATCACTATACATACCCGCATCAAGAGGTACACTCAGATAGGGACAATAACCATCAAAAACTTGCAGCATGTTCAAACCGTCAAGACTATTCGCAAAACTCAGAACATCATATCCAACAACCAAAGGCTCACAAAAATCACAACGCAAAACATTGATCGATCAAACAAAGAATAACAAAAGAAATACGATGGATGATTTTTTGAAGTATCACATGTTGCATTTTGCATAAAGTTTTGACTATTCTTGCATTTAAACATTTTGAATTATTGGATTCTCTATATTTTCTCCACAATGCTTCAAAGCTAGAGAAACATCAGGAAACTCCAATATTTTTTTTAGTCTTCTGTTTGCGAGGCGATCATTTGTACTATGTAAATACTTGTCTCGAGATGTGATTCACAACACATCACTGAAGACATGATTCCACTTTACGCATATAAATGGTTTAATCTTGTCTGTTTATACGTAATCCACACTCAGGTCATCCTGGTTCAATTATACCTTGATGCTTGTGCTATCTTGCAAAATCAAACATCATGTAAATTTTTCTCAGGTCATCATGATTCAATTATACCATTATGCTTGTATAAATTTCAACATAATCCAAGATCAATCAAGGATCAATGATGATATATATATCGAAAGAAAATAACATGTGGCTATATCGGATGGCAAATATAGAATGAGGATGCTCAAAAACAATTAGTTGCATATCATTTTACAATTAGTTGCATATCATGTTACAATTAGTTGCATATCATTTTACAATTAGTTGCATATTAAGATACATCTCACAACATATCATATCATACATCTCATTTTCAAGATACATCTCATAACAATCATGCATTCACATCACATACATCTATCTAGGCATTGCATCATCATAGAATAAGCACAAGCATATAAAAAGCATAAATCCATAACACATCACATGATCAAAGAAAATGGTGTCATATATATATATATATATCTCAACAAATGATCAATATACAATATTTGTCATGTCTATGCCCAGTACAACAAAAACAATGATAAAAAATACAATGGAGACAACGTCTCTCAAGTGTGACTATCTCCTGAAGGAGATGGTCTCGCCACAGATGTACCAACCCCTAGATCTCCAGGTGGATCCTATCTATGAGGCCCTGTCACGCCTCTGCTCTCTGACCGTGACCCAGTCTCTCAAGATCAACTAGATCTCGACTGTGTAAAACTCTGCACTTGGCACTCCCTAGGCACCGCATCCTCATAATGGCGTCGCTAGTACTCCACCCCCTTGGCTCTCAAAGCCATCTCTCTCAAGGTGTCTCTCATCGGACCACTTGCTGCCACTCTCTGCAAGCTCGCTACAAGCTCCTCCGCTTGACCCCGCCGCTCTATCTCAGTATCACACTCTGTGGTTAGCTGTGTAATTTGACGCTGCTGTGCCAACATCTATGCCTGCAATTGTTGCATTGACAACTACAACGATCTAATCATGGCTTCCTCCAAATTGTCGGGATCCGCTCCTCCTCTCCAGCTCTAATTGCCAAACCCCCTCCCTCATCTGCCTCCTCATCATCATCATATGCTGGAATCATCTTCGCTGGATCCGATATCCAGGCTACTGCCTGTACTGTGAAGAGTCCTGCAAACTCGTGAGTCATCCCTGCATCCACGATCTCAGGGGCAGAATCCCAAATCTGGCTAGCTAACTGAACAAACTCATCTATGACCATCATGTTGTCAATCGTAGGACCCCAATCTGGGATATCCTGTCTCCGTCGAGCATATAGACATGCTCCCTGTGGAATGCCCTGCTGCCGCCCATACTGTCGCAGCACCCGACTATGCAAAAATCTCTCTATAACAAAGGGCATCCACCCTATCAGATATCAAGATATGAAGACATATGGCATCTCCATCCCATCCTTCGCCCAAACCTCACAACCTGTATATGGTCGCCAGATGACTGTATCAATGTCATCCAACACTCTCCTCCAATGCTCTAGTTTGCCCAGCTTACACTGGACAACTAAACCTCTGTACCCGTATGCATAAGTGCATCCAACAGGCCTATCTCTATCTACCAATGGCCTCGCTGCGGGAATATGCTCCCATGCCCATACCTGGAGAAGTGTCACGCCAGCTGATAGACTATCGTATCCAAGGTACACTACCTCATGAAGATCCCTGTATAGATGGGCCAACATAGCCGATCCCCATCCAAAATGACACTCCTGTGTCACCATGTCCTCCAGCACTAACCCCCATCCAACGTAAAATCCCTTCGACCTATGGTTGGGACATAGAAAACCACCAATGAAACCTGCTAGAACTGATGGCAAGGGAGCATAATCCAAATCCAAAAACTCCTGCCATGGGATCTCATATCCACAAACAGTATCATCCTAAAAAATTTGACGCAATGCCTCGGTCCCTCCCTCCTCTGTCTGCTCATACGGTAGCAGTGCACCTACTACAGGAATCCGTAGAATCCAGTAGCAATCCTCAGGTGTCATTGTCATCTCACCTGTAGCTAAGTGAAAGGTGTTCGTGTCGCTATGCCATCTCTCTGCCAACACTGTCAACAAACCCCGATTTACAATAAACCGAGGCATCTCTAGCAAAGAGGTCAAGCCACAACTATCAATAATATCCCTGTCTCCCTGTGTCAATTGTGGTATCAATGACCATGGTCTCGAAAATCGCTCACGTGACTACACTACACCAAGACGCTCCTGTCAAACACAATGCAAGTCCAATATCAGTTCCCTCATCAAAATATGGATATCAAAATCAAAATCAAAATCATCTCAAAAACTTGAAAACTTTGAACAAATATAAATCAAGTCTCACATCATATCATTCCATCAAATCATATCAACTTGTAATACAACTCAATTTTCATAAACATATCAACTTGTAACACAAATCGAGTTCCATATCAACTTGTAACACAAATCAAGTTCCATATCAGCTTGTAACACAACTCAAGCTCCACAAATTCATATCAATCATATTCATATCCAAAACTTGAAAAACTTTGGACACATTTAAATCAAGTTCCACAAAATATCCAAAATCATATCAAAATCACTATCAACTTGCAACATCGCAAAAACAAATCAAGTTGTATCAGAACTCATATTGGACATATCAAAGACAACAAACATAGAAACTGGCAAAAATTCCCTTATCCCGGCAAACCTGACATTACCTACAAAATTTTCTTACTCACAAAATTCCACTTTACCATCAAAATTTCCTATATGCGCTAACCAATTCTATCCAAGTGCTAAACTATATCTCATGCGCTATGCTGTTTTGCCTATGCGTTGCCTGACCAACCCTATGCGCTAAACAAACCATATGCGCTATCCTTTTCTTTGCATGCGCCCTCTAAAACACCCTATGCGCTCAAAACAGTCTATGCGCTAGCCTGTTTTGTCGATGCGCTGCAAATTTACCCCTATGCACTAGGTTACACCTACACGCTATCCTGCCCTCCTCATGCGACCTCCAACAAGCCCTATGCACTAGGTTTTTCTTACGCACTATGCGACTTACCCTTTGCGCTATTCTATGCACCCAGTGCGCTAACCTAACTAGACATGCTACCCTAGCCTGCCTATGCACTGGCCTAATATATTCGGATGCTACTCTATTAACTAGACCCTACGCGCTACGAATTTTTTGTATGCGCTACCCTTTCGACACAACGCGCTAAAACGTAAAAACTGAATAGAAAATTCAAAAAAAAATACCAGAAATGACAAAATCAAAAATCCAAAAAGGGTCAAAAGTTTGACTTATGGGTGGTTCATATGCGGCGGGCCTCCAATACCTCCGCACGTGCTCGAATCGATGAGTAGAATATGGAATCGACATGTTGACTCTTCTCCAAAAATCACTCTCCAAAGTCACTTTTCCCCTTTTATAGGGAGAATTGAAATTAGGATTTGGAGATGGGGCATCTAACTTGCTCACGGTCTCCATCTAACCCTAATAGACATCATTATCGGGAGATGAATCAAATAAACACATTCAACACACACCAAAATTCAAAATGCTATTATCCAAAACAATCCAAGAAATTTTTCAAAAAATTTGATTCATCTCACGAGGGGGCATTATCAACATCATTTTATCAAATTTAGGGCATCGATTATCAAAACTAGGGCATGGCATATCTCAAAACGACATTAAAAAAAATTGATTGATGATAAATCACAACGATACATCATTTTCTTTGAATTAACATGTGCACACACGTCACTTCAAAGAGGGGAAAAATGTAGACATATAAAAATGACCATATTTCTAAATGAATATTTTATGTTCATTCCTCTATTTAATTATATCCAATTTAATTGAATCACTTACATTCATCTATTTAATTAAGTCAATTACTCAATTTATTTAAATTAAATTCACTAAGTCTCTTTTACCATTTAATGAGATAAATCATTTTATTCAATTAAATCCCTTCTATCCACTTTTTAATTAAATTCAAATTTAATTAATAGTTTACCCTAAATTGAATAAATCTAATTTATTCAAATTCCCCAATTGCAACAATTGAATTAAATTAACTTTATTTCAATTAAATCCTATTATCTCTCCATCCACTTGCAAAATCCTACATCTCCCACTTGCCTCCTAAACCCTATTCCTAACACCCTTCTAGACTCTTCTAATCACTTCTAAATTAGCCTAACCCATCTCCTAAATATTGTCACATCTATAAGCAAGAGGAAGTCACTTCTCAAACCCTCAAAGTCTTTGAAAACCATTAAAGGCTTCAACAACTTAACTTTGAAAGTCTTCCAAACCATTAATGGTTAACTCAAATCTCTAGCATGATTAAAGACTTTCTCTAAACTCAACCTCCATGTAACCCAAAGGTCTCATCAAGCATTTATTGCTTTGACCATGGTTAGTCCTTAA
The DNA here is from genome assembly GCF_030272615.1 of Cryptomeria japonica. NCBI lineage: Eukaryota > Viridiplantae > Streptophyta > Pinopsida > Cupressales > Cupressaceae > Cryptomeria > Cryptomeria japonica. Next base: position 472,049,623 of record NC_081405.1, read on the forward strand.
TCCTTTGCACAAGAGTTTATCCTTTGGTTAAAAGCTTTATCCAATGGGTAATCCTAACCTAATCTTAACCTTTACCCCCTAAGGTAACCATGAGGTCTTCTCAAGCATTTAATGCTTCCTACCTCTCTTCTCAATCCAACCTTATGTTGACAATTGTCACCATTTCATTGGTGCAAATTGCAAACATGGATTGAGCAACTTTCAAACTCAACCCTTGATTAACTCTTTCAATCTTGGCCATCCATTGCCCTATTTTTGCTATAAATAGAGCTCTCATTCTTCCATTTTCAAAAAGGCAAGCTTTTAGTATCATACTTATGCTCAATTTTATTACATTTAGTCTCTCTTTGCAAATAAGAAGTAATCTAATAATCATTTTAGATTGTTTCTTTTAAAATAGCATAAATACATAACTAGTATATCATGTTAGGATAGTATCACTACTAATCTTGTCATCTTATAATCTAGTTCATTTCATTTGTAGGATCATGCATAGATAGGTTGCATTCTCATGTTACAATCAACCAAAGCATCCCTCGTTCTTGCATTTGTCATCCCTAAACCACTTTGCTCAGTGATCTGAGAGCAAAGACATTGGTTTGAGGGACCTTGTGAGATAAAGAACCATGGAACCAACCTTGGGAAGCTAAGTCATCCTTCATGACTCCATAGCTTGCACCAAGAAGTCCTGTGGGTGTGTGGACAAGGCTCCTTAGACTTCTTTTTTCACATTTTAAGTTCTATGCATATATATATATATATATATATATATATATATATATATATATATATATATATATATATATATATATATATATATATATATATATATATATATATATATATATATATATATATATATCTGTGTGTGTGTGTGTGTGTGTGTGTGTGTGTGTGTGTGTGTGTGTGTGTGAAAAGGTGGAATAAGTATCTACAAGCTGTAAGACACAACACTTCAATTAAGTCATTACATATATGGCTAGACATATATAAGCATGAATAATAAAACCATCAGAAATCGACCAATTGCCTTCTAAAAGATGCAAGTATAGACTTGCTCTCAGATTTGTATAAGCAATACTAGTGACTAGACTACACCAAGACGAAGGATTTAATCTATATGAGCATGATATTAAGCTAAATGGATGCAAGATTATGCTAGATGGATGAATAGTGAGCTATATGAATTCAAGCAATCATAATTGAACTAAATATGCAAAAAGCTAAGCTAAGATGCAATAATCTCAAAAAGCAAGCACAATATCTTCAATGACTCCAGAGCAAAAACTGTATAATAACAATAAATCTCTAGGGTGTTTTGAATGAGAGATGAAGGCTGAACTTATAGAGAATCACAAGAGAGATCAAGAAAAAGCACAATTTAGGATAATTGAAATAATTGAGAAATCAGATTCAGTTAACCTTGAGATAGATTCCAATTATAGTTGAATTGAAATGCATTCAGATTATAAGTTTGAGTTTGCATTGGAGATAAAATTCAATTAATTCCATGCACTTGAGATAAAAATAGGTAATTATATGCAATTCTTTGATTTATTCAAGAAGATAGTCTTTTCAATGCAACTGAACTTCTTTTCTCAAAAGCTTTGAGTTCCAATTTTAGAGAATGATTAAATTCATTTAATTGCTTTTCTGATTTCAAGTTATCTCAATTTAGAAGAAAGAAATAATATCTCAAATTTGATTTCTCTCTCAATTCAATTCTGTTATTTTATTTTCAATTTAACTCTTGCTTTGCATATTGATTCCTCTTTTGTAATAAATTAATTCCTTTTTTATGATTAATGATAAATTTATTAATTAATTAAATATGCTAAAATATTTAATAAATTAAATAGGATAATTGATCAAAATGATTTTCTTTGAATGATTTAATTAATTAAATAAATATTTAATTAATATAGAATAATTCACTTGCCATGTGACATTAAATGAATGAAGAATTAATTGATTGTGTGCTCAATTTCGATTTAATTGCCTTTGGTTAGGACCTTGGTGATGTTGTCAAGATTAGGGGCCCATGGTTTAGGTGACCAATTTTAGGGTATTACATTTGCCCGTCTTTGAATCAATGTGCGAGCAACTCGTTGGTTCAAAGAATAGTTGATGTCTAGGAGATACCAATTCTGAACTTGATTGATCAAGAACCAAATGAAGAGCAAGGTGTTTAGCTTGATTTGAAGCGATGAAACTAAACAGAGTTGATTAAAGCGATACCGATCCCAAACTTGATTGAACTAGGACCGACGAAGAGCAAAGATACCAAACTTGAACTTGATTGATCAAGAAGCGAATCTTACTGATCTAGGACTTGATTGAGCTAGACACAGTGAGCAAAGATAAAATCTATCTTGAACTTGATGGATCAAGACACAATGAGTGAAGATAAACTGTCCAACTTGATTTGATGCGATGAAACTGAACACCTGGTTAGATTGAGCGTGTGATCAAAGATACTCTTTAAACTTTTGATTGAATTTAAATGAATAACCGGCTTGATGAAAAGCGATGAAACTGATTAACTTTAAGAGACTTATTCAGATGAAGGCAATATCAACTTGATTTGAAGTGATGAAATTGATATGCCCCTAGCGATTGATTCGACTGAGATGAACAAGGAATCTCAACTTGATATGAAGCGATGAAGCTGAGATGCCCCTTGGCAATAAGAATTTGTTTGATTTTCTTTATTTGAAAATATTTTTGCTCTTTTGATGAAGATTTGAAAAATTTCTCGACATTTGAAGATGTGAGGTCATGAGGTCACAAGTATGCCCCCTCGGGAGCGAAATCGAAAGATAACGAGGGTACATGATTTTAGGCAATTGTTGGTAATGATAGTTATTTGAGCACAAAGATTGAGTCAGAGGAATATGTGAATATTTAGCGATGATTGATGTGGAATGGAGCACTAAGTTGATTTGAAGAATTGAGAAATTGAGGAGAGCACTAAGTGGTTCAAGCTGTGCAAAATTGACTAGAAGAATGATCTCAGATTTCAATTTTGATTTCGATTGCCAAAATGGAATCAAGACGGGTAAATTAGCCAAGGGTACAATTTTCATGTCCATCGGAGGAAGTTGAAAAATTAGGGTTTGGGTGCACCGATTCAGGAGCACTGATTCGAGCGCCATAGACGTCATAACGACCTCAGAATTATGAGCCAACGGTGAGTGACTAATCTTATGCATGTTTATGTCATCAATTTTGAATTTTTGCTTTTTTATTCATTTAAAAATTTGGTTCATGTCATTTTGTCATGCGAGACCATACTGTGTCTCGTACGAAAAATTGTCTTTTAGTATTTTATCGTTTGAGGCCATTAGTTTTGTCATTCGAGACATCCCCGTCTATCATATGAATGTTTCTTAGAAGACCATTTTATCCTGTGGGTGTATGTGTTTTGTTGTATAGGAGTCTTTTGTTGTGCTATAGCTATTCCTGACTCGTACAAGTTTCTGCCTACACTGTTTAATGTCATATGAAAAATAGTGAGCATTTTTAAGGGTCAAAACATGAAAATTTGATTTTGCAATTGATGTATTTTGATTTGCATGATGTTTAAGTTATTTTGTAGCAAAATTTGAATGACTTTTTGATACTCTATCGTTTGATTCTTGCAGGTGTGATTACCACATGTTCTTTTTCGATGCGTCTATCCTCCTACTATGAGGCTAGTTCATGAGTTATCCGATATAGATACAGAACATATTGACTTGTGTGAGTTTACCCACCTTTTACAGATGCCATATATCTATGTGAATCACAGAATGCTCACTGCACTGGTTGAGAGATTCCATTCTGAGCATAACACGTTCCATTTACCAGTTGGGGAGATGACCATTACTCCAGAGGATGTTTACAGGATTCTCAGGATTGCATTTGCTGGGGATAAGGTTGATTACAATTTGACTCAGCGTCCTAGTATAATAGCCTTGAGATGCATTTTTCATGATGAGGACATCCTTATGCGGGCTATTAGTTGAGATGATATGATGGCCAAGTACAGTGAGTAGTTTCCCTTGGCATGTGTCTTGGTAGGATTCATTGGTTGCTTTGTTATGCCAGACAGAGGACAACAAGGTTTCTTATGCGGCTGGGCTAGGATGTAGGAGAGACTGGTGGATCATCCTGAGAGATTGGGATGGGGTTCTTGTCTATTAGCCCACATGTATCGTGAGATGCATGAGGTTGTGTACTGAGAGGGGAAGAGCATGGCAGCAGGGGTCTTGATTTTACAGATATGGGCCTGAGAGCATCTCCCAGTTTGTAGACCTATTGTGGATGATGACAAAGATCTACAACAGCTGATAGTTTATAAATATTCTGGATACATTACTCAGCCCCATCTGGGCAAGATAGAGTACTGGAGTCGGCAGCTAGATGACTTGATTGTTGTTGTATGGAGACCGTACAGGGGCCTTGAGCTTTGGGATGACTAGAGAGATGTGCGGAGAGATATGTTCATGACTAATCCTCTTAATGGTAGATCTTTGACGGTTATTGAGTGATTTGTTGTATCTCAGGTCATGAGGCAGTATGGTAGGCCTCAGGGGATTTCACAGGAGTTTACTGCCTATGCTCGTTATGCAGACAAGGAGAGACGAGGATGGGCCCCTAGGTTATCCCACACATTGAGCATGCAGGCGCTGACAAGGTTACAATGACTTCGGTGGGATTATTTGGATGACATTACACATGTTGGGGTATTGCCCCATTATAGGGATTGGTTCTAGCAGCATTCATTCCCTAGGTTTACAGATCCAATTGAGCAGGTGCCTCTCATAGAGGAGACTGAGGATGATGCCCCTGCACAGACACAAGGATAGGCACAAGGAGAGAGATAAGGACAGGGACAGAGAGTAGAGGATCCTAAGCTGGCCGGTGGTGATCCTAGTGCGAGCAACAATAGGGTACCAGCTGGGGCGAGACAGCAGCAGAGAGGAGAGGGCAGATCCATAGGAGCTGTTGGTGTGAGGATGAGTGGTGCTAGGACAACAAAGGGTGGAGGAGAGGAGGATTGAGTAGATCCTAGATAGGTACGACAAAGGAGGGATGAGCAGGGTGGAGATGGAGGTGGAGATGGAGGTGGAGATGGAGGTGGAAATGGAGGCGGAAATGGAGGTGGAGAGCCTGTGAGGGAGTAGGGCGCAACTGATGCAGCTTGGTTGATGAGAGTGAGATTAGCAGGTCTGCTCATAGTTGACAGTGGCTTAGACACAACTTGTAGAGCGGGACCGACAGCTGGTGGAGCTCAGAGCAGAGAGAGATCGATAGTTGGCTGAGGTCAGGGTAGAGCAAGACCGACAGCTGGCTGAGGTAAGGGCAGAGTGAGACACACTTCAGTGGGAGGTTTTACACCAGATGAGCCGAGCAACTTATTATGTTGTGGCATATAGTGTAGTAGTTCCTGTAGTGCAACAGGTTGTCCCATATTCTTAGTACATGGCGCGATTTGAGGGAGCTCGGGCACCAAGGCAGGATGTTGGTCAGCAAGCTGCACCTCTTCCACCACCTGGCAATGAGGGAGAGGTAGAGAGCTATATTTTTTTATAGCTCTTAGATTTTGCTAGATAATCCATTTTTTTTGTAGCTTATATGATTCTTGCTCCGATGGGAGATTGTATATGACAGTTATATCACTTGTACTCTGAGATATTGATGATTATATATATGAGATCTTGATTTGATTATGAATGTTTGTTTTTGTTTCTTTTCATATCCAAATAAATGATGAAAATGAGTAATGCAAATTGTTTATTTTTCTATGCAATACTATGAATGTAAATGAGTGTATGAATCTATATAAAATGCTTCTGTATGTAGCTAACATTGTTAGACACAATGCACCATTGAGAGGGGGAGGGGGTGAATCAGTGGTTCTCAAAACTTATCCTTTTGACTTTCTTTTGTGAGCAACACCAGTTTGTGAATCAAGCACAATGCAGAATTATTGGTTAGTAATGACACTAACTCATAAACACACACAAGGAGACATCACATAACACCAGTATATACAAGGAAAACCCAAGATGGGAAAAACCTCGGTGAGCAATGTTGCTAGAGACTACTGCTCCAATCCAACCTCATAGTAAAACCCAAGGAACACCAACCCCTGACTTTAGGGCACTAACCCAATGAGCTACAACCCCTATTAGATTTATGGGCTACAACCCAAAGGAGCACCAACCCCTGCACTGAGCTACAACTTAGTGTTCACAAAGCAAACTTCAACTGCATAAGTTGTTATCATGTTACAAGTGAATCTTGCAAGCTTATCAAATATCTTACTCTATCGGTGAAGTATCTTCTCTCCTTTACTGACTCACTCTTCTTCCTACCCTACACATGCTGCTTCTCTGCTGGATCTACAACTCACCTTCAACACATCACCGGTATCACACTCTGTCGATGTAAACACTACTAGTTCTTCTCTCCAACCGATTGAAGGCTTCAACCAAGTTCACTCTCCCTCTCTTTTTAGATGCTCATTAAGCACTCAACTAATCTTGTTCTTACTTGCAAAAGTCTTCCACTTTGCAACAAAACAATATTCACTTCTTCAGTAACAACAAACAATCTCTTAGGCCTTTTTACTTATAGCCCAGATTTCCTGCCAAATACCCATTCAAAATTCAAGCGGTTAGGGTTTCCTCACCATCCTCGAGGCAAACCAAATCCAATCAGATCTTGCATGATCTAATCTTTCTGACATCTAAATGCATATCTCTATCATAGTCACATCTCCTTGATCATGCCCTTCAATCCCGATGAATTGCTTTTTACCCTCGCAGCAAATCCTTCGGTCAGTCATGAAAGATATATCGGGCTATTTCCTTCATCGCTTCGATCTTCTCAATATCTCTTAGCTGGCTCATAGTTGTCTTCCAGACCTCAAGCCCCAAACTCCTGCAATCGATCTGCAACAAGTCCATGATTTGTGGGGTTTTTCATTAAATTTGACCAACCCTGCAACAACCTTATTGCTGTACATTCTATCTTTATCCAATCGCAGGTTTGCCATGTTGATTCCATGTCGACTATCTACCAGCTTGGTACTTCAATTCAGTCCAAGTAGGATCACCGACCAACCACACTACTAGTTCCTTACTTAGGCCGGTTTGCTAACCCTTCTGGTCTCAACCATTCTATGAGTTATCTTTTCATATCTGCTCTCATCTTGAACTATAGATGGAACTCTCAAACTAGTCTCCAGACTGCTAAGTCTAAGATATCTTCTGCTACTTCATCTTGCTTATACAACAGATGGAGTCATATACCAGTTACCACTCCTGAGGACATCGTGTCATCATTCTTACTCAAGGCTCAATCTTCTTTTCACTCAGGTCAGATTCCTCTATTTGTATCTACTCAACCTTACCTTTTCCTTGATAGCTTTGACCATATCTCAACTGGTTTGTCAAGATGACAAACACTTCATACTCCCTCTATACTAGCATCTCCACATACCTCTTCATTCTTATCTCACCAAACTAAGATATACTAAATGCATAATAGGAGATAAGCACCACTTGCTAGATGAGATAACACTTTGTCTTTTGCATTCTGCAATGTTCTTCATGTGATCTGATGTGAGCACATTTACTATCAGTCAATGCTTTGCATGATGACTGCTTCTTCATCCAATGAGAGTCCTGTTGTTCTGTAACATCTTAGCAACCGCTCAAACCACTTCTCCATCTCATCACACAAGTCAGGCGCTAACTTGTGTACTAATGAATTCTATGAGCATCTTCTTTACCTTTACCAGTGTTCAACAACACAAGGTGATATCCAAGCTATCACAATTTGTACTCCTTCATATTAGTGTTGCACATACATCTCATCTACCGGTGGTCATCCCATACCAGTTGACATCAATGACAACACAATGCCAACAAACATCTCAATACACAAGTACTCGATCGGAAAAATGATGAAACAAAGAGCACTTAGCTAAGAAATGATGATACTTCAAACTCTCATTTGGAAGATAAAGAGACCATTGTTATCATGCAGAAATCACTCAAAATTCAGAAAATGTAGAATGAACGCAACTTAAACTAGTCACTGGATTTGGAATGCTTAATTTTCATCACTGAGTGTTTACAAACATAGCAGGTAGAATATAGGTCCTTCCTTTTCATGTGCAATATTAATTATATTGTCTACAATGATCCTTTTTTTGTTCATATCCTTGGACAGATTACACAGGCATCCAAATTGCACATTTAAAGATATTCCCTCGAAATAGACAAAGAAATGATGCCAACCTCCCTATAGCATACAAATAAGAGGAGTTGAGGTATGTGTGGTGATTTCACCTTGATGTGAAGGATCTTATCACAGACACCCAGCTGATTAGATGTTTCTAGATCATCGGAATCATTCCTATAAGTAGAAAACAAAGAAAATATTATGCCCCCAATCCTTGCTCCTCTTAGTCAAGATAGACTTCCTCGAGTTACTCAGGGAGAATAATAATTGAAAACCAATATTAAAGTCAACACACAAAGAAAATTTCATGCATATCTCAAACTGTTCAGTGGTTGTTTTCAGTAATGTTGTTTTGCTTGTGTACTTAGTGATAAAACTCTTTAGTAGTTAGGAGATAGGTGACTGACTCAGATTGGATGACTGGGTATCACTGACATAATGATGACTTGGTTGATGTTTCTTAGGACACGTAAATTGCTCAGTCAATTACCCTAAGACTAGGACATTGATCAGTTTCAAGACATGAGGGTTCTAAAAGAACCAAAAAGTCACAAAAGTGACTAAAAGATATGTACAAGTGAAAGAAAAGATGCAGGAAAGCGGGAAATGCCAACGTTGCATTTATAGATGGATCGTTTGAGTACAAGAGGCGCCTGTTTGCCAAGTTTTCACCTACTTGGCAAAGATTTTTATTTTTATTTATTTTATTTTTTTCAAGACATTTTATGATTTTTATGATTTTTTTTTAGGACATTTTCAGTTGTACAGGTTACTAGAGCAGAGAATACTAAGTGAAGAAATTTTTCAAGTGGATGGTGTTAATCGGTTCACAGAGCTATTCTCCTTCCACTGTTGAGAGCTAATAGGCACCCGAGCCAAAGACTATAGTAACGATGTAGGGACCCAACCAGTTGGGTTCAAACTTCCCTTTGTTGTCTCAAAACTGTTGATTTTTAGGATTTTCTCTCAGAACAAGGTCACCAACCTAAAATTTTCATTCTCGAACCTTCTTGTTATATCCTTTAGACATTATCTTTTGATACACTCTTAGATGATCAAACGCCACTTGCCAACGCTCATTCAGAAACTCGAGTTCTTCTAATCTAGATATTCTATAGTCTTCATCAATAACGAGACCTTGCAAAGAAACTCTTAGAGATGGTATTTCCACCTCAATAGGTAAGACTGCTTTAGATCCGTATACCAAAGCAAAAGGTGTAGCCCCACTAGGTGTTCTAATACTTGTTCTATAAGCCCATAGTGCAAGATTGAGCTAGAGATGCCAATCCCTCCTAGATTTGTTTACTGTTCTGTGTAAGATAGTCAGAAAATTTTTGTTAGATGCTTCAGCTTGTCCATTATCTTGAGGGTAATATACAGATGACCAGTGCTGTTTGATTTTGAATTTCTCACATAGCTCATCTAGATCTTTATTCTTGAATTATCCTCCATTGTCAGTCACAATGGATGAAGGTATCCCATACCTATAGATGATATAGTTAAGGATGAAAAAAGCTACTTGTTTACTGGTTGCTTTGATGAGCAAAACTACTTCTACCCACTTAGTGAAGTACTCAGTGGCAGTTATGATAAACTTGTGTCCATTGGATGATGCATGATACATTTGACTGATGAGGTCAAAGGCCCATTGCTGAAAAGGCCAATGTGTAATGAAGGGCATGAGATCCCTTGGTAGAGCATGTATGAGATTCCCATGTAGCTGACAGTTCTCACAAGTTTTAGAAAACTTTATAGCATCTTTCTCCATGTCTGGCTAGTAGTAGCCAACCCTTAGTAATTTCTAAGCTAAAGTAAGACCATTCGAATGAGATCCAGAAATACCTTCATGGACTTCCGATAATGCATGTTGTGACTCTTCAATTTATAGACACCTAAGAAAAGTACTATCCAAACCTCGCCTAAATAGATCGTTAGCGATGATGACGTACTATGAAGCATTTTCGATTAGGTTCCTTTTCTCATTACGGGTAAGATTTTCTGGGATAATTTGGTCTCATAGATAAGAGTAAATATGGCTATAGCGAGATGAGTCATGTCCAATAATAGAACAAACCATCTGGGACTCAGGAGAATCATAGGCAGGGTAATTTAACTCTTCCACCAAGAATTCAAAGCAAAAATTAGATTCTTGTAACTCTGGTATGGATGCCAAGGTGGCCATAGCATCTGCTGCTCTGTTTGCAGATCTAGGAATCTACTGGAATGACACAAAAGTAAAATAATTCTTGAGATCATCCATCATCCTCTTATAAGGCATCATTTTATCATCTTGATTCTGATATGTATCGTTGATTTGATTGTTGATTAGCTGAGAATCTCCATAGATGTGTAATTCCAGAACCTTCCATTCGATAGCTAGCTTGATCCCATTTACCAAAGCTTCATACTCTACAATGTTGTTTGTGTAAGGGAAAATAATCTTGTAAGCCTTCGGGATTGAATACCTTTGAGGAGCAATAAAAATTATTCTAGCACCAGAACTGTGTTGAGTGAAAGACCCATCAAAGAACATCTTCCATGATTGTTGAGTAAGGTGCATGATTGATTCATCTAGAAATTCTATATGCAGAGGTTGAGTGTCTTCGGGTGGAGTATCAACAAGTTGATATGCAATTACCCATCCTTTGATGGATTTGCATTGTATATATTCAATATCAAACTCTGTAAGAACCATGACCCATTTAGCCAATCTTCCTGTAAGTGTTGCTTTGTTGAGAAGATATTTGAGCAGATCAATCTTAGCTACTAGCTTGATGGAATGTGCTAACATGTAGTGTCTCAATTTTTGTGATGCAAAGACTAATGCCAAGCATGATTTTTCTATTATAGTATAGTTCATTTCATTAGACACCAATGTTCTGCTGATATAATATATAGCTCTCTCTTTTATTTTCATCCTATTGTTCCAGAAGTGCCCCCAATGATGAATCAATAGCTAATATGTATAAAATTAATGGTTTAACATGAATTGGTGGCATCGGTATTGGTGGATTAGACAAGTATTCTTTGATTTTTTGAAGGTGTTGTTCACATTCTTGATCCTAGTTGTATGTTACTCCTTTCCTTAATACTTTTGTGAAGGGTTGAGCCTTATTTGCTAGCTAAGAAATAAAGCGTCTGATTGACTGGAGACATCCTTGTAAACTTCTCATTTGATTGATATTCTTTGGAGGTGACATTTCCATTATAGCTTGGACCTTCTTAGGATCAACCTAAATTCCTTTCTTTGAAATGATGGAGCCAAGTAATTTCCTTGATGTCACTCTGAATGCACACTTTTTAGGATTTATTCGGAGCTTGAATTTTTCCATTCTATCTAGTATGAGGCCTAGCTCATGAATATGTGTGGATCTCTTCATAGTCTTCACTAAAGTGTCATCAACATAATCTTCCATATTCTTATGCATCATATCAGAAAGATAGTAGTTACTGCTCTTTGGTAAGTTGCTCCTGCATTCTTTAGCCCAAATGGCATGACATTCCAACAAAAGGTTCCCCATGCACAGGGGAAAGCTATCTTTTATTGATCTCCAGGAGCTATTTTGATCTGATTATAACCAGAGAATCCATCCATTAGTTAGTACATCTCATATCCACTATCATATCAATGTTAGGCAATAGAAAATTGTCTTTCGGACATGCTTTATTGAGATCCCTGAAGTTTGTACAAACCCTAATAGATTTGTCTGCCTTTGATACAGGTACTATGTTTGAAATCCCTTCCGCGTAGTCTATTTCTCTGATAAATCCAGCTTTTAGCAATTTTTCTAGCTCAGATTTGACTAATAGTGCCACATGAGGGTGCATCTTGTGGAGTTTTTGCTTGACTGGTTTAACTCCTAGTGTAATAGAAAGATGGTGCATGATGAGATCAGGACCTAGACCAGACATATCAAAGTATGTCCATGCAAAGTTGATCTTATTTTCTAGGAAGAGATTGCTGAAATCTTTTAACTCTTCTGCTGATAATGATTGAGCTAAGTGGATGATATGTGGTGTCTCTTGACTCCCAATATTTACTAGCTGAGTTGGTTCAATCAATATAGAAGACCTTTCTTGGAAATGACTTGGCAGTATATCAAGTATCTCACCTTCAGGTGCCTCAGAGAGGTTTTCACCCTTAGGTACGTCCTTTATTTTTTCTATTTTTTATTCTGACACCGCCACAATGTGGTTTTCGCCATCAGATCTTATATTTTTTCTTTTTTAATTTTTGCGAATAAGATACTTGATATCTATTTTAGTCATGTTCTCACTATGTTTGCTGGTGGAAGAGTCCATTGGTTCAACTGCATTAATGTAGTAGGCTAACATATAGTCATTGGAAAAGACAGGTACATTCATAGGTTGGTTTTGAAGACTACAGTCAATTAGTTCAGGATGTACCAAGGATAAAGTTTGGATAGGCTCGAGAGAGTTCACGGTATTATCATCATAAATTTGGACCGACAAGTCGAGTTATAGAAGACTACCTTACGTAAATGTCTCGAGACCAGGAATAGTTACAACATGATCATTGAAGTGCACGTTAATATTTAGTTGAACAAATCCAATAGACCTACTCGTAGCACCGTTCTCTACGCTAGACTAGACTACATATCATGGTTCAAAAGTAATAAGATCAGTAGGCAAATTCCTGACATCCATGACAGAGGACTTAGAGTTTGATGCTGAATAGGTATTATCATCAATAGGATTGTTGTCAGAGTCATCAGAGTCATAAGAGGAAGTTTTTGACTCTTCTTCAAGTAATTGAATGAATGTATGTATAGTGTCAATACCTACATATTTCATGTTGCAAGTTCCTTCATGATTTAGTTCATTTATCACTTGTATCTGACATACCTATTGACATAACCTTGATGGTTCTATGAATTTATGTCTTCTACTCCATTCAATTTCTTCTGGACTAATGACTGGTTCTATATCTGTAGCTTCCAGTTCTTCTTGTGTAGTTTCATACCTGATTTGTTCTGTCCTATTAGAGGGAGACATAGTAGGTGAAGAAATTTCTTGTGTCCTTCCTTCTTTCAAGTTTTGTTCATAGTCTGCTTGTCTTTTTAGTCTGATTTCTTCTATCTTTGTTTGTAGTTTTAAGCGTATTAGCTCTTGTGTTTCATCTGTGATATCATTTCTCTTCTGGAGTTTCTATACTGGATGTATCTGAGAGATGATCTGGACCCCATTCATACTCATTCGAGTCAGTTTTTGAATCATCTACTTGTTGTCTACTAGTGTATTGAACTAGGATTTTCAGTGGTGCAAACAATTATCTGATTCTTTCTACCTCTTCTCTCATATCCTCTAGGACTTCTACTCCTTGTAATGTTGTAACTGATACCATTGGGACTTGAGTACTAATTGTTTCCTCTCTCTTGATTGATAATTATTTTTGTTCTTTTTCATACTCTTCTTGAGTTTGTTGAGTGTTTACTTTCTATGATAGTGAAGGTAGTGTCTTTTTCTTCCACTTAGACTTAGAAGCATGTTTTTGGTCTGATGTCTTTCCTGGATTGTATCCCAGTCTAGATTTGTTAGTTGTAGACTTAGTTTGTAGATGAATAGGTTCAATGATACCTTCTTGATTTTTTCCCAAAGGACCAATACCTGAATATCCCATGCTTTGAATCATTTTATATCCTAGACCATATTGTGTCTGGGAAATCTCACAATGTCTTACTTCTTTGTTTTCACTATCTTCTTTGAAAAGCCATTTGAGAACAACATCCTCTTCTATTTCATCTACAAGGGAAGTAGAGGATTGTACAAAGAGACCGTCATATATAAAATTTGGAGTAGAAGTCTGTGGCTTCATAACCTCTAATTGTTTTCCTGATTGTTTGGGTGATGGAGGAAGAGAGATTAGTGAAATGATTGGTTCTATCTTGTATCCATCCATGCCAGTATCTGTGATTTTCAATTTCTTTTCTAAGTCCTTCATCAAGATTTTTGAACTTTCACCTGTAGAGGCTGCTCTATTATGAGGCACAAAGGTATCAGCACTCTTTATCAATGCATTACAAAGGGGGTTTGTATCATCAGGAATATTGACTTCAACCTCGTTTTAAGGAAAGTTTAAGCATTGATGATATGTAGATGGAACTTGCTTCATTTCATGAATCCATGGCCTACCGAGTAAGATGCTGTATGATAGAGGAAGATCAAGCACTTGGAAAATAACATCCCTTTCTACAAGTCCTACTCTGATTGGTACTAGTACCAGACCTTTAGAGGTTCTTTCTTATTCATCATAAGGTTTGATTGTTATTTTATTGGTTGGATCAATGCCATTTTCAAAAAATCCCAACTGTGTAAGTAGGTTATAGGTACAAATATTCAACCCAATGCCTCCATCTATCAAAACATGTTTAACTCGGTGTTTATGGATCATAGCTTCAATGTGCAATGGTTGGTTTTGTGGGTGATTCAGTGAGTTGTCATCTTCTTCAGAGAAAGTAAGACAATGAGGCAAAGTCAGGTGACCCACCATAGATTGAAACCGATCAATATCTAAATCTTTTGGGATATTAGTTGCGAGTAATGCTTTGTCCAGGATCTCTTTATGAACAGGAGAGATTTTGAGCAATTCAAAGATGGAGATTTGAGCATTCGTTCTTTTTAGTTGTTCGACAATGCTATATATAGGGGATGATGATGAAGTTAGCTGTTTAAATTTAACAAATGCTATATATGTTTGTTTGTTTGATGAGGTTGGTAGGTTTGACATCGTTTGAGCAGGATTTGAAGAACTAGCTCCTTAGAGAGTGACTTTCTTTCGAGTGTGGGTCATAGAATTTCATTTTGTGATTCGTTTTGTTTATCTTTGATTATAATCACATTGCAATATTTAGGTTGGAAAGACACAATCATGTTGATCATATTGTCATTGTTGGTATAGGTGTAATTAACTTTGGCACCTCCTTTTGACTTTGAGGAATCACCTTGTTCATAAACAGATAATGGACCTTTGAAATCTTTGTGATCAACATTAGTTGTGTGATTTCCAACAACAATCTTGCCAGCATCAACGAGAACTTGAATCTCATGCTTGAGCTTCATGCAATTGTTTGTGTTATGACCTTTTTTTTGATGGTATTCGGAGTATTCATTTTCTCTCCAACATTTTGGTTTAACTTCTGGATCATATGACCTAGAATTGTCTGGTAAGGTTATCAGATCATTTGCCAATAAAGTTTTAAAAGCGGATTCATATGATTCCTCTAGAGGAGTGAAGTCGCATTTAGGTTTCGAAAGCCAAGGTTTCTCTTTAAACCATTCTTTTACTTTCTTCGGAGGATTTTCTGCTGCATTTTTAGCTGCTTTGAGTGCTTGCGTGCCACTGGACAAGTTAAATATCATGGATTTTGATTTTTCTTTAATAGTGTCTACCACTCCATCATTAACAACATTTTTGTTGCTATCTTTGCCATATTTCCAATATTTGTTCTTTTCTTTGGAGCTAGAAGCTTGTTGTGTTTCTTTCCAAAGTGAGATATCTCCTTTCTTTATAGGCACATCTTCCATTCTGAGGGCACTGTCTACCATTTTGTTGAATGAGGGATATACTTGCATTTGGATACTGTATTTCAATTCAGGGATTAAGTTGTTGACAAATATATCCATCTTCTCAAAATCTAGAATAGGCCATGAATATCTAGAGAACATCTTTCTCCATCGTTGGAGAAAAGTGAGAAAGGGATCTCCTATTTTCTGTTTGGTATTACAAAGCTCTATCATAGTGACTGGGTGACGAATGTTATAGGATTATTGTTGTAGAAATAGTTATATTAATTCTTCAAAAGTTTTTATTCCCATAGGTAGGCTTGAGAACCATTCCATAGCTTGCCCCCCTAAACTTCTCGGGAAAAGGCGCATGAGATATGTTTGGTCGTGCATGAACTCCATACATAAAGCATAAAATTATCTGATATGGTCTGGGGGATTTGAGTTACCATTATATTTGTCAAATTTTAGGATCTCTACTCGTGAAGGAAATGGAGGCATGTAAATGTTTTTATCAAATGGAAATGGGCATATTGTATCCAGAGAATATTGTTTTGGTTATTTATCCTTGTTTTTCAGTTCTGTGATCTCAGTTCGTAATGCTTGTAATTGTTTGTTTACCATTGCTAATGGTGTCTCTTCCTCTTTAGTGATGAGAGCCTCAACATTATAAACAATAGGAAGTTTAGCTCCTTGCTTTGCTAGTTCTAGAAAATAGTCTTCTTTTTCTCTAGCCATGATAACCTTCATCATTTTTCCGAAATCTTTATCTTTTTGACATTTCTGTATATCAATTTCTGGAGGTTCAAAGGCTTCAGTTTCACTTGATGAGGAATCACTGTCAGCTACTTGGATACTGAGATCATCATAAGTTTTGTGTTTAGCAGCTCATATTTCTTGTTTTGTTCCAAATATGGTGGGAGACAAGGGTTGATCATAATTTGACATATCTAATGATGAAGGTTTATCAATGAGAGGATCCTTTACATAAAATGGATTATTTTGATATGAAAAGGATTGTCCTTTTCCCTTGGCAGCTTTCTTACGAGAACTTCTAGTTTGAATAGGCTTTTTTAACTGATTGATGTGACCTAAAGCTGTTTGTGATGCAGAAGTCAAGATCAAATTTGGAGCTAGTTGTTCGTTTAACATATTTATTGAGAGAAGCAACTAAGATTTAGTCTGGTTTCAGGAAAGATCTATCTTGTGTAAGATGTTTATCTAAGTTACCTAGTTTGATTTAAGAGAAGTGACTAAGAGTCAGTCTGGTTTCAGGAATGATCTATCTTGTGTAAGACGTTATCTAAGTGACTAAAATTTGATAAATGGTTGATTGAACTAGCTGAAGGATGATCAACAAAATCGTGCAACACCACAACAGAAGTGCACTGTTTAGATTTGTTTATGCTAAAAAATGATAACCAATTTTATGCTCATTGTAGACTCTTTTAGGCAAGTTTGACTGCTCTAGACTGACAAAATCAGAGATTCGTACGACGGGTTTTACAGGACCAGACGATATTTTAATAGCTTCAGGAAAATAGAAATAAAATTTTGTACGAGTTGCTACCTATGTTCGCACGACAAATGCGTATACCTCAGACGACAAACTGATGAATGTAATGGTTTTTCGTATGACACAAAATCAAAGATCAAACGATAATTCCCTAAGCAGGACGTCAGTTTATCAGATTTCGTATGACACAGAACTAAGGCTTAGGTGACAAACTGTAAGACTTGATGAAATTTTGTATGACAACAGGTATGTAGCAGGATGATAAATCAGAAGACTGGTACGACAACTTACTGGATAGAGACAAAATTTGTGATAGACCAAGTTTTTTTTGACTAATGACGACCAATTTTGAGATGGACTGAGTTTTTGGACAATTGAGATAGACTAGTTTTTTACCAGGACAAAGTTTTGACCAAGATAGACTAGTTTTTGATATGGACAGAGTTTTGACCACTAAGTTGTTTATTGTTTTCTCCAGTTTTGGTATTTTAGTTTCAGTTTCAGGGATGAAAACACAGTAAACACACAATATGTATAATGACTTCAATCACAATACGCTAACCCTATGGAAATTGGTGAGAAGAAAACCTTTTCTTGCTGACTTAGGTACACACCCAATAGCTAATCAGAATACAGCCACTGAGTCTAACACAATGGAATTCTCAACGCCATATTAGCCGACTCCAAATGCTAATGGGGGCACGATATGGCAAGTGTCTTGGGAGAGTTACTATCTCTCTTGCACAAAGATTATCACCCTTTTGGAGGTGAACCAGGTAGCTTCTAATTTTAATTGGAACTAGTAAGGGATCCATTTGGCGCGTCAGGGTATAAACTCAATTAAGAGGTCTCCCAGTCTTGAAAACCAAGGTTTAATATACCCGAAGGTACAAAGGAGAGCTATTCCCGAGCACTGCCGTTGACTTGATTTTCATCAAATCAAGTTTATTTTATAGTGGGTTGGAGTACTTGGCGTTTAGTCATTCCCACTTGGGTCATTCTCCTCTCACCGACCCTAATGGATTTGGCCTTAAAGGCTCCTCGGGAGGGCAGGCCCGCTAAAGATATACAAATCTCAAACTTAGGAAAAATCCTCAAGGGTCTGGATTTCTGATTGCCTATATAGACAAGAGCATACTCTCCTACCTCTCAAAATTTTCTTAAGACACGAAAGAAAGATTTGTTCATTAACCAGATAGCAAGTTAGGTGCCTAAAAATGAATTTAATGAATACACAATGTTTGCTCGAATCTCCCCAAGCAACCTGCAAAGACAACGAATCAGTAGTCATATTGTCTTTGTTTGACAAGCATATTCTTCGACAAGTGTTCTGCAAAAACTGATTAGGCTATGAAAATTTCTCAGATAGATGAACAACAAGCCAGGGTCAACGTTAGTATGATAAAAAATGAATGAGAAAACCTAAAGAATGAAATTTTCTTTTAACCCAGAAACACAGAATACCGTACGACGATTCTCACTGATTCATACGATAATTTGTATGAGATCGCACGATATTTGCAGTTTGTCGTTCGACACTGTGGGAAAACTCGTACGATAATTCGCAGTAAGTGTTCGAACAAAAATCTGAAAAATAAGAAAAAATTTAGTCTTAGAGGTCGAAAGATGTAGTCTTCTGCCCCACGGTGGGCACCCGAAATGTGTGTGTGAAAAGGTGGAATAAGTATCTGCAAGCTGTAAGACACAACACTTTAATTAAGTCATTACATGTATGGTTAGATAGATATAAGCATGAATAATAAAACCATCACAAATTGACCAATTGCCTTCTAAAAGATGCGAGTATAGACTCGCTCTCATATATGTATAAGCAATACCAATTACTAGACTACACCAAGATGAAGGATTTAATCTATATGAGCATGATATTAAGCTAAATGGATGCAAGATTATGCTAGATGGATGAATAGTAAGCTATATGAATTCAAGCAATCATAATTGAACTAAATATGCAAAAAGCTAAGCTAAGATGCAATAATCTCAAAAAGCAAGCACAATATCTTCAATGACTCTAGAGCAAAAACTGTATAATAACAATAAATCTCTAGGGTGTTTTGAATGAGAGATGAAGGCTGAATTTATAGAGAATCACAAGAGAGATCAAGAAAAAACACAATTTAGGATAATTGAAATAATTGAGAAATCAGATTCAGTTAATCTCAGATAGATTCCAATTATAGTTGAATTGAAATGCATTCAGATTATAAGTTTGAGTTTGCATTGGAGATAAAATTCAATTAATTCCATGCACTTGAGATAAAAATAGGTAATTATATGCAATTCTTTGATTTATTCAAGAAAAGAGTCTTTTCAATGCAATTGAACTTCTTTTCTCAAAAGCTTTGAGTTCCAATTTTAGAGAATGATTAAATTCATTTAATTGCTTTTCTGATTTCAAGTTATCTCGAAAGATATAATATCTCAAATTTGATTTCTCTCTCAATTCAATTCTTTTATTTTATTTTCAATTTAACTCTTGCTTTGCATATTGATTCCTCTTTTGTAATAAATTAATTCCTTTTTTATGATTAATGACAAATTTATTAATTAATTAAATATACTAAGATATTTAATAAATTAAATACATAATTGATTAAAATGATTTTCTTGGGATGATTTAATTAATTATATAAATATTTAATTAATATAGAATAATTCACTTGCCATGTGACATTTAATGATTGAAGAATTAATTGATTGTGTGCTCAAAGTTGATTTAATTGCCTTTGGTAGGACCTTGGTGATGTTGTCGAGATTAGGGGCCCATGGTTTAGGTGACCAATTTTAGGGTATTACAATATACATATGTATACATATGTATATACATATGTACACACACACACACACACACACACACACACACACACACACACACACACACATGCCATTACATAATCGAGGAAACACATAGATTCGAAGAATAAAATTGATTTAATCCCGAATTTCAAAAACAAATAAATAAAATTACAAAACAAGGTTTAGAAGATTTCTTTTTCTGATATCGATTTTTGTTCCAAAATACGAAAAATCTATAAACCGAAAACAATGCCCTTATTGTTTTCTCATCTTAGTAAAAATAGCCCAATTGATTTTCATTCGAATAAGAAGAAATTTTGACATGCAACGAAGGAAAAGAACCAGAAACCTACCACTTCTCACTATCTAGAGAACAACACAAAGGAGGTAGAAATGAATTCTCAAGAGATCCATGCCAAGACACACAAATCAGAAAAGAACTTCACAAGGTAAATAAATCCAACTCCTTGTTAATTTCCTCTTCAATAGAATTCTCCCTAAAAATTTCTTGAACAAAATCCCCATAACCAGAAAATGCATTCGAAGAGAAAACTTCATGGGAATCCTCATATCTTCCTCCTTCCCCCTTTTCCCCAAAAAGCTAGTAAATAAAATTCTCTTTTCAAAATTGTAACTCCCTCAATTAATTTTTGCATACCAAGATTCCATTAATTACTTTATTTTAGTAACCCCCACACATGCAATCTTAAACATAGAATAATTAAATGTTAATTATTTTCTTTAAATTAATTTTTTAAATAATTAAGTAATAATTGCATTTTTAATAGATTATTACATAAGCGATGGAAATAATTAATTAAATATTTATAATTTTCTATTTAATTAATCATTAGATAAATAATTTAAGCCCTTAAGCTTCTCAATTAATAAGTCAAATGAGGCAACTATAATAAATTATTAATTAATTAATTAATCTTTAAATACACAAATAGATGTTGTTATTAATTCCATTAATGAATACTCTTTTCGAATTAATTAAATAATTTACATCTATAAGTTCCACAATTTCAACTTATTAATTAATGAAATGATGACATCCAAATATCATTAAAATGTAATACTAATCTTTTTCACAAAATATTAGATAATTACTATTATTATTATTTTTTGATTGATAATGGGTCGTAGCAGTATAATTTTATTAATTAAAAGAGATGATTAGATTTTAATACAAGTTCGGTTCAGTGTGGGCATCGATAGGAAATAACCGAATGAAGAAAACCTCTGGTCTTGCCCAAGGATAAAATCCTAGAAGATCAATACATTTCCTAAAGAGCCAAATGGTCAATGGTTGGCTGCTTGGGTGATTACATAATTTGTTAGCCCCCCTTACATCGTGATTAACCTTGACCTTCTATGATGAGATTCCAGTAGCAAAATGAGAGCCTTGCCATCTGAGAATAGTCGGTTCTGCAATACCCCAAAAGCATATGCTTTTGTACTTGGTTGCACTGGTCAGAAAGTGGTTTCCTTAATTGCCTATGGATCCTGCGAATCACTGTAAAATGTTCCTCCTGTAGCCTGGATATTCATGTTAATCTTGAAAAAGAATTAAACTGAAAATATGAATAAAATTGTTGAGCAAGGGAAAATAATAAGCCTAACAAACTTCATAAAGAAAACCTCAGATACAGAGTCATGTACCAATAATGCTTCCTGAGTGCCTAAAACTGGCCAATATTAAGTCAGACTGATAACAAATATAAAGGTTGATACCTACATCAAAATCTTGTTAAAGAGCCTAATAAAGCAAAGAGTAAACGTGACCAAATGGACCAGGGTCATTACACCCATGGGCCACTGAAGATTAATTTTGAAGAGCAAAGAAAGGACAACACGGAGTCAAAGCCATCTCGTAATACAGGAAGGGATGTCTATTTTATAAATAAAACAACATAGCAAAGGCCTAGAGTAGTATAAATTAATAAATTATCAGACTAATGATGAATAATGAGCAAAAAGCTGATCTAAATAAGCAGATAAGCCTAAAATGAAGATATAGCTAGGATTGAGCCAACAAAATTAGTTTTGAAAATGGCAGAAAGTATATACCTATATGTATCTATACATATACTTATGCTATATGTATATCTACATATGTATATCCACATATATGCAGATGTGTATATATCTTTGTAGAAAGTATATATACGCACCTGTATCTATGTGTTTATGAGTATGTTAGTATATATATATACCAATGAAATACAAATCTATATATACATACATATATGTATATCCATGTATATATTTATATATATATATATATATATATATACATAATGTAATTCTATATGTATCCTAGTTCACAGTTGAATTTATTTGATAAAGCAAAATCATCGAAACAGGGCAGGATTCAACAGACATATGTATATCTATTATGAGTCTGAATATAGGTATATTAACAAAAGAAGGAAACTATATAGTTATGAAGAGCAACATGGAGAGTACTATGCTTCAAAAAAATGAGAGTCGACAACATACTATAGATAATTACTAAAGTAATTATGAGTCTGGGTAGCAACATGTCTTGAAGGAAATCCCACGCCTCTTCACAAATCTAACTACAAGTGGCAGACCCTTTCCCTTTCATCCCTGCATAATCTGATGGTGAGATCTTCAGAGAGGCTAAAAACTCTAGATTAGGCTTCTCCATTCTGAAACCTTTTGCTAGATCCATGTTTAGTCCCTCATCCCGTAGGTAAACAACCAGCCAGTTCTTATAGGGGGGTAATTTCACATGAAGCCACCACATGAGGAAATTAATATTCCTTTGAATTATAAGGCGTCTGTTTGCAAATTTTGCAAGGTTATCAATTGCTAGAATTGGGAACCGAGGAACCTGACAATTATTCCACATTAAGATGTCTTAATGTCGGGGCTTAGGGGCTAGAAGATCATTGGCAACGTTTACCATTACTCAGTCAAGTTCTCCCAGGATGTTGTGCTTAAAAACCTTTAAGCATAGCTTCCTAATGAACTCCCTGTTGGGATCAAAATGAAACACTACTGCTAAAAACATAGAGGAGATATTAGAGTTCACTCTAGTTCTGTCCTCATTATGAATGAAATATTCCCCTAAGATTTGCAAAATGGCATTAATAACTAGGTCATGAGGAGAATTGACAATACCTTTCAAACGAGCTGGCTTAATCTCACTAGATACAACCATTTGTCTCTTTGAGCATTTGAGCTTAAGAACCGTATCCATTTCGACCTGTATTGAGCTCTTTGTCAAAATTACAGGCTGTAAATGAAGAAAGGAGCCTTTATAAAGCCAAAAGGTCGATCGAAGAGATATCAAATCATGACACGAATAATGGATAGGTCATTTAAGATGAAATAATTCTCCATCATAATGAAGCATTGGATTGAGGTACTTGATAGCCGAGCCAAAGTACCAACTCACAAAGAAATAATTGCCATTACCTTCTCATGATCACCATAATCCGGCGCCGCACATGCCTAGTGTATAAATAAGACCTTGCATGAATGGCATGTGTGAAAGAATGTTTGAAGCATCATAGATAGTAATAATATCGGGGCAAGTGCAACCAGGTTTCCAAAATTCAAAATAATTACAAGAAGTGGCAGTAGGATGAGAACATCAGAGTTAAACGGGAAAGGGAGAGAATTCAAGGTAGTGGGTGAGGAAGGGGAAGAACACGAGAGGAAGGAGAGTTAGATAATGAGGTGACAAGGGAAAGGTTAAAGTTTAGGATGCTATAAAAATACAAGAATGTACCTCTTCAAAATGGAAAAAGATTAGAAATTATTAAGAGAATGAATGCTCCTTCATTTCTTCTACATGTTTGTGTATATTCCTGTACGTTTATAGTTATAAATTAACAAGCAGGTATATAAAGCCGCATTCTTAACTTATTGAAATAAGGGTATGCAAGAGAGTTTATATATATATATATTAATAAGAAAATTTATTTATATATAAAAGAATGTGAGAGTTTATGAATGGCTATGAATATATATTTGTGTGTATATATATACTTTATAGATTGTATTTATTTATGATGAAAAGTAAATAAATATATATATGAATATAAGTAGTAGATGTGAATATTTATATATATATATATATATTACATATGGCTATGAATTTATGTGTATATATACATATTTATATATATATATATAATTCTATCTATATCTATGTCAATGTGTATATATATATATTAATGTTTTAAGTGTTAATGTATAACTGAATATGTGTATTGATATGTGTATGCGTATTTATTTGTGAATATATGGCTCTCTCTATATATGTGTTAATATATTTATATCTAGATATATGTTTATATATCTGTATATGTATCAGTATATATATACATTTGAGTGTATATATATATATAGTGGAAAGGTGAATTGATGTATATGTATATCTAACTTATGAAATTATATATGTGTGTATATACATGTATATATATACATACTTATATATTATATTTATGATATATATACATATATATATGATATAATATTCCTATCCATATATATGCACATAAATATACATATATATTCAAGATATAGTTTTAGGCACTGAATTATACCTGAGAGTATGTATGTATAAATTCTAAAGGGATGAAGGAAAAGAAATTTGTATGTAAATGGAGATCTAATCAAGCCGGATCTCTAACCTATGCCTTGATTCACAAACTCCTTGCCATCAACTCCTTCATTGGCTAGTTCATCTGCTCTTTTATTACATTCGCTATAAATGTGATTGATGAGGATGAAGTTAAAGTATGGAAGTAAATCCCTGGCCCTTTTGATTAAGTTATTTATTCTCCAATTGAAGGGCTTTCTTGATCTAAGAGAGTTTATGATGATCGCAGAGTCTCCTTCAATTTCTAGATTTGAATTCCTAGCTTGTGGCAAAGCAACAAACCGTCTACTGCTGCATTATCTTTTGCTACATTATTAGTGACTATCCCTAAAGGTTTTGTGAGTGCAACAACCTCTTTCCTGTCCCAAGAGTCGATAACATAGCCTACAACTATTGTGCTAGGATTGCCCCGGGAAGCTCCATCAAAGTTGAGTTTGAACCTTCCGAGAGGTGGAGGAACCCAAACACACTACTTCCTAACAACCGAATTGTGGTTCTCCCCTAAACCAACATACATGGGTAGAATGAGGCCCTCCTAGAGTTTCCTTATGGCTTCATCCCTGAGAGTAAATTTGGAGTTCTTCAAAAGGCATTTCCTAATATAGTTGTTGGAAATCTCTGTAATGGATGCTTCAATTTTAACAAGGAGAGTTGCGAAGTTGAGGTATTTCTCCTTAAAAATTTTTTATTTCCTTTCTTTCCAAACTTCCTAGAGGAGGATCCAAGGGGAAATAATCCAGATATGCTCGTAGTGACCAAAATTTTGGGAGACAAGCCAACTCTACAGGAAGGAAGGAAAGTTATGTTGGTAGGCCAAACTTAAATTAAGTTTATTAAAAATCCAAATCCAACAAGAGGTGGTAAATTCACAGTTAAGTAATAGGTGGTCTACATCTTCCTCCCTCTTGCAACATAATGGACATCTAGAGGGGCCAGTATAACCCAGTTTCCAGAACCGATCCATTGTGAAAATTCTCTTTTGCAAAGTAGCCCAGAGGAAGGTCCCAACTTTTGGAGAGCAAGATTTATGCCAGTAGGTTGTCAAGGGAAGGTTGGAGATCATTCTGGCTTCTAGCTTATGGGTGATCCTATAGCCCCATTTAACGTTGTATTCTCCATTAGGGGAACCTAACCAAATTAAGTTATCTTAGCTTGAGTTGAAAGAGAGATTCCTGGACTGGAGAATAGAAAGAAGATGAGAGAACCCTCTTTGATTAGAAAAAGATACAGTTAAAGGTTTCCAGCTTCATCCTAGAGCAAGGTCAGAGTTGGAGAAGGTGGCATAGTCTTTGACGAGCTTTCCTACAAAGTTTTCCAGTTCCAATTTTAGGGAATCATCATGGATTAAAATACTAATAGGGGGTTACCCACCCCAGGAATCCTCCCAAAATAGGGATGTGTCCCCTAGCCCAATATTCTAGGATAGTTGGTTGGAGAGGACTCCTATGCAATTGGAAATATAGTTCAAGATTCTAGAACCTTTTGGAAAGGAGGGAATTATGAAGATGCTGGATGGGTCTGAATTGCCTAGATACATGTTCCTAATTATTTTAACCCATTTCAGTTTTGTCTCTTTATAGATTCTCCATACTAATTTTGCTCCAACTGCCCTATTTTGAATTTCTAGGTTTCTAAAGCCTAATCCTCCATTAATTTTGGGTAAACAAAGGTTATCCCATGTAATTAATGCAAACTTTTTCTTATCCTCCAAACCATGCCATAGGAAGGTCCTCAAGATCGTAGTAATTCTATCCATGATACCTCCTAAGAGTTGAAGGGAGGACATACAGTATTGTGGGATTGCCGAGAGGATAGAATGAATCAAGACAATTCTTCCTACTAGCGACAACCATTTACCTTTCCATGATTGCAATCTTGAATCTAGTTTGGACAAAAATCCATCCCGAAGTTTGTTTGTTGTAACCCCTTTGTCCAATCGAAGGCCTCATTATATACATGGGAGGGTTCCTGAATGGAAACCTAGAAGATTTAGAATCTCCTTTTCTCTTTTCTCATTAGTGTTGACGAAAAAAACCTTGGTTTTGTCTTTGTTCACCTCCTGACCAGAGGCATTCGCATACCAATCTAGAATCAATTTAAAGCTTCTGGCTTCATAAAGGGAACTATTGCCCAACAATAACATATCATCTACAAATTGTTGATGAGTAACTAGACCGACATTACTAGTGACTCTTATTCCTTCTATGTTGCTAAGCTCTTTATACTTCTGGATTGTCCTGGCTAGGGCTTCTGCCATAATAATATAGAGGAAGGGGGATATAGGATCCCCTTGCCTCAATCCTCAAAACTTGTGAAGAAACCATGGGGAGAACCGTTTACCAAAATTGAGAAATGAGGAGTTGAGATGCATTCGAATATCAGGTTGACCCGACTTTTGTTAAAACCAAAGGCTGCCATGCAATTGCATAGGAATCTCCAGTCCACTTTATCGTAAGATTTCTTAATATCTAACTTAATGAGCATTGAAGGGCTCGAATTGGTTTGAGAGGAGTGGATTGCCTCATGAGCGAGGATAACCCCATCTAGAATAGATCTTCCAGGAACAAAACCATATTGTTCTTCCAAAATTATAATTGGGAGGAAGATTTTCAGTCTATTAGCTAATGCTTTTATGAGAAGTTTATAGAGTGTATTGCAGAGGGTGATAGGTCAAAACTCTTTCAAGCTTGCTGCCGAAGCTTTTTTTGGGATGAGAGCAATGAAGGTATTGTTAATCTCTCGAAGGATCCTGCTTGATTTTCTAGCGCCCTCTAGGGAGTCCAATAGCTCCATTCCCAATAAATGCCAACACGAATGGAAGAAGGTAGCTGGAAAGACATCCTACCTAAGTGCTTTTTCCAGATGCAGTTCTTTAACTTCTTTCTCAATCTCATCTTCCATGAAGCATCTATTTAAATAAAAATTATTCTCATGAGTGAGTAATTTGGGAATGTTCTATAAAAGACTTTCCTGGGCTACAAGGTTGGAGGATTCCGAGTTAAGCAGGAGTTGAAAGAAGTTAACAATTAATTTGGCTATTCCTTCAGGATCTTCTATTAGGCAACCATAACCATCAATGATATTGGTTATTTTATTTGTGCTTCTTCTAGCTTTAGTGCTAGCGTGATTTTTGTGTGTGTTCCTATCCCCTTCAACGAGCCAAGTTTCTCTCAATTTTTGTTTCCAGAAGGTTTCCTCTTTTGACAGATATTCTTCATATTTTTTCATAAGTAATTTTTCTTGCTTATATTGGTCCTGATCCATTCCAAGTTTAATCACAATATCGTTTACTTTTTTAACTCGAATTCAATTTGGGTTTTAGTATCAAAGATATTGCCAATTTTTTCATGATTCCATGTTAGGAGAGATTGTTTGATCATTTTTAATTTAGATACAAAACAAAATAGCTTGGATCCAGAGACCTTAAATGACAACCACCATTTTTATACCATGCTAATGAATTTTTCTTCCTTTAGCCACATGAGCTCAAATTTTGAAGGTGCAGTTCAACGGCTTGAGATCTTCGACTATGGTTAGTTGAATCAAAAAGTGATCAGAACCTGAGATAGGTAGTATGGATGCCTTGACTAGGTTATTGTTGAGGGTGCCTAAGTTGTCCTTAATAAGAAACCTATCTAATCTCTCTGCTATCATACCGAAGCCAGATCTTCTATTGGTCCATGTAAAAACTCCATTGTCTGTAAGAATATCCACAAGGTTGTTCTCGAAGGTCTGGTTTCTAAAATCTACCAAGGATTGAGGTTCTCAAAAACAACCACCTGATTTGTCAGCTAGATTGCAGATGGCATTAAAATCTCTGCCTATAATACAATTTTTATTCTTATGTTTATTCATGAAAGAGGAAAGTTCCTCCTAGACTATTCACTTTAA
Organism: Cryptomeria japonica; assembly: GCF_030272615.1. Taxonomy (NCBI): domain Eukaryota; kingdom Viridiplantae; phylum Streptophyta; class Pinopsida; order Cupressales; family Cupressaceae; genus Cryptomeria; species Cryptomeria japonica. The sequence continues at coordinate 472,078,251 of NC_081405.1, forward strand.
ATCATTTGGAGTGGGGTCATAAACATTAATTAGAATAAAATTTAAGTTATTGCTAACACATTTAACTTCTGAACCCATCCAGAATCTATTGTTCTCTAAATCTACTAATGAGATGCATCTGGGGTCCCATATAATACCTAGACCTCGGGATGCCCCTACCACAGGAATTCCTAACCAATTGAAACCTCCTAAATGTTTGCCAAAACTTTGTCCTCCATCACTGTCTAGCTTTGTTTCCTGAATAATGGTTATCTCAACTTTTACCTTGAAGATGCAGCACTTGAGGATGTGTTGCTTGTTAGGGGCGTTAATGCCCCTAACATTCCATGTAATTAACTTCATGGCGAAATGGGAGGGAACTTCCCCCTCCCTACATTAAAGACATCTGTTAGCTTAGATTGGTCTAGAGCCTTCCCATCCATAAGTCTTAGCTCCAAATTTGATCTTCTCCCTCTTCTCTTTTGAGAAGATCCACAATCCGGCTTATTCCTACCTACCAAATTAAGAGCTAGACCCAATGGACCTTACTCCAAAGGGGTTTCAATGCAAAGATCGGGAGAGGACTCTCCAAGAGTCTCAAAATTTGTCAAGGACCATAGTGATGGGGGGGGGGAGAAGTGTTGATTACTAAATCATTCTGAGCCTCCTAACTCTGAAATGAGGTCTTTGTCTCTGATTTCATCTTTGTCAGCTAGGCTGTGCTCCACTATCTCTATTTGTTCTACTATATCCACCTTCAAGGCATTGGTGAATTCAAGTAAGTCATTAAGGGCTTCTTTGTTAAGGGAGATAGATTGTTTGACCAAATTACTGTTAACCTGGATTGTGTTGGGAAGATATTGCTTGTCGGAAAGAGGATGGCTCAATTTCCTATTATCCATGGAGGGGTGTACTAAGTCTAAATGTGAATCCCTAAGAGGGGAAATGCGATCTCCTTTTCTCTTTGAAGTAGATTGCGAGTGTTTTTCCTTCTTGGATGCCAATGTTGAGGAGTGAGAGGATGAGGTAAAGGAAGGCGAACCAACCTTGGTTTTGTTAGAGGGAGACGTGATGATTGTGGGCGTGGGTGGGAGAGGGTTGGGGTGAGACTCGGGAGATGAGATTGGCTGCCTGTTGTGAGTGGTTTGGCTACCTATTGTGAGTGAAAATAAAACTATGATTGGTTACTGTCTCCTTAATTGTGTTGCACTTATGATAGATAACCATATCAGAAACATAAAAAATTCCTTTATAAATTGAAGGAATAATCTCCCATTTCCCTATTGAGGTAATTAATTCAAAAGGGTTCAATTTAGGGCCAATGGTTTTGAAATCAATAAGTAACTTAATGTCTTTTTCAAAATTTTTATCTTGAATACCTACAATATCCAGGCATTTTCCTAACACTAGCGGAAGTGATTCTATTATTTCTGCGACATGAAATTCGACAGTACGGGGGGCAATATCGACCCAATGCAAGTTGCTATTGAATACAAAAGTTTTAGGGTTAAAGTGGGGAACCCAATCAATGCAGTGAAAGATACAACCATTAAGCAATTTCTCCTTACTTTTGAGCAGATCCCGCTTAACACTAGAGTCAATTCATGTAATTAGAATGAACTAAGAGCCTAGATTAAAGATGCTTACCGGGTTGTGAAATTTAGTCTCCCACCAACTTTTAACATCTTCAAAGGAATAATGAGAGCCTTGCCACTTAGAAATGAAGCTATTACTTTCGTGAAAGATGATGTTCTACTGGAGAATCTCTAAATCCATCCCGATCTCAGGTTTTCGTCCTTCAGGGTTCTATGGGTTCAACCACGGCCGTTTTTCCTACTTCGCAGAATGCAGAGGAGTTACTTTCTTGAGTCAGTTTACCCTGGAGGGACCCACCGTGGTTTGCCAAGAAAAGCCCCATATTGCAGGGTTCACCTTAAGCCATCTTTGGTTCAAAACCTTCTTGTATTCTCTAGCTTGACCCACCGATTTGTAGAAGTGGCATACGGGATGAGGGAAGGATGGGGGGAAGTAGGTGTATTTAGTGCCCCCGAGCAACGAATTGCTTGAAGATGCAGAGAAAATCTGTGCCCCAAGGGGAATCAAATTAGGGTCTAAAAGGATATGGTGGGCATTCCTTTGGTGTCTGGTCTTTCTCCTTTCTGCCACCTAGCAAACCCCTTCCTCTTTGCTCTTGGTTGGCTTACACTTGGAGGGGGGAGAAAACCATGAGGCGCATGATAAAAATTGTTCATAAAACATTAACATTCACTGATCACCGAGAATTTGCAGAGATATGTAATTTTAATATTTTAATATTAGATAATTATTATACTACACACATGAGCAACAAAATACAACAAATCAAAACACGGTAGACCAATCGAGATAATGACTGGCATGATTGAACAACCACATCACAAGGATACTTGACAGGGGACTCGTTCCATAGGAACGATTGTATGACGGGGTCTAACTTATATCTCCCTTTTTCCACTTTACCATTGGATTGTAGAGCATGCTCAACCCTAAAGATTCAGGTGGAGTCGATGCTCGGTACCTGCGGCTGCATAAACAAATTGTTGAACATGTACATATAAACCACATAAAATCATACCGTGAATAGGGAATGGAAGCAACGTAGCTTGCCCACAATGAGAAGTACAATGCTTTTCCTTTTCACCCAAGCACATCAGAATAGAAGCAATGTACATCAAATTAGTATGCATCGATAAACACCAAGAAACTCAAAACTAATCTAGCACAATAATAAAACTAACTGAACATGAATAACATCTAATAAGCACATCATAAACAAAATCATATAATTGCATCAACATATAAATCATTATTCACAATTGTATAACAACATCATTAAATTTATTATTATAGCAATGAACCATATAGCACAAAGTATGAATATCACATATGAATCCAAAAGTCATAGCCAAACATCACAACCAAAACCAAAATCAACCAACACCAAAAAAGGGTCAAACCACACATAACTCAAACCACAAAGTCTAACAAGCCAAGAGAGAGAGGGGCACTACACAATGCCTTTTTTTAACATTTAGGGGCTAATAACTCCACAAGAGATTTATTTAATCTAGTTCCATTTCTTTCTAATGTGATAGCCAAATACCATTAGAAATATGTCACTCAGATAGACATTAGTAGACCCACATTTAATAAGTGTCAAAATAGGTCAATAGGAACATTTGAATATTTTAAATATATAAAGGAAATTAATTTTTTATTGTAAATAACTTTATATTTATAATATCTAAATGTTATAATACGAGAGCTCCCATTTTTTATTTTTAATAAAGTTAATTTTGATAATTTTATATTTATAATAAATGAGATAAGAAAGGTTTATAATGTAGACACCCCTTAGAAAACTTAGTTGATTTCAAAGAAAAGTACATGGTGAGTAATTTAAAAAATTATAAATAGTTATCAAGCTAACTCACAACACTTCAACAAGACATAAAACCCAAATACATTGAAACACTACTAGAAAATGAGACAAACCATCATACATGACACAACTTGACAACAAAGACAATAAAAAAAAATACAATGTTTGACATATTCCTTGCTATCCTCACACCCTTAACCTAGGGATGGGATTACAAAATAGATTTACAAAGACCCATCTTCCTTCTTTGAATAGTTGTCCAAGATACATCATTTTCACACTCAATCAAGCATGGGTAGATGAAGGCATCCTCCACCACCACCTCATCTTGGGTCACCCCAAGTGGTGAGGAGAAAGGTTAATTCAAGGAAGTTGAATACAATGTAGGATACACTATTGTTTAAGCAATAAGAGTCCTCCCATGTCCATTTCTTGGGAAAGTAAGCCATATGATGTGAGGGAAGCATTTATTGTTGCAAAGAGGTTCTTTTTGGGGTTACTAATAAAGTTGCTTCACCTCTAAGGGAAGTCATCATAGGAGGAGCATGATACATTGATAGGGAGGCATCAGCCTCATCCACCCAAGGGGAAGAAACAACTAGAACATTCATAGATAAATCTATCTTATGGGCAATGCACCACCAAGTAATGGAGCTTGTATTCCTACAACGAGGACACAAACACTTAGATGCAAGATGTTTGATAATATAGTAGTTCTTGCAACATAACAAAAGACTAATAATCCAACAGTTAAATCAAATTCTTATCTCCCATCATCAAGGTGACCTCTCCATGAAGAGGTTTAAACTATTAATGTTACCCAATGAATTTTTAAGTGGCTACAAGGCTCCAGTTGGGTGTTTTTGAAATTTTTTAGCCCAAATTTGGTTATTTTAAAGTTCTTCATTGTTATCAAATTTGCTCACATTTGAGGGATTTTCCTTGATCCTATATAAAATCACATTGTCTTATAAATTTTAATTCTTTAGGTTAGACACATTGTTGAACACACCAATACACTAAGAGGCTGGGGGGGAAGGGGGGTGAATCAATGTATCGTCATATCTCCTATCTTCAACTTTTCATTCATTCACAAACCATTAGAAATATCATGTAAACATGTAATGAAAGCAATCACACAAAACACATAACACTGAGATTTACGTGGAAAATCCAGAATGGGAAAAAACATAGCGAGCAAGCTACTTGGATCTACAACCCAAATCTAGACTCACAAATAAATCAACTAATTGCAATTAGTTCAAAGGCACCAATATTTAGGAGACACCAATCCCCTCTACTAAATAATTCAGGTTGAGGGCACCAACCCAAAGAGAACACCAATCCCCTCATGCTAATCAAATAGGGCACCAACCCAAAGAGAACACCAATCCCTTTATAATAATCAAATAAGGCACCAACCCAATACAAATCACAAGGCTACAACCTTGACAAAACCAGGCAGACCTCTGTCCAAAATACAAATGAAATTAACAAAGTGAACCTTTGTAAATTTTCTATCATTTACAAACTCATGGTTCACACAATCTTAGCTCTACAACTCTCCTTTCGATGAATGATTAATCACAATTTGCACTTGTTGCACTCTTTGTTTTTCTCTACAAATTTTAGCTCTTCACATGCACACACCTTCAATTGATCAACAACAACATTACGTGGTGAACTAATGTGTGTGTATGTGTGTATAGACATAGACATAGACATAGACATAGACATAGACATAGACATAGACATATAATCTCTTCTTCCATCATTTGAAGGCCTGCCAATGGCCTAAGCAATTTTGGTACTCCATAAATGAGACAAGAAATTAGTTACATGGGAGTCACAAATTATTCTTATTGAAATTATGCACATGATGTTTTGATTTGTTGTTCATTACAACAATTTTTTATTTTTTTTGTTAAGCATGCTAGCTTATTGCAATAATTCCCCATAACACATTACAACTTCACCAGTCAGAGACAAAAGAAATCATTTCAATCATGTTTGTTCACCGTGCTCCAGCACAGACATGCCAAATTGGGATTATTGGAATCATACTCTAGCCATTTTATCGATTTAAATCTGAGCCACATATCTTCTTGGACACGTGTCAAAATCTCACACAGGTGGGCAAGTCATCAATCTTTGAAATTTAAAGACAAATTGGAATTTGAACCTCTATTGGAAACCAAACCTAGTTTTGAAAGCATCTCTTCTTGTGACTCTTTACTTCTTCATTTGTGCACACTCTTCTTTGTCTTCTTCAATTTAGAGCTTGAACCACATTAAAAAACTGAACCAAGTTTTGAAACCATCTCCTTTCAAAACCTAAAGCAAAAATCTACTTTGCCTTGTTAGCAAGTCTTTTCTATAAAACTTGCAGAAATTTGTAATATTCCCCTTAATTTATTTTTTCACAAAGTTACATTCAACACAACACTTGTTAATGTTAGGAAATGAAAACCAAATGCTGCTAAAAGTAACCCTCCACTTTCTAATCACCGAGAGCCCAACCTGGGAGGGTGAGAGCATACAACACTGAGGATATTGTTAGGTGCTTGAAAACTGAAATTGATTACAATTTGGGTAACAAGCCAGTCCCTTCCACTTTTCAATGGGATAGAAAACTAGAAGACTTGGTGGTAAACCAGCCAAGGAGAAAACTCCAACACACAAAACAAATCAACTCTACTGTAGTATTTCAGCGAGAGGACTCATTACAAACAAAATCAACTCAACCACAATATTTCAGCGGGAGGACTCAATACAACAAAATCAACTCAACCGCAGTATTTCAATGGGAGGACTTATTACAACAAATCAACTCTACCACAATATTTTAGCAGGAGGACTTACAACATTTCCTGATGACAAACATAGAAGGTGGCCAAGCCATCCTCTTCCACTTGCATAGTGGGAATTACAAATAAGATGCAACAAGAATGATTGATCAGTACTACTGAAACAAACTTACAAAAATAGAGATATGAGATTAGATAAGAATCTTAATACTGATCTTAAGAAATCCACTATCAAAATCACACAACATTAAAGCACAACTTGTTGTTCTGAATCTGAAAATAATTAACATGCAAAACCAACCACACCCAACAACACCAAAAATCTCACAACTCACTCAAATAAACATAGAAACAACCCCAAATAAAAAACAAATGAAATATATGGCTTAGGCAAACTGTTGAACACAATATGTCACTAAGAGGGGGGTGAATTAGTGGTTTCCAAATCTTTTCCCTTTTCTATCCTATGTGTGTATATCGGTTAACTGATCTAACATAAAGGAGACATACCGGTTTGAGGGGAGTATAACACAAATGCAAGAACACATAAAAGGGACATCTCATAACACCAGATGTACAAGGAAAACCCAATATGGGAAAAATATCGATGAGAAGTGTTGTTGGAGACTACTGCTTCAATCTAGCCTCATAATGAAAACCTCAGTTACAACATTTAGGGAGCCAACCCAAGGAGTACAACTCTTGCTTTAGGGCACCAACCCAAGGAGAACCAACCCCTGCACCGAGCTCCAACTCAGTGATCTACAATGAATATAATCAATTAAAAAAGTGATAGCCTTGTTACAAAAGAACTTTGTGACTCTCATGCAAGTCTCTTCACCGGTTCTCCTCTCTCCAATTCTCTGTCAGTTCTCTGCTCACCTTCTCTTCTCTACAACCTTATCTCCTGTTGCAACTCACTCTCTGCTATAACCATACCGGTTCAACATCTTCTTCTTCTTTGTCGGTTCTAATCTCAGTTGGTTCTCTTTTCTCTCTGTCACACTGCTGCTTTCCACCACCGATCGTCTTCACTCACTGAGTTGTTTGCAATTCGATTACTGTTGGTTCTCAGCTTACTGATTCTTCACTGCAATCTTCTTGGCCAGTTCAATGACCATCAATGCACTCCTTTGTAAGACTTAATGGTAGACTACCGATTAAATCACTCTTGCTGATTGAATTCTTCTAACCGATTCTCTCTCACACACTCAGTCTCTTCTCTGATTTTCGTTGAGCACTTGACTGATCAACTCTCTTCTCCTTAGTTTCTCTCTCTCATGCAGCAGTAACATCACAATTTACATCTTTGATTCTCACTCTTATAGACATACTTTCCCACCTAAACGTGAGTTCAAACATTTGCGTGTTAGGGTTTTTTACATGCACTGAATCTGCATCCAATCTAATCTCTAATCATTGTGGCACATCATATCCGATCAGATCTCATGTCCTTAAGTGATGATTTACAACTCATCAATTAGCATCACTATACTCTTTACCTTTCAACACACGTCTTCTATCTTTAGCCATCTATAGCATGATTTTCGGCCTTTTGTTTGATCAATCACGTGCATGATGTAGTTTCCTTCACCCACTTCGATCTACAATATTAGTCTGTATTGGATCTCTTTTGTTTCCTTGATCTTGAGCCGCAATCCTCTATCATCATACCTCGAGCTTCACAGTCATTACCGACACACCACACTGATTTGTGTATGCATTCCACTTCAACTCCATGTGGCCCCTTTGTCGACATCCACCTTGGCTCACTATGTCGGTCCAACTTGGTCACCGACCAATAGCACACAACCAAGTTCATCTACCGGTTATACCCTAACTGGTATGTCTTCACCCTTTCTCTTTGATTCTCTTTCAGTGGAACACCTAAACTAGTTAGCACACTCGCCACCCTACCTCATGCACATCTCTAATATATGGGAGCCTTTTGTATCTGCACTTTGTCAACTTACTGGTTGTCATCTATACCGGTAGTATCTTCTACATGTATATTGGTAAGATACCATGCACACTGGTGGCACCAAACTTCATCTACATTCCAACAACATCCTTTGTCTACAACTGCTCAACCTTTCCTTCTTCATCAATAGACCGGTTCTCCACTCAACTAGTTTGTCAAAGTGACAAACATATCCTTTAATCTTTGTACCGGCTAGTCATCATGTCTACCTAGTTGAGCCGGTGCATATCTCTGATCTCATGCACCTAAGACAACTTAGTGTTTCGCTAGTTGATCTAATAAGAGCCTTCAATCACCTGCCTTCTACTCTTCTATCTTATCTTGGAGAACTATGATACATTCCATACATAATAGGAGATAAGCTCCACTTACCGGTGGGAGTGGATCCTTGTCATCTGCATCCTGCATTGCACCAATATGGCTTCCCTGTTTGAGCAGACACGTCTTCAAACTAACACATATGATCTGGTTGGGAACACTCACTGTCAGTCATCTCTTCATATGGTGATTGCATCTTTATCCAGTGGGAGTCCTTTTGTTTCATTTCCAACAACAAACCGGTGGCCTGCACATACTTCACCTCCGGTGTTGATGTGATTTTTATAACATTCCGCCTCTTCATCACAATCAACAACCCAACATCTTTCTCTCTTGTCAGTTGGCAACAATGTACTACCAACATGTCACTCACTGGTCTCCTATCCATGTCTTCAACACAAGTCAATACTAACTTGTGTACTGGTTAGTCTAATAATCATTATGCAGGATGACATTCTCTTTCTCACCGGTGACCTGCTATGCTAGTTGACATCAAAGACACCATTTTTGGTATACATCAATGACAACACTGCCCATCAATCTCCCATATCGGTTGCCACCTTATACTGGTTAACATCAATGACAAAACAATGCCAACAATCTCCCCCTTTGGGATTGATGTCAACACATATAGTATCCGACATACTACATAATCTCTCTCCCCCTTTGACAACAATGGCAAGAGGCACTGATAGGATTTCTCTCCTCCTTGTGTCTACCGAGCACTGACACTTTTCTAACTATCTTTTTCTCTACCGGATGCTTCTCCTTATTGGACCATCATACATTGCATCCTCTCAATTCACAACAGTTGAGATGGAGGGCTCAACCACCAATTGACACCAATTACCCAGCAACCAAATGTATATACAACCCAGATGCCAATTGCATATACAAGTTTGAAACCAATTGAAGGAACATGTGTTAGTGAATAAAACTTACCTACTATTCAGCCTGCATCATCTCCCCTCGATATGCATAAACCATTCTGACCCCAAACTGTTGATACCAAGTGTTAAAGCTAACACTAATACGAATTGTTTTTCTTCTGATGCCAAATGCATTTTCTCATGTGTAGGTAACTCTCCCTTTTTGCAGACAACTCCCCTGGTGGTCCAGTTGTGATTTCAAATGGATAGACATTGAAATATCTCACAACCCTAGAAACTTCCAAAGATACAAACATACCGATGTAGCCATAGACGTTTTCACTCCTCTTGTGTCTAGCAAGTTTGATACAAATCAGATAACATGGTTGTCAAATACCCCTGAGTCATACATCTCAGGTCTTCATTTACCTATTAGGTTCTAAACCAGATCCAAACTACTTCTTATACCGATTGAGATGTGTATATATGATCAATCTAATGATCTATCAGCTCCACAATTTCCACCACAACATATGACATGATCCTAGATGTACACAATGCCATACGATATCACTATCATGCCATAAATCAAACCGGTTAGCCCAAAAACATGCATGCATACATGATCAACTATCGGGCCATCATATTCCATTCAGGTCTTTTCCAACACCACCTGAGACATAACCACTTTAATCCATGCAACTGCAGTTACTATAATGATCTCGGACCTCATTGATTTACATAACCTACACTACCGATTAGTATTCATACTGGTACCATACTGCACATACCAGTTTCCTGCACTGGTACATCATCTCTACCAGAGCACCTGCCTCTAACTCCTGTCTTCTTGTGTAAATTTGCTTCTTATCCAAAATACAAATTTTCCATCCATTGACACATGCAGTGATCCATCTCTGATCTGTAGGTGTGTATCCAAGGTAGCCACTACACACACCATCTCATTTCCTTCCTTCATACTGGCAGCAACTTGTTCTTCCATTTGTCATCTTCCATAGAAGGGGGTGAATGATATGGTCTTTGTACTACTCCCCCTAAGGTAATGCATATCCTTTAAGCCTTAGGAGATATTACTTGTGCATTGAATGCACAATGACAGTCCATGGTCCTATTCTCTTCCTTCTTCCTCCAAACCTGCTTGGTCTCATTCTTCTTCCCATTTTCAGACTTGGGAGCAGGTCTTTCCTTCTTTTGTTGATTGGTGATTGCTCTACCGAATTCTGCATCATGACTAGAAGCATTGTTGTAGAAGAAAACATCATTCATGCCAATCAAATGATTGGGGGACCTTCTAATATACCAATTTTCTCCTTTTCTGATCAAGCCATTGTAGCCATCTATCTATCTCCATGGATTCCTTGATTGCATAGGAACACTTCTCCTCTTGTACCCTGTAAGTCTTTGTTGCTCATATACCCTGTAACTGCTTCCATACTGAGCATGATTGTTCCACTGACTGCCATAGGACTGAGAATTCTTCTTCCTGCATTCATGACTTCTATGGGCAAAACCATTGCCTTGATAATATAAAGCATTTGCATGACCATGAGAGGGGATATGCATGTTTCTACTCTTTGAAATTTTGTGCCTATATGCAGGATATCTATGGCAACCTAAATTGTTTCTCCTAGATCCCTTTCTACATTCTTCTTCTCTATGACCATATCCATTACATGCAAAGTAGTAACCAGGGAAGGGGGGCTTAATGGTTACAAATTTATTTTGCCAAACATGAGGCGATCTTACTAGTTTGGCATCTCCATTTCTGCTTCTCCGAGAGTGGATCCTGGGTTGTCCACTTTTTGCATCTCTTCCATCCGATATCTTCTTTTCCCACACTTGCTTTGTCTTGTAGGTGGTATCATTTCCTTGTCTTCTATTAGTAGGAGGTCTTCTTGCTTCCGGTGAAGCTGCCTTCTCCCATCTTCCCTTTTCCTTTGGGATCTGTATTGTTGCTTCTTCTTACAACACCGGTCTTCATCCTTAGCTTCATGTCTTCACCAGTTGTGGTTAGATCAACCTTCTTCTGAGGAGAGTTCTAGATAATGAATATTTGTCCCTTGTTATCTCATTTTGAGGAGACAAACAAAATACCATTATGGGGGACATTCTTGTTGGTGGAGTATTCACCGACACCACTTCCTAATCCTTTGGTGTCCTTGGAATGCTTTTGCTTCTTCAACATTTTGTCCAAGGCATCACTACTTCCATCAAACCAGATTCTCACCTTGAGCTCATCCTAACATTTCTCAAGGTCATTTCAAAGATTCTCCATTTCTCCTTCTAGCTGCTGATACTTTTTATTCTTGGCTTCTAGCTCAGATGCTAGATCATTACACCAACACTCCTTGGTGTCTTCTTGTTGAGCTTTCAACTCTGAGATACATTTCTCAGATTCTTCAAGGCATATGATCAACCGGTTTTGTTCCACAACTGCAACACTATTGAATAACTTGTATTCATTCCTCACTCTGCTAAGTTCTTCGAGTGCACTTACAAGTTCTCCTTCAAGATCAACTTCTGCTTCATCTTCTTCTTCACCTTCACTATCACTGCCAAACACATCTCACTAGTAGGAATGATCTGCATGATCATTCTCAGATGTGTGCCTCTCATCTTCTGATTCTTGAGCCATGAAGAGGTGAGTTTCCTCTTCATCATTTCTGCTACTACATACTGATCTACCTTCATCTGCAGACTCATGTATTACATTTTCTTTCTTGCTTCCAAAAACTGGTTTTGCAGTGTTGGGCTCATTTCCATAGAGCTTCTTTAATATGTCCCATTAACTCTATGCTGATTTGAATTTGGCCACCTATGAGGTGATATCATTGGATAACCCATAGATTATATCCTTCATTTCTACATCATTGCACTGGTATCTTCTTTCTTCTTCTGAATCGGTGGGAGGACTGAATTTAGTAGGGCAACCATAAATGACTAACATCCATACATCAAACCCAAGAGAGGAGAAGTAGACTTTAATCCTACAACTCCAAATAGAATAGTTTGAACCGTCAAATATAGGAGTAGGGATTGAAACTAAACAAACCATTGTGTTCAAATACCAGAATCTACCCAAGCTAGAGAAATCTTATCAACCGAGAACCTAGGATTTGATACCAATTGTTGAACACAAGATGTCACTGAGAGGGGGGGGTGAATCAATGGTTTCCAAATCTTTTCCCTTTTCTATCCTATGTGTGCATACTAGTTAACTGATCTAACATAAAATAAACATACTGGTTTGAGGGGAGTATAACACAACCGCAACCACACATAAAAGGGACATCTCATAACACCAGATGTATGAGGAAAACCCAAGATGGGAAAAACCTTGGTGAGAAGTGTTGTTGGAGACTACTACTTCAATCCAGCCTCACAATGAAAACCTCGATTACAACATTTAGGGCACCAACCCAAGGAGTACCACTCCTACTTTAGGGAACCAACCCAAGGAGAACCAACCCCTACACCGAGCTCCAACTCAATGATCTATAATGAATATAATCAATTACAAAAGTGATAGCCTTGTTACAAAAGAACTTTGTAACTCTCATGCAAGTCTCTTCACCGGTTCTTCTCTCTCCAATTCTTTGTTGGTTATCTTCTCACCTTCTCTCCGCTGCAACCTTCTCTCTTGTTGCAAATCACTCTCTTCTACAACCATACCGGTTCACATTCTTCTTCTTCTTTGTCAGTTCTGCTCTCTGTCGGTTCTCTTTTCTCTCTGTCATACTATTGCTTGCCACCACAGGTCTTCTTCAGTCAGTTAGTTGTCTGCAATATGATTACTACCAATTCTCAGCTTATTGGTTCTTCACTGAAATCTTCTCTGCAATCTTCTAGGCCAATTCAATCACCACTGGTGCACTCCTTTGTTAGACTTAATGGTAGACTACCGGGTAACTGACTCTTGCTAGTTGAATTCTTCTAACCAGTTCTCTCTCTCACACTCAGTCTCTTCTTTGATTGTCATTGAGCACTTGAATGGTCATCTCTCTTCTTCTTAGCTTCTCTATCTCATGCATCAACAACATCAACATAATTTACATCTTTGATTTGCACTCTTATAACCAAACTTTCCCACCTAAATGTGAGTTCAAACATTTGTGTGCTAGGGTTTCCGCCATGCAATGAATCTGCATCCAATTTGATCTCTGATCATCATGGCACATCATATCCGATCATATCTCATGTCCTTTATTGATGACTTATAGCTCATCAATTAACATCACCATACTCTTTACCTTTCAATGCACGTCTTCTATATTTAGTCATTTGTAGCATGATTTACGGCCTTTTGTTTGATCAATCGCGTGCATGATGTGATTTACTTCACCCACTTCGATCTACAAGATCAGTCTGTATTGGATCTTTGTTGTTTCCTTGATCTCGAACCACAATCCTCTGTCATCATACGTCGAGCTTCACAGTCATTATTAAATGCTTGACCAATCGCCAACAAACTCACCAAAAAACCACATCGGCTTGTACATGCATGCCGGTTCAACTCCACGTGGTCCCTTTGTCAGCATCCATCTTGGCTCACTATGTCAGTCCAACTTGGTCACCAACCAATAGCACATAACCAGGTTCATCTATCGATTCACAAACCCTGCCGGTTATTACCCTAACCGGTTTATCTTCACCCTTTCTCTTTGCTTCTCTTCCGGTGGAACACCTAAACTAGTTAGCACACTTGCCAACCTACCTCGTGCACATCTTTGACAAATGGGAGCCTTCTGCATCTATACCAGTAGTATCTTATGCATGTATACTGGTAAGATTCCATGAACACCAGTTCTCGGTTCAACTGGTTTGTCAAAGTGACAAACATATCCTTCAATCTCTGTACCGACTACTCATCATGTCTACCTGGCTGATCTAGTGCATATCTCTAATCTCATGCACCTAAGGCAAATTAGTGTTTCATTGGTTTGGTTGGATCCAATAACTACTCAACTTCCTTCTACTCTTCTGTCTTATCTTAGAGAACTATGATGCATTCCATGCATAATAGGAAATAAGCTTCACTTATCGGTGGGAGTGGATCCTTGTCATCTACATCCTGCATTGCACCAATATGGCTTCCCTATTTGAGCAAACACATATGATCTGGTTGGGCACACTCACTGTTAGTCATATCTTCATATGGTGACTGCATATTTATCCCGTGGGAGTCCTGTTGTTTCACATCCAACAACATACTGGTGGCCTGCACATACTTCACCTCCAGTGTTGATGTGTTTTTTACAACATTCTGCACCTTCATCATAATCAACAAACCAACATCTTTCTCTCTTGTCGGTTGGCAACAATGTACTGCCAACATGTCACTCACTGGTCTCTTGTCTATATCTTCAACACAAGTCAATACTAACTTGTGTACCGGTTACTCCAATGATCATTATCCAGAATGACATTCTCTTCCTTACCAGTGACCTGCTATGCTAGTTGACATCAAAGACATCATTTCTGGTATACATCAATGACAACACTGCCCATCAATCTCCCATACCGGTTGCCACCTTATACCGTTTGATATCAATCACAACACAATGCCAACATAGACAAATTAGAACCTGAAACCTGCAAATTCAGAGTCCGGAGTCCAAGGCATGCATCCCAAGGCATCAAGGAAAGGGGCGGCCCAGCAGAAAAAAATTGATTAGAAGGAAAAATTCATTTCAACACATTGGATTCAGCCCTTTGGAGGACTTCATTGCCCATTCAGCCACCACGTCCAACAACACCAAAATCACAACAACAACCAAGAAATTCCAAAACCACACTGAAACTGAATCAAACGCTTGAAAAACGTCACGCAAAAATCATCTATCTAGCTAGGTACTATGTCTCAAGTATGAAACTGAAGAAAATAGGAAGCTCGTCCAACTTCAAAGTCTAGTCACTAACCATTCTGACAACATAATGGTATAAATTATCTGAATGCCCAAATGAGGAGCCAAGCACCTATATAAATAGTTTTCCTAGTCTGAAATTGAAATCCAAATACCGCCAAATTCACCCCTTCAAATTTGCATTTCATTTCCCAAGGTGGCCTCAAGTTAGGCACCCTACTCATAAGCCAAAAATCACTCCTAGAGGAAAAAAACCACGATTTGGCATGTAAATAAAACTGCGCTAAATAAAAATAATGCCTCCACATTCACTTTTGGCATCCCCTTCATAAAATAAATATTTCGACTAGCAAACTTAGGGAAACAACATTATGCACAATTCTCGATACAATTGATTAGGAATATAAATAATTAAATATTAAACTTTAAAGTAAAGTAATAATATTTAATTAATTCTAATTAATTCACTTATATCTCCAATACTGATCGCAGTCAAAACAATAGGTGAACTGAAGTGAAGAAAAACACTGAACTACACTGGATCGGAGCTCTGACCAAGGCTGCCAAAATTAGCAATACCTGAACTGATAGTTACTAAAAATAGTAAGTCAAGGAAAACTACTCTGAAAATATTGATCATTGAACCTAGAGAGAGAGCTCAAAAAACCTAGAAAAACTGTACTATCTGATCAACCCAACAACCACTTACTAAAAATAGTAAGTTCAAAATTCTTGTCAGAACTGAATGCATGTTATACCACTGAGAAACTCTCGAAAAACCCAGAAGGAATCCATGAAGAGTAATGTAGAATTCCCACTAGACAGTCCTCAAATGGCTTGTGCAGAACTCCACAAAAATAGGAAACCCTAATGCTCCATTCCAGCCAGCCTATGGGTCTCTGAAATAGGCCAATGGGGCACTACTTACTCCTCACTAAGACTAGGACATTATAGTCCACTCTCCCCAAGATTGCTTGCCCTCAAGAAATCCCAAGCCTAGATGTTGCAGAATCTCCTCATTCTCCCAAGTAGCATCCTCAATTAGTAAGTTCTTCCATTTCACTAAGTATTCTCTGATGGTTCTCCTCCTCAAAAATCATTCTCCGATATCAATGATTTCCTTAGGAATGAGTACCAATTCTTCCTCTTCATCCAAAGGAGGCAAATCTGTGGAGACCATAACATTGTGTCCAAGTGCCTTTTTTAGGCGTGACATGTGGAAGACATTATGTACACGACTACTCACTGGTAGCTCCAACTCATAAGCCACAACTCCAACTCTTCTGATGACCCTGAACGAACCATAAAAACATGGCTTGAGTTTATCCGCTCCACTCTTCTTAAGAGTAGACTGTCTGAAAGGTTGTAGTCTTAGGTAAACCATATCTCCAACCTCGAATGAGCGCTCAACTCTCTATTGGTCAGTGCAAAACTTCTGTTGGTTTTGCACAATTTGAAGGTTGTCCCTCACTGCCTTCAAAATATCTTGACATTTCTGAACCATGTCCTTAGCTTGAGGGGCTCGACTGTCACCAAAAAAAAAATCAGCAAATCTGGGAGCCTCATAACCATACAATGCCATAAATGGTGACATCTTGATAGACATGTGATAGGCAAAATTATAGAAGTAATCACCCAAGTGCAACTATCTCACCCATGCTTTCTATTGCTTTGAAACATAGTTTCTAAGATATTCTTCCAATGATTTGTTTACTATCTTCATTTTCTTGTCAGCCTAAGGGTGATAACTTGTGCTCGGGGTAAGCACAGTACCACACAATCAGAAAATCTCCTGCCAGAAAGTGCTTAGGAACTTGTTGTCCCTATCACTTACAATGTTTTTAGGTAGCCCATGTAGCCTAAACACCTCATGAAAGAACACTTCAGCAACCTGTGTTTCTATAAATGAGCTGGTGATAGAAAAAAAGTGAGCAAATTTGGTTAATATGTCTACCACCACATAGATACAATCCTTCCCACTAGCTCTAGGCAACCCAATGATGAAGTCCATAGAGATACTTTCCTATTTTTGACTGGGAATCAACAATGGTTGCAACAAACCAGTGGGTCCAGTGTGCTCGTCCTTGTTCTTCTGACAAGTATGGCATTCCTTGATGTACTTCAAGACATCTTTTTTCAACCCTTTTCAAGAGAATCTCTCTCAGATCTGCTTGTATGTCTTGATATCCCTTGATGACCAGCAAGGGGTAAGTCATGAAAAGTTTGTAATACCTTCTCCTTCAACTTAGATTCAGGTGGAAGAAATATTCTACCCTTATACACTATCAAACCATCCACCAAACTGTACTTTTCATCATGAAAAGTACCCTCAATAAGGCTGGTTGCAAACTGATTTTTGGCATAATTAGCCAACAACAAATCTTTCCAATTAGCAGTGAGCTCAGATGTGGTCTCCGTGAAAGTACATCTACCACTATGTTATTTTTTCCTTTAACATACTCAATGTCAAATTCATAAGCCTGAAGCTTACTAACCCACTTTTGTTGCCTTTCATTCAAATCTTTCTGGTGCATGAAGTGTCTAAGACTGTTATGATCAGTCTTAACAACAAACTTACTCCCCACAAGATATTGCTTGAACTTTGTAAGAGCATGCAATATGGAAAGCATCTCTTTATCATAAATTGAATACAATATTTCAGGTCCTCTCAACATCCTACCTTCAAAGATAATAGGATGCTTGTCTTGCATAAGGACCACACCAACACCTTCTCTCGATGCATCACACTATAGTTCAAAAGGCTTAGTGAAATCTAGTAAGGCCAAAATAGTTTATGAGAACATAATCTCCTTTAACCAATCAAACACTATTTGTGCTTTGTCTGACCACTCAAAAGATCCTTTCTTAGTGAGATTTGTGAGGGGGGAAACCAACTGAGAATATCCCTTTACAAACCTTCTGTAAAAACAACATAGACTAAAGAATCCCTTCAAGTGTGTTATGTTCTCAAGTGATGGCCAATCAATGATATCTCTAATATTTTTAGGATCCACCTTCACACCTTCTACATTGATGATGTGACCAAGATAGAGAAGCTCTCTCATTCCAAATTCACATTTGGACTCCTTAGCAAATAGGGTTTCAAACTCTAGTACACTGAGCACTTCATCTAAGTGCTACAAGTGCTCCTTCCAAGACTTTCTGAAAATGAGGATATCATCAAAAAATATGATCCCAAACTTTCTCAGTTACTTCTAGAAGATCTTGTTCATGTAATACTAGAATGTGGCAGGAGCGTTAGTCAAGCCATGAAAAGGCATGACTAGAAATTTGAAATGCCCAAAGTGGCATCTGAATGTTGTCTTCTCAACATCTGATGCTCTCATCCTAATTTGATGGTAGCCTGATCTGATGTCTATCTTCGAGAAGAACACTACACCATGTAGCTTGTCAATGAGCTCATCAATCCTTGGAATAGGGTACCGATTCCTGATGGTTTTATGATTTAGTGCATGATAATCCATGCACATATGCATGGTCCCATCCTTCTTTTTTACCAATACAATAGGCGAAGCAAAAGGGCTCTTGCTTGGCCTAATGTAACCCATGTCCAACACCTCCTTAATGGATTTCTCAATCTCATCCTTCTGCTTCTTGGGTATTGATAAGGAGTAGTCATAATAGGCTTAGTGCCTTCTTCCAACTCAATGATGTGTTCAGTACCACACTCAGGCGGTCTACCAGGAGGTGGATTGTCAAACACCTTACTCCTTTTTGTAAGCAAAGCTTGAATGCCATCAAGATAACTTCTCTTCTATTCAAGTAAATTAGATGGCATGACCATACACTCAAGAGATCTACCAAGAGATGGTTTCCCCAAGACCTTACTCTTATCTATGATTAATGCTTGAATATTTATAGAGTAGCTTCTCTTGACATCTAGTGGATTTGACGACATTATCAAACACTGTGCTGCCCACTCCACTTGGTTATGGCGGATCAACCTCTCCATCCTCTTCAATGAAAAAATTTGAGACCACCATCTGGCATTCCTCTCAATACCACCTTCTTCCCATCAGACATGAACTTCAACTCCATGGTTTGCAGATTTAACATGATCTGACCAAGAGATCTCAGCCATTAAATCTTGAGGACTACATCATCAATCCCTCCAATGCTAACCACAAAAAAGTCATTTCTAATTTCATGATTTCCCAACTTCAGAGACATGTTGGAAATCATTCAGTTGCAGGATATAGTGGAGCCATCAGCTACCATGACTTTGAAGCCTTTTACTTCCTTGACCACTATCCCCCCTCTTCCCAACAATTCTTTAATCAATGAAGTTATGAGTCAATCCCGTTTCATTGAGAGTAATGACACAATGTTCTCCTATCACTCCCTAAACTCTAAAGGACTCATTTTTGTGAATGCTCGAGAGTTGAGAAACCACTCCCCTATCTTCTAGTTCACTTTCAGGCCCTTCGGGAACCTCTTCATACTCGTTGTCCTCAATTCCAGTCTGTTGTTCTGAAATATCATAATCTGATCGATTTGGTGTAAATTTCCCTTCCCATGACATTTATATCATGAGGCCCCAAGGTTCTCTACAAGAGTAGCAAAAATTCTTCCTCTGGAGCTCTTGACAGAGCTCTTCATCCATCCGAGAAGGGAACTTCTTGGTCTGATTTGAAAACTTCTTATCCTTCTGGAGAGAAAAATGCCTGGACTGAAATTCACTCTTTGGGGCAGCCAACTCCATACTCCTAGATTTCTTGATGGCCTCATCCAAGGTAGGCGGATCGAAAGCTTTAAACCATCCTTTCAAGGGCTCTTCAAGACCTTCTATGAAAAGAACAACTAGCCTCTTCTCTGAGATGTTGCTAACCATAATTGAAAGATTTTGGAACTCAGTTATGTAATAATCCAAGGAGCCTTATTGTTTGAGTTGTGCAAGCTCTCTAAATTTCACCTCTGGATCCTTAGAATCAAACCTATCAATCAGCTCATTGGTGAATTCAACATAGGTGGTTATCAAGTTATGTCCAAGGGTGACCAACCCATGGTACCACCATTTGTGAGAAACTCCATCCAAGTGCAAGGTGGTAAACTTGATGGCTTCTTCTTCGGGCATAGGCCTCAAGGACAAATAATTGTCTAACTTCTGCACCCACGTTCTAGTTGTACTCTTACTACTTTTTCCATCAAAATGTGTCAGAGTAACCCTCCCAAGAGCTTGTTGATAATATCTTGGAGTGGAGTATCTATTATCATATCTTCCTTCCCTCCTCTTCTTCGGATTCATGTATTGGTCAAGAGACAAGATATTTTGGATCTCTTGGGGAAGTGATGCATACTCCACAAAACTAGCTCGGATCTCATCAACCACAGAGATTTCAACTTCAGCAGGCGGTGTTTCCCTTGGAAGGAAAATTGGTTGCAACAACCTTGTCATCAATCCAACAGGCATTCCACTACTATTGCTACCATTTTTGTTGCCATCCCCATTACCACTAGAGTTGGTGGAAGTGCTGGCATTATTTCCACTCATATTCTGATTTTGATCTTGACTATGCCCTCCTCCAACACTCTGTCTAAAGGTGGCTATCATTTGGGACATCATGTCCATCATAGTATCAATTTTTTTCTCCATTTTCTCCACAACCATAGCTACATAATTCTGACCAAATATTCTTTCTCCCATTGAATCTACTGAATCAACTAAATCAATTTCCTTATCTCTGTTTCTCTGAACCTCTGAAAAAGTCTCTTCAATTGGCACTGCAAGAATCTGATACTGAAGTCGTCTTTGTTCTCTGTTGTAGTAATGAATGTCTCTGTCACTCATGGAGAACTCCGATCACTCTAAATTCACAGGTTGGTAGGAAAACTAGCTCTGATACCATTGTAATATTCCCCTTATTTTATTTTTTTTCACAAAGTTACATTCAACACAACACTTGTTAATGTTAGGAAATGAAAAACAAATTCTGCTGAAAGTAACCCTCCACTTTCTGATCACTGAGAGCCCAACATGGGAGGGTGAGATCATACAATGCTAAGGGGATCATTAGGTGCTTGAAAATTGAAATTGATTACAATTTGGGTGGCAAGCCCGACCCTTTCACTTTTCAACGAGATAGAAAACCATAAGACTTGGTGGTAAACCAGCCAAGGAGAAAACTCTAGCACACAAAACTAATCAACTCTACTGTTATAGTTTAGTAGGAGGGCTCATTACAAACAAAATTAACTCAACCGCAATATTTCAGTGGGAGGACTCAATACAACAAAATCAACTCAACCGCAGTATTTCAACAGGAGGACTTATTACAACAAATCAACTCTACTATAGTATTTCAGTGGGAGGACTTACAAAATTTCCAAATTACAAACATAGGATGCGACCAAGCCATCCTCTTCAACTTGCATAGTGGGAACTACAAATAAGATGCAACAAGAATGATTGATTAATACTACTCAAACAAACTTATAAAATAGAGATATGAGATTAGATAAGAAGCTTAATACCGATCTCAAGCAATCCACTATCAAAATCACACAACATTAAAGCACAACTTGTTGTTCTGAATCTGAAAATCAATAACATGCAGAACCAGCCACACCCAACTACACCAAAAAGCTCACAACTCACTCAAATCAACACAAAATCAAACCAAATAAAAAAAATGAAATATATGGCTTAAACAAACAACTTATAACCTCAAACCTGCAAATTTAGAGTTTGGAATCCAAGACACACATCCCAAGGCAACAAGGAAAGGGGTGGCCCAGCAAAAAAAAATGATCAGCTTGGAAAAATTCATTTCAACACGTTGGATTCAGCCCTTTGGAGGACTTCATCGCCCATATGATGGTCAATTTTTGGGCCAATACCCACAACAAGATGATCAATAGGCAAGGAGATATGAGCAAAAGATTGCTTTGGCTACCACGTCCAACAACACCAAAATCACAATAGCAACCAAGAAATTACAAAACCACGCTGAAACTGAATCAAACACTTCAAAAACATCACCCAAAAATCATCTATCCAGCTGGGTATTGTGTCTCAAGTACAAAAATGAAGCAACTAGGAAGCTCTTCCAACTTCGAAGTTTAGTCACTAACCATTCTAGAACAATAACGGTGTAAATTATCAAGATGCCCAAATGAGGAGCCAAGCACCTGTATAAATAGTTTTCCTAGTTTCAAAGTCAAATCCAAATACCGCCAAATTCACCCCTTCAAATTTGCATTTCATTTCCCAAGGTGGGCTCAAGTTAGGCGCCCTACTCATAAGCCAAAAATCACTCCTAGAGGGAAAAAACCACGATTTGGCATGTAAATAAAACTTTGCTTAATAAAAATAATGCCTCCACATTCACTTTTGGCATCCCCTTCATAAATAAATATTTCACCTAATAGACTTAGGAAAACAATACTATGCACAATTATAGAAACAATTGATGAGGAATATAAATAATTAAATATTAAACTTTAAAGTAAAGTAATAATATTCAATTAATTCACTTATATCTCCAATACTGATCGCAGTCAAAACAATAGGTGAACTGAAGTGAAGAAAAACAATGAACTGCATTGGATCGGAGCTCTGCCTAAGACTGCCAAAAATAGCAATACTTGAACTGACACTTACTAAAAATAGTAAGTCAAGGAAAACTACTCCGAAAATCTTGATCATCAAACCCAGAGAGAGAGCTCAGAAAACCCATAAAAAGTATACTATCCAGTCAGCCCAACAACCACTTACTAAAAATAGTAAGTTCAGAATTCTCCTAAGAACTGAATGCATGTTATACCACCAAGAAACTCTCGAAAAACCCAAAAGGAATCCACGAACAAAAATATCAAATTCTCACCGGACAGTCCTCAAATGGCTCGTGCAAAACTCCACAAAAATAGGAAACCCTAATTCTCCATTCCAATTAGCCTACGGGTCTCCGAAATAGGCCAATGGACCACTTCTTACTCCTCACTGAGAAGGGGACATTACAAAATTAAATAAAAAATTAAACCACAAACCAAAACCTAGTTTAAGATCCATGCACAAAAGCCAACTTAACTTTTCTTCAAACCATTCTAAGGAAACAACTAAGTGTGGATCTCTTTGTCGATAAATCTATCAGAATTTAAACTAGTAACCAAAACGTGTTCTGAGAACATTGCCCAATTCTAATAACTCACAAAACAACTAAGTGTCAAGTGCATTAATAAACATGCTTGTCAAGGATTCAGTCGGAGATCAATTCTAAAACCATAACTTAATTTAAAAACCAAAACCAATGCTCAATGCCTTAAGAAAATGACTAAGTATTAATCGCTATAGGCATAGCATTATTGGCAATTTTGTTAAAAAATAAAAATAAAAAAATAAAACCTATAACCGGTTCTAAGAACCAGTGAAAAAATTGGTCAACTTCATAAATGGTGAAGTATGGATTTCCGTAACAATTGCAACATTATTGACAACACAATTTATGTTTCTTTAACCATTAAAGCACTATCCTTTGACATCAATGCCAATATTAACAACGCCTGAAACTAACAATGTCCCCCTTTATCATTGATAGCAAAACTACTCAACAAAACTTCAACTGATCAATGACATGTCAACTGTGATAGTAAAATTCTTCTGCTCATCTATCCATCTACTCATTCATCTCTGGACTTGTGCTAGAAACAACTCTCTTTTGCTCACTAAAACATTATCTCTCAGCCTTATTGTCAATCACATTACTTTTTGGATTTGCAAAACACTCCCCCTTTCTATATGCTCTTATGTCAAACACTCAATCTCTCTCCCTTTGACATCAATGAGAAAGGTGGTCCGATTCTCTACTCTCTAAGGATAGAAAAATAAAATATTACGATGCCCCGCCTAGGAAGATGCTCTCCTTTGGAATTTCAAATGAAATAAAGAGGTAATACCCCTAGCTTCTACTGTGGAAGCTCAAACATTTCATTAGGAAGGGGCTTTGTAAATATGTTTGTGATATGATCTTTTGTAGCCACATACTCTAGCTGAACTTGGTTTGCAACTTTTTTTGTGAGAAAATGATGCTTGATCAAGATATGCTTTGTTATGGAGTGCATCACTAGATTCTTTGATATATTTATGGAACTGGTATTATTACAAAGAATGAGAATCAATTATCATACTCCACCTTGATGTCTTTCAAGGTTTTCTTCATCCATAGTAGCTGCATGCAACATGAAACAACAACAATGTATTATGCCTCAGTTGTGAAAAGTGATACTAACTCTTGTTTCTTGCTATGGCATGAAACCAATATATCTCCTAAAAAGAATGCACCACCACTAGTTCTTTTCTTGTCATCAATGAATCTTTCCCAATCAACATTTGTATATGCATGTAAACTGAAAGCATCACTTATAGGATACCATGGATCAAAATCCATTGTTTGTTTTAGATATCTAAATATTCACATAACAAATTTTACATGTGTTTCTTCTGGAGCAACCTAAAACCTGGCCACCATGCATATTTCTTT